>NC_086183.1:26365000-26965000 GCF_023053635.1 Elgaria multicarinata webbii
CTAAAATGGACAGGAGATGCATTAGCTTTGGAAAAGACCAGCTCCTCAGAGATGAAAACTCCTAGAACTGGTTTGTTGATCTTTGCTTCCTGCAATTGCAGACTCTCCTTGTTGGCATGGCTATGGAGACTGGCGCACCTGCACTTCAAAATGTAAACTATGCCACTGGCTGCTGCCCCTCAGCCCATGAAGTTCCATGCCCACCCTTCTTTTGAGTTGGTTAGATGATATGGGCAGCTGAAAGGGTTCCTTTTTTGCCTATCCCATGAAACAAAAACAGAACACATCTGGCAAAGTCAAAATCTTTATTAGGGATATCAGAGAAATCTATTTGAGGGATAGTGTATAATGAGTTTTCCTAGGTTCAGCCTCCCTGACTTGTTCTGGTTCCTGCTATGGGGATTTTCCATGAAGTTTGGATATTTGTGTGGTTTTCCCCAAAGGGATCCTCAATTTGTGCAAATTCGGCTGTAATTTACAGCAATTTGCCCATCATTTGCACCAATTTGCCCATCATTTGCACCAATTTGCCCATCACGTGCACCAATTCAACCATAATTTATGCAAAGGTGGCTGTAATTTATGCAAATTGCTCAGAAATTTGGGCAAGTTCCTCAGAAAAGTGTGCACATTGTAGGACCTGAAAAAAAATGCACAAAATAAGTTCCCAGACTTTGGGGGTAAAGCCCACAGCTCAACTAGCAAACATAACTTAAGCAATACACACTGCGGAAGTGCATCAAGTAAAAAGAGAAACAGGTTTCCCAGTAACCAACATCCTTACTCTGATCAGCATCCAGGAAGGAGTGGATCATTAAATAAAGACAATTGCTTATGCATGAATTTCGGGGGGGGGGGGGAGGGAATTTCACAAGCAGTCACCCCAATATGGTTCCTGTACTTTGGAGTTCCATGATAAGAATACCTTCACCTGCTTTAATCCATTCCATCTGTGTTTTGCAGATTAGCAGAAACGTCTTTTCCCATCCTTTGCTCATTGACAGAATCAGTTTTTTCTTTCTCTCTTCAGGAAAAAAGCCCATCACAATTTCTGTAACTTTCGCTGTCACGTGACATTTTGTGTATTTTTCTTAGCTCAGAATACAATCAGCAGAATGTAAAATCAATCAGCAAAATGAGAGAGAGAGAGAGAGAGAGAGAGAGAGAGATGGCAGAAGTCAGAGAGAGATCAGAGATGTATAACATGGGGGTGTTTTAAAAGGTATATATATCAGCATATTGTCCATTAACTTTTGTATGACTAAATTTGCATACCATTTTGAAGAGAGAGAGAGAGAGAGAGAGAGAGAGAGAGAGAGAGAAGGTCTGCAAATCCACAACTTGGGCCACAGCTAGACCTAAGGTTTATCCTGGGATCATCCAGGGTTCGCCCCTGCTCGAGCACTGGATCCCCTGTGTGTCACCTAGATGAACAGGTTTGACCCCTGGACGATCCAGGGATAAACCTTAGGTCTAGCTATGGCCTTGGATAGTGCCAGTCCACGGCAGAATCTGCAGATCAGATTCATAGAACTCCAAAGTCATCAGAATCCATTGCAGATTTCTCTGACATCCCTACCTGTTGCATAACCGCCTGTCATGGAGTGTGCAAGGATACAGGAGCCTGCCCAGAGAAAGTTGGTTAACTACTCCAGGGATGAACAGCCTGGAGTTACCTTGTCACTGCTGCTGTATTGGTGGGATGAACTTCACTCCTGGCTTACACAAAACAGGATGTGGGATAGAACCTATATGCCATGTATAGGAGTTTAATCTCTTGCATGGCTAACCATCCAGCCACCTAGCTCATATCATGGGTTCCTCCAGAGAGGGCATCACAATGGGAACATCAACACAAGGGCTACATCAGAGTAACAGCTCATGCTGAGCAATGGCAGCTTTTGAACACTGAGGCTTAGAGGTGACAGCCACTATTCATATGCAGGTGCTCAGGAACGTTCTACGAAGGGCTTCTGTGACCTCCATCTCCATTTTCTCTCTGCCTTAGCTCAATCATCTCTGTGGCTGCAACTTTCTGGAGCTGGGGCAGGAGGAGGGGAGATTGTTTTGTGTGCCTTGTGGGAGGGCTCCTTCACTCTGTTTTTTCAGTGCTCACCTAAATGAGACTCACATACCTGGTCCTGGACCTCTCCACTCCCAGCAGTGGAGAAAACAGAAACTAGAAATCCCAGCAAGTGGTGGGATTTCAACTGGTTTCATGGTGAAACCAGAACCTACTCTTGATTGAAAATTGCCCCCTCTTAAAGCTGAAGGCTTTATACTAGAATGGGTAGAGGAAGAATGTGAACACCCAATTGAGGAAGAGAACAGTCTCTTAGTTTACGGGAGGATTACAATATTTCTGTGCTACAAATAGTGTGTGTCTGTGTTGGAGAAGGATCATCCAGAGTTTTGGAGTGTGCTGTCACCAGTATGCTGATGACATGCAGCTCTACTGTTCTCCTTTCCAACCTCACCAGGTGAGGCTGTGGATGTGCTAAATTAGTGCCTGGCTGAGATGATGGACTGGATAAGGGCTAAATAACCGAAGTTCAATCCAGACAAGACTGAGATGCTTTTAGTGGCTGGTTCTTCAGACTGATTGGAGGGTGTTCAACCTATTCTGAATGGGGTTGCACTCCCCTTGAAAGAGCAGGTTCATAGGTTAGGGGTTCTCCTGGAGCCATCTCAGTGGGCATCTGAAGTGGTATGTGAACCAAAGGATTCCCCCCTCCTCATTTAAATGTTTTTCCTCTCTTTTGAGGGTGGGACAAGCCATTCTTGTCTTTTCTTGCAACACTGTGATGCAACAAGCTGTGTCAGTCCAAATTCTCTCTTCCGTGCAATTACCAACATCCCAGGAAACCATGTCTCTGATGCACCTCCTCACCCTGTGCTGGTTTAATACAGGCATGTTGTTATTCCTGACAAGTAAAGGTAAGCACAGCGGGACCCTTACGTTATGAAAGGATGGAACAGGAATTTAACATGGTAATAGCCCATATCTATGTCCGAAAAGCTTTCATGCTAATTAGACGTTGTTTACAAATGTAAGTAAGTGGAAATGAGAGAGTGTAGGTAACAAGGCGGAAATGTAGGCAGGGTTCTGTGTATCGTTGCCAACATCACACTTTCTACGAGCAGATTCAGGGCTTTGCTAGACCTGCCGGGATAAGCCGGCAGGGAGGCGGGGCGACGGCGCGCTAACTTTAAAGCGCGCTGCCCAGCCTCCTAGATGGCCGACGCGTAGGGATGACGCAAGCCCTGCAGCGTTGGCCATGTTTTTTTTAAAAAAAGGGGCCATGTGGGGCCCAAAGCCGCTGGAGAAGGTAAGGTTTTTTTTTATTTAAGCCCCCCCATCCGCCCCCCCCCTCACCGTCTCCCGGTCGTCACCCTCTGCCCCCCTCGCTGTCTCCCGGTCGTTGCCCTCTGCCATCCCCTCTCCTGCCGGTCCGGCCTTCCCTCCCCCATCTCCCCCCCCGGATCACCCCCCCCGGCACGATGGGCACAGCACTCGTATGAGCGCTGTGCCAGGTCCGTGGCTTTTCGCGGCTACTCGCGAGTAAGCGAGTAGCCGCAAAATGCCACAGACCTTCCTAGAAGTTTCGCAGCCCCGGCCTGAGGCCGGGGCTGTGAAAAAGGCACACCATAAGCAACTTCGCTTATGGCGCATTAGAAAAGGCCTCAGTGCGGCCTGGCGCCAGATTCCCCTGTGCGTCATCTGGACGCACAGCAGGGAAACCAGCCCACAAAGCACGCTAAGGCCTCGTCTAGGAAGGCCCTCAATTTTCTCATGCTGACAGAAATAGAATTTAATGGGGTTGCTGCAAAAAGTGAGGGAAGTGTCAGTATGCTTGGGGAAAACCCTGAAGTCTGCTGGAACTCACAAAAGCACACATAAACACACACATGCACACACACACCAAACCCCACACCCCTCTCTATATTGCACTATGAAAGCAGTATGAAAGGGGTATATAAAAGGCAGGAGCCTCACTACTGCTTCTTTCAGTCCCACCTTCTCCACAGGCACGCTTAGTGGGAACATGGGAGAGGGCCTTCTCGGTGGCTGCTCCGGTGCTTTGGAACTCTCTTCCCAGGGAAGCTAGGCTGGCTCCCTCCTTGATGGGCTTTCGGAAGCAGGCAAAAACTTTTTTGTTCAAGCAGGCCTTTGGAGAATAATCCAGCCCTCCATCAATGTTAATGTCTTATAATTCTGTTGGGTATTTTTTAATTGTTTATGGTTTTGTTTCCCTCCCCCCCCCCCCATGTATATTTTAAACTTTGTAAGGCCGCCTTGAGGCCCAGCATTGGGCAAAAGGCGGGATACAAATAAATATAATAATAATAATAATAATAATAATAATAATAATAATAACAGTATTGAAGTGCACCGACAACTGTTGGGGCTCATTGACACACACCATATGCTGCTTTCATACTGCTTTCATAGTGCAATATCCTGCTTGGTGTAGATTAGGCCAAGGTGTCCCTTAAGGTAAATGTTATGACAACTTCTTGATGCAATGAGTCGAATTATGAGAACCAAATGGCTCCTTCTTTCCACTTCTTGCTAAATTGCCATGCAACATTCTCCTTTCAGCACTCAACATCTCATAGGAAATTGCCTTATACATAGTCAGACCATTGCAACACACTAGTGATAGCGTAGGTGTGAAAATCGGCCTAGACCCGCAAGGACAGTGGAGAAAGGACAAAGAGGGTATGCAAGTCAGTTCCACCCTGATCTGCACAAACAATTTGTCCTCCCCCCTCCCACCGTGTTAATGGCAGATACCATTCATACAGCGGGGAAAATACACAATTTCCCCAGGTTGGGGAAATTGTGCTTTTCTCCTCCCCGCCCCACCAAAGGCCCTCACAACCCAAAATGGCTTATCATGTTGTGCGAACCCAGTCACTGACTCCAGGGTTTCAGGCAAAATTCATTCCTAGCCCCATGTGGGATGGAACCTCCACAATATCTCCCACCTTGCAGGTGACTGACGATGAGCTAATGAAAAGCCACACAATTTATATCTTGGATATCTAGGAGTACCTCGAGGGATTATGGAGAATTAATCTGGTTGATGCTTCTGTATCCCCATCCCCTTGCTTTTAGGGTTGTCTCTACATTGTGAGATTTGCCAGGGTTCTCAACTCACTTGTGCTGGAACCAAGGATACCTGTGTTAAGGAATTTGACAGATGTGCCACCATTCAAGCAGAGACCATATCGTGTAAGTGGGGAGAAAAAGTATCAATACTAGCCTGCACTTTACCTGAGCACGCAGGCAGAGTATAATGACCTAGAGCAGCCTTCCTCAACCTGGGGTGCTCCAGATGTGTTGGACTGCATCTCCTGACCTAGAGCTTCCAACTGAGAAATGAGTGGCTATCTTGTCCCTGGTGTTGCATTTGCTTAAAAGTCCTAGCAACACAGAATATTCAGTGAAATCAAGGAAGCACTAGCCGTTGCCTCATGCCAAGATAAATTACTAGCATTGGTAGCCTGAATGTTTAAAGTAGTTATGGTACTGTTGTTTCTACTATGAAAAAATTTGTTATTTATTTTTATTTATTTGTTTTTTAAAAAACGATAATTTCTATTCTGTTTTTAAGGGCAGAACCCTCTCAAAAACAGGAAGAAAGAATCATATACCGTAGGACAATGCTTGATTGTCCTATGGTATATAAGAATATAAGAGCTTTGCTCGTTCAGACAAAGGGTCAGTCTAGTCCAGCATTCTGTTCACACAGTGGCCAACTCACTTTCCATGGGAAATCCACCAGCAAGAGCATCCTCTCACCCATGATCCTGAGCAACTGGTGTATATAACTGGTAGCATGTCTGTCAGGACTTCTAGCCACAGGCAGGCTTAACTTCCATGAATTTGTCCAATTCTCTTTTAAAGCCATCCAAGTTGATGACCATCACTACATCTTGTGAAAGCGGATTCCATCGCTTGCCTATGTGCTACGCAGCCTTCCTCAACCTGGGGTGCTCCAGATGTGTTGGACTGTAGTCCAACACATCTGGAGCACCCCAGGTTGAGGAAGGCTGTGCTACAGGAAGACATATTTCCTTTTATCTGACATGAATGCCCCACCAATCAGCTTCTTGTAATGTTCCTGAGTTCTAGTATTACAGGAAAGGGAGAAAGATAACTTCCTATCCCCTTTTTCCACACCATACATATTTTTGAACACCTCTATCATGTCTCCCTTTACTCCCCCTTTTTCCTAAGCTAAACAGTCCCAGATGTTGTAACCCAGATGTTGCATGACAGTCCTCCATCTTAGTTAACCTCCCAGTTTTTTCCTCCATGCTCTCTCTCTCTCCAGCAGGACATAGCTTTTCACACCTAATCAGTTTCTGTTTGTTTCTTCCAGCCCATCACTTCAACAGTCCTTTCAAACAAAGGCGTAAGTAGAAAAAGAAATCTGTAACAGGTACTTTTGGTCTTTCTTTTGGAACAGTCTTCCTTTGATCACACCATTCAGATCCATGCTGTTTCCTTTGGCCCTTGTCCTTTTTCAAAGAAACAATGGCCCTGTTCAGAAGACACCTTAAACCATGGCTTTAACCACAGTGAATAATGCAAAAAGCCTTGTTCACCACAGTTAAAGCCATGGTTTAGGTGTCTTATGAAAAGGGACAATGATAAACTAATGTTGTGCCAAAAATCTCACACACAGTTCTTTCTCCTCGACTATTCTCATTCAATTTGATAGAAAGTAAATTGCTTTTGAAAAGAAATTCAAAGAAGAAAATTCCAGAGAAAATTCCATGTCTTGGGTTCAGGATTTTTGTATTTACGTTAAGGGATGTTGGGAGGAGCCATTTGGGGGTGGGTGAGATGGAGCTTGGGGAGCTTTCATTGTCTTGGGTCTCCGGACTTTGGTCCGTTTTCCACTAAGTGGCCTGACTTAGTCCGCCGCAAGCTGAGCCAGTTAACAGATTTTATGTTGTTGTTTTTAATTTGTGCAAATTACCACCACAGCTTTTGCAGAGCACGCGAATTGTGCCTGCAATTCGCACAAATTATGGTCAGAATTTGCACAAATCTCTGTTTACACAAGTTGCATCCCAACCAAACAAGACACATGTACACCCAGAAAAGTCACTGGGGTTTGGGGAAAATGCATGACTTGTAGAATCATAGAATAGTAGAGTTGGAAGGGGCCTATAAAGCCATCAGATCCAACCCCCTGCTCATGCAGGAAATACATGCAAAGTCGGGGAGTCCATGGAAATCCAGCAGCCTCTACAATCCTAGGCTTCCCACACTTAAATTAAAGCTCTGCAGAAAACATTAGGAATTATTCCTCCTGTACAGCTTTTCCATATCAAGAATGCATGCAGCCTGGGAGGCTGCAGAGTAATGGAGTGGTAAGGAATAGAAATAAAAGCACACACACAGCACCTTCAGCTGCCTTGTAGAAATTAGAGGATAGATTTTGGCAGAACGCTAGCTCCATCTCCTCCATGAACCTGAACACAATACTCCCCTCTGTAGCAAGAATGGGAAAGAATGGTGCCTGAAACCCAGGAGAATTAAGATCATCACCCAGGGCTGGGCAAAGCTGGTAATAGGCCCAGGCCAGATGGGAAATGAAGGCCCCATTTCAAACTGCTCATTAAGTATTTTTAATCAGTTCTAAATACATATTAACTAGAACGATTTATTAAAAAATAACGGAAAGCACTTTTATTCAAGATGTATATGAGGGCTCATCTACACCAAGCAGGATATTCCACTATGAAAGCGGTATGAAAGTGGTATATAAAAGGCAGAAGCCACACGACTGCTTTACGGTGATATTGAAGTGCACTGCAGGATCTACACTAGTGCTTTATAATGGTAATGAAGTGCACTGAGAACTGTTGGGGCACATGACACATCTACACCAACCAGGATATAACACTATGAAAGTGGTATAAAAGCAGTATATATGGTAAGTGTCATGGGCCCCAACAGTTGTCAGTACACTTCAATACCACTATAAAGCAGTAGTGTGGCTCCGGCCTTTTACATACCACTTTCATAGTGTAATATCTGCTTGGTGTAGATGAGCCCTAAGACATCACTTCTTCACATTCAGAAATGCTTTACATGCTTTTCTTTGGGCAAATTCATCATCAACAACAGAAAAATCAAGCAACTTTGCCCAGGGGGACTCGGAATGGGCCCCCTCAAAATCGTAGGCCCATGCCAACTGGCCCCACTGCCCACCCCCCTCTGCCCAGCCCTGTCATCATCTGGAGAAGAGAAAACGAGGCTTGCTGAAATTCAACATAAGGCAGTTATATATGCTCATGCAATGCTTACCCCAAATATCAATCAATCCTTTATTTACAGTCAATAGACCAGAAAAAGAAATGTACAGTTATTTCAAGCAAAAGGTCAATAAGATAACCTAAAAATAAAACATATCATTAGTAATACATTTTAATACATAAAAATCAAGGGTAAAAGGGAGTAAGATCAGAGCAAGGATGGGACATGTATTAACATTAGATCTTGAACAGAACATAGGAGGAAAATTCAAGCAATCATATGTGGTCTGAGGAGAATGGCCAGATTCAGAAACTTGGCAACCTGTATAGTAATTGATTTATTTTGGCCCTGGAGGAGGCTAACCATCAGGGTCTCTGGGGAGCGGCCAGGCAAAGCCTGTATAATAGGATGTATCAGCTCTTTTCTGATATCGTCATAGAATCTACAGAAAAACAGGACATGGGTAATGGTTTCTACTTCAATTTCGTTACAAGGGCAGCATCTTTTGCATAAAGGAATTTTTTTAAATCTACCTTCCATCAACCTGGAAGGAAGGGCATTAAATCTCGCCAAGGTAAAAGCCCTCCTATACTTGGGAATAGTCAACCAGCATAAATATGGAGGACCATCTTTATTAGTGTATCTAGTTAGGCCTAATGAGTATGGGGAGCATGGGCCACAGGCAGGTCCCTGTAGTTCCTGCCGGTCAATATCCGCTAATCGCTGTTTAACAATCGATTTAGCCTTTGCTAGGTCCATTACTAGCAGATGAGGAGGCGAGAGCCCGCTAGTGCAGATTTTTTCTTCAATCGAATACCCCACATGTTTGAGCCGTGTGTAATCCAGGGCTAGACCACCCCATGGAAGGGGAGCGAGAATCTAACACTTTTGCTTTTGTCCTCATTTGGACTTGTAAAACTTAAGGTTCTTCTCAAGCCAAATATGGAGGGGGGGGGGAGACATGTAAATGTTGGAAAGTTCTTATCAACATGAACTGAAATGAGATTCTCACCCATCTGCATTCCCAACATGGAAAGGACCATGTTATTGTAGCTGCATGTCATAGAGACTATTATTATTATTATTATTATTATTATTATTATTATTATTATTATTATTATTATCTAGCAAAAAAGCCCATCATATGACAGGTGTAGAGAAGCAGTCTAGTGAGGAAGTTAGTGGGTTTTTGACCCCTCTGCTAGGCTGGAAGCTCCTGGCAGTTATCTTTCTTTGGAACTTGGAACTCCCATAGAAGGCCGCAGTTCTGAGAAATGTCGCTAGATGGCGCCAGAGGGCAAAACCTAGAAGTGGCTTGGAGGCGCCCTCTGGCCTGCCATCTTGGAACTTCCCTAGATGGCAGTTATTTTTCTTGGAACTTCCACAGAAGGCCCTGTGAGCTCAGAATGTTTAATCATGCAAATAGGAGAGAATGCAGAGGCAGTGGATTGGCCTATAAGTGCAAATAGGCGAGAACATGCAAATAGGAGAGAAGGCAGAGGCAGTGGATTGTTGGCGATGTCAGCAGCAACCAGTAGGCCAATCCACTGCCTCTGCCTTCTCTCCTATTTGCATAAGTGGCTTGGAGGAGGCCTCTGGGCTTTTAGATAGAGATAGATAGATAGATAGATAGATAGATAGATAGATAGATAGAGGTGTCAAAGAAAAAAGGTAGCAACATTAATGAAGTGTTATCATAGTGGAATACACAGAAATTCAAAGGCAGACTCAAAATCCTGGGCCCAGGTGGATGTCACATTTGTTTTTTGTAAAACCTCAAGTTATTTTCCTCCCATCTTTGCAAATTTTGTTAAATTCTTCTGAAAACTGAAATAAGACTGTATTCAGAATATGTAAAACATTCTGTCACTTTTTTAAAAAAATCCTTACAGGGAAAGAGAGAATAGCTAAAGTGTGCATGCAATCCAGTAGCTGCTATGAAAACCACCTCATTCTTAATGTGGGCAGAGGAGTAACATTTTCGAGCAAGCTTTCCTGTTGCACGGAGGAGAATTGCGAAAAGCCTGTTCCCTACTGTACGTAATTCACTGATCAATCTCTCTCTCTCCCTGTCTTTCCCCCACTTCGTACCTTCTAGATTGACAGATAACCTGTGTTCTCTATGTTAAACTTAAGGTTGATGGCAAAAGCGGCAATAGCTCATTTTCTTTATTATTATTATTATTATTATTATTATTATTATTATTATTATTATTATTATTATTATTATCCCACCTTTTGCCCAATACTGGGCCTCGAAGTGGTCTTACAAAGTTTAAAATATACATTGTAAAACCTAGTTAAGGAAAAGGAAAGGAACCTCTTGTGCAAGCACTTGAGTCATTGCTGACTCCTAGAGGGATGCCTGCTTTCACTGATGTTTTCTTGGCCAACTTTGTAGCGGGGTGGTTTGCCATTGCCTTCCCCAGTCATGGTTAACTTTCCCCCAGCTAGCTGGGTACTCATTTTACCGACCTTGGAAGGATGGAAGGCTGAGTCGACCTGAGCCAGCTGCCTGAGAACCAGCTTCCGCTGGGATCGAACTTAGGCCTTGGAGAGTGTTTTAACTGCAGTAACTGCCGCTTACCACTCTGTGCCACACAAGGCTCTAAAACCTAGGAAAAGAAACATTAAAAAAAACATTTAAAATACACAACAAAATTATAAGTCATTAACATAGATGGAGGACCAAATTACTCTCCAAAGGCCTGCTGGAACAAACAAGTTTTAGCCTGCTTCCGAAAGCCCATCAAGGAGAGAGCCAGTCTAGCTTCCCCTGGAAGAGAGTTCCAAAGCACTGGAGCAGCCACCGAGAAGGCCCTGTCCCATGTTCCCACCAAGCTCACCTGTGACGATGGTGGGACTGAAAGAAGGACTTCTCCAGAAAATCTTAAAGCATGGGCAGGCTCATAAGGGAGAATACAGTCTTTCAAATAACCTGGACCCGAGCCATATGTATTCTCACTGAAATATGTAAAGAAACCTGAATGAGCTGTATTCATCTAAATGAAATAGGGTATTGCATTTTCCCCCTTTTCAAATTTCCTTCCAG
Organism: Elgaria multicarinata webbii; assembly: GCF_023053635.1. Classification (NCBI taxonomy): domain Eukaryota; kingdom Metazoa; phylum Chordata; class Lepidosauria; order Squamata; family Anguidae; genus Elgaria; species Elgaria multicarinata. The sequence continues at coordinate 26,376,334 of NC_086183.1, forward strand.
CAGCTTCAGTGCTATATGGAAATAAGATGTTTTTACTCTTGGCTGGTTCTCTCTGCTTCTCCCAGTTTGCTGAGTTGAGTGAAAAGCCCATCAGATCTCCATAGACCTTTGAAGGAGTAGGGGATAGAGGCCATAGGAAGACCAAGGAAGGGGCTTGCTTGGCTAAACCATTCCCTAGTCATTTGATTTATTCATAAATTATATCAGTCAAACATTAACATAAACATGAAAAAGGTATTTCTATGCGTCCATCATACCAAACTTTCCCTAGGACATGTCTAGACCATGCCTTAGCCAGGGGATCACCCCAGGATCATCTCTGTGTGTCCACATCATGCACAGGGGATCCCGGGGGAAGGGAGGGATGGTCCCTCCATTTCCCTGGGATAACCAGGACAGCTTTTAGCCTGATTTTTCCCGAGGTCTCGGGATCATCCTGAGAACGTGGGAGGTGTGGGTGGCCATCCCAGTTTCATCCTGGCTCCTCATGAGTAAATGTGAAGAGTCAGGAACCAAGCACAGGGCACGGACCTCTTCAGGCGCTCTGTGCCCATTGGGGGTGAGAGGGGGGAGCACAATCAGGTGTGTTTTTTTTTTTTAAAAAAAAAAAACCTTACTTTTGCATTGGAGCATTCATGCGCTCACCTTCAGTAAAAAAAATAAATTAAAATGGCAGGTGCGACATCCCTCGTCCCTCCTGGGATGTCGCATGCGCCATCTGTCCAAAGGGGAGGATCTCACAATCAGAAAATCGTGAGATCCTCCCCCCTCCTTCTCGGAACGCCGGGAGGTGTAGACACGCCCCTAGTCTTCCTGGTCTCTCAGCACCACTTGAGTGTAATAGACAATGGCCCGCCGAAGTAGTTGATCAACGTAATTTTCCTGGCAGCGCTGTTTGTCTTCCAAGCCTGACAGTCTCGTCTTTCTCATAGTGCCACCTGTGAACAGGACAGCGAATGGGAAGAGGTGCAATGCGTGTCTTTCTTATCGGCATTCTTACCTTGCATGTTGGCGGAAACGGACGACTGCCTGCACTGGAGACCAGAACCATTGCCTTGAGATATCCGGGTGGGGAATCCATCCACATGCTGGCACTACTACAACCTTCGGTAATTCATTTCATATTCTCTCTCTCTCTCTCTCACACACACACACACTCTCTCTCTCTCTCACACACACACACACTTCAGAAACTTCAGTAAAGACAGAACACAACCACATAGACGCTTGTGTGGGTTTTCATATCGCATCCATAGTATGTCAATTGCATTGGCTGCCTATTTATTTCTAGATTCAATTTAAAATACAGTGATGTTTGTTTTTACTTCAAAGTTCTTAGGAGTGTTGAGCCAAGTTACTAGAAAGACTGTTTGAGCCCACATGAACTTGCCTGAATCCTGAATGGCCTTGGAGACCCTTCTTTATGGAACCTAAGAACATAAGAAGAGCCCTGCTGGATCAAACCAAGGGTCCATTGAGTCCAGCACTCTGTTCACACAGTGGCTAACCAGTTGTTGACCAGGGATCTACTAGCAGGACACAGCGCAACAGCACCCTCATGCCCATGTTCCCCAGCAACTGGTGCAGATAGGCTTACTGCCTCAAAAGCCATAAGAAAGCTTTGGCTATTGGGCAGTATAGAAATGTAATGAATAAATATATAAATAAACATCAGGGCCTGCTCCATTTGGAAACCTCCCCTGTCCCCAGGACTAACTGGTTCGGGACCACAATACCTGACAGAACGTCTCTTCTTACATGAACCTCCCCATACACTATGCTCAACATCTAAGGTCCTCCTCCGGGTGCCTACTCTTGAGGAAAGCTCAGAGGATAGCAACAAGGGAGAAGGCCTTCTCAGTGGTGCCCCCCCCCCAAATTATGGTATGATCTCCCCGACAAGGCCCATCTGGCACCCACATTACTATATTTTCTTCGCCAGGTCAAGACTTTTCTTTTCTCCCAGGCATTTAACAGTATATGCTGAGTTGTTGTTTTTTAATTGACCCCAGATCTATATTTAGGCCTGGCTGAGAGTTCACAGTGGTTTTAAACGTATGTTGTCCTCGTCTATGTCTGTTGTTTATGCTTTCAAATTTTGCATAGAATTGGACACTACAGTTTCCCTGATGTTGACTACCGTGTCTTCAATTGTTTCCACAATTGGATTGGGACCAAAGGAGGGCTGTATTTGGATCCTGGGCTTGAAGTCCCACACCCTGCCTGGGTGAAATGATAGGGATGTGTGAATCAGAAAAACCCAACGCTGCTGATGCTCTCCCAATGTCATCTCAAAAGTCCTTCTGACGCAAGTCCATAGCAATTTGTAAGCTTTGGGTACCACACCGAAGCCAGGTAATTCCCAAACAATTGATGGTTGCGGGAAAGAGAGTGGGGTCTGAGATAGGGGGTGCGGCCATCTGGAGAACATCAGTGGGCTGGATTGGGACCCCAGGAATGATAAAAATGCAAGACCACTTCCTCTGGTTCCTGGCTTCCCTCTCTCCTCTGAATGAATGCTTGGAGTCGGTAATGGGCTGGATGAGGAAAAACAAACTGAAGCTGAATCCAGACAAGACGGAGGTGCTTGCTGTCAAAGGCCGCAACACTCCCCCTGAAAGACTGTGATCGCAGCTTGGGGGTGCTTCTGGATCCGCCGCTCCAAATGACAGCCCCAGGAGTGCCTACTATCAGCTGATACGCCAGCTGCACCACTTTCTAGAATCAGAAGACCTAAAGACGGTAGTGCCCACACTGGTAACTTCGAGGCTCGACCTCTGCAATGCGCTCTACATAGGGCTACCTTTGTGCCTACTCTGGAAACTTCAACTAGTTCAAAATATGGCAGCCTGGCTGGTCACTGGTAAACTTAGGGGGGACGACATTACATCAGTTTTAATATCTCTTCACTGGCTGCCAATTAGTTTCTGAGCAAAATATAAAGTGTTGGTTATCACCTTTAAAGCCCTACATGGTTTGGGACCAGGCTACCTGCAGGATCGCCTTCTCCCGTACAATCTGCCCCGCACACTCAGGTCCTCTGGGAAGAATCTACTTCAGCTAGCAAAGACTAGATTAACAACTGTTACTCAGAGGACCTTCTCTTCTGCTGCTCCCAGACTGTGGAATGGCCTGCCGGAGGAGACTCCTCAACTTAACAGTCTACTAGCATTCAAGAAAGCTATAAAGACTGATATCTTCCGGCAGGCCTATCCAGTGGCATTTTAAGAAGTTTTTAGAATGTTTTTTTTAGGATGTTTTAACAATGTATATTATGTTAATTCAGTTTTATGTATTTTACTGTTTACTGTTGTTCCCTGCCTCGATCAAAATGGGGAGGCGGGTAAGAATTATTATTATTATTATTATTATTATTATTATTATTATTATTATTATTATTATTATTATTAGGTCTGGCCCTTGGTCAGATATCCAGTCACTGGTTCTCTGAGTGAGAAATAGAATTGGGAACATTGGTTGTCATTGACCGACTCTGGCCCGCTTATATTGGCTGCTTGGATGTTTCTGAGCCCAATTCAAGGTGCTGACATCCTGACCCTGTGGGCAGGGCCAGTGCTACCATTAGGTCAACTAGAGGGGATCTACACTACTGCTTTAAAGTGCTTTAAAGCGCTTTATAACAGTTTTGACAACTGTTGGGGCCCAGGACACACTGCATATACAGGTTTCAAAACGTTTTCAAAGTGCTTTAAAGCGCTTTAAAAGCAGTAGTATAGATTTGCCCAAGGCAGCCGCCTAAGGCACAGATCTCAGAAGAGTGCAGTACTGCCCTTTAAGGGTCATAGTTTTATACAAATTAGCTGTTCTAAGCTACAGTTCCCCTGATGTTGATTGGCGTGTCTTCAATTGTTTCCACAGGGCGTAGGATCAGAAGCACGAGGCTTACCATCAAGGGCTGTGTCAACAAGGCTTACTGTGATGGTTTTCACATGGGTTCTGTCTATGTTGGCACGCTCAACGTAATTGGGACAGGGAGTTGCAAGCTTGCGTCTGCACCAGCTACCACTGTGCCCGGATGGTTTGGACTTTCCCTGCTCACTGGGTTCCTGCTTGTGAAAATCCTTGCCTGATTTCCCTGCAGCACAAAGATCTGTGCAGCCTGCTTCTGTCGTTTCTCCTTGGCACTCCTCTGTGCCTCGTAGGCCATGTACAACTATATATTTACAGAGATTGAAGAGCTCAAATGACCTAGAGTACAAATGCTTTCATTTTCCATGTCCCACTTAGGTGAAATGGGGGGGGGGTGGAATTTCAGCTCAGTTTCAAGAAGATTTTCTCCCAATTTGCAAAGTTTTCCACATTTGGGACAAAAACATCCTCGAGATTTAAAAAGAAATATCCATTGTTTTGAAACTGAAACTGTCAGATACAGCTATCTGGTCTTTGTTCTTAAGATTCTGCATCAGCTAGAATGAATATCAAAGCTCAAGGAAGGTAGCTGTGAGTCTGAAAGGTTAACAAGTGGTGGCAGGGGAACCATTTGAGAAAAGAACACTTCCTTCAGAACGTGGAAAGCGTGCTGAAATGAGGAGGATGAAAAGACACACAAAGGAAACGCAAGCAAGAAATGAGAAATGCAAAAATATATATATATTGAGGAGCATCTCATTAAAACATCAAGGCCAACAAAAGTCAGACCGGTCCTGTGATATATTACTTCAACATTTGCTGGACTGTTAAAAGTAGAGATGTTGGAGGAATCCATCTGGGGTGGTGATTTTCCCTTGGTTTCTCCCTGCCCCCAGACTTTGATCTGTTTTCCACTACAGTGCCTGAATCAATCCACCCTACAGCCACAGTTTATGGCATTTGTCCAAACTACAGCCAGACTTTGCTCAAATTAGGCACATTGCAACCAAGATTCATGTAAATCTGTATTTTCTCAAGGGATGGGCGAACTCACCCCTGTCTGCACCGCCCCCCACTTGCCAGATCTGTGCTGGCTGCCCAATCCTGCGCTCACCACACGTGGCCTCCTGATCCCTCGCCAAACCGCTGCTTTGCATAAAAATGGCAGCTCAGTTTCCTTCGTAAAGGGTCATTTATGCAAAGAGTGGCCGCATGGTGACCATTTATGCGGCATTACAGGAGTAAATGTTCAGTAGAGAAAGATTATCCCTTCTGTCTCCACTAGCCACCTTCCGAAAATGCACCTCCTTGATGCAATTAGGGATTTTACAAGACCCCATTCACTCCTATGGAGGCTTTTAAATAGTGTGGGAAGGGGAACAGTGGAACTCACCTATTTCTGACCAGTGATCAGAGAGATAGAGCAAGGAAACTGGCAGCAGATGGGGAACACACATGCCAAAGACTCCCTGCATCCCTGGTATACAAGTTAGGGATGCTTTAAGGTGGTTCCTGCATTAAGCAGGGGGTTGGACTCAATGGCCTTATAGGCCCCTTCCAACTCTACTATTCTATGATTCTATAAGTGCTGCCTCAAGAGGTAGTGATCATAATTACACATCAAGGCTTTTCTCCACTATAAAAGACTTCAACTAAAATAAAACTCCGTACAAAGCAGGATGGTTTAAAAGAGGCTTTTTTTAATGAATTTGACTCTAGGAAAAACTTATCAATCAATCAATCAATCAATCAATCAATCAATCAATCAATCAGTGTGGGAGTTAAGAGCCAAGCCTTCAAATGAGAGGTTATCAAATAAGACAGGCTATTTCAATAAGAAGGATGGTGATGACATTCTGGGTTGGAGAAGTCAACTGGTTATGGAGCTTAGGTGGAAATCTTGGATGCTGGAATGCACTTTTGCTTAGACATCGCTACACCCAGGTGTGCAAAGTTCTTGATACCTGCTGCAGACATGGCACAGAAAGCCTCAGTAGCACAGGCCTTGACACCAAATTCTGTGGTTAAAAATACTGCAGAAATAACAAAGATGGTGGTCAGCATGAAACTTTCAATGGATATCTCTCAGCCCAATAGAGTTGCCACCGCAGTTCTCCTCAAGTGAAATTAGGAGGAGGCAAAGCATCCGAGGACTTTTGAGGGAGAAGCTACTATGTAGATAAAAGGAGGGTTGCTCTGTGTCAGGGTTGATGAATCTCTTTCAGCCCAGTGGTGGGCGGGACAGAAAGCAAAAGGGGGCTGGGCCAAGGGAAAAAGAGGGCAGGGCCTAAATGCGATAAATACCAGCATGTTTTAGCTTAAGATTCATACTTCCAGTAACTAAGCTAGGATGACCATATGTATCTGGTCAAGGCGCCAGGGCTCCTGCAGCTTTAACTCTCGTGATGAAGAGGGAACTTCACCAGGTGCTGCATGCATACAAATGACACCTGCTGAAATTCCCTTTTTTATACAACTATTAAAGATACAGGTGCCCTGTCCTTTCTATATGGTCACCCTTACTAAGCCCTAGCAGAGGTCAGCATTTCAAACTTTTAGAAGGGGGGGCATATATACAGAAACTGGGAGACCAACTAAATGATTGTCAGTCAGAGGAGAGGCATGAAGCCAGGGAAAGAGGGCCCCAAATGGCCCAGACTGGAAATTCTGGAAAGCTAAATTTAGCCGCTGGGCCTGAGGTTCTTCTGCAGTGCTGCATTATCTGCATTACTCTGCATTCATTGGAGGAAGAACAGGATAGAAATGCTGTGTTGAAAACATTGGATTCTTACTTCCTGTAAAATTCCCTGCGAGTTCAGTACACTGGTTCTGCGATCCGACACAGGGAACAGACTCTGCATGACATTTAGATGAGAACACTCCAGCGCATCCAGGACAGTGGTACCCATTGGGTTTGGTGTCTGGTGGTGGCAGCACTGAAAATTAAAGGATCTAGGATCAAATATCAACTTTCAATGTTGGAACAAATGGGGCGGGGATATGGAAGAAAGAACCTTTTGATGAAGGGCAGAAAAGATGCTAGATAGATACCTACCTACCTACATACATACATATGACGTGACAACTGATTATGGTGCCCTTAAGGAAGTATAGACTAAGGGCATAGGTAGACCAGCCAATATCCTGGGGATCACCCTGAGATCATCCCTGTGTGTCCATATGACGCACAGGGCATCCCGGGAACAGGGAGGGATGATCCTGCCCTTGCCCCGGGATATCGGCAAGCCCTTTTTTCCTCCTTTTCCCATGATCTTTCGATGATCCTGGCTCCTCGCGAGTAACCATGAGGACCCAGAACCCAGTCGTGCTCTGTGCCCCATGCCCGGCTCCCAGCATCTCACAGTTACTCATGAGGAGCCAGGATCATCCCAAGACCAAAGAAAAACCAGGAAAAAAGGACCTGCCAATATCCCGGGGCAAGGTCTCCCTGCTCCCGGGATGCCATTGGGGGTGGGATGGGGGGAGCATGAGGGGGGCTTTAAAAAAAACTTTTGGTGTGCTCCTTTCCCTTTAAGAAAAATGAATTCAAAATGGTGGCTACAATGTCGCATGCTGCGTGTAGACCAGGGTGACGATCTCGTGATCATAAAATCACAAGATCGTCGCCCTAAATTCCCTCGTCTAGCCATGGCCTAAATCTCCATTACCCCTGAGAAGCTACAGAGAATCAGCACAGCTCAGGATTTGGCCGTGGGGGAGAGAACATACTACTCAGAAAGTTCTGTTGAGTTGGGCACCAACATCTCTTAACGGATTGAAGCCCTAGTGGACCACCCTATAGGGCAGGTTCACTTCCGGTTCCCTGCTTCATTCTATGGTTAGGAAAATACAACTTTCCTAGGGATGGTTGAGAAGTCCATTTGGTTGACATTTTAATATGAACTGACCTTATTTGCACTTCCCAAATGGAGATGCACCAACTGGAATGTCGAGAATGTGGATAGGGAGACATTTTTTCTCCCTCTCTCAAAATACTAGAACCCAATGGGGTCATTCCATGAAGCTAATTGGTGGGAAATTTGGGACAAATAAAAGGAAGTACTTGTTGACACAGCTCATAGTTAAACTGTGAGTTAAACCATACACTACCATAAACCATACACTAATATACACTACCATAGTTAAACCATACACTACTATAAGATGTAGTGATGGCTCCAATTCGGATGGCTTTGAAAAGAGTTTAGACAAATTCCTGGAGAAAGATATCAATGGCTACTAGCCCTGATGGTTACGTGCTACCTCCAGTATCTGAGGCAGTAAGCCTGTGTGCACCAGTTGCTGGGGAACATGGATAGGAGGGTGCTGGTGCACCTGTGTCCTGCTTGTGGGTTCCTGGTCAACAGCTGGTTGGCCACTGTGTGAACAGAATGCTGGACTAGATGGACCCTTGGTCTGATCCAGCATGGAACTTCTTATATTCTTATGGAATGTGATTCTTATGGAATTTGCACCTCTTTGCACTTCACGATGCAGCTCTCTGATCAGAAATGTTTTACAAACCATCAAATATAGGAGAAATGCAGACAAAAAAATCATACGTTTTTTCATGTATTTCTCCCATTGTATTTCTCTATGCATTTCTGCTCGTAAAAAATGAGAGGATGTTACAAGATCACTAGATTCAGGCTATCACCACACAGATTTCTAGACCTTCTGAATATACATACCAGGACTCAAAATGTTATTACACTCATCCCCAATGCAGCAGACCCTTCTTGATCTCAGATAAAATCCTCTTCCTAAATTTGCTTCAGCCACATCATGTTTGCAAGTGCTGGATTTGCTACATCCCTTGTTTATGAATCTCAATGTTGTAGGAACTGTGTGGACAAGAAAGAGGAAAGAAGTCTTCTATTAAAACTTGAGGGCAACTGGAGTCCTTGGAATCAAGGTACCTGTGCTTCTTATGACTGTTCAATTAATACAAGGACACATTTCCTTATATATCTATTAGGGGTGTGCACGGAACCCCCGCTCCGCCCCGCGGGCCGATCCGAAAATTTCGGATCGGCCCGCTCTGCGCCGCTCCACCCATACTCCGCTCCTCTTTGCTGCGGAGCTCCGGCTCCAAATCGGAGCTCCACAGTGGAGGGGAGTGGCACCAGGTAAGGCCGGGAGAGGAGGGCGGGAGGATTACCGGGCCCTGCTGCCATCGCCGCCCGTGCGGCGATGGCGGCAGAGCCCGGTAAGGGACCAAGGGGGAGGGGGGCCTTACCTGCCTCTGTCCGCGGTCTGTCGGCGTCTTCAATTGAGCCCGCAGTTCAACCAGGAAGTCTGGGCCGCAACCGCGGGCTCAATTGAAGACGCCGACGGACCGCGGATGGAGGCAGGTAAGGGAGAGGAGGGCCGGGGGGGGGGGTTACCGGGCCCTGCCGCTGTCGCCTCATGGGCGACAGCGACAGGTCCCAGTAAACCTCACTTACCTTTCCGGCGGAGCTCCGGATCGAGGCGAAGGATCCGCCTTCACCTCGATCCACTTCTCCACGCTCCGCCGGCCCCCCAATCCTCTTCGCCTCCGCCTTAAGGGCAGGCGAAGCCCCCCGCTCCGCTTCTAATTCGCCAGAGCACATCGCTAATATCTATAACACGTTTAGTAAAAAAGGCTGTACAGCAATGTGAATATTTTTTTAAAAGAAAATGAATAAGAAGTACATACGCTATTGCTGGAACACACCAAGCTTAGGGCCATGTATACTCTGTATTAAATAAATACATACCTAGGCCGTGAAAAATAGGACTCTGTAGCCTGTATGCATCAGGCAAATCCAGAGGATTAAACCAGGTTTGCTTATTTAAACACTTTATTGCATAATTCTCCCTGTTTTGCTGTCATGGCATGGGACAAGGAACTCAACAAGATAATTAAACTAGGGTGGCCATATGAAAAGGAGGACAGGGCTCCTGTGTGTTGCAATGAAAAGGGAATTTCAGCAAGTGTCAGTTGTACACATGAAGCACCGGGTGAAATTCCCTCTTCATCACAACAGTTAAAGCTGCAGGGCCTATGCTAGAGTGACCAGATACAAAAGAGGGCCGAGCTTCTGCAGCTGTAACTGTTGTGATGAAGAAGGGACTGCATGCACACAAATGACACCTGCTGAAATTCCCTTGTCTATACAACTGATAAAGATACAGGGCCCCTGTCTAGCTTTTCATGTGGTCACCCTAAGCACTGCACCTGACTGCCACAAAGTAGATCTGGGGAATGTCTAGATCATGCCTTATCCCAGGGATCACCGCAGTATCATCCCTGTGTGTCCACATAATGCACAGGGGATCCCGGGAGCAGGGAGGGATGAGCCCTCCATTTCCCCAGGATTACCGGGATGGCTTTAATCCTGACATTTCCAATGATCTCGGGATCATCCCAAGACTGCGGGAGGTGTGAGAGGCCATCCTGGTTTCATCCCGGCTCCTCATGAGTAAACACAAGGGGATGGGAACTGGGCATGGGGCATGGAGCTCCTCAGGCACTCCGTGCCCATTGGGGTGAGGTGGGAGAGTGAAGTCCTCCTTCCTCCCTGGACGTCACGTGCCATGTGTGGACTGAGGAGGGGGTGTCTCATGATCAGAAAATTGCGAGATCCTCCCCGCTCCCTCCTGGAATGCTGGGAGGTCTAGACATGCCCCCAGTCTTCTGAGATTTCATGCCCCATACAGTCAGGGCCATGCTTTCAACCATGAGGACTGGAATTATTATGGCCTCAATGGGGGAGGAGGGAATGGGGTTTGTAAATGAATGGTGAGATTCCCCAAAGTGTAGTTGGCAGGTAAAAGAAGCACCACTGAACAGATAATGAATTAGAAACTAGCTCTGGTGCTGCTGAAAATGGTAAAAATCTTTAATAATTCTTATTCATATGCAAAATGCTCGACTTTTCAGGTTAGTTGTAATCCTTCCTCAGGGGGTGACGCTGGAGACAGGCTGCTGAAAAACCTGTTCCTGTATGTTGGATATTCTCTGGAGCCCTTTTCTTCAGCAGCCTGACTCTAGCGTCACCTCCTGAGGAAGGATTACAACTAATCTGAAACGTCAAGCATTTTGCATATGAATAAAAATTATTAAAGATTTTAACCATTTTCAGCAGCACCAGAGCGAGATTCCCCAAAGCCCAAATGCCAAATAGCACAAATACACCAAACCAAGACATCTAGTTGAGAATTCCCTTGGGAACTGCTACTGGATTGAGGATGTGTAAAACTCACAAGCCTGACACAAAGAGGATGTCTCCAGCACCTGAGGACTCAAAGTTATACTTCATCTAAACATCGAAGATGCATTCAACTTTCCAGGGCTAAATAAATTAACGCAACAATAACCTCAAGGCTACCCTATCCAAACTGTAGCACTCTTGCTACTTAATCTAGGGTGGCTAGGCCTCTCTCTTTTTGTACGTTAGATATTAGCACATCATTCTCAAAGGCACGTACGCTGTGTGAACTCCTTCAGTTGGATTATGCATGTGTCTTCATCAGCGTCGCAAGTAATCATATCACCACTACAACTGCTTCCATGACCAATGCAAGAAGGACACTCAAGACAGGTGCCTGGAGAAGAAAGACACAAAAGTATTTCAAGCAGTTTTGTCATAGAATAACATCCTTGGGTTCAAATATTATGCAATTGATATGCCTTCATCACAAACCTGTAGGTGGTTATTCTTTTATCGTTTGTCTGTGATTAAAGGCGGATCCCCTCCCCAAGGAGCATAGATTTGTGGGTGATATTTGTGGTGGAGAGAACCAAGAAAGGCAGAGGTTGCAAACCAGTAGAGAGGGGGAGAATGAATTGGTAGAAACAAGGGAGGTAAGGGAGGAAGGTGAGTAGATGTCATGAACCTGGAGTCCTGAAATGAGCTGCACATAGACGCAGTGGTGCTGATGGAAGAAACACCAGGGGCAAAACACCGCCACTGAACCAGAGCTTCCCAAGCCCAAGATACCAGAGATCAGTGCAGGCCGAGTTCTAGGCAGGAACTTGTTGAGATGTGGTGGCATTCAAGGCTCTAGGATGAGACCTGCCCTCTTAAGACTATCAACTTTTCAAGAAGGAAGTAGAGCCTGAGAGGGGGGATGTGGATATCAAGGCATCAGTCTGGTCTCAAGGGTTTTCACAGCAAGTGACTCACAAAGAGCTTTCCTTGGTACTGTGATGATTGTCTCCTTCCTCAATCATGTCTTGAGGGTTCCCTTTCAGGATCATAGTATGGCAGCAAAACAACAGAGGCCTCATCTACACCAAGCAGGATATTGCACTATGAAAGCAGTATATAAAAGGCAGGAGCCACGCTACTGCTCTATGGAGGCAATGAAGTGCATTGACAACTGCTGAGACCCACATGAGGCAAGCCTGGGTTTAATGGCTGGTGTAGACATGCCCTAGGTCTGCCATTCTTCTATCTGATATTTTACATCCACACCATGCAGTTCATCTCAAACTCCCTCCCACAAACAACAACAATAACAACAACAACAAAACCCTGGCAACAACTTTTTTAAAAACAACAACAACAACAAAATACTGGTGAGCAGAAGCTAGACAACCATCTGTTTCAGTTAGGGATGTATGCAAATGTTGTCCCAGTTCACAAATCACTCAAACATGCCCCAATTCCCAATCCCAAATGCAAATAGGAGCCTGACAAAATGCCTCTCCTGACATGAACCTACCCGTACACTGCGCTCAACATCTAAGGTCCTCCTCTGAGTGCCTACTCTGAGGGACGCTCGGAGGATGGCAACAAGGGAGAGGGCCTTTTCAGTGGTGGCCCACCAATTATGGAATGATCTCCCTGATGAGGCTCGCCTGGCACCAACATTGTTATCTTTTCGGCACCTTTCTCTTCTCCCAGGCATTTAACAGCATTTAGCAACATATGCTAAGTTTGTTTGTTTTTAATGGACCACAGAACTGTCGTTGTTTAAAATGGATACTGTTTTACACTGTTGTTTTTATATTTTGATGGTTTTAAATTTGTATAGTTTTTAATGTTCACTGTTTTAATTTTTGTAAACTGCCCAGAGAACTTCGCCTATAGGGCGGTATATAAAGTAAATAAATAAATAAATAAATAAATACATTTCTCTGAATAGGTTCACAAATTCCTGAAACTGCCTTTACATTTGCAAAATGTGTACTTGAAAAATGCCTAACTTTCTCAAAATGCACAGCTTTCACCCAAGTAGGTAATGATCTCAAAATGCACAACTTTCTTCAAATGCACAATTTTCTTATTTGCGCAAAATGAACAGCAATCCTGAACACACATTCAAATCAAGCAGTGAGCGAAAGTTGGGAGAATCTTGGTGAGCTTGAACATTGGTCATTCACCCATCCCTAGTTGAAAATGATCTGGCTCTGGGTTTCCTGCATTGAGTGAGGGGGGCACAAACTAGTCCTATAAGAACCCCTCCAACTCTATGATTCCTTTACCATAGGTGCTGCTCATGGATGCCCATCATGGGGAAATCAGCCCTTTTCAGGCTCACCGGATTTCCCCAGCACTCCCCCTCCAGCTCAGTTTGCATTTGGGAGCTGAACCACAGGCTTTTTCCTGAAATCTGGAACTTCTTCTCAGTCTCCCCCTCCCACCCCGCCACAAATTGCACTTTACCCAAATTACTGCCGAAATTTGCAGAAACCTCACAAATTGCAGCTGCAATTCGCCCGTTGCTATTTCCAGGGCGTGGGGAGAGAAAATCTACTAGCTGGCCCAAGTTAATGGGATCAAGTGGGACCAGCTTGTGGGGAGCCAAGCCAAAGTCCAGGGGACTGATAAAGTGGTATGAAAGTGGTATATAAGGCAGGAGCCACACCAAGCAGGATATAGCACCATGAAAGTGGTATATGGTATACGGTATGTGTCATGGGCCCCAACACTTGTCAGTGCACTTCAATACCTCTATAAAGCAGTAGTCTGACTCTTGCCTCTTATATACTGCTTTCATACCACTTTCAGAGTTCTTGATGTAGATCGGGCCCAAGTTGGACCAGCTTGTGGGGAGCCAAGCCAAAGTCCAGGGGACTGAGCTGCTGAAAGCTCAGTGATCACCACCTGGATGGATATCTACAGCGTCCACATGCTTCTTCACTTGTTCCTTCACAGAATCTGGGGCAACTCCTCTTATTGCTAAATGAAATTTCCTCACCTGTAGCTAGGAGAGCACCAAGGAGACAGCAGGCCAGGAAAAACCGCATGGTGAATCACCAAAGATGCACAAGGCTGGGGCTGAAGGCTGGAGCCTGGGCAGAGGTGCCTAAAAGAGACATCAGAAATCAATTTGTGTTATTTGTTCAATATTATCATTTGCTTGCTTGCAATGCAGGCTCCACATGTTTCCAAGGAATGAAGGCATGATGCAGAGTTACGCCAGTACATTGTAGTTTCAAGAGTCTCTTGACACAAAGCATGGATTCCACAAGTTTGTGCAAAAGAATAAAGGAATAATGTCCGTATCCTGCAGAATATGAACTGAATAAGCAGAATCAGCAGTCTTGCTGGGGGGAAAAATCAAAGTGGGATTTGATAAGTTTACAGGAAGCCATTTAATTCAAACACTTTGAAATGTCAGAACAAGGGTTGTTGTTGTTGTTACTACTACTATTATTATTTCTTACCCGCCTCTCCATTTTGATCAAGGCGGGGAACAATAGTAAGTATAAAATACATAAAATACTGATTAAAAACATAGTATACATAGTTAAAACATCCTAAAACACATCCTAAAACACTTCCTAAAAGCATCCTAAGATTCCACTGGAATTTCACTGCATCAAGTTTAAAGTTTTGGCCGATTTGCAGGAGACCTGGTTTCAAATCTTACTTCAGGATACAGTTCTCCCTTGTGTCCTTCAAGCAGTGATCTGTTGTCCTAACCTGCATATCAAAAGGCTGTGAGTTTTGCAGGATAAAATGAAGGGGGAAACTCTGCATGTCACTCTGAATTTCACAGAGGAAAACCAAAATACAAATGTATAAAGTCATATCATCCAGTAGCAGAAGTTGGGTTTTCTATATTGTGGTGTTCCACTCTCCTGAGAAGAAAGGGTGTGCTTACCAAGACCGTCACGCAGCGGTAGCAATCTGCTTTTTCCTGACGTTACTGGGTAGACTGAATGGATGTACACCACTTTCTCCCTTGCCCAACACTTTGGGGCATTGTGTCTTGACTTTTTATAGTAGGACTATGTTGTCATATTTTGGCCTTCCTTCAGCTATCCATCAGCCAACTGGGGAAGGTTCCCTTGACTGAACCAAAGAGCAAACAGATAAACCAGTTCTGGGTGGACATTTTCAAGGTGAGTGTGAGGCAATGGGGAAGAAGAGGGCAAATGGGAGAGAAAACTCCATGGCATGCTCATGTTTCTGGGGCAATTTGTGAAATAGTCCAGCTTTGTCTGGCCTCATTTACAAAACTGCAGAAATACCTTAGCAATGTGCAAAAAATCACCTGAGAAATTCTCAGTATAGCTTTTGCTTCCCTCAAAACCTCTCAGATCTCTCTCTGTCTCTCTCTGTCTCTCTCTTCCCCCTCTCTCCCCACCCCCACCCCTACCCCTTTGCAGGAGAATAGCCTAGTTCTATTCAACTTTCATTCCAGGCAAAAGACAGGTGATATTTGTTGAAGCCCCAGACTTTTTTGAAGACTAATATATACACAGAGCGGAGGGGTGTCTTTGTGTATATGTGAGAATCCATATGTGTATGTAGTTATGAATTTATTTATGACAATATGTGTATCAATGTGACTATGGCCAGATCTACACCAAACAGGATATAGCACTATGAAAGTGGGATGAAAGTAGGACTGTTTGCTTCTGCCTCTCCTCCTCTGTGCCTGCCTCAGAGGGTCGGTTTGTGCGTGTCTTGCTTTGACTCAGGGCATTAGTCCTTCCTCGTCATGAAAAGGCAGCTGCATTGCTGCTGTGCTCACCCTGTTTAAGATTTCTGGAAGTTCTGCGTGTTCATTTTGGAAGTCTTTAAACTGAGAGGAAGATTCGTATTTAGGTTTATCTGTAAATATTCCCAAAAAATCAGGGCATGATTGGATTTCCTTTGAAATGGGCATGAATAAGGATCCATGTGGAAGCTCTCATGATGCCATGTTGCATGTGTGCATCTGGAAAAAGGACAGAGATACATGCATTTTTGTAAATGGGGGAATCTTTTAAATATTCCTCAAAAATCAGGGCACGATCAGATTTCCTTCGAAATGGACATGACTAAGGATCTATTTAGAAGCTATCATGGTGCCCATTTTCATGTTTCTAACTTAAAAACTAAAAAAGTTACAGGTGTTTGACATTTTCCATACAAGTCTATGGGGGGGGGAGCAGAGCTTTGATCCAGATCCAGAGCTCCGCCACAGAGCAGAGCAGAGGTGGATCATCTCAGGGTGAAGGACAAGATCATGCCTTCACCATACAAAAGCCTCAAAGGGAGCTTGCGTGGCCCAACGAGCATGGGTGCCCACCCCTAGCAGATTGGGCATGAGTGAGTTGATAACCAAAACCATAGAATCATAGAATAGTTGAGTTGGAAGGGGCCTATAAAGCCATTGAGTCCAACCCCCTGCTCATTGTGACAATCTAGTTCCCTATTCTGCTAAGCACCTCGTGTATTAT
This sequence comes from Elgaria multicarinata webbii, assembly GCF_023053635.1. Taxonomy (NCBI): domain Eukaryota; kingdom Metazoa; phylum Chordata; class Lepidosauria; order Squamata; family Anguidae; genus Elgaria; species Elgaria multicarinata. The sequence goes on from NC_086183.1 coordinate 26,392,853, forward strand.
ATTTATTCATCAACCATAAGTGTCTATAAACATGCATCATCATGGCTTGGTAACCTTAGCAAAAGTTTGGTATCCTGCTGAAAAAAATGGTTTGCACTCCCCCCCACCACCACCACTCCCCACAGGAAGGGTGGCAGAATATGAGAAATTTCTTCCAGTTTGGTTTTTATCAGGATCTTACCCAGTTTAGACATTCTGGACTGAACATGAACTCGAACACAATTTGCAGTCAAAGTCCTTAAATTTCTGAGCTTGCAATATGATTTATGGAAATCCCCCCTCCCGCCACCCCCCCCCCAAAAAAAAAATTCAGCAGCATGCATACATTGGGAAAATGTGCATCAAATGCACATTTCTGAAAGATATTCACCAATACACTTTAATCAATGGGAGAAGGATGCATACATTTCAGAGATGCACAGAATTGGTGCATAAGTTTTCTGATGTCTATGAAGTTTATCTTAGCATAAGCGAAGCCATGTTTGATCAATCTGATTAATCTAAATGGTAAGGTCAGATGTTGGACACTGCTAAATACCTGAGCAACAGTCTTTAGAAATTGTCGGTGTCTCAGAAGATCCCCCCCTCCCATATCTACCTGTATCTCGCTTATGCAAACCAAGAGTCTCCGGTGATCCAGACGTCCTCTTTTTCCCTAGTCACTTTGGTAACAGGTCTGCTGCAAGAAAGTTGTGGTCAGCTGGAGTTTCCATTTTGGTAAACAAGCTTTCTGCTCATGCTCTGGTTGCTTCTTCCAAACTGGCTAATAAAACAGCTGACAAATGCAGCAAGCCTCAGAGAAGGGTATTCCTTGGCAAAGGTACATCTTCTCTCCATTGCAATGTGAATTCCTTTCTATCAATAAACATGTGTTGGACCATAAGAAGAGTCTTTGTAATATTTGGGCCACAACAGTTTGGGGAAAAAATTGAACAAAAATACACACAGATTTTCACGTGAAAAGAAGAAGTAAAAAGGTTCTTAATTTGATATGGACTCAAGTCATAATAAACTTTGAAATGGAATTTAGAGACCTTTGGCAAGGACAATTTCCCCCCCTGATTTGTACATCATGGCTAAGAAAACAGAAGACCACACAGGTCATACCAGTGTAGAATAAACATGCAGTGTGGATTCTGACATGCCCCTTGCCCTAGGCATGTGTGTAGGAGCGCAGGGGAAATAAACATTAACATCAGCACAGGCAGTACTAACGGACGACAGCTTGAGCCAAATCTGCAAGGGATTTGGATGTGAGGGATGCAGCAACAACCTGGCGCCGTGAAGACCCCCCCCCCCCCCGGTGTGTTGTAGTAAAAATAAAAAATGGGTTGGGTGGAAAAGGCAGGAGGAACAGAATGAAGTGACTGGAACTCTGAACAGAAACACAGCATACTGCAGTATTTTGTTGCAGATCCCACTTGTTTCCTTCTAATTCTCAAATGCGTTCTTGCCGGTGAAACATATGATCATTTGACATCTGTCGACACGATTAACTTTTTGTTGAATTTTGACCTGTGTTTGTTTTGTTACATCAGCTACTAGGGATAGGAGCCCTTCAGACAGATGCCAAAGGGAACATTTAGTCTGGAGAGAAAACAGGAAGCATGTATCTTCGGTCAAATTCTGAGCAAAGTTTTATAGAGGCTGTGTCGTTGGCTGTCCTCTGTCTGTATGTGGTGGACATTGGCCCATTGCTGGATTTCCTGTCACTGATCCCTCACTCTTGCCAAATAACGCAGCAAAGATCAGCATGTGCACAGTGATGCTGCCAGGGACGGACCCCAGGGCACAGGTCCAGGGCTCTATAGTCAAGGGATGGAGCCCTGAAAACAACATTTGAAGCTCCTCTAGCAACACCTCATTCTCTTATGCATAGACAAAGATGCAACGAGAACCAACTAAATAAAACAAGGGATGTGGTGGGAAAGAAAGCCAGGAGAGCCCGCCCCCCCAGCCCTCATAGGATTAGATAAAGCTACTAGATAGCGCTGTTGTATTACCTTTTATTTATTTATTGCATTTATTTATTGTTGCCTTTTTCCCCTTGAAGGTACCCAAGGCAGCGTACATAATCCTCCTCTCCATTTCATCCTCACAACAACAACCCTGTGAGGAGGGTTGGGCTTAGTCACCCCATGGCCAAGTGGGGCCTAGAACCCAAATCTCCCGACTCCCAATCGAACACTTTAGCCACTACACCACACTGGCTCTCAATACTTGCAGTAATCCTCCATGCTCTCAGTACACTATACAGTTAAAAAAAAGGTTCATTGAGGGAAGAAGAAAAATGGTGGACTTTCGTCATCACAAAAAGCAGGGCAATAAAGCCTGTGAAGAGGGGGAGATGTCCTAGGGGATGACAATATCATGTACAGAACCCTTGAACTTCCATGAGAGGCCAATCGTGAGCGCAGGGTGAATTCCTCATGTAGAAACGGCCATTGTCTGCTCATTGATGGATTTATTTATTTTTGATCAGAATTTTATTCTACTGCTAATTCACATTTGCGGTAATATGCACTTGTTCAAACGCCACTTGCACAAATGCGCTAATCCACATTACTTAATGCGAATCAGCAGTAATACCCACCCCCCTTTAGAGGAACCCTGAAAAGGCAGGTTCCCTCTAATTGGGATTCATTGAGTGGCAGCCAGACACTCTAAGGCCACAGCTAGACTTAAGGTTTATCCTGGGATCATCCAGGGCTCACCCCTGCCTGAGCACTGGATCCCCTGTGTGTCACCTAGATGAACAGGTTCGACCCCTGGACGATCCAGGGATAAACCTTAGGTCTAGCTATGGCCTAAGACACGGTTTCTCTCATTTTAGAAAAAGTTTATTACGAGCAGTGCTGCAACGCTACAGGTGGCAACCCTTAGAGGATCTGAAGGACTGCCCACTAGTTGCAAGCAAAGCTAACATACTTATAAGGTAACATCCTCAGAAACAGCAACAGAACCTCCTCATTTAATGAATCAATCATAATACAGTAATAGGTAAGTTTTTCAACCAATGATAGGCAGGGATTGATATGCATGTGCAGAGTTCTAAGGACAGGAAAAACAAGATGTGGATGGGTATTGCAATCTTGGAACATCTGTTCCTTGTGGTTACTAATCTTCCTGTCCTCACCGGAAGGCTCACACTCTGACTAATGCGTCAACACTTCCTGTGGGTTGAGGGCTGGGTTTGAATTCGAGGAGACCTGTGTGTGGGGTTGTTGTCCTCCTTTGCCAAGCAGCTGCAAGCAACTTCTGCTCTCGCTTCAGGTATTTAAAAGGAGGCTACCAGAGGCAACGCCTCGGCGTCGTGCCAAGTGTGACGCTAAGTGCACACAGAGACGCACTTGGAGTCGCACAGGAGGCGGTATAATATTCAGGACTCTCTGAGGAAGGTGATCATGGCATCATTTCCGAATTCATTGGTGCATGTAGACTCTTCTTAAGTTATGTGAAGACTCCTCTATGGGACTTGTTCTCACTATTATTTGGTTCTTTTAAAGCGTGCTTGCCTTTAGCTGCTTGCTTTCCCTTTTTAAAAGTGTTTTTAATGATCTATTTGTTCGGATGGCGATGAGGGAGGTTGCTTCCACTCTGAGCTTTGCCGATTGCAGTTTGTTTTTAGTTTGTTTCAGTTTTTTAGTTTGATAAGCTTTTAGCTTTTGTCCTAGCATTTTTCGGGAGGTTTTGAAAAGCCTGTATTGAGTACACAGCTTCCTCAAGGACAATGGGCGAAACTGAACAGCTTTGTGGGTAAACGGGAGATACCCACCTTGACATGGGCTGTTGCTAGATGAGGCGTTAGCGCGGTGTGAGGCCCGTTTTCCCTCCTGTGCATCCAGATGACGCACAGGGGAATCCGTGGTTGGGCCACGCTGAAACCTCCCTTAAATCAGCATAAGCGAATTCGCTTATGGCCCAGTTTTTCTGCAGCCCTGCGGAAGGTCTAGCAGGGTCTGTGGCTTTTTGCGGCTGCTCGCTTACTTGCGAGTAGCCGAGAGAAGCCACGGACTGGGCACAGCGCTCATAGGAGCACTGTGCCCATCGGGCCAGGGGGGATCCGGGGTGGGAGATAGGGGCCGTGGGGGAAGGCTGTACCTGGCAGGAGAGAGGGGGGGAAGAAGGCATCGGGCGAGGGAAGAAGGCACGGGGCATGAGGGGAGGACGGGCGAGCGAGGGGGAAGGAGGTCATCAGGCATTGGGTGGGAATCAGGGGGAGCAGGGGGGCTTTATTTTTATTTTTTTAAAAAAAAACACTTACCTTCTCCAGCGGCTCTCCAGCGCACATGACCCCTTTAACTAAAAAAAAAAGGGCCGATGCTACGGGGCTTCCCGTTGCCCCTTCGCATCTTCTGTGTAGAAGCCGGCGCCAGCGCGCACTACCTCTAGCGTGCCGGCACCCGTCCTCCCTGCTGGCTTATCCGGCAGGTCTAGCAAGGCCCGTGGTGAAGACGAGCAATGTTGAGCAATAAGCCAACATTTAATTAGCTGAGTTATTTAAACATTTATATTTTTGGCCGGGAGTATACAAGTATGTAAGTGGAACTGAAAACAAGAGTTAGGGTGCTTACCAGGAAGGATTACAAGACTTTGGGAACTGCACCTGTTGCTGATGATGCCTTACTGGGTAAACACAAAAAACTGGCAAAGATCACTCAGTTCTTCGAAAATAAAGGGGATGTTGTTGGAGCTGAGAAGAGAGTCTTAAACTCCCTACGCCCCATTTTGGACCGCACCCTGACTGGCAAAGGGTACATCCAAGTACCAATAGAGGACTTTCTAAGTAAAAACCTAGCAGCTGAGCTGACACTTGGTGAACAGACATCTCTCTCAGAACGATGTATAATATTGCCAGGATTCGATCATTTTTGTCTGTCTCTTCTGCCAAGACACTTGTTCATGCACTGGTTATTTCACGGTTGGACTACTGCAACCTTCTTCTCTCTGGCCTTCCTTCTTCTCACATCAGTCCGTTGGTTTCTGTTCACCACTCTGCCGCAAAGATCATCTTCTTAGCTCGCCGCTCCGACCATGTTACCCCGCTTCTGAAATCTCTTCATTGGCTTCCAATTCACTTCAGAATCCAATATAAACTTCTCCTGTTAACCTTCAAAGCTTTTCACGGTCTAGCTCCTTCCTATCTCTCCTCTCTCATCTCACACTATTGCCCCGCTCGTGCTCTTTGCTCCTCTGATGCCATGTTTCTCGCCTGCCCAAGGGCCTCTACTTCCCTTGCTCGGCTTCGTCCATTTTCGTCTGCTGCCCCTTACGCCTGGAACGCTCTTCCAGAACATTTGAGAACTACAAGTTCAACCACAGCTTTTAAAGCTCAACTAAAAACTTTTCTTTTTCCTAAAGCTTTTAAAACTTGATGTTGTGCAGACTTCTACTGTTACTTTCTACTGTTAGTTCTACCCTACCCTGTGCCTGCTTACCCTACCCTGTACCTGTTTGCATTCTCTTCCCCTCCTTATTGTTTTACTATGATTTTATTAGATTGTAAGCCTATGCGGTAGGGTCTTGCTATTTACTGTTTTACTCTGTACAGCACCATGTACATTGATGGTGCTATATAAATAAATAAATAAATAATAATAATAATAATAATAATAATAATAATAATAATAACGAGCACAGCCAGCTGTAGACAACAAACAACTACATGATGCCATCCTTAGGCAAATACAGGAACTGGCCCAAGATAAGGGTCGAGTAGACCAGAACATGTTCCCTGCCCAGACAGAGAAACTTGACCAGGAGCTTCGTGAGCGATGTCTTTTTTGTGACTCTTGGTAAGGATGTCGGAGAAATTGACCATGGATTCCTATGAGTTTAGATTTCTATAAATTCAACCTGCAGATTGTGCAGCAGGCTGGGTTTTTCTGCATCATGCAGGTTCCAGGACTTGCAGACCACTTTTTCTCTTGTGGGGGTGTCGAGGAAATGAGTGAACGGGCTGTTTTATCTGTGCCCACCATTTTGCTCCAGCGAAATTAGGTTTTTGGTCTTTCTATTCCATCCACAGGCTTTGCTGAGGAGTATAGAAAAGAAGGTCTGGGCTCAGCTGCTCTCCCAGTCCCCTGCTGGAGGCCGGGAGCCTTCCTAGCACTGCTCTGAGAGGAGAATCTCTCCTTCTCTGCATCAGCTTTGTAAACATGAGGAGGAGGAGGGAGGGAGGGAAGGAAAATGGATCCCACCTTTTCTCATAACTGTCCAATGATGGCTTCGATTCCTCTCACCCCTCCTTCTCCCACATAATCACCTCCACCTTATTATTTTTAACTCTTCTTTCTCCTGAGTGGATGCTGCTGTCAGCCAGAGAGAAGAGGAAGTAGCAGCAGCTGCAGACTGAGAAATCCCCACTGAGTACAAGAAGAAGCTGCCATTGTGGATTTCACCCTTGGCAGCTGCATTCGGATTGGCTTGCAGGACCAGGAACAAAAAGGAAGGTGTTGGAAAGGAAATTGTGTGCAGGCAACGGATACAGATCTTGCTTTTTCTCCACTTTCACCTGGAGCTTTAGATTTCCACCGCTGTTCTCCCCGGTTGTTCATCTCCCTCCTCTAGAATGTGACTTTTAAGATGGTGCCTTGATGGGAAAGAAGGTAAAGAGGGGAGCGAAAAGAAGGGGGTGCAGCTGGGAGACATTTTCTTGCCCAGCTGAGGATTGGTTGCAAGGTGGCACCAGTTCCTCTCCTCCTCCAGGATTGGTAGCTCAACTGGGTCTGTGGGTGGTGGTGGTGAAAATCCATGCATAAAGCTACGTAAAAAAAAAAAAAAAATAGAAGACCATCTTCCCTGATTGCCCCTCCACTATGTTTCATTTGCTTCTGCCTTGCAGACAGTAGAGGAATTGGCACTGCAAACTGCTGGGGGGGGTTATGGGGGGGTTAGCTCAAGAGGATCTTAACAGCTTGCTTCTTTTTTTCTAACATGTGCACTTCTGTATGCATTTCCCCTTAAAATGTGGGTTTTGATGTGCATTTCCCCGAAAATATGCGTTTTTGTATGCAAAGTTTTGCATTGCTAAATTAAGCCAAGTGTGCCCTCTAAAGGATACCCATGGAAGGTGCTGAGGGTGGAGAGAAGGACTGCATGACAGAGCAGGCATGGGGCATTCCCCACTAAAAAATATTCCAGATCCCCTCCCTGAACCCCCAAATGTATTAGCTCGTTTCAAGCATTTCTTTTTCTTTAACAAAATTGTAAATGACCGTGCAAATTGTACGGAACAGACGTCTGATTGAATATATGCAAAACTGACCCGGACTGGAAATCATCCAGTTCATCCATCCCTAAACTGAGGATTGGGTTTATGGAGTCCTGAATGTTCAGAGTAAAACCCCAGCTAGGATGAGAGAAGTATTGGGACTAAAAGACGTGGTTTTCTTGGTACAAGATTCACTCTGGAGGATTGAGACTTAATGGGAGGATGTTCAAAGGCAGTGTTTCTTTCAAGATCGTGGTCCAAATACTGGGTCTGAAACTGTGTCAATCCAAGCCCGTGGGCCAACTTGGTTCCCTGTCAAGCCCACATGCCAGCAGTGGGTGGGTCCACATCCAAAGGGATCGGGGCCACCCAATGCTCCCATGTGGCCCCGGAATGAGATTGACTATGCATACTCACGCACACATATATGTGCAGACACTGCCGGTGTTTCAGGAAATGGGGATTCTGGCCCTCCAGATGTTGGATCAGCCCCAGCCAACATAGCCAATAGTGAGGGCTGATGGGAGTTGGAGTCCGCCAACATCTAGAGGGCCACATCATCCCTGCTCTGCTGGTACAAAGGCAGGCTTTTAAAATCCCTGATTGCAGCAAGTGGAGAACAGAGAGGTTTGTGGTGTTTGTGTAGAGAAGGCTTAGTAATGCCCTCCCCAGCATCCACCCCCCTCCCCGTAAATGCCCCCGTGCTGCAATTAGGCTTTTTAAAAGACCCACATTGGCCCTGGTGGAGGCTGTAACATTGGCTAACAATGTAACAATGGTTAGCCAGGCTGTAGCATGGCTAACCCTACTGCCCCTGTTTTGGGAGAAGGTGTTTCAGGTAATCAATCAGAATCAGATTCTAGAAGATGCAGCGCCAGACACCAGCCAGCATGTACCAGTGGGGGAGGAAGCTCTCACGGGCGATTCCCCAGCTGGGAGTCAGCCCTCTCCAGAGCTTATCTCCTCAAGGCCAAATCCTACACACTCAGTGGGAAGTGAGCTTTCTTCTGGAGCTAAGCATCCCAACAAGCTAGCTGATGCTAGGGTCCGCCAGAAGCTCAAACGCATGGGGCGGAAGGAAGGTGTGAGAAAGTCGGTTTGATTATGCCAGAACCTGCCTCCGCACCAAGCTCCCTGAAGTTACTGGCATTTGAGAAGTGGCTTCCTAATCTTCTTGAATGGACAATTGTCTTGCTTAGTTTGCATAGCTTTGCCTAGGGGGACATTTCCAAGAGGTTAGACTCTATTCAGGTAGAAGAGACGTTTATTGCTTAATAAAAGCTTTGTGGATTACTTAGCAAGACTCGTCATTTGCCTCCCATCGAAAGTAGGAGCATTCTGAGAATCACGACAATGGGCAAGGGAGTAGTGAAATGACCTCATTTCTGAACAGATAAGGCAGGGAAGCTGGCAAACGCAAGCGGCGTCACGTGCCAGAGTTGTATGCATAAATGCTGCCTCTAGAGGTAGCAACAGGTATTGCACCCAAAGGCTTTTCTCCACAATAAAAGACTTCGATGAAAATAAAACTTTGTACAAAGTGTATATTTTTTTTAAGGAGCCTTTTAATGGATTTGACTCTAGGAGAACCTTATCCATCCATCCATCTGTGTGGGAGCTAAGAACCGCAGAATTTCAAGCCTTCGATTGGAGGCTATCAGATAAAGAGGCTGTTGGGATGTGAAGGTTGAGGTGTGGTGATGGTATTCTGGGTTCGAGGAGCCAACCGGTTACTCAGGTTTGGTGGCGGCAATACAATCAGCCTTAGACAGGGCTGCTTGCACGCGTTCCTCATCTCCGAGAAAGCCGCTGACACCATGTTGAACTAAGTTGCAGACAAGCTCAGTGACACAGGCTTTGCCAGAAAATTCCATTCTAGCTGGACCTAAAGAAATAATCAAGACAGTGGTCAGCATGGGGCTTCCAAAGGATATCCCTGAGCCCAAGAGAGTTGCCACCGCAGTTCTCCTCAAGGGAAATTGTGGCCACTGAGGGAGTCAAAACATCCAAGGAATTTTGAGGGAGGCCAAAAGAGTTGACCACTCGAGCAAAGTTCCTCAGGGGCTGTTTTCTCCACAAGTCTGATTGGAATTGCGTTAAAACAGCGGTGGACAACATGTGTCCCCTGTGGGAAAGCATTAAACCCCTGTATTATATCCCTTCACATTAACCAGGGGTCCAGGTTTAATTAGGTATTACGCACACCTGATTTTGCTATCAACTGTACAGCCAAGAGAAAGAAACTGCCAGTCCTGTCCACTTTTCAGTGTGCCTGTGCAGTATATATGGTTGCTACATCCAGAATCAATGTTAATATAGGTATACAACTCTTAGGTGTACACCTATGTGGTGTAATGTGTGAGGCAAGCATGAGGCTTAGCCTAGGTTTGTTGCAATGCAAACGAATGGAATGTCGCCATGAAGAACCTCAACAGCGGGGCCTTCTATGTAGTGGCACCCAACCCCTGGAAAACCCTCCCTCGTGCAGTTTGGGAGGCAGAAAATGTAACATCTTTTAACCCCATCCTGAAAACCTACCTTTTCACAAAGGCTTTCCCTGGACTGCAACTTATCTGATTTTATATTGATTTTTTAAAAAACCAACAACAACACAACTTTTAATATTTTAAATTTATTTGGACACTAGTATTTTATGGGTTTAGTTGTGCACTGCCCAGACAGCTTCGGCTATTGGGCAGTATAAAAATGTAATAAATAAATAAATAAATAAATAAATAAATAAATAAATAAATGAAACACTTCCAAATCTCTTTGCCCCCCATCCCCAATGTATTTGAGAGTATAACTGTGGAAAGATTTGATGTGTAGTGTTGGATTTCACCCTGGTCTAGAGAGTCCTAAGTTCAAATCCTCATAGGATTTAGTCATGAGAACTAAAGGGCTTCATCACACATGATGCTCTAGCAGAGGCATTTTACATAGAGTGACCATATGAAAATGAGGACAGGGCTTCTGTATCTTTAATAGTTGCATAGAAAAGGGAATTTCAGCAGGTGTCATTTGTATATATGGGGAACCTAGTGAAATTCCCTCTTCATCACCACAGTTAAAGCTGCAGGAGCTATAGTAGAGTGACCAGATTTAAAAGAGGGCAGGGCACCTGCAGCTTTAACTGTTGTGATGAAGAGGAAATTTCACCAGGTTCTCCATATATACAAATGACACCTGCTGAAATTTCCTTTTCAATACAACTGTTAAAGATACAGGACAGGAGCCCTGTCCTCCTTTTCATATGGTCATCCTATTTTACATTTTTAGAATGGGGAAATAATGCATGGAACTGGAGAAACCAACCAAATGACCAGCAATTGGAGTAGAGGCAGGAAGCCAGGGGAAGAGAGTCCCTGGTGGGCATATTGGGAATTCTAAAGATCTCAATTTAGCTGCCGTTCCTGAGGTTCTTCTCTGCACCGCGGCTTCCTGTGCACCATTCTGTGTTGATGGGAAGAAGGGCAGGGGAGACATTGTAGTGTAGAAAACCTCAAATTACTACCTGACGCATTCACAGACACATCAAGGCACTTGTTCTGAGTTCCGACACAGGGAACAGGCTCTCCATGACACGTAGGCGAAAAAAGTCCGATGCATCCAGGACATTGGAGCCCATTGGGTTTGGTGTCTGGTGGTGGCACATCTGCAAATTAACAAAGAAAGTCAGTGGGTCTTCCCGTGAGCCAGATCAGCCTCAGAAGTGAACATGCTTGATCTAATCAATGGCAGGCTGCAACAATGATCAGAAGCAAAGAACTTTTCAAAGACAAGAAGTGTACACCCACCCACACATATACAGATCTGTGTATTTGTATGTGTGTATAGATGTGGTGATGTCATTCATATATATATATATATATATATATATATATATATATATATATATATATATATTCAGCCTAACAACACTAGGGTGACCATATGGAAAGGAAGACAGGGCTCCTGTATCTTTAACAGTTGTATAGAAAATTGTAAACCGCCCAGACAGCTTCAGCTATTGGACGGTATAGAAATGCAATAAATAAATAAATGGGAATTTCAGCAGGTGTCATTTGTGTGCACACAGCACCTGGTGAAATCCCCTCTTCATCACAACAGTTAAAGCTGCAGGAGCCCTGCCCTCATTTGTATCTGGTCACTCTAGCATAGCTCCTGCAGCTTTAACTGTTGTGATGAAGAGGGGGTTTCACCAGGTGCTGCATGCATACAAATGACACCTGCTGAAATTCACTTCGCTATACAACTGTCAAAGATACAGGGGACTTGTTCTTTTCAAATGGTCACCCTAAGCAACGTAGTAATTTAAAATACATATTTAGATGTTGACATTTCAGCTTCCACCCTCATCAATAGCTGTGCTGGTAAATGAATGCCAGGAGTGGCAGTTTGGAATGCTGGGAGGTAAAAATCATAGAATCATAGAATAGTAGAGTTGGAAGGGGCCTCTAAGGCCATCAAGTCCAACCCCCTGCTCAATGCAGGAATAAATCCCTAGGGAGAAAAGCGAAACAGAGGTATGACTGGTATAAGGCTCACAAAGTGTCCTCCAGATTAAGGGCATTTGGATTTAGAGTTCTTAGTCTGTAAATCCAGATTTTTCTTTTCTTTGATCAAGCACATCAGTATCCTTTGTTCAATTGGAAGCAATTGTAAATCACAGAAGGCTATTTGCAGGTGAGTTAAAATATTTTGCAATAAGCTACTTCCAGTTTGTTTGGTCCATTTGTTTGGGTACGAATCACAGATTTGTGATTAAAGATCTTGTTCTTAGGCTCATTGCTTTCCCCCCTACATAGTGCATAGGATCAAGGGGCTGGTTGAATTTTCCTATGAAGAAATTCAAAGGTAAATTATTTAGCTTGGGTGGGGGAAAGGATAGTAAGGGAAGACATGATAGAGGTGCACAAAATCATGCATGCAATAGAGAATGTGGATAAGGAGACATTTTTCTCCCTCTCTCATCATACCCGAACCCGAACAGGTAATTCCTGGAGAAGAAGGCTGTCAGTGACTTCTTATCCTGATGGCTATGTGCTCTGCCTCAGTTGAATGGCCCATTAGGCAGTATCCTGCCTGTTCCCTTCCTTACTTCTCTGGTTAGGAAAATGAGATTTGGGATGGGTGAGAAATCCACTTGGTCAACGTTTAATATGAACTGATCTTATTGGCACTTCCCAAAAGGATACGCAAACAGGAATTCGCTAACCCATCATTTTTCACGCCCTTTGCCATGTGTGATGCAGTTGCTCCATCAAAAATGGTGTACAAGCAAACAGACATCCACAGAAATACATACAAAAATGTATACATTTCGCTCATTGTATTTCTGCATGCACTTCTGCTCTGAGAAGCTGAGCACCGCCAGATTCACAATGTAACCACCAGGCACGTTTTTGACCTTCTGAACATACATACCAAAATCCGCGATTTCGCCGCAGTCAGACCCGGTGCAGCAGACCCTGTGTCCTCTCGCATGCAATCCGCGTCCCACATTTATTTCAGCTACACTACCTTTGCAGGTGCTGGATTTGCCACAGTCTTTACGGATGGCTGTGAACGTCAGAGGAACTGTGTGGATGAGGAAGAAGAAAAACGTTTTTTATTAAAACTGGAGGACAACAGGAGCCTCTGGAATCAAGGCTCCCTAGGACCCTTATCAAGTATCGGTGAGCTCAAGGGGCTTCTTTAAATGAGTGATTTATAGCAGGGTCATGACTGACCACTCACAGAAGTTAGCAGGTCATTCGGATGAAGTCTTGAAACCTCCTGCATGGCAGGCCATAGCTAGATGGGGCGATAACCTGGGGCCATCCCTGAGATCATCCATATGCATTTACACGACACACAGGGGATCCCGAGAGCAGGGAGGGATGAACATTTGAGAACATTTGAGAACTACAAGTTCAATCACAGCTTTTAAAGCTCAGCTAAAAACTTTTCTTTTTCCTAAAGCTTTTAAAACTTGATGTTGTTCGGACTTTATACTGTTAGTTTTACCCTACCCTGTGCCTGTTTACCCTACCCTGTGCCTGTTTACCCTACCCTGTGCCTGTTTACCCTACCCTGTGCCTGTTTACCCTACCCTGTGCCTGTTTGCATTCTCTTCCCCTCCTTATTGTTCTACTATGATTTTATTAGATTGTAAGCCTATGCGGCAGGGCCTTGCTATTTACTGTTTTACTCTGTACAGCACCATGTACATTGATGGTGCTATATAAATAAATAAATAAATAAATAAATAAATAATCTTGCCCTCATCTTTGAGCCCACTTTTTCTATGGTTTCAGGCTGATCCCGAGACCACGGAATGTGTGTGCGGGCGTCACGGTTTGCCCCAGCTCCTCGCGGTTACTCGCGAGGAGCTGGGAGCTGCGCATGGGGTGCAAAGCTCCTCAGGAGCTCTGTGCCCATTGGGGGCAGGGTGGGGGGGGAGCGGGGGAAATTATTTTTTAAAAAAACTTACCTTCGGTGCACGAGCGCTCGTGCGCTCCTTCTTTAAAACAAAAAAATGGTGGTCGTGATGTCCCACGCCACGTGTGATGATCTTGCGATCATAAAATCATGAGATCATCATGGAACAATCCCCTGGTCTACCTGAGGCCTCTCCCACTTCTTCCCTCCATTCTTCCGTTTAAAAATAACCCTTGGAAAACCTGATTCTTCTCAAATATCCTGATCCTTCCTGCCCTGTACAGTCAAAGTTACAGTACAAAACGCCCTATAGAGGGTGCTGTTCCATTGAACTGGGAAGTTTAATTTACAGGTCACATGGTCACTGCCCTCTTCCCACGTAATTCAGCTTCTTTCAAAAGTGGAAGCAGGGAGCCGAGCGATGGTAAGGGCTTCAAGGACACATTCCCTTATGTGTTAATACCACTTTTAAGTGAATAAGGAGGTACATATATACCAACAATTATACTTTGCAAAATAAATCAAATAGGAAAAGGAAAGCAGGACTCTGTGGCCTGAAATCCACAAAGAGATCCAGGCTTCAGAGATTTCATTGCCCATACATTCAAGGCCATGCTTTCAACCATAAGACCTGGACATGGCTGGGGTCATAAATGAAGGCTGTGATTCTCCCCATGCAACCTAATGCCAAGTAGCACAAATACACCTAACCAAGACATCAAGTTGAGACTCCCTTGGTGACCGCCACCAATTTGGGGGTATCTAAAATTGACAAGCCTGGCACAAAGAGGATGACTCCAGTATCTGGGCATCCAAAGTGATGCTTCATCTGGACGTTGAAGATTCATTCAGATTTTCAATGCTAAATGAAGGACTTGAATTCAAATCCACCACTTCCAACTTCTAACACTCTAGCTTCTAGTCTAGGGTAGCTTAGCCACCCCCTTCTTGTGCGCTGCACATTAGCCCAGTGTTCTCACGGCCACACGTACGATCTGAAAAGTCCCAAACGCTGATAACGCATACGTCTTCTTCGGCTTTGCAAATCCTCCTATCACCAGTACAGCTGTTGCCAATATTATTACAAACCTCACACTCAAGACAGGTGCCTGGAGAAAGAAGAAACAAAAAGTATTTTGAGCAGTTTGTTCATGGAATGACATCCTTGGGTTCAAATCGTAATGAGTTTTGTCATTATTATGCAAACTGTGTGTCTTCATCACAAACTTGTCAGGGTGTGTGTGTGTGTGTGTCTTTTGTCTTTTATCTATGGTAAAAGTCAAATCCTCACCCCAAGGAGCATATAGTCTGAATGTAGATTTGTGGGTCTTAGTGGTGCCAGAGAGAAGGAAGGAAGGAGAGAAAATGCCATGAATTTGGAGTCCAGCAGTGACCCAAACCCAGACCCAGAGGCTGAGTGACCAGTGGGGCTGATGGAGGAAGCACCAGACCCAAAGGCCACCACTAAATCACAGCTTTGCACAAAGGGATAGTTGCACACACACACACACACACACACACACACACACACACACACACACCATCTCTTCCTGGGGGCAGGTCTGCTGCAGGGAAATCCAGAACACTTGGGCCATAGCTAGATGGGGCGATATCTCGGGGATTACCCCAGGATTGTCCCTGTGCATCCACATGATGCACAGGGCATATTGGGATCAGGGAGGGATGATCCCTCCCTTTCCCTGGGATATTGCCCTACAGTTGCAGCCCACTTTTTCCGTGGTCTCAGGATCATCCTGAGACTGCGGAACGTGTGCACACGCAGGCATCACGGTTTGTCCCGGCTCCTTGCAGTTACTTGCGAGGAGCCGGGACCTGCACATGGGGTGCAGAGCTCCTCAGAAGCTCTGCACCCATCGGAGGTTGGGGTGGAGGGAGCAGGAAAGATGGTTTTAAATAAAAAAAACCCTAACCCTTTGTGCATGAGCGCTCATGCACAAATCTCCTTTAAGAAAATTTTAAAAATGGCAGGCGTGACGCCCTGTGCCTCCGAGGCTGTTGCACAACGCATGTAAATAGGGGGAAAATAAAAAAATATTGCAAGGTCCTCACCCCTCTGTCACACTAGACCCGTAGGTCTAGCTGAGGCCTTGGACTTTACCAGATTTCCCCCAGAACCCCAGTGCATCTGCCGGATTTTGCGGGCCATCTTCCTGGCTTTAAAATAGGCAAGGTGCACTTTATGCCTCCTTAGCGGTAACTGCTTTATGGCTGCAAATGGTATAATTATGGCTGCAATTTCCCAGAGAGGGAAATTTCCCAGATGGCTGCAGTCGATTCAGTCTGAGAACCCTGAACCTGAATCAGAGACTGTGGTCCATCAGCTAGTGCATTAATTGATTTTATGCCTTTCTGTCTTTACATTATTTGTAGACCTCGACTCATCCTAACCAAAGAAGCAGCACACTCACCTCCAAAGGTCCCACATTCCCAGACCCAGTGCTCCAGTGCAGGCAGAGTCCAAGGCAAGAGCTTGTGGAGATGTCATGGAGTGCTAGGCGCTAGATTAGTGATCTGCCCCTTTAAGGTTTTCAACCATTCAAGAAGGGGTGGAGCCTGAGAAGGCATCAGTCTAGTCCTAGGTATTGTTACAGAAAGTTGCTCACTAAGAGCTTTCCTTGGTTCTATGATGATTATGTCCCTCTGTCCACAATATGCCTTGAGGTTTCTCTTTTAGGACCAGGGCACAACAGCGAAACCATGCAGTCTTAGACTTGGTGAAGGAACAGAGCTGCCTTCTATTCTAGTAGTTGGTTGTGTTTACACTATTATGAGGTTAGAACTTGTTTTGCTGGTGTCTATTTCATCCACAGGCTCAGAGAAAGAGGAGATGATGAGGTTTTCAGAAGGTTCAACAGAAGGTCAGAGAAAGAACTCGAGAAATGGAAAGACAGGTAGCAAAAGTGAACAAGGAGAAGAAGAATATATCAATGCTATTATATGACAGCTTATGGCAGATAGCTAGAACTCAGTCAGAAAAGGGAAAAAGAAGAGTAGGGAGGAAAATATAGTTTTAAGGCTGGTTAGAAAGTGGCACCCAAAGGTGGGGGAGATTGTGTCTTGGTGGCAGTGGGAAAGGTCACATTAAGGGCAAGGAGAGGGGTTCACAGTGTGGCATGCTCTCCCTTTCCAGTCATGGAACCAGGTGTTGTCAGTCTTTGACAAACTTTATTTTACTCAGGGAACACTTAATCCAAAGAGTTCAAGGCAGAGATGGATCTGGGGATTCGAAGTCTGCCATCCTTCTAGGGCAGCGGTTCTCAACCTGTGGGTCGGGACCCCTTTGGGGGTCGAACGACCCTTTCACAGGGGTCGCCTAAGACCATCGGAAAACACATATTTCTGATGGTCTTAGGAAACTGTATTGACTGAACTATGTCATGTATCATCTTTTGTATTATTAAAGCTATTGTTATGTATTATTTTCATTAGCAAACCATCCCATGACAATGGATCGTGTAGAGAAGAACGAAAATAATTTTATGGTTGGGGGTCACCACAACATGAGGAACTGTATTAAAGGGTCGCGGCATTAGGAAGGTTGAGAACCACTGTTCTAGGGGATGCCATTTCTCATTCGCACCATGCACTTCATCTCAACCTCCCCCCACATGGAAACAACATTCAAAACAGACTGAACCCTGTAGTCATGACACACATTTCTTGGACTTTTTTTCACATTTGATAGCTGTTGGTTTTGAGCAATTTCCCCCCCCTCCCTCCCCAGTTTGCACAAGAAACGCAATCATCACAAAGTGAGAGCCAGTCAAGGAGAGCTGAGCAGCGAACTGACCTTCAAAGATTCCTGGTGATTTAGAACATTGCTCACACATCCTCCCCTAGTTGCAAATGGTCTAGTTCTGGTTTCCTGGATTGAATGTGTGAGCCCTCAAATAGGCCTATAAACCCGTCTCCCACTCTGTTATGCCATTATCACAGATGCTACTTCACTTGATCCTGGAGACCTCAAAATCTGGAGCAACTTGTTAGATAGCTAATAATAACTCCTCACCTGTAGCTAGGAGAGCTAGAAGACTGAAGGCCAGGAGAGACCACATGATGAATCACCAAAGACGTACAAGGCTGCAGAGGTGCCTAAAAGAGACATCAGAAATCAGTGTGTGTTAATCCTTCAGTCTTATCATTTACTTGATTTCAATACAGGATCCATCTGCTTCCAGGCAGCACATAGAGTTGCACTATATTGTGGTTTTCAAAGTCTCTAGGCACAAAGTGCAAGAGAATAAAGGAATGATATCTTGCAGAATATGAACTGAGTAAGCAGAATCAGCAGTCTTGGTGGATTTTTTTAAAAATGGGATTTGATAAGCTTTCAGGAAGTCATTTAAGGTTTTCCAGAGCCAGAGCAAGTGTAGCAAAGTGCCTAGAGTTATGACCTGTTTCAGGAGACCTGGTTTCAAATCTTGCCTAGGCATACAGTTGTCCCTTGTGTCCTTCAAGCAGTGATCGGTTGGCCTAACCTGCGTATCAAAAGGCTGTGAGTTTTGCAAGGACAAAATGAAGGGGGGAACTCTGCATGCGACTCTGAGGCCATAGCTAGACCTAAGGTTTATCCCTGGATCGCCCAAGGGTCAAACCTGTTCATCTAGGTGACACACAGGGGATCCAGTGCTCAGGCAGGGGCGAACCCTGGATGATCCCAGGGTAAACCTTAGGTCTAGCTGTGGCCTGAGTTTCACAGAGGAAAACCAAAATACATACATAGCAAGCCATGTCATCCACTAGCAGAAATTAGGTATTCTATGGGCTTAGCTAGACCTAAGGTTTATCCTGGGATTGTCCCAGGGTTATCCCTGTTCATGTAAATGACACACAGGATATCCTGGGAGCAGGCAGGGACGATCCTGGGATAAAACTTAGGTCTAGCTAAGGCCTATGTTGCAGGTCTCTGAAAAGAAAGGGTGTGTGCTTACCAAGATCTTCAAGCACCAGTAGGAATCTACCTTCTCCTGAGGTTACCAGGCGGACTGAAGGGCTGTAGACAGCTTTGCCTCTTGTTTAACACTTTGGGGCTTCATGTCTGACTTTTTATAATAGGGCTGTGATGTCATATTTTGGCTTCTTCTCCCAACTATCTATCAACCAACTGGGGAAAGTCCTGTTGTCTGAACTAAAGAGCAAACAGGCAAACTGGGAGTACATTTTCAAGGTGAGTACATTTTCAAGGCAATGGGACAGAAGAGGAGAATTGGGAGGGAAAACACCATGCCATGCTCTGGTTCCCAGGGCAATTTGTGAAATGGCTCTTCTTTGTCTGGCCTCATTTACAAAACCAAAGAAGCTTCACAGGCGTTCACAATGTGCAAAACAAATCTGAGAAATTCTCACTACAGGTCTCGTGTCCTGTGGGAGAATTTCCCTATTCACTCCAACTTCCATTCCAGGCAAAATCTGGGTGACATTTGTGGAACTCTTAGATGTATTTCAAGTCTAATTGCTGCACAAGGTGGGATGGGGGCATCTTTGAATGTAGGTGAGGATGAATATGTGTCTGTGAATATTTTTATGAGAGTGTAATAATATTGCCAGGATTCGATCATTTTTGTCTGTCTCTTCCGCCAAGACGCTTGTTCATGCACTGGTTATTTCACGGTTGGACTACTGCAACCTTCTTCTCTCTGGCCTTCCTTCTTCTCACATCAGTCCGTTGGTTTCTGTTCACCATTCTGCCGCAAAGATCATCTTCTTGGCTCGCCGCTCTGACCATGTTACTCTGCTTCTGAAATCTCTTCATTGGCTTCCAATTCACTTCAGAATCCAATATAAACTTCTTCTGTTAACCTTCAAAGCTTTTCACGGTCTAGCTCCTTCCTATCTCTCCTCTCTCATCTCACACTATTGCCCCGCTCGTGCTCTTCGCTCCTCTGATGCCATGTTTCTCACCTGCCCAAGGGCCTCTACTTCCCTTGCTCGGCTCCGTCCATTTTCTTCTGCTGCCCCTTACGCCTGGAACGCTCTTCCAGAACATTTGAGAACTACAAGTTCAATCGCAGCTTTTAAAGCTCAACTAAAAACTTTTCTTTTTCCTAAAGCTTTTGATGTTGTGCAGACTTTATACTGTTAGGGCGTTACTAGACGAGGCTCTAGCGCGCGTTACCTTCCGCAGTCACGTCGAGGCTTCCAGATGACGTTCACGAGGATCCGCCGTTATCCCGCGGTGAAGCCTCTTTCTCCCGACTTTAAAAAAGTGAGTTTTAGGACGCCTTTTCCTGCTGTCCCGCGGTAATTCGGAGTACGTGTGGGAGGATGTGAGGTCACTGCGGTCCGCACTGGGCAGGAAAAGGCGTGCTAAGGGGGAGTGGTCAGCGGCTTCGGTCAAGCCGCCTCCGCCATTTGCGCGCAGTCCGCCAGCTGGGGCAGCGCGGCGGAGCGGCTTTTTTTTTTTATTTCCCCAGTGACAGTTTGCGCAGGAACGGAGGACCGGAAAAGTGGCTGGTGACTCCTTGCGGTGGGCAGCTACCGTGGCCGCATAATGGCGGTGCTGTACGCTGCCTGTTAGTGTGGGTACCAGGCTGGCAGAGGGCAGAGCTGTTTGTGGGCTGCTGCCATGGCTACGGCCAGATGTGGGTTGGCTCCTTGGGATGGGGCACAGGGCACAGAGGCGGTCATCGCCGCCGACACCTCAGAGGCATGATGGGAGATGTAGGCACAGAGTGGCCATGCAGACGATTGACCTCGGGTCATATGACACCCGCCACGACCCCCATCAGGAAGTGAGCGCATCAATGTTGACCCTCAACAGCACCAGCAGCACTTCGGCTGGCACTGGCACTGCCGCCGCTGCCGCCGCCAGGGCCGGCGGCGGCATCGCTGACGGCTGCGCAAGTTTGCGGTCTTTCGGACGTGCGCAAACCGTGCAGCGAGCGAAAAAAAAAGCCGCGGCAATCAGGCCGGTGTGGCTGCGCAACCGTTCTCGCGGCGGCAGCAGCACAACCGGCGCAAACTTCCGCCACAAATCGAAGGCAGGTGTGGATGATGAGGCGTCACGGCTGAACGGGAAAAGCCGCTTTCACCGCTCCTCAACGACGGAACACCCGGTACGTCTAGCAACGCCCCTAGTTATACTGTTAGTTATACTGTTATACTGTTAGTTACCCTACCCTGTGCCTGCTTACCCTACCCTGTGCCTGTTTGCATTCTCTTCCCCTCCTTATTGTTTTACTATGATTTTATTAGATTGTAAGCCTATGCGGCAGAGTCTTGCTATTTACTGTTTTACTCTGTACAGCACCATGTACATTGATGGTGCTATATAAATAATAATAATAATAATAATAATAATAATAATAATAATAATAATAAGTGTGTGTATGAATGTGGCTGCCTATTGTGTATGAGAAGCTGAGAAAAGTTTTGAGTGTGAATGAGTGTGCAGGGCATAGAAGACCACATGTGAGATGGTGAGAAATACATTTGGTTCCTCCTTCTCATGTTGGGAATAATCACTCGGCTTGCATTTGCGAGCTGAGTTGCACGATAGTCCCAGAAACCTAGGAACTTCAGCTAGGTTTTTTTGTGCAAAATTGCAGGCACATGTCAGACTGCTTAAGGCCACAATTTTGCACAAATTCCACTATTTAAAGCTGCAGTTTTGCACAAATCCTGATTTGCACAACCTCTCCCTGAAAAATCCACAAATTGGCCCAACTTGTGGTGTGTCAAGTTTGGCCAACTTGTGAATGATCATTCTAGAGTCTGGGGGACTGAGCCTATGAAAACATGCTGAGCTCCTCACCCCACTCCCACCAAAAGATCCCTCTGACATCCCTATCTGACATGGAGTCAAGCTTTGAGATCACATTTGGAGAATGTTGGCAAGCTCAAGTTTTGGTGATTTGAACATCACTATGGTGGAATGAGTAGAAGGCCACACCGGTATGGAATAAATATGTACAGTGTCCTGCCCTTTGTCCCGTGTGTGTAGGCGTGCAGGCAAAATAAACTTTAACATCAGCACATGCAGTACTAATGGACAGCAACATGAGCCAAATCTGCCAGGCTAGGAAATGAAGGTTAGCAAAATGAACCAGGTAAATGCATATTGCACATCTGGTTAGGAATGCAGCCTGCAAAGAACAAACAAGCAAATTGGGGTGGGTGGGTTAGAAGATAGATAAAACTAGGATGACCATATGAAGAGGAGGACCAGGCTCCTGTATCTTCAACAGGTGCATAGAAAAAAGGGAATATCAGCCGGTGTAATTTGTATACATGCAGCACCTGGTGAAATTCCCTCTTCATCACAACAGTTAAAACTACAGGAGCTATACTAGAGTGACCAGATACAAAATATGGTCACCATAGATAAAACTACCGGAATTGTAATGCCCAGAGGAGTGGTGGAAAGGCAGCTCCTGTCAAACTCCTACGTCCTGTTCCTTTCCCAAGATGGCGGGCAATTTATGGCCCTGTGTCACTGGAAATCCCACCCATCAGGTTAAAGAGACCCGGAGACGGGTTATGTGACCCATGCACAAACTTGTCAGGCCACCATGGACCTATAGGATGTTGATAATTATTTTATGACCTTGGACAACAGGGCATGGTGCCAGAAGACATGAAATTCACTGTAGTTGCTAGATTGTTTTACGTTAAATTGCCTAGCAACATCTACTATTCTGTTCCTGCTTGGGTGACCATATGAAAAGGAGGACAGGGCTCCTGTATCTTTAACAGTTTTATTGAAAAGGAAATTTCAGCAGGTGTCATTTGTATATATGGGGAACCTGGGGAAATTTCCTCTTCATCACAACAGTTAAAGCTGCAGGTGCCCTGCCCTCCTTTAAATCTGGTCACTCTAGTATAGCTCCTGCAGCTTTAACTGTTGTGATGAAGAGGGAATTTCAACAGGTTCTCCATATATACAAATGACACCTGCTGAAATTCCTTTTTCTATGCAATTGTTAAAGATACAGGAGCCCTGTCCTCCTTTTCATATGGTCACCCTAGTTCCTGCAGAACACAAGTTCTGTTTTGAGATTGGATTGTAATGGATTTTAAAATGTATTGCAAGTTTACCTGTGAGATGACCCATCACCATAGCCACTTTTAAAATACTACAATTTTAAAAAGAAGCATGCTTGTAGAATGCAAGACCTGAATTGAATTTCAACAAAGCTGTCCATCATTTTAATCTACACTAAACAATGTAAGGTAAAGAATAACATTCATCCTAGTTTTAGATGTAGAATGCAGCCACAGTTTCAGCAAAGGAGTTTTGCAACATGTTATGAACCCTGTGTGAGTTGATAGAAGGGTTTTACATTAACTAACCTAGCAAAATCCAGGCTGGTGTTCTTTTGGTGAACCACACATAAATAATAATAAAAATTTGAAATGCACCCAGTGTGATTTTTAAAGCAGTTCTGAATATATTGCAAATGTAGCTGAAAGCAGTTAAGGCAGACCCTTCTCTCTACAATGTAAGGAACTTAAAGCAAGACAAGCAGCAACTCATTTGATTTTGGGGAAGGAGAAAGGGGAAAAAAGGCTGCCTATTTGCTATCGTGCCAGGTTGAAGGTTCTTGTACTTGTGTACAAAGCCCTAAACAACTTGGGACCAGGATATCTGAGAGAGTGCCTTCTCCCTTACCAACCTGCCCGGGCACTGAGGTCATCCGAGGGCCTGCTTCTGGTGGTTCCACCTAGATCCATCCTCCGATTGGAATCCACCAGGGGAAGAGCCTTCAGCGTGGTGGCGCCCCTCCTGTGGAATTCCCTGCCTCTGGAGGTCAGACAGGCGCCAACCTTGTACTCCTTTCGGCGCCTCCTGAAAACATCTTTATTCCAAGAAGCCTTTCTTTAACATGCAGCCTTGGATTACTGTTATTGCTTCTTTTAAATTTTGTTTTAACAGTTTTATTCTGTTTTTATTTTCATTTTACCTTGTACATCGCTCCGAAATTTTTCAATGGGGAGCGGTATATAAATATTCTATATAATAATAATAATAATAATAATAATAATAATAATAATAGATAGAGTTGTTCTGAGCTTTTGTACCCACTCTTGAACATGATTGATATACAAAAAGTACTAACTTTTTGAACACACATGCACAGAGGGGACTAGAACCCGGATCTCCCAACTCCCAGTCCAACACCTTAGCCACTACCACTACACTTGAGTGATGTGACTAGAACTGTGGGATGGGCCTAATGCTACCTTGCCTTAAAAGGGCCTGTAAGGCCCTGATTAGAGTAGTGGGAGGAAAGTGAGGAGGGGAAAGTGCACTTTCTGGGGGCTCCAGATAACATGTTTTCATGCCCACCCCCTGAGCCGATGGGGGCCTTAAAGGTCCTCTTAGTGCAAGAGCACCCTTGTGTTGGTGGAGGGAAAATGAAAAGCTTAGACATGCTCCTTTAAGGATCCATTGGTGCAGGGTGGGATGCATGCTTCCCAGAGCCTCTGGAGAGTGTGCAATTCCCCCGGACTCACTAATGGTGGCTACCATCAGCCTGTCCAGGGGAATTGTGCACTTTCCAGAGGCTCCAGAACACATGCTTTCCCAGGGTGAACGCACACCCGAGTGCTTGCAAGAACTTAGGGGGCATGCCTGTGCTCATGCCAGACACACCCGACTGGGTCCAGGGGACTGAATGCAGTGTGTGGGGTGGGTGGGGGTCTGTTGGCCTCCCAGCCCCAGTGAGGTACTTGCGATAATCCTACTGGAACTCTGAACAAGGGTACTCCATAGTGTAGCGTTTTGTTGCAGATCCTGCCTGTTTCCTCCTAGTTCCCAAAGGGATTCTTGCCACTGAAATACGTGAACATTTGATCTATGTCAACATGACTGAGATTGTTGAATTTGGACTTTGTTTCAACATAAGATACGTGGGACAAACATCCCTGACACTAGTAGGGTGCAACTTCGGTCAAGCGCTGAGGAAAGTTTTACAGAAGATGTGTAAACTGAGCCATGCTCAGTCCATATGTGTGGGTGGATATTGGCCCATTACTGGATTTGATGGCATTAACCTTTCAGTCTGGCCAGATAACACAACAAGGTACAACTTGTTCACAGTGGCCCTGCCAGGACCAGACTATGGAGCACAGTTTAGTGTGGCACCCGGCCAGTGAAGGAAAAGGAATTACAGCCCTTAAATTTATTTATTTATTTATTACATTTCTATACCGCCCAATAGCCGGAGCTTTCTGGGCGGTTCACAAAAATTAAAAACATTCCAAGTTTAAAACAACAGTATAAAACCATAATATAAAATACAATATAAAAAGCTCAACCAGATAAAAACAGCAGCAATGCAAAATTACAAATTTAAAACACCAAGTTAAAATTTATTTATAGACTGTTAAAATGCTGGCAGAATTGTTCAAGGAAATGCAGTTTCCCACCTTAACTTTGAACACCAGCGAGCTGAACCGGTCAGACACTGCCTTTAGGGGGGCACAGCTGATGAGGGCGCAGGGTCAGTGATACGACTGGACAGTAGGGTGACCGTATGGAAAGGAGGACAGGGCTGCTGTATCTTTAACAGTTGTATTGAAAAGGGGATTTCAGCCGGTGTCATTTGCATGCATGCAGCATCTGGTGAAATGCCCTCTTCTTTGCAACAATTAACACTGCTGGAGCCCTGCCCACTTTTGTATCTGGTCAAGAGGGCAGGGCTCCTGCAGCTTTAACTGTTGTGATGCAGAGGGAATTTCACTAGGTGCTGCATGCACACCAATGACACCTGCTGAAATTCCCTCTTCATCACAACTGTTAAAGATACAGGAGCCCTGTCCTCCTTCCCATAGGGTCACCCTATGGGACAGGGATAGGGATGGATGGACTCAGATGCTTGCCCCTCTGCTGCCACCGCCCGCCACCGTTCACAGTGCTGCGTGAGCTTCTTTTGAGACTAGGTGAGTGTCTGACGGTGTCGCAAGCCCGTCCACCCTCATCTGGGCCTCCATTGTGCGTAACAATGGAGGCTCTGGAAATTCTGTATTTCCCCCTTTACATAAATGGGGCCTTTATGGCCACCATTTATGCAACTGGAAATATATGTAATTTGTTGAGCACAGTGGAGGCTTCAGACAAGGGAGGATGGCTGCCAGGCATTTGTCAGGCCACATGGGTGCTCGGGTGCCCATCCGCAAATGCACTGTGGTCACCTGACTGGGCCCAGGGGAAGACACAGAGGAATCTGTCGGACTCTTGGAATGGCCTGCCAGGAGACACTCGTCAACTTAACAGTCTTCCCAAATTTAAGAAAGCCATCAAGACTTATCTCTTCCGGCAGGCCTACCCAGTTCAATTTTAAGATGCATTTTAATAATGTATTATTTTTATATGTTTTTAATCAGTTTTATGTATTTTATGGTGTTTTGTATCTGGTGTTGTTCCCCGCCTCGATCCAGAGGGAGAGGTGGGTAAGAAATATTATTATTATTATTATTATTATTATTATTATTATTATTATTATTATTTATTCCCAGATGGATACCTGCAACATCCCTAGATCCCAGTAATTATCTTTCCATTTTACATCTCTCCCTTGCTCTTCAGCCTCCTAGGCTCCCTGCGCTTCCTGGAAGGAAGGGGGGGGGGAAACCACCCTCAGGAGGAATTTCCTTATGGTGTCTTTTCCTGGCCTTTAATTGAAGTACAGGAAGTTGAGGAGTGGATAGGCTTCCAGAGTTATGATTGTACCATGAAAGACAGGACATTCATGCACACTGCTCAGCCACCTCTGAGGACATAAGAATCCAGAATGCAACCCGTGAGAATTTCTCTGAATTGTGCTTCTCCTTTGAATTCCTTTTCTATCAAATTGAATGAGAATGGTCTAAAAATAAATCATTGGAGATGTGTTTTGGCACAGTGCTAATCAGAATATGCTACCCTCCTGTGGCCGTAGAAGTGCCACAAGAGACAGGCTACTCCGAACTATTTTTCCAGTCCCAGGACAGTGGAGTGTTCTTCCTGGGATGGAAGGGTGAGGCAAGCTTCTTGTAGTTGCTTTTTCTTTGGCTGATGGCTGGAGCCAGACCAGTCCTAAGAATATAAGAAGAGCCAAAGCTATCTAGTCCAGTATACTGTTCCCGCTGTCAGCAAGCAGCTCCCCAATAGGAAGCAAGACATGGGCACAACAGAATCCGCCCACACATATTCCTCAGCAACTGGCATTCAGTGACATTCTACACACACACACACACACACACACACACACACACACTGTTTTAGACTACAACTCCCATGAACCTTAACCACTGGCCATACTGTCTTAGGGTTTTGAAGTTGTAGTCCAAAGCACCTGGGGGGCACCAGGTTGCCTACCTATGCTTTAATGGATCACTATTTCACAATATAAATTGCAGGCATGATGGCCCTGATCCAGATTGGGACCACAATGGGGAGAAAGCATTAAAAGCCCCCACAGTACTGGGTTCCAATATATATTGCAGCCTCTGGCTTTGATCTAGAGTTGGGGGGTATATGGATTTTGTGAACCCTATTCTGTCTGTCTTTTGTGGATTGTCAGGTGGCTTTTGTTCCATTGTGCACTCATTGATGGAATCAGTGTGTGTGTGTGTGTTTGTGTGTGTTTACTAGAATTTCATTCTACTTGCATGAATTCACATGAGCACAAATGTGCATTGGTTAATGAGAATCAGCTAATCCCCCCCCCCCCTCCCCAAGCAAAAGAACTGGTCTGCAAGTCTGCAAAATCCGTGTGACTCATAAAAAGCCCATCTGCTGTGGAATCCACAGGTCAGGCTCATAGAAATCGGAACTTATTTGAATCAATTGTAGATTTCTCTGAGATTCCTACCAAGAGTCACAAGCAATGCCAATGCTGCTAGCTTAATTGTTAAAGTAAACATGGATAGGCTTGGGCAAACCACCCGAGGCAGCTGATTTTGGGTGTACTAAAAGAGGAACAAATTGTCAGTTACTGTATCTAGAATGACGGCATTGTTATTATTTAGTGCCAGGCGTCGATTTTGTGCCTCAGGTGCCCAAATAACTTGACTATGCACCTTGAGGTGCCATTTTCTGCTCTGTCTCAGAAAGCAAAATGAGTTTGGGCCAGGACCGGCTTTATGACAGAGGGACTTTGCAGAGGAAGGAGTCCCAGGGAAATCAAGTTTTTGCTTTTATTTTTTTAGTCCTTTCACAGGCTTTGCTTTGTACCCTAGAAAAGGACGTCTGGTTTGCTACTGGAGGCTGCACTCTGGTGCCTCTGCTGGGACCTTTCCAGCACTGCTCTGAGAGGAGAATCTCTCCTTCTTTACATCAGCTTTGGAAACGTGAGGAGGAGGAGGGAGAATTGATCCCCCCTTCCTTTTCTCAAAACTGTCCAATGTTGACTTCCATTCCTCTCACCCCTCCTTCTCCCAGACAAACCCTGCCCGCTCTTTTTAGCTCTTCTTCCTCCTGGGTGGATGCCATTGTCTGCCAGATAGAGAAGAGGAAGTAGCAGCAGCAGTAGCAGCTGCAGACTGAGAAATCCCTGCTGCTTACAAGAAGAAGCTGCCATTGCAGATTTTACCTTTGGCAGCTGCATTCAGATTGGCTTGCAGGACCAGGAACAAAAAGGAAGGTGTTGGAAAGGGAATTGTGTGCAGGCAACGGATGCAGCTCTTGCTTTTTCTCCACTTTCACCTGGAGCTTTAGATTTCCACCGCTGTTCTCCGCGGTTGTTCATCTCCCTCCTCTAGAATGTGACTTTTAAGATGGTGCCTTGATGGGAAAGAAGGTAAAGGGGGGAGCGAAAAGAAGGGGGTGCAGCTGGGAGACATTTTCTTGCCCAGCTGAGGATTGGTTGCAAGGTGGCACCAGTTCCTCTCCTCCTCCAAGATTTGTTGTTAAACTGGGGCTGCGAGTGGCGATGGTGGTGGAAATCCATGCATAAAGCAAGCTTAAACATGGAATGCCATCTTGTCTGACACCACCGCCCTCATTTTCATTTGCTTCTGCAATACAGTAGAGCAATCTGGAGGGAGATCTTAACAGCTTTTGAACTCTGAGCCCACTAGATCCAGTGCTCAGGTTAGGGATGGACGGCTCATTCAATGTCTATTCTGTGTCCGCTTTGCATGTATTCAGTCATACCTCCATTCCATCCTATTTTCTGCTAAATTGAAAGCTTACAAAAATTGGCATTTAAATTGTACACATCTCTCCTTAAAATATATTGTCGTGCTTATTTTTCTCTCTCTGAAATGTGCAGTTTTGCACGAATCCCCCCCAAACGTGCATTTTTATATGCGAAGTTTTGCATCACAAAATTAGGCGAAGTGTGCCATCTAAAGGATAACTGTGGAAGATGCTGAGGGTGCAGGCAGGACTATACCTTTGCACAGAGGGCATGGGGCAGGTGAGCTTCCTCATTCACATTTGATATAGTTTCAGAAGGATACATCCAATGGCTCCTGTGGAAGAGAAACCCTCACATTTGGGTGGCAGTGATTCACCTCCTCTTTTCTTCCTATACCTTGCATTTTGGAGAAATTTGTATGAACGCTGCAGGCATCATAGAGGTGTCAACAAGCAAGAAGCCTGCAACATTTCATATGGGTAGATACAGGGGCTAGAGAATACGATACCTGTAAATAAGTGTAAGGCTTTTTGTGTGTGTAGTGAAACCTGGGCAGTGTTTGAAGAATGGTAATCTGACAGCACCATCCTTGCCCTCTCCCAAAGCACTGTGATGGGGGCACATGGAAAAACATTGGCCTGCCACTCAGCCAAATCTCTCTCTCTCTCTCTCTCTCTCTCTCTCTCTCTCTCTCTCTCTCTCTCTCTCTCTCTCTCCACTTCCTTCCACTCATCAGCATTTAAAGAAACACTTGTCAGAGACAAAATGTATACATCTCCAAGCACAGATCAATAATAAAGCCTCATTCTGGGCCAGCTTTGGTTCTGGTGTCTTAAATGTGAAGCCCTCATCACCACATCACATCACAGCACCAGAAATGTTTGGAAATGGCCCAGTTCAGTTTAGACCTCAGTCTTTATCCAAATTTTAGTCCATGTACATTAGGGTTGGGCAGAAGGTAGATTCACAGATGTTTGAGACTTCAACTCCCAGAAGCCCCTGCCAGCATGGCCAATGACTAGGAACGTTGGGAGTTGGTCCTAAACATCTGAAGTCCTAGCGTATTTCTTCGATTCTAAGACACACTTCCCCCCCACCATATAAACATCTCTAAAAACAGAGTGCGTCTTAGAATCACTGGTGCGTTTATTATTTCTTAGAAGCAAAGCTTTTTTTCTATTGATGGTACTGAAATTAGTGTGCGTCTTACAATCGATGGCGTCTTAGAATCGAAGAAATACGGTACGTTCTGCTCACACATTATGTACATGACAGCTGCCTGCACTCCTAGTCAGGCACTATTTTGTTCTAGATCTCGCAACAAAGATCGGAGCCCTCCTTTCCTTCCCACCTTTTTGCTCTGCAATTATTTGCATCCCCCGTGGATTTCAGCAACTGGGCCAGCCCTTGCATTAGGCAGAATGAGGCAGCCACCTCAGGTGCAGATGCCGGGTGGCGGTAGCAAGACATTCAAGGAGGGAGCTGCGTGCCATGCAGCCCACACTCTGGCTCCTAGTCTAGCCGGCTGCCTTCAGGCACAGTGAAGGACACTGTTCCATCGCCGGTATCGAATTGAAATCCCACTGCCAGTCGGCTTTTGTATATGGAACAGCTTTTGTACATCTAGTTCCTCAACCAAGGCAGCAAAATGTCTTGGGCTGGCCTTGATTGCCAACTTTCTTTTTTATTTCACATATTCCAGGGCCGAGGCTTTGGGAGCTTAATGCATATTTCAAAACACACTAATGGAAAACGTCTACATAAAGACAGTAAAGTTATTTCCCATTTGGATAATGCTAGTCATATTATTTTTTTAAAATGCTTTTAAGTGCTGCAGAGTACTCGGTGATTTCTCAGTTCTCATCTGCTCTCTGGCCACATTGCTGGATAATAGTCAAGAGCGTGTCTATTCCATCAGCACTGCAGAAGAACAGAATGATGAAGGTGTTCAACATCCTGATGATGTCATCTTCCTTCCTTCCTTTTTGAATTGTGCATAGTTCTAGCCCTTATGGCCATGAAGGCAAGCTTGAAAATATGCAAACAATACCTGGAGGGATTTTGTAAGGCAGAAGAATATGAGAAGAATGGATTTCTTGGAGCCCAGAGGATGGGCTACAATGGCCTGCCTAGAAGTATTATAAGGCTGCATATTTTCCCCACTTACTGGGAAATAAGCCCCATTGAACTCAATGGACCTTACTTTTGAGTAGGCAGGCATAGGACTATGCTGTAAAGCAAGGGGGAGACTATATGGACGGCAACTCCCATCACCCAATCAGATATTGTTGGACTGCAACTCCCATCAGCCAACGGTGACAGAGGATGCAAATTTAACACAATTGAAAAAATTCTTCCTAAATTCGACAAAAAGAACCCAAGATCCTAGTTTTAAAAATTGAATGTGGGAGGAAGCAACAGATTCATTCGTTCTAGGAGGGAAGTGATTTTTCCCCTAATTCCCACTTCCCCTGCAGCCCCCCACTCCACCTCCCACACTGGGCACAAGGATGTAGTTCCACTCATGTCCTGCTTGTGGTTTTCCTGTGGGCAGCTGGTTGGCCACTGTGCAAACAGTGTGCTGGACTAGATGGACCCTCGGTCTGATCCAACATGGCTCTTATGTTCTCATGTTCCAAAGTGTCCCCCAGTCTTTGCTACCAATGTTGGTGAAGACTACAGAAGGAGGGTAATCAGAGAAACTCACCTCCTTCCCCATCCCACTCCTGGAAGTGCCTGATGGATGGAAAAAGTTTGCTGCCAATGCATTTCCGGTTGGAATTCAAGGTGTTGGAAATGACGTTTAAAGCCCTAAACAACTTGGGACCTCTATACTTGAGAGAGCGCCTCTCCCTGTATCTGCCTGCCTGAGATCTGTTGGACACTTCTCTGTGCCCCACCAACACAAGATATATACTATGGTGGGACATGGGAGAGGGCTTTCTCTGTGGTGGCCCCCTGGTTGTGGAGTGTCCTCCCCCTGGAGGCCCGACTGGTGCCGGTACCAGCTTCATTTCGGCGCCAGGTTAAGCCATGTTTTTTTAACAAAGCCTTTGATAGCTAAATCCACCAGTCGGCACACTGTCTTGTTTGAATTGGATTTTACTGTTTTAAAATTTCATATTGGTTTTAATATATTAATGGTTTAATTTGTTTTAGAATTGTATATTTATTGTTCTACTTTATAGGTATGATTTTATCTGTACACCGCCCTGAGATCCTTGTGATATAGGGCGGGATATAAATGTTTAAATAATTAAATAGAAATTTCCATCAGCGGAAGGTCATGATTGGATATACAACCATAGAGTCAACCAAGTAAGATTCTTCTTTTTTTCTTTTTCTTTTCTTTTTTTGGCTGAGAGCCCTAGATTGTGCGTTGATTTGAAATGGGGGCAGGAACACGAGGTGGCTTCAACTTTTATGCAGTGCATTTTCCGCTAAGTTCATTTGCTGCTAGGAAGGGAATAAAACCACAAAACTCAAAATTACCCACAAAAGCTTTTATTGTGCCAAAGCTGTTGTGCCTCCGCCTCCCCTGTGCAGTCAGGAGCACAACGTAAAGAAATCCACACAGCACATTAGTGAAAGTGATCTCAGTACATGCTCCTAGGAAAGTTTTCATATAAACAAACATTCAGATATATAATACAGAAATCTTAAATACTGTTCCAAAACCTGTTTCCATTTCAGTATTATCAACACTAGAGTGTATGTGTACATGCATGTGTGTGAACTGCTCTTTCAAAATGTAATAAAGGAGCACTACTTTTTCTGAAAGAAATGTCCTTGGATTGAATCAAGACTGAATCTTACTTAAGAGTAGATCCATCGAAATCTATGGGACTTAGGCCTTAGCTAGACCTACCTGTTTATTTATTTATTTATTTATTTATTTAATTACATTTATATACCGCCCCACAGCCGAAGCTCTCTGGGCGGTTTACAACATTTCTGGGCGGTTTACAACATTTGTTATACCTGTTATCCTGCGACAGAGGAAGGAAGATCTTGCATTGTGTTTAATGAGAGATACCTCCTCTGTTTACATGTGATGCGTGATGACCTCAGTAGGAGAGGTGTTGCGGCCGCCATTTTTTTTTTTTTTAATAACAGGGCCAGCAGTGCACGAATGCTCGTGCCCAAAAGGTAAGTACTTTTTAAAATTTAAATTACTTTCCCCACTCCTCCCACCCTACCCCCAATGGGCGCAGTGCTCCCGAGGAGCGCTGCACCCCATGCACGGCTCCTGGTTCCTCGCGAGGAATTGCACAGAGCCAGGTCGACCCACAGCACCCAGCCACACATTCCACAGTCTCAGGCTCATCCCAGGAATGCAGAAAAACTGGGGCCAAAGGGGAGGGCTATATCCTGAGGCAAGGGAGGGATCATCCCTCCCTGTTCCATGGATCCACCCCAGCATAAAGCCCTGTCTAGCTACAGCCTTAGGTTAGTCATGACCAGCCTTATTCCCATTGCTTTCAATGGACCTAGTCTAAGCATGACTATGTCTGGATCCAATACATTATAAATTTACCTCCCCTAGAGTGCTCTCCTATGCATAGTTAGACAGAAAAAATGTCCTACAGCTACCAGCATGTCCCAGCCAGCATGCTGGGAATTGTAGGACCTTTTTTCTGTCTAACCATGCATAAGATTACCCCCTTAATTTCACATTTATCATTTTTTATTTATTTATTTTTGCTTGTTACAGTTGTGCATACGTTTGGTACTTCCGGGCTGGTTGACTGCAGCACTTTCTGCAGTGCTATCCCGTGGGGAAATCTGGCAAACATTCTTTAAAAACACAAATAATTCATGTAATATTAAAGTGAAAAGAGGTATAGTAAAAACGAATGATTTTGAGGGAATCTGGAAAAAGTTCCTAGTATTTGTGTTTTCTAAGGGAAGTGGGAAATGGGAAACCACCAGCAGAAGAAACTATGAGTTTTTGGAAACAGGAATGAGATCCCGAGGTGGGGGGTGCACTTTTATGTTGAGTATGATTATGTTAAATAGATTAAGCATGAATATATAATATAACTGTTACTTTGAGTTTATGTATTATGTTCTTTTTCTGTTAATTGTATTGATGTAGGTAAAAAGTCAATAAAAAATTTATAAAATAATAATAATAATAATAATAATAATAATAATAATAATAATAATAATTACCTTTTCCCCCTCTGGTTAGGGCAAATAAATAAATAAATGTTCCTGCAATCTTCCACAATTTATGCAACTAGTTCTTCATGCTTCACATATTTTGGCCTTCTCATGGCCCAGCGCTGCAAATATTAGTTGGCACAGTCATTAGAACTAGAATTTCACTATCCTGATTTATGATACCCTGAGTGTTAACCAACATCAATAAATCAAGAGCATCTGGCAGTATAATCACTGTAATGTTCTAAATAATATTTAAGAGTTTGTGTGTGTTAGTTAAGAAAGACCTGAAAGTGCATCTCCATTTCCAAGGTTCCACCTTCAGGCCAGAAAAGCAGGGAGGCATGTTTGTTGGAATAAAATCATTTTGATTTTTGAAAGCTGAATGGGGTTCTTACTTGTAACAGCAGCAGCAGTAGAAACATATTCCACACTTTCCCTTCTTTTTAAAATATTGTTTGCTCCTGTGCCAAAGAGTAGTGGAAATCCAATCATGGCCTGCTGACCATTTCCCCCACAATGTGTCATTAGACCATTATCTCCCACCATATCCACACAATGATGCCTCTGGAATGGCACAACTTCCTGATGTAGCCAGTGGAAGCTGGTGGCTTTGATTTCGGCAGAGCTGTGAATCCATTCTGGGTTTTAGATAGAACTAGCCACACTTCTACAGGAGCTGTCCAAGGTTCTGAATCTTAGCCCTAAAATAGTTTCAGCACCTCAGATAGCTTCTTTAGAGTTCTGGCTGTTTCTGGCTGACACCCAGAGTGGATTCACTGCCCTGCCAGCATCGGAGACACCAGCCTCCACTGAATAAACCTTATTTGAAGCAAATGCCATCAGGGACCTCCTTCTAAGGAAACTGAACTCTGAGTAAGAGGAGGAACCCCTGAAATGTCTCACCACTCTGACAAGGAGATGCATGAGTGCAACAACATATGTATACATACATACAGTGGTGGCCAAAATTGTGGACACTTTTTGAAATTTTCATGTTGTGCAACTTTGCAACTTTGCATGCTTATATAAAATGTTCTGTTTCATGAAATTCAAATGTTTATATATCGATTGAATGAGAATTTAATGCTAAATTCAATACAAAAAACAGAATGCAAATATCTGCAGTACAAAAAAAGTTATGCTTACTTAAGTCTAAAAACAAACGCAGGTGTGATTGAGTGAAGAAGCGGATTGGAATTGCAAACCCTACTGGCCAATCACAGTCCTTGTTCTGGGCACCAATCCCATGGCAGTAGCTGCGATACATCCTGTTTCAAGTCGGGGAAAGTCAGTTTTGCTGTTTGTTCTGTAACTGAAGCGCAATTGGAGATCGTGTGAATATTGGAAGTATTTCTCGAATTAAAAGTGTACATCATATGTACATCATAAATAGAGCAATGGCACCAAAGGAAAGAGTTGATTGGACACCCAGGAAAAGAAGCAGGATTGTTGTATTACGTGAATCAGGTCTTTCAATTGATACATAAACGTTTGAATTTTGTGAAACGGAACATTTTCTATAAGCATGCCAAGTTCCAAAACACGAAAATTTCAAAAAGTGTCCACTATTTTAGCCACCACTGTATATATATATATATATATATATATATATATATATATATATATATATACTAAAATTCAAAACAAGTATGCTGAGGAAGTTCAATGATTTATGGGCAATGGAGGCTTGGTTCTAAAAGAAAATGCTTCTGATCATGCAAGGTGAGGCACCCAAGTTCCCCCAGTCCTTTCTACCAACCACAGCCCTCAGCACCTCCCCAAAAAGCTGTTCTTGAGTTTTGGGAGTCCCTCCAGAACAGTATGGGATGTGCCCTAGAGGCATGCTGTAGGTAAGGGAGACCACCTTGAGCAACAGGAGATGCTTTCTACTAGGCAAAAAACCATTTGGATACAACCCAATGAGTGTAACACTAGAGTTCATTTGCAAACCTTAATGCTCAGCCCTCAAAGGATGATAATGATCCAACACTGCCGATGCCAACCTGGCTCCCTCCAGCTGTGTCAAACTGCAATTTCCATCATCCCCCACCCCCAAAGCACCACCAATGGTTCTGCTATTTGGCAATGGTGGAAGTCATCATCTGAGTCATCTAGAGAGCCATGAGTTGATCTATGGGTTATACATAGAATAGTAGAGTTGGAAGGGGCCTACAAGGCCATCAAGTCCACCCCCTGCTCATTGCAGGAATCTACCTTAAAGCATCCCTGACAGATGGCTACAGTCTCCTGCAAGGAGATGAAGTCATGCCAGTTGCGATGATGGGAGAATGTTTGGATTTTTTTTTCTGAATACAGCTCAAGACATTGCAAAAGTGATTTGATTTGGGGGTTGTGGCAGAGGAGAACAAGACTTGGTGACTGCTGAGTGGGAGGATGGCCTGGAGAAGAGAAGATTGAGGGGAGACATGATAGCACTCTTCAAATACTTAAAAGGTTGTTACACAGAGGAGGGCCAGGATCTCTTCTCGATCCTCTCAGAGTGCAGGACACGGAATAACGGGCTCAAGTGACAGGAAGCCAGATTCCAGCTGGACATCAGGAAAAACTTCCTGACTGTTAGAGCAGTATGACAATGGAATCAGTTACCTAGGGAGGTTGTGGGCTCTCCCACACTAGAGGCCTTCAAGAGGCAGCTGGACAAGCATCTGTCAGGGATGCTTTAAGGTGGATTCCTGCATTGAGCAGGGGGTTGGACTCGACGGCCTTGTAGGCCCCTTCCAACTCTGCTATTCTATGATTCTATGATTAAGGGGGCAGGCATCTCTAGGGAACAGCAGAAAAGGGTAGACAGCATCTATAGTCCAGGGCCCCCTTGCTGAGTGGTCCACCATGCAGGAAGCCCCTTATTCAACCTCAGAAACCTAGTTAAAGCACCTGAGGAAGCTGGGCAGGGAAAGACCTCATCTGAGCCCTTGGGGAGCTGCAATCACCAGTCTGAATAGATCCAAACTGAGCTAGATTGATCAGTGGTCTGTCCCAAGATAAGGCAATTACACGTTCAAGTGAGTTGACATAGGATTCATGTTGGAGAGAGCACCAAATATGCCCATCATGGGCTGATAGCATCTTTGGTCTACACTAAGCACTGCTGTCTGCTTCACACTATGGTATAACTCCATCAGTCCCGCCCTGTCCCAACTAGAACCCTTCATCCGCCACTGACCAGTGGCAACGTCTGATAAGCACATCCAACCCATGCCTCTCCCCATCCCATTTTGGTCACTGTGTAGAGAACTGCCATGAGTGCCGGCCCCAGGGCAAGTTGGCCTCCATGGGCTCACATAGTCCTGACTGCTGTTGCCACTGTCCATTCACTTGATGTCTTCCTTTGGGCCCAATCTGCACAGCTGCCCAGAGAAAGAGGCAAGGTGAACAGAGGCTGCTGCTGTTCCTTCTCTTTGCTCCCGTCAGTGCTCACTTGCTTGGAGAGGGCGGTCAAAGAGGCAATAAGAGCAAAGAGGAGCAGCAGCAGGGCAAGAGGCCTTCAGAGATTGGAAGCAGGAACCCTGCCAGAGCAGGGGCCTTGGCAGGGGCCCAGCCATGCCAACTGATGACTCCTGCCACCCTGGCTGCCACTATGGAGACTATGGCGATACATGAAAAAAGGAAAGGGGAAATAGTGGGCGATCAGAGCTCTACATTCTCCAGAAAGCCTATGGTCTGTATAAAGGCCTAAGAGCCACAAGCAAGGGCGAAGGAGGAATTGCTCAAGCAGGATCCCCAACTCTCAGCGCTGGGGCGATATCAAAGGAGGACTGTCACAAACAGGAGCCCAGCCTGGGCCACGAGGAAGAATCCCAACAATCCCAGAGAGAGGCGGACTGCCCCACTGGCAGGCGTGCACTGGTTTTCGGGACGTACAGTCACGCCAGTAGGGAAGAAAGTCTGCATGCTGTTGCAGAAAGCCTCGTTAGCACAGCCCTTCATAATGGTGGTGGTGGTTTTTCCTCCTGCAAAGAGAACGGCAGGAGATGGCAGTCAGCACCAGGGGGATTTTCAGTGCCCTGTGATTGTCCTTTCTCTCTTTCTCTCTTTCTCTCTTTCTCTCTTTCTCTCTCTCTCTCTCTCCCTCTCCCCCACCCCCGTGGGATATGTCAATGACTTGATACCTGCTTGAGAACCAGATTCAGTGAGTGGGATGGAGAGAGGCTAGGACCCCGAGGAGGCATCACTTAATGTCTTCCTTTGGGCCCAATCTGAACAGCTGCCCGGAGGAGTTTTTCAACTTACCCAAAGTTGAAAAACTGCTATTCTATATGTGATTCTACGGCCGTAGCTAGACCTAAGGTTTATCCCAGGATTGTCCTGGGGTCAAACCTGTTCATCTAAGTGCCACACAGGGCATCCAGCACTCAGGCAGGGATGAACCCAGGATGATCTTGGGTTAAGATCCCGGGATGATCTTGGATGAACCTGGGATGACCTTAGGTCTAGCTACGGCCTATATGTCATTTTGTGAACTGCCCAGAGAACTTCAGCTACTGGGTGGTATAAAAAAATGTAATAACTAAATGAATGATTCACTATCAGTGATTGCATGTTAAAATTGAACTATGATTCAGATATTAGCAACTGTATATTTGCAACTGCATCCTTTGAAAATCATCAAAGTTTGTTTGATTTGTTTGATTACTCTTGTTTTCGGATTCAAATACCTTTGAATTACTAATTGTGTTATCACTATTGTATAACAAGAGAGTTCTTGTATCTTTGTTGGTAACACAATCTCCTTTTGTTGTTTACAAGCTTTTGTTTATAAGCTTTCATTCATAGTAAACACAATTATTTTATTACCGAGCCTGTTTGACCATTAGCCGTTTGTGGCGCAGACCGGTAAAGCAGCAGTTTCTGCAGCTGAAACTCTCCCCACGGCCTGAGTTTGATCCCAGCAGAAGCTGGTTTCAGGCAGCCGGCTCGGGTCGACTCAGCCTTCCATCCTCCCGAGGTCGGTAAAATGAGTACCCAGTTAGCTGGGGGAAAGGTAATAATGGCCGGGGAAGGCAACGGCAAACCACCCCGCTATAAGGCCTGCCAAGAAAACGTCAGCGAAAGCTGGCGTCCCTCCAAGAGTCAGTAATGACTCAGTGCTTGCACGAGAGGTTCCTTTCCTTTCCTTCCTTCATTTATAAGTTTCACTGTGAGGGTCTCTCCCCATCCCCTTTTTTTTTTTTTTTTTTGCTTTTTGCCCAGAGGAGGAAGCAAGGTGAACAGGAGCTGTGACTCCTTCTCTTTATAGGCTGAGCCTATAAAGACTGTTAAGAGAAGTAGCCAAGGCAGAAAAGAGACTCAGCCAGAAGCTCTGCTGGCTGGTGGAGGAGGCAGGGATGCTCTGTGAGAGCCAGGGAATAGCAACCTCCACTCCCTTCCAACTGATGCTATTCCCCCTTTTGGGCTGGGGGTGTCCTGACCCATCACACAGTTGCCACCACTGAGAGGAGGCAATGATATGAGTGAGATAGAGAAAGGGCTGGGGGTTCCAGAGCTAACTTGGTGATAAGGTGACTTCAGCACCATGGACAGAGATGCAGGTGCTGGTTGTGCGTTCAGGACCATGGACAGCGATCCTGAAGCTGAGCCAGGAGGAGAAATTTGACTCAGGGGGCTCACATAGCCAAGCGTCCCTCCATCATGCCTGGATTGAGCCCCACCCCCCTCCTGCTACCAACTGTCATCAGAGTGAAAGGAAGCAACAGTGAAGCATCTCTCCATCATGACTGGATCTATATGAGGCTATTAGAGGGAGAGGAAGTGGCAGCCCTTCTATTGTGTCCATGACCTCCTGAATTTTGCGACTAAGCATCTAATGCCTAAATGTGCTTTTGTTCCTCCTCCCTCACAATCCCCTTTCCTTTTGCATCAAGTTTTTTAGATTGTAAAGCCTGTGGGCAGGGACTGTCTTAAGAATTATTTTTGTAAGCCACCTTGAGAGGTTTCTTCTTCTTCTTCTTCTTCTTCTTCTTTGCCAAAGGGCAGAATAAAAGTGCTAAAATAAATAAATAAATAGCCTCAGCACAAGCCAGAAGCAACTGCCTGGGTTTTATAGTCTGGTCTAGAGAGGCAAGACTCAAGACTCAACCCCTGGATAGTTTAGACTAAACTCAAGACTAAACCTTTAACTGACCATATGAGTACTGCATCTGGTCAGTTAAAGGGCCAGTGTCTTTTATGGAGATGTTAGCTGTGGAGTAAATCTGCCCACTCCTTGGAGATTCTGTTATCTGAGGACTCCTGGTCCAGAGTCATGATAGATGGAGGGCCCATTAGACTGAAGAAAACCCACTCTCTCCTCTAGCCCTTATACCAGGGGTGGGGAGCTGTGGCATGGCAGAGGTCCTTAGACTCCAACTCTCAACAGCCCCAGATAGCATGGCCAGTGATGGGAGCGGTACTTTAATAATATCTGGAGAGCTACAAATTCCCTACCTCTGCTTTATAGGTGCCAATGTTTTGCCAAATGATCTATCCCATGTGAGTGTGGGTGTATGGGAGGTGTGTGAGAGAGAGACAGTCAGAGTCAGGGTGTGTTACCTGCATCTGTCACGTGCTGATACACCTGGGCACAATAGTCCTCACCATCTCCAGTACATTCAATGGTCTCTTCTTTGCATGCATTTCCCTCAGGATGGCATGCTGGGCATTTCTTGGCACTGGATGGTGTGGTCTTCCTGGTCGGCATTGTCCCTGCAAGGGAGAGGAGCGTTAGACTTGAGATGAGAGAAGAAGACCGGTGTGGCCAAGGTGATTCGGGGAATGGGGGAACCATATATCTCAACATATTGTTTCACAAGATCACTTCCTAAGTCCCTTCCAATGCTTCTGAGTGGCTAATGACTGATGTGTTGTGAACCGCCCATGGGGCTTCGGCTATTGGGTGGTATAAAAATGCAATAATAAAAAAAGAGCCACTCCCGTATTTTCCATGTTACCCAGAGGAACCACAGCCAGGAGATGGTCAAAGATGTACCTGGCTTACTTGGACAA
This sequence comes from Elgaria multicarinata webbii, assembly GCF_023053635.1. Lineage (NCBI taxonomy): Eukaryota > Metazoa > Chordata > Lepidosauria > Squamata > Anguidae > Elgaria > Elgaria multicarinata. Next base: position 26,433,746 of record NC_086183.1, read on the forward strand.
TATGGGGCATGTCTACATGAGCACTTATCCTGGAGATTGCCCAGGATCATCCCTGTGTGTCCACACGATGCACAGGGGATCCCAGGGGCAGGGAGGGATGATCCCTCCCTTTCCCCAGGATAACCAGGATGGCTTTAATCATGACATTTACCACTGTCTTGGGATTGTCCCTAGACCATGGGACATGTGGGCAGCTGTCCCAGTTTCATCCCAGCTCCTCAAGAGTAAAAGTGAGGAACCAGGAATGGGGCATGGAGCTCTTCAGAAGCTCCGTGCCCATTGGGGGTGGGAGTGTGGAGTGGGATCTTTTTTAAAAAAAAAAAACCTACAACACACTTTTTCGATGGAGCGGCCATGCACCCATCTTCAATAGAAGAAAAAAATGGCGGGTGCAACATCATTCTTCTTACCGGGACGTCACGTGCCACATGTGGACTGAGGGGGAGGATCTCGCGATCACCATATCATGAGATCCTCCCCCTCCCCTCCCTAGGTCTAGACATGCCCATGGTATCACCACAACATCTTCAGTCATCTGATGTTTAGAGACAACATGGCTTGAACTAGGGACATTTGGAAAGGGTGCTGAGCTTCCACATGTGTGTCCTCATCCCTCAAAAGTAAATCTTCGGCAGGTGCAGAAGAGAATATGGCTGTTTAACCTCAGTCCCTGTGATTGGCAGGCAGAATGAAGCCTCTGGATCGATGTGGCCTGATATTACTATTAGGAGCTTGGCTTTCTGCCTGATGGTTGGAGAAGCACCTTTTCAGCCACCCACTGAAGGGGATGAGGTATATCTGCCCCTTCCCTCCCTAGCCTGAAGCTGGTAGAAATACGCACATTTAATTCCTAAAGGAGGAGCGAGAAATAAAGATCCGTAAAATCTTCCCAAAGGAGCAATGGAGTTGCTTGTTTGGTGAGACAAATGTAATTTAATGGATCAGAGTGTGCACCAATACAATCCCAGTGGATTTAAAGGGTGGGGAGAAGATGTACAATAGATGGTTTCCCAGACAGTTGAATAATGTAAGAGAGAGAGTGGGGAAAGGAAAGTGGGGGGAGCAGTAACATACAGGAGAGAGGCTTCTTCTGACAGTCTTCTCCCGAACAGCAGGAGACCTTTCTCATTTCGATTCTATTCTTGCCCATATCTATGATAGCGATGCCCTTGTCACAATCATTTGATGGGATGCATTTCTTCACAATCTTGTGGTTGGTTGGTTCTGCAAGGATAAAAAAGGAGACATTATATTTGGAAAATTTGGAGATGGATTTGGGGTGGACATCTCCTAATCATGCAGCTCAACATCCCATCCAAATCCCATATGAACCTGCTGGTGTAGAGCATCTCTATATTACCGGGGGGGGGGACTGCCCCCTTACCAGGCTTTTTCCACTCTCAGGGCTTTCTGTGTTCACTACAGGCTCCTTCAGACATGACCACGTGATTTGTAATTGAAACCTTCCCCTCTGGGAAATGCTCCATAAAGCTCAATGAAACAACACCATATAGTGGTGGAATTAATCCCGCAGTTATTTTAGATACTGGATTACCATTTATTTTGTTTTGTATTAGCAAGATTTCTGGGGGAGGTTCAAGAGACATCCCGGAAGTTGACAGCATCATGTAATGGACCTGCAATGGGCTTCCATGAGTGACCAATTATGATTGTGCAATAAATCGCTTTTGTAGAGAAGCTCATAGAATCAGACCGATGATGAGAGTAGGTCCATTTAACCTACTTTGATCTACCTGGGGCATTAGCACTCCAGAGTCTCTGTCAGAAGTCTTTCTTAGAACTGCCTGTTCTCCTTTGAGGTGGAGAAGCCAGTAACTGGTTTCCATGCTGTGCATTTGCTCTGCTATTGAACTCCATCCCTTCCCCTGGCATGGAACTGCCTTATACCAACTTAAAACATTGGTGTATCTTGACCAGCCTTTCCCAAACAGATGCCCTCCAGATGTTTTGAATGACAACACCCAGCATTCTGGACCATTGGTCTACCTGGCTGAACCAGACAGGTGTTGAAGTGTAAGACATCTGGAAGGCACTAAGATTGGGTATGGCTGATCTAGGCTAATATTTTCCAGTGGAGGCTGGTGGCTCCTAAGTCAGTGGGGAGGTGAATCCACTCTGGATTTCAGTCAGATCCAATCAGAACTCAAAAGGAGCTATCCAAGATGCTCCACACTGACATTGGAACCACCAGTCTCCACCAGCAAATACCCTGTGAATTGTCTAGACAGTTTTGGCTGTGAGATGGTATAGAAATATAATAAATGAAATGACTTATTCACAGAATTTGGAGAGGTGGGAGAGAGAAAGACAGAACAGCTGCACAGGAGAAGAATTGCTGTTATTTTGACCTACGACATCAGGATCTGTCTGTCCGGAACTACCCAAAGTCACTCCATAGTCTGATGATTGTCGGATATGCTTTTCTTTGTTATGGACAAAAATAGAAGGGTGGGGCTAATAGAAGGGTGGGGCTAAATGGGTGTAGTCAAAAGGAGAGGGTGGGTTTACAAGGCTAAGCCATAAGCTACTCCACATATTCCCCCTGCCCTGCTGACATCAGAATGGACATACAAGTCTTCATGGTTAGGTGTTGGCGATTTGATCCCATCAAACATTCATGAGACTCTGATTCATTTCCTGGCCAATTCACTGTTTTGAAAACAGGTATGGCTTGGGGCAGGTCTAACAGGTGACAGTTTGGCAAAGTTTCATCCCTGTATGAGCACTACATGTTCAGAAGAGGGGTGGGGAAATCAGTCAAACTTGATCTGGATGAGGTTCTCATTTTCCCACTGCTAAGCTCATTTAACAACATATGCTGAGTGTAATTGACCCCAGATCTGCTGAGAGTTCATAGTTGTTTTAAGGGTGTGTGTGTATGAGAGAGAGAGAGGGTGTGCCCTTACAGTTTTAAAATTTTGTGCTTTTATGGTTTTAAATTTTGTATATTGATTTTTAATGTTCAATGTTTTAATCTTTGTAAACCACCCAGAGAGCTTCAGCTATGGGGATTATTATTATTATTATTATTATTATTATTATTATTATTATTATTATTATTATTATTTCCAAAAAGGGTCCGCATCCAATGGTGAGCCTACACCTACCCCCACCACCCACACAGAAATTCACACATATTTCTGTACTCATTTTTCTCATTGCATGGATCCTTTGCATGCCTTCCTTAAATGTATGCTCACCCACCCCCATTGAGAATAGCAGTTTGGTGCACACTTTCAGATGCATGTCTTCTCCGGGTGCGCATTTCAAATGTATGCATTCGGGGATTGGGGAGAGCATTCTCCCTTCAACTCCCCAGGCCCTTATCACAATCTTCACAAATGGATATCTTTTGCAAGGTGCATTTCATTTCACGTTCCGTTTCAGGGCACCCCAACTGGGTTCGCTTGCATGCAGTTGCAAACCCAATTAATTTCTCACTCATCTGCAGTTCAGAATCAATTGGCATGTCTGGAGCTGTGTTCACAAACGTGTGGGACTTCATGTGCAGCGCCAACATCTTTTAAAGGGAAGAGCTGCAGCTGCTTCTCAGAGCTGCAGCCACCGCCCCCTTCTGCTCCAGCTAGACCCAAATGTGCTCTCTGCTGCTTTTCCTCCATCTGTTCCTCTCCACGCTCTTCCACTGCTATGGCTCACTCCCCCAAGACTGACACTTCAGAAAAACTGGAAATTGCCTCTCCATGGCATCTGCTTCTCCTTCCACCCTCCCAAGTCTTGCATGAGTGGAGGTTTCACTGCTGTAGCAAGAGGATCAAAAGGGTTGGCAGCTCACTGTTACAGCTCCTGCTGTGATGGCCCACTCCCAGACCCCCACCCACCCTGCTCATAGGAATTCCAGCAACAAGCTGGTCTGTCATAGTCCACCCACCCTCTGAAACATTCCCTGCCCTCCCCACAAAAAGGGCAGATCCAAACAATGCATTTTGAGACGAGTACAGCATTTCCAAATTGCTCCTTGGAACTTTGGGCCAGTTTAGCAAAGACCTTTAAATCCCATATCTACAAAGCAGGTCCACTTTTCACCAAGCCCCAGATCAGGAAACCGCAGTCAGGATCCAAATTCCTAATCTATAGAGTTGTTAGCAGGAATGACCCAACCGGCCCAGCCCATGGAGGAGAATATGTCGCTCTGCATTTGCCCCACATTCACTGAATCCGGCTGCTGGCTTCGGGTCTTTCACACTTACTGGGTAACTCTGCCTGGATGATGCCACAAGTGTCATTGGCAGAGGCACATGTCTCCATCCGTCCGTCACAAGCCTTCCCAGCTGTGCTACAAGTCTGACATTGCAGAGACACTCCTAAAAACGAGGGAAAGAAGCATCAAGCAGATTCGTGTTCTTTTCTTCTCTTGCATTTTCTTTTCTTTACCAGGAGCTAAGAAAGAGAATTCTTGCAGAGTTTCACCCAAGCCTAAAACAGTTTCTCTCTAGATGCACCTATACACAGGGCACGGGTCCAGCATCTCACAACCACAACCCATTGAGCTACCCAAGCCCCCAGAGCCACAAGAGAACGGCCTGGTTTCTCTGAAATGAGAGTGGTTATTTAACCACTGTGACTTGTTAACCAGCCCCTGTGTGCCAGTCACATGCCAGCTCATTTCCCTAATTATCCTTGCTGGGCACAGGTTGTCATGATGTCCAAACCCAGCAAAGGTGTGTAGCTGAGGGTGGCTGGAGTATCAAACCACTCAGAACCCACAGTCTATTGTAGGCTTGCGGGGCGATTTGATACTCACCCAGCCAGCCACCATTATCATATCTGGGCAACACAACAACCTGTGCCCAGCGAGGGTAATTAAGGAAATGACCTGGCACATGCCTGGCACAGGCAGGGGTGGTTAGCAAGCCACTGTCAAGTATTACCCCACCCCTTGTGTCATGCAAACTCAGTCACTGTCATCTCTTCATGTGATACAACACTAATCATTTTCCCAGTGCTGACCCAAAACATTCTCCTGCCTGAAGTGGAGCCCAAATGCCCCCTTCCACATACACACCAATTAGAGCCAAGACTTTCTTTTTTTAAAAAAACCAACTCACTCTTGCTGGATTATGTAGACAACAGTTCTTGCCTTCATCTATTTCCACCACACACACCCCCGATCTAGTGCTGCCAGAATCAAGGGGCGTCACCCTGCTGTATAGCAGAGCCTGTCCTCAGTATTCCAATTTCATTTCATTGTCAAAAGTGGCCATTGCCTGTTTATTCCTGCAACTGGTGAGATGACAATTCCAAGGAAAATGTTGCAAAGTTAGCAAGCATAGGCAATTCTTTCTTTCTTTCTTTTTTCCACCCTGGGAAAGGCTAGGACCTCCTAAATCATCATTATCATCCTAAAACAAGATACTCACCCCTAGCTATGAATATAGCGAAGAAGAGGCAGATGGCAAGAGGGGTCTCCATGGTACCAGATGATGCCTGAGGCTGGAATCAGAGCAGGTCTGGAGAGCTTGTTGCATGCAGCAAAGCCTCTGTCTCTGATCTGACAGAGAAAGCAGCCAAACATTTCCCAGAAAGAGGGAGGAGGCATCAAAACAACTCCCCACCCCCTCCGCCTTCCCCCCCCCTCTCACACATACACACACACACACACACATCTAAGACAGTGAGGCCAAGTTTCAGTGGTGACAAAGCAGCTTTCCAAAGACCTAACCGAAAAATCTGTGCAATCTTCCATTTCCTTGTAGTAACCAAAAAACAAATCCTTGTAGCAGAAAAAGGCAAGAAGAGCTATCCAAGGTAGGATGTGGTTGGATGAAACATTAGCCTTTGAAGGGGGGGGGGGAATATGCCAAGCAACAGCTCACCTTCCAGTCAAACCCAGCTTTGGACAGTTTGGCTACATGCCAATACAGCTGGTGCAGCTACAGTTGCATTGCAGTGCCTGAGCAAATTTGGAAGAGTCTCGCACACCTGCCTGGTTTTACAGATAACTCAGAAGAATTCACAGGCCCCTCTTTTGGAAGGATTTTGCAGTGATGGGGCACAGTCAGGGCCGGTGCTACCATAGAGGCCACTCAGGCGGCTGCCTAGAGCGCCAAGGTAAGGGGGCCGCCGCACGCTGCACCTGGAAGCCACTCTCCCACAGCGGCTCTGAGAGGGCAGCTGCCAGGCGCGCCGTTCCAAAGCCGCCTGCCTGCCCCAGCGTCCTGGCTTTGCTTCGGCTGGGCACCCACCCAGCCGAAGTGAAGCCGCGCCTGCCCCCACCCCACCCCAGCATCCTGGCTTTGCTTCGGCTGGGCGCCCACCCAGCCGAAGTGAAGCCGCGCCCGCCCCCACCCCACCCCAGCGTCCTGGCTTTGCTTCGGCTGGGCGCCCACCCAGCCGAACTGAAGCTGCGCCCGCCCCCACCCCACCCCAGCTTCCTGGCTTTGCTTCGGCTGGGCACCCACCCAGCCGAAGTGAAGCCACGTCCACCCCCACCCCACCCCAGCTTCCTGGCTTTGCTTCGGCTGGGCGCCCACCCAGCCGAAGTGAAGCCATGCCCGCCCCCACCTCACACCAGCGTCCTGGCTTTGCTTCAGCTGGGCGCCCACCCAGCCGAAGTGAAGCCACGCCCGCCCCCACCCCAGCATCCTGGCTTCGCTTCGGCTGCGTGGGCGCCCAGCCGAAGCGAAGCCAGGATGCTGGGGTGGGAGGCTTCGGAATGGCATGCCCGGAAGTCACTCTCCCAGAGCGGCTTCTGGCCTGGTGCGCCATTCCAAAGTCACCACCCACCCACCCCCAGCATCCTGGCTTCGCTTCGGCTGGGCGGGCGCGATGGCACCCAGGTACGCTGGGGTGGGTGTGGGTGGGTGAAAGCAGCTCACCTGCCTAGGGTGCAAAATAGTCTGGCACCGGCCCTGGGCACAGTAATGGTTTGTGCCTACCAGGGTACATCACCACGGAGTGGGCAGAAGGGCGTTTCTGCCGCGCTCGGCAAAGCCTAGGCGCGGGGAAGAGTTTGTGTGTGTGCGGGGGTGGTGACGAGGCGTGCCCATCAATGCCGTGATGGACACATTTTGGGCCAGGTGGGGAGGGGCGAGTGGGCTATATCCGTTGGCCTAACCCCTCCCAACACCTCTTTTGCTGCGCGGCTCCCTCCCTCCCTCCCTGTAAACAGTGTGGGCTTGCTGGTTGCCTTGTTGGGGACCAAGTAGGAATTGTTTACTCATATACTGAATTGTACATGAGTTTTTTCGCCTACTTCATACTGTAAGACAGCGGGGGAGTATAAATAGGTTGATTTGCTAATTTGGTCACTTGAATTTGCGCTAGGTACGGGCATCCATAGGGGTTATAATTTGGTGAGCATCTACTGGCGCTCTTTACAGCGATTGGTAGGTCTGAGGCTCACAGTTTTGAGCCCAGCGGCCTAGCTTGGGAGATAGGACCTACCTTTGGGGCCAACCCTACTCACCCACTCTGAACCGGGTGGTCTGAGTTGGGGGTGACAAAGGAAGGTCCTGACGGGGTGGCCCGTGGGGAGACGCTAGGCGTAGCGCCTGCCCACGGGCAGGAATGTCTCGCCCAATCAAAGCAGCCTGGCAGCAGGCCAAAATGGATGCCCGATAGGTTGTAACCCCCTCTTGCAGATAGATAAATAAACAAGTGGCCCTGTTTAAACACAGCTATGTTGTCCGCCTCGTTATTTACCCACCTACACTACACAAAAATATGTTATATGTGTCTTATCTTCAGTTTCCCACCTCAGCAACTGTTGCGGAGAGAGCTATGCTCCTCCATTTTTTTCAGAACTGTGTATATTATTTTAACCTTGACACTGGCTGAGGATGATGGCAGTTGGACTGGGAATAATGGGAATTGGCTGGGAATAATGGGAATTGTCGTCCTGCCCACTTGGAAGCCACCAGGTTCTGGAGGACCGATCTACACAACTGGGTAGTTTTGAATGTAAGACGATGAAGGAGAAAGAAACCAAACATGGTTTTTTGCAACTGGACGCCAAGAACTTTGGCCAGCTGCAAAAGGATGTTGTTGCTTTTGGAAGAATCCTTATTCGTTGTTTTAAAACCCTGCCTATCCTGTCTTTCTGTCTCCAACTTAGGCACTCAGAATGGCTCATAAATAATCCAAAGGATGACAATAACATCTAAAATTGCTTTAGAGCACCTCCCCCAGCTCCAGATGTGTTGGACTTCAAGTCCTATCATCCCAATCCAGCATAGCTATGTGTGGTTCTGGTTGGAGATGATAGGGGTTGTAGTCCAAAACATCAAGAAAGGCTGCTGTCCAGGTTAGCACTTGCATCTGGATTATCTCTTCTGTCTCATCTCTCTCTCTCTCTCTCCCTCCCTCCCTCCCTCCCTCTCTCTCTCTCTCTCCCTCCCTCCCTCTCTTTCTCCCTCCCTCCCTCCCTTCCTCTCTCTCTCTCTCTCTCCCTCTCTCTCTCCCTCCCTCCCTCCCTCCCTCTCTCTCTCTCTCTCTCTCTCTCCCTCCCTCCCTCTCTTTCTCCCTCCCTCCCTCCCTTCCTCTCTCTCTCTCTCTCTCCCTCTCTCTCTCCCTCCCTCCCTCCCTCTCTCTCTCTCTCTCTCTCTCCCTCTCTCTCTCTCCCTCCCTCCCTCCCTCCCTCCCTCTCTCTCTCCCTTTCTCTCTTGTCTCTCCCCTCCCTCTCTCTCCCTTTCTCCCCTGCCTCTCTCTCTCTCTCACACACACACACACACAGAGAGAGGGGGGGCAAACACTGCTGTATGTTTCCAATATTCATTCTTCACAAGGGAGTTGGTGCTATGCGCTACTGCCCCTGGAAACTCATATAACTTACAGGAGGGAGGGAGGAGAAGCAATATTCAAGGTTGCAATGTGGACCAGAAAAAGCTGCCAGATTGTGCATAAGTGCAGAGAAAGGGAACCCTGCACTCCTTTAAATAAATTAAGCGTATGGTACAACTTGTGGTCTCAGCTGCCTGGATTCCATACTTACTAAGTGCCAAGGAAGTCAAGATGGGTGTTCTTTTAACTTATGCTCACAGGTATAAGAAAATAATCTGCTTTGGCCTTTTCATTATAAACCATAAGATTTATGCATATACGAAGACCGCAACCACTTTCACAACTAATGAAATACAAGTCACAGGACTGTGACTTTATGGAAACAGAGGGTGGAGTGAGATATTTTCAAAGCTAGTCTTAGAATTATTTGCACTCTGCACATGCATAAATGCCTTGTCTATCATTGGTTACTGTATTGCAAAACTGTATTATTATTGGCGGGGAGGTTCTGCCGTTGTTTCTAAGGGGAACTGATCCTTTAAATATGTTAGCCTTTCCTGAAATTAGTGGGCAGTTCCTCAGGGCCTCTGAGGGCTACCACTTTGCAGCGCTGTTCGTAATAAACTTTCTAAGGAGAGAGAAATTGTGTCTTGAGCGTCTTTGACCACCACTCAGCGAACAAAGGGGACCCATCCTTTGGGGTCCCTCCACACTGTGTACAGACATAACTTGAGGCCTTCTGGGTGGGGCTGGCATGGTGGGCATCTCCTGGAGGTGTTTCCACTGACAGGGGACTCACTGCCAACTGGAATCCATTACTGATGCAGCCGTCTCCCCCTGCCCCCCACCCCCGAATGCACAACTACACACCAAAACTGCCCATAAGGATGTTTACTCCATTGACAGGATCCTCCCCCTCCCCTCACTGGGGCTTCATCAGCCAGTCGGACATGCTTGAGATAGTTGTCGGTGGCGAATGTAAAACTGACGCAGCTAAAGCATCCAGGCTTTCCTGCCTCCGGCCGTTCTTGATCAAAAGACTCTATATGGAGCCAGTAAAGGGAGACTTGCCTGTCAGCAGCTCCTGCCCCCTCCCTTCTGCTTGTGGGTCTTTGCCTTCAAGCGCCACACACATTTCTCACTGGATTAATCTCAATTTATCTGTGGGAGCAGCAGTCAGACTGAAGCAGCCACCGGTAATGGCAGTGTTTTCTCTCTCTCTCTCTCTCTCTCTCTCTCTCTCTCTCACACACACACACACACACACACACACACACACACACACACACACACACACACACTGTCTGTCTGTCTCTCTCTCTCTCTCTCTCTTTCTCTCTCTCTCTCACTGTCTGTCTCGCTGTCTCTGTCTCTGTCTCTGTCTCTGTCTCTGTCTCTGTCTCTGTCTCTCTCTCCCTCTCTCCTTCTCCTTCCGCTCTCAATTCAATATTTCTCATTGATTGCATGCCTTCCCCACCGTCCACCCCCACTGCCTTATTTTCCTCCATGTATTCATTAGAGGCTGACTCACCATTCACCACTATTTATGCAGTGTTCCTTTGCTTTTCCATTCATTTCTCTTTTTCTCCATCCCTCTCTCTCTGTCTCTGTCTCTCTCTCCCTGTGTCTCTTATTGAATATTGAATACATCTGGCACGTTATTTTGTTTTCATTTTTTGTCATAGGTGAATGATGCTCTCTAAACCATGGGTGAACAAACCTCAGGATCCCTGCGTTTTGAAAAAGTCCTGACTTTTACCCCGACTTTTTCACCATGTAACATCGCTCCACCGCCAACCTGGGGCCAACCTGGGGGTGGAGCCTCATGGAAGGCGGCCAGTGATTGGTCACCTTCCACCAGGGAGAAGGTGGGGTGGATCCAGGACTCAGAGGGCCAGCCAGAAGTCCCACACTCCTTCCTCAACATCAGAACTACTCGATGCCACATCAGGAGATAGGAAGTGTGGAGGTGAAGAGGGAGGTGGCACCAACCAGGCACCAGGAGTTGGGAACTCAGGCCCAGAGGCCAAATCCAGCCCTCCTGGGGTCCAAATCCACAATGGCCCAAACCCTTCCTCTCAAACACCAACCATTTAGTGGTTTCCTCATTTCCTTCCCCCCCCCACCATTCCCCCCATTTTAGAAGCTTGAAATGACTTTCCCAAGACAGTAAGAGCTTTCAGCTAAAATATGCTGGTATTTTTATTTTTATTTTGTATTTTCGTCTCTTCCCTTTCACCTTTGGCCATGCCTAGCAGTGGAATGCACCTTCCTGAACATCTTTGAAATTTAAATCTGCCCTGGGGGCTAAAAGAGGTCTCCCACCCTCTACTACACCAAAGCTTGGCACTCTGCACATTTTTGGCCACTCTGGACTTGCAAACGTTCCCACTGGCAGCCCCAGTTTCTAGTTTCCAGTAGACAAGTTCCGTACCCTTGTGAAGTAGAAGACGTCGTCTCATTTTCAAGGCACAAAGTGCACTTTGTCCTGCGCTATATTTACACATGGAGCAGATAATGGATGTGTGGTGTGTATTACCTACACAGGGTCAAACTAGAGATGGCATTGATGGAGCAATTGCAATTAATGTGTCCAGGGAGTGGCCTAATGCTTTACACTGTAGTCCTGATGAAATCTTGCCCCACCCTGGAGGGAAAAACCCTGCTATTCTATTCACCCTGTAATTAGGGTGACCAACTGTCAGGATTTCCCTGGATTTGTCCTGGTTTTTGTTCTTTCCATGGTGTCAGGGGGGATTTTCTATAAGTTTCAATAATGTCCTGGAATGACACACCTTCCCCTTTAAGGCTGCCATTAGCATGGCAGGAGGGAATGACATGCTTTCTTGAGGCACATCATTCCCCCACCCCGAGCTCCAATTGAGGTCTTAAAGGGGAAAGTGGGTCATTCGTGGACATTATAGAAAAGGCCCCAATTGGAGTGGATGGTGGTGGTGCAGAATGAAATCCTTTCCCTTCCTCCACTCCAATCGGGTTCTTTAAGGGGGAATAACGTACTTTCTGCAGGACTCAGAAAGCTGCTTCCCCACACACACACTAGGTGTCCTCTTTTTTGGTTTCCCAAATATGGTCACCCTACCCTGTAATTGGATCTCATAAAAGCACAGTCTGTGGCTTTTTATGTGTTCACTTGATGCTTGTTTACAACCCAATTGGCCCTAAACAAGGTGCAAATAGTTTGTATTTGCCATGCTGCCCTGGTTGATAAGTGACCAATTTTACAGGCTTGGAAATCTTGTTTTCTACCTGACATGGAAGTGTGGGTAGCAGAACACCTTGAATTGTCAAGAGCTAGTGATCTGCACACAAAGGAATACATTATCCAAATGTAATGATGTTTGGAGTATGCACCAGAATATTCCCCCTACTCAGCAAGTAGTGATCTTTTGATAAACTTACTCCTTGCTCAGTGAACACATATGGCTTTTGTACATGAGGCTTTTCACCCACACCTTTAACAAGGCTTCTGCTTCCGGATTCTTTCTGGGATTTAGATCGGCTTCATTACACGTGCTTTTTTCTGGAGGTTTTCTTTTTCTACCTTTCTATATGTTTCATTATACAATCAGTAGATAGTGCTGTGGCATAGCGGAATTGCACAATTACATGAGACTCTCATTCCACCAAGTCTAATACTACCAAACTGCCCTCATTAGGGGGGAAAACTGTGATAATGGTGTCAAAGCATAGGAGTGGCCCTGAAAGATGACAATGTCATGTAAAGGACCCGCAAACTACCATGAATAAGGAATCACGATTGTACGATAAAAGCCTCATGTACAAAGGCTCACACACAAAAAGTGAACTTCCCAACTCATCTACATCTCGTTTCTCCTTTCATCCTTCTCTATGGGAATGTCTACACAAGGGCATATCCCGGGGATTGCCCCGGGATCATCCCTGTGCGTCCACATGATGCACGGGGGATCCCAGGGGCAGGAAGGGATGATCCCTCCCTTTCCCCGGGATAACCGGGATGGCTTTAATCCTGACTTTTCCTGTGGTCTCAGGATCATCCCAAAACCACGGGAGGTGTGGGCAGCTGCCTCCACCTGGCTCCTTGCTAGTAAATGCGAGGAGTTCGGAACAGGGCATAGGGCACGGAGCTTTTCAGGAGCTCTGTGCCCATCAGGGGTGGGAGGGGGGAGCAGGATCTTTTTTTAAAAAAAAACACTTACCTTTTCAATGGAGTGCTTGTGCGCCCATCTTCAATAGAAAAAAAACCACCAAAATGGTGGGCCCGACTTCCTCCTTCCTCCCAGGACGTCGCACGCCACTTGTGGGTTGAGGTGGGGGGATCTCACGATCACCATATTGCAATATTCTCCCCTCCCTAGGTCTAGACATGCCCTTATGTCAGCATGATCAAAACCATTCACACTGAAAACAAGCACTAGGTTTTCTGTGATTAGCAACCAAGAGAGACAGAATCACATAATCTAATGATTAGAGGCTTCTGGAGTTCTAGTTATTTTGACACCATATGATGTACTTGCTTTTTTTTGGGGGGGGAATAGTTTTTCTTTTATTTATTTATTTATTACATTTATGTACCACCCCATAGCCGAAGCTCTCTGGGCAGTTTAAAAAAGAGAGACAGAATCACATAATCTAATGATTAGAGGCTTCTGGAGTTCTAGCTGTTTTGACACTAAATGATATACTTGCTTTTTTTGGGGTGGGGAATATTTTTTCTTCTCGTTATTTATTTATTTATTTATTACATTTATATACCACCCCATAGCCGAAGCTCTCTGGGCAGTTTACAAAAGTTAAAAACAGTGAACATTAAAAAGTATACAAAATTTAAAACCATCAGAAAAACAACAGTATAAAAACAACAGTATCCATTGTAACCCTTCTCCTTTTAGTTATACCCTGCTCTTCCATTTTTGGTGGATGGATAGATAAATAGATAGATTATTATAATGACCTTAACCTCATGGCTGTCTTTTATTAAACAGTTCTTGCACAGGACAGCCCTTCAAATAAAGGGCACTTCCAAATAGAGGACGGCCCTCTGTACAGCAGGACACATCATACCCCTGTAGATTACTGGCAATTCTCCCCCTGCCAAAACAATAAGAAAAATGGAGGAGAACAGAAAGAGTCTGCCTATATAATCTAATTGATGAGAGCTGCATGAAAACAGCAAAGAAGAGTACGTCATTAGTCTGGCAATTAAACTGTGGCCAGGAAGGCACGCAGCTAACATAAACTGTGCTTTTGCACTCTCATAGCTTTAACTGTGTGTCCTCCCTGGGCATTTATTTATTTTTAAATGGAAGATGATTCAGAAATACAATCAACACCAACACCAAATAAATAAATAAAGCGGGTGAATTGACCCCAGAGACGTCCATTTCCTGGCATCATTTTAAGGGGAGGAATGGAACACTCCCAGATGGTATAGGCTGGCAGAGTGAAAGAAGGGAAGTTGGTCACCTTGTAATTTGAAGCTGGCTCCCAACTTGTATTTTAATAATATTTGCTATTTGTTACACATTAGAGTTCTCAAAACATCCCATGCATGCTGTCTTCTTCTTCTTCTTCTTCTTCTTCTTCTTCTTCTTCTCCTCCTCCTCCTCCTCCTCCTCCTCAGTAATCAATCAATCAATCAGTCAATCTTTATTTACAGTCAACAGACCATTATTATAACATATAGGTACATAGACATTAATAAAAATACATGACCGTAAAAAGAAAGGATACAAAATCTGTAAAAATGCTAATCAGTAGGTTTAAAATAATGATCAGACATCCATGAGTGGTCTAATGAGAATAGCCAGATCCAGATATTTGGCCACTTGCTCAGTAATAGGCTTGTTGGTGCCCGGAAGTAAAATAATTATAAGAGACTTGGGAGAGTGACTGGGGAAATGCTGTATAATAGGACGTATTAGGTCTTTCCTGGCCTCTTGATAGTAACTGCAGTAGAATAGTACATGCAAGATGGACTCCACCTCGATGTCATTACAGGGCCAGCATCTAAGGGCCTTGCTAGACAAGGCTTTAGCCCGGTGCGAGCCCTGGGCTCACCCTTGTGTGTCCAGATGACGCACAGGGTATCCCGGGCTCAGGCAGGGGTGAACCCTCCCTGGGCCCTGGGTAACCAGCACTGCTTCTGGCCCATTTTTTCGTGTGGTCTCGGGCTGAGCCCTGGGCTACAGACGTGTAGCCAGGTCCGCCGCTTTTCCCGGCTACTGCATTTACTTATAAGTAGCCAGGAAAAGTGGCGGACGGGCCGCAGCGCTCCACAGGAACGCTGCAGCCATCAGGACTATGGTGGGGACATGGGGGGTGGGAATTGTGGCCTATGGGACATGGGGCGGAATCGCAGCCTACCGGACATGGAGGGGTGGGAATCGCGGCCTACGGGACATGAGGGCGGAAATCGCGGCCTACAGGATATGGAGGGGTGGGAAACAGAGGCCATGGGGAGATGGGGGGAATTGTGGCCCAGGGGTGATGGGGGGATCAGAGATCGTGGGGGATGGGGGGATCGCGGCCAGGGTGGGGAAATTGGGGGGGAGCAGGGAAATGTATACCGCATTTCTTCAATTCTAAGACACATTTTTTCCCCATATTAACATCCCTAAAATTGGGGTGTGTCTTAGAATCACAGGTGTGTCTTAGGATTTTTTTTTTTCTGTTGGTGGTACTGAAATTAGTGTGTGTCTTACAATCGATGGCGTCTTCCAATCGAAGAAATACGGTATATATTTTTAGAAACCTACCTGTCGTCACTGGAGCACTCCTGCGCTGCTGGCCTTTTAAAACCTTTTTAAAAATGGCGGGTGCGATGGCTCTCCTCCAGAGCTCATCGTACCTCGCATGTGAACGGGGGTGAGATCCCGCGATAGTTTCATCATGGGATTTCCCCTCCTCTAGCCCAGATTTACAGGTAGGTCTAGCTAAGGCCTAATATTCTTTGGGATTTTCTTGAATCTGGCCTTGAATAGCTTGGAGGGGAGAACGCTGAACCTTGCTAAGGAGAATGCCTTCCTATATTTAGGGATAGTTAGCCATCCCAGGTATGACATTCCGTCTTTGCAGGGATGGCCTGGTAGACCCAATGACTGAGGGGAACATGGTCCCCACGCAGCTCCCTGGAGCTCCAGCAATCATTTCAAGCATTCCGTAATGTGTGTCAGCAGCTGCCTTCCCCATATTTCAGGGTTTAGGAGGAGAAGGCAGGTGAAACATGAGTTTTGCCTTTCTTTTGATCCTACTTTGGATAGAATAAAGCTATGTAAGTTTCTGAGATCTGCCCTCCAGATTTACATCACAGGTCCTCTGTCTCATCCTCCCCTTTCATTTCACGGCATTGATTATATTTCTATACCGCCCTGTAGCTGAAGGTCTCTGGGCGGTTCACAATACACCGTTTGGAGTACGAAATTCCCTCCAGGCACTGAGAAGAATCCCGCATGTTTTCTCCCTTCCTTCTCTTAAGGCCAGTCAAGAGTTTCAGGATGTTGACCCCCATCCAACCTGCTGTACTTTTGCAGTGTTGCCTGAGGGCATTGCGAAACAGACCCAGCATTGGCCAGTGTCCAGCGGTTAAGTGCACTGCAGTGAGAGCTGATGGAAAGTGGGAGAGAGAAGTCCGATCATTAAGTGCTGGGCAGCACTTAAGCATTTTAAAACATTGCGCTTAAGCATTATCTAAATGGGAAAGATCTCACGGTGAGCCAAATGTGCTCCAGCGATAATGGCTGGCTTCAACGATGGGCAATTGCCCCATCTCCCTTGGCTTGGACAGGGAGCATTTGCCCATGCCTGACACTGTAAGGCAAATGTGGGGCCCCACACACCCTTGAAGGCCCACCATGCCTGATGCGGGTCTCTCTTTTGGTATTGCGTTCTTTTGGTAACTTTTTGGGGGGCTCTGGGGCTCTCAAGAGAAGCTTGACCCAAGGGGGCAGCAGCTAATATCTTCATTTCCTCAGACATTTGGAAAAATAAGATGGTGGCGGCCGCAGCAGTAGCGTCACCTGATGCTTCTCTTGAGAGTGCCGGGCCGCCCCATTGCTGCCCACCATCCTGCCCCCTCATAAGTTCTTCCAACTGGCACCAAGGTTGCTCTGGCCCAGGGCCCTCTCAATCCTGGCCCTAGCACTTCTGGGGTGAGGGTGTGTTGCTCACCCTCCCTAAAATTATTATTATTATTATTATTATTATTATTATTATTATTATTATTATTATTTATATAGCACCATCAATGTACATGGTGCTGTACAGAGTAAAACAGTAAATAGCAAGACCCTGCCGCATAGGCTTAAAATAGTGTCTATTGTGTGTATGTGTTGGTGGGAGGGTGTGCGTGTGTTTGAAAGATCTTCAAAAAGTTCAGGGATAAGTTGGTTACTATTTATTTATTTATTTATTACATTTATATCCCACCTTTTTTCCTCCAAGGAACTTAAGTCAATGTGCATAATCCTCCTCCTCCTCCTCCTCCTGTCTGTTTTATCTTCACAACAACAACTGTTGTTGTTTTTATACTGTTTTTATGTTTTTTAAAATTTTTGTATACTTTTAATGTCTACTATTTTTAATTGTTGTAAACCGCCCAGAGAGCTTCGTCTGGGGGGCGGTATATAAATGTAATAAAATAAATAAATAAATAAACAACCCTATGAGAGTCTGTGACTGGCCCAAAGCCACCCGTGGCTTCCATGGCCAATTGGAGACTAGAACCCGGATCTCCTGACTTGACAGACCCCTCCCCTTTTCTTGTTCTGCATGTGGAAGAAGCTGCAGAATTTCCCTTGGATGATGGCTGACACTACCCTGACTCTGAATTTCCAGACACAGCATCAATCCAGGGCATTCCAGGGAGGGGGAAAGAAGAGAGAGAGAGGAGAGGCAGGAATGAAGGAAGGAAGTCAGCATAGGGAGTTGTAGTGCAAAATGTCTGAGTGCTCAGGTTGCCTACCACTATTGAAGCTTAAGGATTTTATGAGCAGGCCCTGTTAGAACTAGGCCCTTTCCTGGAGAGAGCTTCTTCCCCCAGGCCATCACCAGCGCTGGTTAATCTGCAAACATTTTCTCCGATGAAAATCAGCCGCTGTCACTCTTCAAGAGGGGAGGAAGTGATAACTGCGGATGCTTCCTCTATGAGATGTTATAGCAGTTGCGTCGGTTCAGAAGAAGGAGGGCCACGCTAATGGCTTTATCCTCAGGAAGGAGGAGAGGAACAGGAAATAGGAGGACATGAGAGCGATAGTGGGCTGAGAAAAGAGGCCTCCCCAAGAGCGGTGGTGAAGGCAGGCAGAATTAGTGCTGGGGGGTGCTGGGTAGCATTCCTTGACCCTGGATACCGTGTAAGTGAAAGGCCCCGAAAAAACAGACATCTCCTTGCTGTGCTCGCAGACACTTTGTGTGCTGCAACCTCTGGCAGTGAATCTCGAGCTGACAGCGGCTGCAAAGAGAAATTAATGCATCTCATTCCAAACGAGGCCGTGTCCGGTTGCACTGATTCTTAATTCAATTTAGATTGAGTTTAATTGATTGAATTACACCGTATGCTGTTCCTCACATAATCAAGCTACGGTGCAGCAAAGACAATGGTGTAAACTGACGACCTTCAAGGGCAGTTAGGTTTACTACACTGTAAAGCCATTGACTTTTGGTTGAGTTATTTCTATTAGTAATAGGAATGACTCCTACTCAAATCATCCCTTGACCAGTCCGAAGCCTAACAGCACACTGCTTGGCATCATTACTCAGAAGTAAGTCTTACCATGTTTAATGGGGCTAACTGCTAGGCAAGTGTGCATTCCAAATTGACCCAAGACCACAACCCCAAAAGGCCCTCTTTATACATCCAGGATCTCTTCTCTATGCATCCAGGATCTTTTCTCGATCATCCCAGAGTGCAGGACATGGAATAATGGGCTCAAGTTACAGGAAGCCAGATTCCGGCTGGCCATCAGGAAAAACTTCCTGACTGTTAGAGTAGTACGACAATGGAACCAGTTACCTAGGGGGATTGTGGACTCTCCCACACTAGAGGCATTCAAGATGCATCTGGACAGCCATCTGTCAGGTATGCTTTAAGGTGGATTCCTGCATTGAGCAGGGGGTTGGACTCTATGGCCTTGTAGGCCCCTTCCAACTCTACTATTCTATGATTCTTTATTTTGCTCAATTTTGTTTATTGCGTTTCAATCCTGCCTTTCATCTAGATGATCCCAAGGCAGCTATAAGTGCCACTTCTAATTTAAGGTGCAATTCTACTGATGTTTTGACAGGAAAAAATGTCTTACATGTCCCAGCATGCCCCAGCTACCCATGCTGGCTGGGGCATACTGGAAGTCATAGGATTTTTCCCCCTGTCGAAACATGCATAGGACCGCACACTCAGGGAGCAATCCTATGGTCCCTGGGCGAGTGTCCCAAAGACCCTAGGATTGCTCATAAACTCCCTCCAGGGTTGGAGTCAATGCCCCCACCTCTAAATGAATAAATAATACATCCATTGGTGTTCCTCACTGACTTACTGATATTTTGTAATAAATCCAGCATGCCTATGATGTAGACACAATAGTTCTCCGATCCAGTACAAGCCATGACCTTTTCAGCTTCACACCCATGTGAATGTTGTGCGTAGCAAGCTGGGCAGCTGAACCCATTCAACGAAGTATTGACTGGAGGTACTGAGAGAGGAAAGACAGGAATAACTACAAGAATGAGGATACATTTAAGGGGAATGGGGAATGAGTAAAATAATCACCAAAATTCCGCATTATGCAATTATGAAAAATTAATATGGAGTTTTCGTATGCCAATCTTTTGCCAGGAACTACAACACTGAACAGATGTTAGCATAAGATTATTTTCCAGAGTCAAGTTGAGGCGCCCTGTTGTGGAAAAGCCAAGTGTTTGCAGTCAGGAGGTTAAGTGCTATCTTTCTCGTGGTTGTACCTGCTACAGTCAAATCAACAGGTGACTATTGGCCATAGCTAGACCTATGGTTTATCCCTGGATCGTCCAGGTGTCAAACCTGTTCATCTAGGTGACACACAGGGGATCCAGTGCTCAGGCAGGGGCGAACCCTGGATGATCCCAGGATAAACCTTAGGTCTAGCTGTGGCCTATGTTTCTTCTTTTACAGAGGACAGCCCTCTATTTGAAGAACTGTGAGGGGATCATCCCCTATTTTAAGGCAGTCTCTGTCCGAAAGTCGGAACTGAAAGATAAAGAAGCATAAGGACTTTTTCCCATCAGCCCCTTGGCTGCAGAAAGAACAGACAGGGACACAGGGCACCTGATCACAGTCACCCACACTATGGTGAGAAGTGTGGTATTTCTATTTAAATTTTATTTATTTATTTATTTATTTATTTATTTATTTATTTATTACATTTCTATACCACCCAATAGCCAGAGCTCTATTTGTTTCAATTTTTTCATCTATTCATATAAATGAGCATATGTATAGTTTAGACAAATTGGTGTCCTCTTTTTGTACTCTTTTTAGGGTGATAATTTCCTCTTTTTACGGTGATTCATAAGTGGCCACCCTACACTGGTTGGGTGCTAGTATTCTAGTCTGGCCGCAAACTGAATGTTGCCATGCACTGTCCGAGATAACGAAGGCCAGCAAATCGGGTAATGCAAGCACCATAGAGATATACAGTTGTCAGAGAACTCCGCAATGGAATCAAATGAGTTTTCATTTCTGGGAATCCGACCAACAGATTCCACAGTGAGCTAGCTTTTCCTGAGTCACATGGATTCTATGGACATGTGACTGTTGTTGTTGTTGTTGTTGTTGTTGTTAACTTTCTGGAATTTCACACAAATTTAGTCGTAGACAAATCCATAAAATTAAATTAAAAACCACCAGCCAAAACAGCACATTTCTCCCCATAGGCTAAAGCATAATAATGTGTATAAGGAAGGGTGGGATTAACACATTTTAGGGTTTTTTATGCAATTCGCAAGTGCGAATTTGTGCAAGTTTGTGAAATCGGGGGGGGGGAATCCATTCTGTCACTGAACGAATGACTAAACAAAATGCAGATGGGATGTATTTCCCACAGCCCATGTGTCCCTATGTGTCCCTATAGAGATATGAGTATAGAGTGGCATTCCACAACACCCTCACTGTGGTCTTGCACTGCAGCTGAGGCAAAATGACACTGTTGCTTTGAAACGATTTATAACAGCAGTGACAACAGTTGAGGCCCAGGACACACTCCAGATACAGTTTTCAAACCATTTTCAACGTGTTATATCCTGCTTGGTGGAGATCTGGCCTTAGAAGTTTGTGAGTGAAGGGCTTTAAGAACATAAGACGTGCCCTCATGCTGGATCAGAGCAAGGGTCCATCTGGTCCAGCACTCTGTGGCCAACCAGACATCGGCCAGGGATGAACAAGCAGGACATGGTGCAACAGCACCCTCCCACCCATGTTCCCCAGCAACTGGTGCACACAGTTGTCTCTGCTACTGGAGGTAGCAGAGTAGTCTCTGCTATTGGAGGTAGCACATAGCCATCAGAGCTTTCTTCCTGTTACTCTAGCCTATACTGCCTTGATAGATGCAAGATTCTATGCAGCCTGGAGGCCCGGTCTCAAAGAGATTTGTGAGATACATGCATTTAGCTGACTCCCCCTGGCAGCTCTCGCTTTTGCAGCACAAGGCCTTCCTCCGCAGCGTGATCCCAGGGCCAAGCGTCATTGTCCGGATGCCAGCTCTGCAAGCTCGGTGCCCCGTGCAGGCCTTCAAGGCACCCATAAATCCCACTGGACCTGTGCCAAGAAGGAAAAAGAATGGAAATAGAATGATTTACTGATACATTACAAGAGCCCTTGGGGCAAGGGTTTGCCTTCTTTCCCGTGCCGTCACAAAGGTCACTTCTGATATAACCCACTGCAATGTCATCCTGGTGTCTTGCGACACAGGACACCCAAAGCGGTGTCAGCCCTGCATTGCTCCACATCAACGCTCCTACGTTTTCAGCAGCAGGTGGCCCTGTTGGCTACGAACCACAAATGTCGATCAATACAGGTGTGCATGAACATCACGCAGCAGACAGCTTGGTTTTTTTGTGCACCGCAGCTGCTGAGGTGTATTGCAAAGTGTTGATAAAATTGCAGGACAGCTGTGGCTTCTCCCCACCTATACCCACTCCTTAATTTAACTTTAACCACCAGGAGAACTATTAGCTACTTGGCTTCCAAATCTATATAAGAAATGGCTAGTGCAGAGTACATGTCTTCAGTGAACAGCAGGCGGTGTGCATCCTTCAGTAGAGTGTGCTACTGGAGGGCATGGGCCTTGAAATCTATCCCTTGATATGAAGAAGGGGGGAGGCTCAGTGGAAAAGCACATGCAGGACATTGATCCCTGGCTTCTCCAGGCCAAGTTTGCCTGGGAAAGAGCCCTGGGGAATTTCAGTTGTAAGTGAGCAGAGCAATTTTGTATTAGTGGTGGTACGGAAGTCAAGGGTTCAAGTCATTGTTTTATTTATGTTTGGACTACAACTCGCATCAGGCCCAGCCAGCTTGGCCAATGAGCAGGAATTATGGGAGTTGTCATCCAAAACATCCAAAAAGCACCAGGTTGGAGCAAGCTGGCCTATCCAGAAGACCTGGATCAGGCCGAAGATGTATCTAGTCCAGCATTCTCTTCCCACAGTGACTAACCTAAGTCCACAATTGAGATATGAGGAGAACTGCACCCTCCTACTCATGTTCTCCAGCAAATGCTACTGAAAGGCATACTGCCTCTGATACTGGAGGTGGCATACAGCCATCAAAACTAGTAGCCATTAATAGATTTATCCTCCTTGAATTTGCCTAATCCCCCTTTCAAGCCGTCCGTGTTGGTAACCATTCCTACATCTTGTGGTACCCGTCTCCATATTTTAACTATCCACTGCGTGAAGAAGTACTGTATTTTCTGGTGTATAAGACTTCTTTTTAACCCAGGAAAATCTTCTCAAAAGTTGGGGGTCGTCTTATACGCCCAGTATAAGATGACTTTTTAACGCAGGAAGATCTTCTCAAAAGTTGGGGGTCATCTTATACGCCCAGTATAAGATGACTTTTTAACCCAGGAAGATCTTCTCAAAAGTTGGGGGTCGTCTTGTACGCCCAGTATAAGATGACTTTTTAACCCAGGAAGATCTTCTCAAAAGTTGGGGGTCATCTTATACGCCCAGTCGTCTTATACGCCGGAAAATACGGTACTTCATTTCAGCTGTCTTCAGGACATTCCTGATAGATACCTCTCTCCTTTTATGTTCCTTACAGTACAATGCTATGTATGGCTACTCAGTAAGTCCCTCTGAGTTCAACACGGTTTAATCCCAGGTAAGGGGATATAGACTTACTGCCTCATAACATGGTTTGTTGTTGCTGTTGTTCTGATGAACTCAATTATGTACAAGGTGGCAGCTTTTATAAAGATACACTTTTACGTTTGTGAGAATGTGGGAGATTGTTCCATTATTGGGGGGGTGCACCATCAGGAGCACTTGCTCTCTTCTTGCCACCCTCCAAACATCCTTCAGAGGAGGCACCTGAAGGAGGACCTTAGATGATGACCGTAGTGCTTGGGCTAAATAAAAGTCCAGTGCCGACTCCAGGACTTTGAGGGCCCTTGAGAAATTCCAGCCCAGTTCCTATATATGGGGAGGGGGGAGGGAGAGAGAGAGAAAGAGAGAGAGAGAGAGAGAGAGAGAGAGAGAGAGAGAGAGAGAGAGAGAGATGCTAGATAAATGAAAGAAACCAATGCCTCATCCAGTTTGCCTACCAAGAGTGGTCTCCCCTAAGAAGCTTCCACAAGTATCTTCGCCCAAGAAGCAAGGCCGTATATTTCCATGACAAGTCTCCCCTGGAGAGATGCAGTCTTCACAAGACAGCAGGTCCACTGGAAAGAGAAATGCAAATTAGATCCAGCTGGAGATAAATCCACGGAATTTTGTACTCGAAACTTAACGTTGTTCTGTCTAAGGATTGCCCCTCCCTCTAGCTTCCCTTCTAGGGTTGCTACCTTTCTTCTGTGACAAGGGAGAAAGACTGCGCTTTTAACCTTAGATCATCATCATCGTCATCATCATCATCTTTTTTCTTGCTCATGGAAGTCTTTCTAAATTGACATGACAGGCTTTGCCAAGTCATACTGTCTTTTACTGATTCAGGAATTTCCTGGCTAGTCTTCCTGTTTGAGTCCTCGGGCTCAATTGAGGACCGCGGATGGATGCAGATAAGGGAGAGGAGGGAGGAGGGGTTTACCTGGCCCTGCCGCCGCCGCCTGTGCGGCAACAGCAGCAGAGCCAGGTAAGGGGGCAAGGAGGAGGGGGGTCTTACCTGCATCTGTCGCGCCCTGTCACCACCTTCACTAGAGCCTGCAGCTCAACCAGAAAGTGTAGGCCGCAATCAGGGCCTACAGTTTCTGGTTGAGCTGCGGGCTCTAGTGAAGCTGGGATGGGCCAGGACGGAAACAGGTAAGGGGAAGGAGGGAGGGGGGCCTTACCTGGCGCCACTCCCAGCCACTGTGGAGCTCTGGTTCGGAGCCAGAGCTCTGCAGTGGAGCGGAGTGGCCCCTAGGCGGATCGAGGCAGGGAGGAGTGGGCCTGATCTGCAATTTGTGGATCGGGCGAGAAGAGCATCGGGGGTCCGTGCACACCCCTAATTGTTATGCACACAGCACCTGGTGAAATCACTCTTCATCACAACAGTTAAAGCTGCAGGAGCTATACAAGAGTGACCAGATACAAAAGAGAGTAGGGACTCTTGCAGCTTTAACTGTTGTGATGGAGAGGGAATTTCATCAGGTGCTGCATGCATAACAATGATACCTGCTGAAATTCCCCTTCCAGTACAACTGTTAAAGGTACAGGAGCCCTGTCCTCCTTTCCATATGGTCACCCTATTCAAAAGACTATGGGGCCTCTCTGAGAAGGGGACAAATCATATGGTCACAGATGGGTGTCATAATGGTGGGACTAACCGAGGGATGGAAAGCCATGGTAAGGGGTTTCCTGTAGGGCTGTGCACAGACCCCTTGATCCTCTTCGCGGCCTGATCCAGAAGTTTCAGATTGGGCTGGTCCGCCCCGCCACGATCCGCCTGTGGCCCGGTCTGCTTCGTTACGAAGCTCCAGATCCGAATCGGAGCTCAGTTTTCCCCAACCCATAGACTTACCTGGCTGCGCCACCATCGCCACATGAACTGCAGCAGCAGGGCCAGGTAAGCCCCCCCCTCGTGCACACCACTTACCTGGTCCGTCATGGCCCATTGCCAGCTTCACCTGAGCCCACAGCTCAACCCGGAACTGTAGGCCTCGCTTGTGGTCTGCACTTCTGGGTTGAGCCGCGAGCTCAAGTGAAGCCGGCGATGGGCTGCGACAGACCAGGTAAGACCCCCCCTCCCCCCTGCCCCCTTACCTGGCTCTGTGCGGTGGCAGCGGCGGTGGCAGGGCCAGGTAGCCCCCTCCTCGCGCACACCACTTACCTGGTCCATCGCAGCCCGTCGCCAGCTTCACTTGAGCCCACGGCTCAACCCTGAACTGTAGGCCCAGCTTGGGCCTACACTTCTGGATTGAGCCGCGAGCTCAAGTGAAGCCGGCGATGGGCTGCGGCAGACCAGGTAAGACCCACCCTCCCTCCTGCCCCTTTCCTGGTTCTGCCGCCGTCACAGCATGGATGGCAGCAGTGCCAGGTAAGGCCCCATTACCATTTTTCAGAGCTTCGGATCGAGGCAAAGGATCCACCGTCATCTTGATCCGCTCCATGATGCTCCGCTGCTCCCCCAGATCCTCTTCGCCTCCACCTTAAGGGGAAGCAAAGCACCCCGATCCGCTACTGCTTCTCCGACCCGAAGAGAAGCAGAGCACAGCCCTAGTTTCCTGTGTGTCTGATCCAGCAGGGCTCTCTCTCTCTCTCTCTCTGATTATTTCTCCTTTCTTTCACTACCTTCCCTCCCTTGCTCCCAAAGGGTTTTCATCCCCACCCACCCCCACCCCATTGCAATGTGCTTCTCTTCCAACATTCTCTCCCTGGTCAACTCAACTGGGAAACAAATTGTAGTTGTATTTACCTGCAGCTACCAAAGAAGAGAAGATGGAGAAGAAGACAAGGCACTTTTGCATGGTGGCTGCTTGTGTTCAAACTGGGATCAAGGGCTTCATACAGTGGAAAGCAACAAGTTCTCGGCACACCTGAGGATTTATGGGTAGGTTGCAATTTATACATCAGATGGGGAAGAGAGTGGGCAGTTAGCCGTCTAGGGACATTTACCAGAATGCTAGAGCTCATTTTCCAAAGCTGCGGTGATGGAAATCAGACATTAGAGAAGTGCAAACAAACAATAAACCACATGAGTTCCCTGAATGCTGGGTGTGGCTGTAATACCCATAATATTTTATTAAGGCTTCTATGTTCTTTTATGATCATATGCAATAAGGAAACAAGAACTATGCAAACAGAGGTGTTTGCATTTTCCCCACCAACATCTCAACAGCTTTCCACCTGGTACATAAATAAATAGAGCTCCAGCTATTGGGTGGTATAGAAATGTAATAAATAAATAAATAAATAAATAAATAAATAAATAATTGGGACTTCACCTTGAGGTCCATTTGGTGGAGAAGTGAAGCCATGAAAAATCCAAATTCCTAGGGAGGGTGTTGTTGTACTCATGCCATGTTTGTGGGCTTCCCGTGGATAGCTGGTTGAGCAGAAGGCTGGACTAGATGGACCCTTAGTCTGATCCAGCAGGGCTCTTCCTTAGGAATCTCATTGCACCATTGTGACATCAATTCCATCCTTCATCTATTATATTTAGCAATATATAAATACCACATCTAAACAAATATAAATATAAATGCCACAACATGTAGTGATGGCCACCAGTTTGAGTGGTTTAAAGAAGGATTGGACGTATTCATGGAGGACAAGGCTATCAATAGCCATATGCTACCTCTACTATCAGAGGCAGTACGCCTACATACACTATTTGCTGGGGATCATAGGTAGGAGGATACTGGACTTGATGATTTACCACAGGCAGCTGCTTTGCCACTGTGTATACAGAATGCTGGACTAGATGGACCATTGGCCTGATCCAGCAGGGCTCTTCTTATGTTCTTGTGTCCTTAAGTTCTAAGGTCGTCAAAGTGAGAATTTGACTGTGCTGTGCTCCAAGGTGGAGAAAGAAAAGGCCTCAGTTGAGCCCCAGAAGATGTTGTGCTGGAGGTATCCATGGTCCTGAAACTCCAGCCTGCCTCACCCTACTTGCTACTGACTGACCAACAGCAAAATCTGATAATTGTCTACTAACAGAGTTCAATGGAGCTTACTCCCAGGTAAGACTCTATAGCTGGGGTCTCCGGTATGGTGCTTCTGGGCACCAATACATCCACCTTAGCTCCCTGTCACTTCTATTGTTGTAATTCACACAGACACACACTCACACACACACACACAAAATGTAGCATGCAGTTTTAAGCACTCAGACCAAAAAAGGTCACATAAGTAGCATTGGAAAATAAACGTACCCTATTTCTTCGATTCTAAGATGCACTTTTTTCCCCATATAAACATCTCTAAAAATGGGGTGCGTCTTAGAATCACGGGTGTGTCTTAGGGATTTTTTTCTGTTGGTGTGGTGGTACTGAAATTAATGTGCATCTTACAATCGATGGCGTCTTACAATCGAAGAAATACGGTATATAACAATAAGACAGCTGACAGTTTAGTGCCTTCTACTGGCATCCCAAATCTGCCACTTAATGCCATCACCTCACCCTCTCTCATGGAAGGATTGCAAATCCAGAATAGTGTAGAAAAAAGTAAGAAGAGCCGTGCTGGATCAGACCAAGAGTCCATCTAGTCCAGCATTCTGTTTCAACCAGCTGCCCATGGGAAATCCAGAGGCAGGACAAAAGTGCAACAGCACCCTGCCACCCATGTTCCCTAGCAACTGGTATATTATTATTATTATTATTATTATTATTATTATTATTATTTATTACATTTGCACACCACCCCATAGCCAAGGCTCTCTGAGATAAAACACAGGATAAAAACACTTAAAACAATATACAAAAATTTAAAACCACAGAAACATACAATTTTAAACCACAAAAACATACAATTTAGAACCACAAAAACATACAAAAACAAACCCAGGCTAATTACATATTGCTAAATGCCTGGGAGAAGAGAAAAGTCTTGACCGGGTGCCGAAAAGATAACAATGTCGGTGCTAGGCGAGCCTCAACAGGGAGATTGTTCCACAATTGGGGGGCCACCAAAGGAAAGGCACTCTCTCTTGTTGTCGTCCTCCGAGCTTTCCTCAGAGTAGGCACCCAGAGGAGGACCTTGGATGTTGAGCACAGTGTATGGGTAGGTTCATGTCAGGAGAGGCGTTCCATCAGAGGCGTTCCATTGTGGTCCCAAGCACATAGGCTCACTGCTTCAAAGCTTTTTCTTCTTCTGTGGTGTGTGTGTGTTTGTGTTTTAATTTGGCTACTCTGGTAACTCTGCAGAGCACAGATTTGATAACTCTGCAAAGGACATACAAACCTGTCCACAGTCCATGCCAAAAGAGGAAAATGCTGAATAGTTCATGAAATTTCACCCAACTTTGCCTTCTCCCTCTCTCTCACTAAATAGCAGTTTCAACATGTCAATAAATTCCATGTTGCATTCTGCTCTGCACAAAAGGGTGCAAAGGGACACCTTGTGTTGACACAAGGTGTGTCTGTGTGGTAAAGGGGAGGAGGAGAAGGACATTGTCAAATGAAGATAGACTTATTTTACTGCCCTGGTAAATCTTTCCTAGTATGCCACAGAGCCCCTGGACGTGTTTCAAGACTGTGTCAAGCTCACCTGTGCTTTAAGGACTGTATAGGTATATTAAAGGGCAGATAGTCTCAGACCCCAGAACGAGGATGCTCAGGTTCATCTACTGTAGACCTTCCCATCTCAGCATTTTCCATATGATTGCAGCTATGATAGCTATGATCCCCGGATATTATGTCCAGCGGTTATGGGTGATTAAAACTGCAAGCTACCTTTTGGGTGTGTGTGTGTGAATTACAACAATAGCAGGAACAGGAAGCCAAGGCGGATGTATTGGTGCCCAGAGGCATCACACCAGAGACCCCCAGCTATAGTCTTACCTGGGAATAAGCTCCATTGAACTCTGTTAGTAGACAATTATCAGATCTTGCTGTTGGTCAGTCAATAGCAAGTAGGGTGAGGCAGACAGGAGTTTCAGGTTAGCTCCATCACAACATCTTCTGAGGTTCAACTGAGGCCTTTTGTCCACCTTGGCGCACAGCACAGCACAGTCAAATTCTCACTTTGACGACCTTAGAACTTAAGGACACAAGGACATAAGAAGAGCCCTGCTGGATCAGGCCAATGGTCCATCTAGTCCAGCGTTCTGTATACACAGTGGCAAAGCAGCTGCCTGTGGTAAATCATCAAGTCCAGTATCCTCCTACCTCCTATGATCCCCAGCAAATAGCGTATGTACTGTAGGCATACTGCCTCTGATACTAGAAGTAGCATATGGCCATTGATAGCCTTGTCCTCCGTGAATATGTCCAATCCTTCTTTAAACCACTCAAACTGGTGACCATTACTACATCTTGTGGCACTTCTTTATTTATATATTTATTTAGATGTGGTGTTTATATACTGTAAATATAATAGATGAAGGATGGAATTGGTGTCACAATGGTGCAATGAGATTTCTAAGGAAGAGCCCTGCGGATGGCACCAGGTTGGGGAAGGTTGAGGCAGCGTACGAGGCCTAACATGCTTAGTGTCATAGATGATTACTTTGTATCGGCTTTTCCATGGGGACAAAAAGAGGTGCGCTGAATGAGACCAAGGGCCTATCTAGTCCAGTATTCTGTTCCCCACAGTGGCCAGACAGATGCCCCATTGGAAACGTCACAAGCGGGAGATCAGGGCGACTACAACTTCCCAGCAAAGGTGTTGAACGACATAGTGCCCCTGAAGCTAGTGGTGACATATAGCCGGCATGACTAGTACTCATTGACAGCCTTCTCCGCCATAAATTTGCCCAGTCCCCTTTTACAGCCATCCACATTAGTGGCCATCACTATGTCTAGCGGTAGTGAATTTCCATCATTTACGCACAGTGTGAAGAAGTCCTTCCTTTTCTCTGCCTTGCATCTCCCACCATTCATAGAATCATAGAATCATAGAATAGCAGAGTTGGAAGGGGCCTACAAGGCCATTGAGTCCAACCCCCTGCTCAATGCAGGAATCCACCCTAAAGCATCCCCGACAGATGCTTGTCCAGCTGCCTCTTGAAGGCCTCTAGTGTGGGAGAGCCCACAACCTCCCTAGGTAACTGATTCCATTGTCGCACATCTTCACACAGCTTCATGAGATGTCTGTGGGTTTTACTATTACGACATTATTATTATTATTATTATTTATTTATTTATTTATTTATATAGCACCATCAATGTACATGGTGCTGTACAGAGTAAAACAGTAAAACAGTAAATAGCAAGACCCTGCCGCATAGGCTTACATTCTAATTAAATCATGGTAAAACAATAAGGAGGGGAAGAGAATGCAGACAGGCACCGGGTAGGGTAAACAGGCACAGGGTAGGGTAAAACTAACAGTATAAAGTCCAAACTATCGGGGTAATTGCTTACCCAAAATATAGCAGAGTGCGAAATAGCAGCAGCGTAGAGTCTGGAAATGGTTTCAGCTTGAATTTAGGAACAAAAAGAAGCACTCACGGTCTTTGGTCAGTAAGAAGCTTTACTGACACTAAATAAATTACTTACAGAATAAATGGTCATATATACAGTCCTTTCACCAACAGTACAGCAACACAACGTAGCAGTATAACATCAGCAGTAAGTTCCAGCAGAAAGTTCCAGCAGTAAGTTCCAGCAGTAAGAAGCCATACAACATGGACTTCTTAAATACACTTTTCTCCTTGGCCCAATTAACCAATAGTCTCTTTACCTTGTACATCTCGTACCGCACGTAGGCCAGGGAAGAATCTGCTTCATACTGGACTTCTCCTGGCAGAGACAATCTGGCCAAGGACATCTTTTTAACTCTTTAGAGTCCTTTTCCTTCTGTGGGTAAAAACCTAACCCCAACACCCTTTCATTTTTAACTACAGAAAAAATACAATTTACATTTCATTACATTTCACCTGTAAGAAATCAACTTTACATATTTACAACAATCCCAACATTGTGTACATTTCTCTGTGTGTTACATTTCCCAGAGACTTATTTATATGTAAGCTTTTCTTTTCTTCTTCTTCCAAGCACTGTTGAAAAACTTGGTGCTTTGGGGCGTTGAACTACTTTGCAATCTTCCAATTTGCAAACTTTCAGCAATTTTAAAACTTTCTGCTTCTGGCTTTTTAGGTAATTTCCTTTGGAAACTTTTCTACCTCTACACCAAGGTAACACCTAACTTTCCCCAGAGACTTCAGTTTCAACCCTTCCTGCAGCTTTGGGCTGAGTTTTCTTGAATGTGGTCTTGGGAACTCCCTGCCACCAGTAGACGAACCACTAGCTCCACAATCATGTACTCTTTTGCTTGCCCGTTTGCATACAGACACGTGTGTTTGAAAACACCCCCTTTCAGTTTTCGCTGCCTGAAAACACTTTTCTTGCTCTTGTTCAGGCAATTTTAACACACCATTGTAACACTCGGGTTCAGACTTCACACAACAAACACTGAATTCATCTGAATACTTTAAAGGTGGAATTCCTTTGTTTTTTCTTTGTGAACGACGAGGTACACTGGAAATTTCTTCCTCCCTTTCATTTCCCTCCTCCCTTCCAGTTTTGGGAGTGGAAACACTTTTCTCAGAGATGTGAGGGCTCTGAGAAGTTAACCCCTGAGTTACTGTTTTTTCCTGGTTGTTCACGGTTTCTAACAGAACTTGGGAACCTTGAATCCTGTCCCAACCTGCCTCCTGAAAAGTAGCAGACCTAGAAACAACCACCTTCCCATGACTTAGGGAAAAACGCCAAGATTTGGATTGCATGCCAGAATAACCCACAAAACGTAATTTCACAGACTTGGTTTCACCTTTAGACCTTGGGATATTCACGTATGCCCAAGACCCCCATGTTCTCAAGTGAGACAAATCTGGCTTTGAACCAAAAAGTAAACAGTAAGGCGAACTGCCTGTAACCCTGCTCCAGGTTCTATTACACAGATAGTTTGCGGTTAAAAATGCTTCTCCCCACAAATCTTGCTCAGCGTTTGCATCAGCCATTAGAGAATCTTTCTTCATTTGAAGTACTCCAATTCTTCTCTCAACTGACCCATTTTGAAAAGGAGTTTGGGGATCTATTAACCTGTGTGTGATTCCTGTTTTCTTAAACCACTCACAGAACCTTCCAGAAACAAACTCACCCCCACGGTCCGACTGCACAGAAATAATGGGCTTGTTAAAGAACTTTTCCGCCCAAGTTTTCCAATCCCTAAAAGTTTCAAAAGCTTCTGATTTTCGCTTCAGTAAATAACACCAACTAAAGCGTGTGTAATCATCCAGAATTACAAACACGTAACTGGATCCCCCTTGTGTAGGCGTGAATGGCCCTACCAAGTCAATAAACACCAATTCAAAAGGCTTTTGTGACACCCTGTCACTTTTCCTGCAGATGTTCTGCACCCGGGATTTGGTCTGATGACAGATTGAACAATCCAAGAAATTTTTATAGTTTCGCAAGCTTAACCCTGTACACACTTGAGGCATGTGACTTAACACTTTAAAACTTGCATGACCTAAACGCCTGTGCAACTCATGAACACAATTTTTATGGTCTGGCACGTTACCAGTTTGTGCCACCCTTTCTTTACCTGCACCCATGTAGAACAGTCCATTTTTAACATGTCCCAGTGCCACATTTTGTCCATCCTTAATCACTTGGCACTCATCCTTCTGAAACGTAACAACGTATCCTTCAGACGTTAGAGCACTGACAGAAAGGAGACAAAAATCTAAATCTGGAACATACAGAACCTGTTCACACTCCTTTTGCAGACATGGAACGTAGCAACAGCCAATTCCTTCCACCCTCGACGTTCGTCCATCTGCAAGCGTGATTGACTTCACCTTGCTTGGTTCCAACTTCCGAAACGCCTCTGGATTATTAGAAATTGTTCTGGACGACGCAGAATCAATCAGCCAAACCTCTTGGGCCTCGTTACACCTCACTGTGGCCGAGACAAATGCATTCGAGCATTCCTTCTCCTCTCCAGCCTGTGTAACTCCCTTCTTCCTTTTTTTACAGAAGCGTTTGATATGGCCCGGCTGTTTACAAAAATAACACTTTCTTACTGCAACTGCGGCTCTCTCCACACTGTCGCCTTGGAAACTCTTATCTTTCTGCATTCTTTCTCCGCTGCCAAGGGCTGACTGCTTAACCCTTTCCTGGCAGTTTTCCTCCTTCCTGGAAAGACGCCGTTTCTCTTCTTGGAGCAAACGACCCGTCAAATAATGAAGAGTGAGTTCATCAGTCTTCATACTTTCCAGACTGGTTGTCAGAACGTCCCAGCTTTGAGGCAACGACCCCAAAATCAGGTAGCACTTATGCTCTTCCGTAAAAACGATTCCGACCTCCTGCAACTGGACAAATAGAGATCTCACCTGTTGGAGATGATTTGCCAAACTTCCAGCCTCCTCCAACTTTAACCGATACAGCTCTCTGGTGAGGCTCAGCCGTGTGCTTGCCGACGCACGCACATAAATCTGTCTCAGCGCATTCCAGCTGTCTCTTGCCGTCTCATCTCTGTTGATATGGACAATTTGCGAGTCCTCCATACTCAAGACAATGTTTGCTTTGGCCCTTTCATTCTGCTCTTCCCACACTTGTGCTTCTTGAGCAGTCTGACCAACCGGCCTCGGGACACTCACGACGTTCCAACATTTGTCCCGCTTCAAAAACATTTCCATCTTGAATGACCACGTTAAGTAATTTCTCTCATTCAGCCGTTCCACCGGAATACTGGATGCCATCTGAACCTGGGCCATCCTCACCGGCTGGGCTGGAGCGTGACTCACACTGGATACAGACCCGTCTGAGCTCGATGAACTGCCTGAGCTAGACTCCGTCTTTCCCTCCAGCGTTCCTTTGCTCTCAAGCTTTCCAGCAACCAAAAATTATGCCTTCCAGACTTTCTCTGGGCGCATAACCTATCGGGGTAATTGCTTACCCAAAATATAGCAGAGTGCGAAATAGCAGCAGCGTAGAGTCTGGAAATGGTTTCAGCTTGAATTTAGGAACAAAAAGAAGCACTCACGGTCTTTGGTCAGTAAGAAGCTTTACTGACACTAAATAAATTACTTACAGAATAAATGGTCATATATACAGTCCTTTCACCAACAGTACAGCAACACAACGTAGCAGTATAACATCAGCAGTAAGTTCCAGCAGAAAGTTCCAGCAGTAAGTTCCAGCAGTAAGAAGCCATACAACATGGACTTCTTAAATACACTTTTCTCCTTGGCCCAATTAACCAATAGTCTCTTTATCTTGTACATCTCGTACCGCACGTAGGCCAGGGAAGAATCTGCTTCATACTGGACTTCTCCTGGCAGAGACAATCTGGCCAAGGACATCTTTTTAACTCTTTAGAGTCCTTTTCCTTCTGTGGGTAAAAACCTAACCCCAACATCAAGTTATAAAAGCTTTAGGAAAGAGAAAGGTTTTTAGCTGAGCTTTAAAAGCTGCGATTGAGTTTGTAGATCTCAAATGTTCTGGAAGAGCGTTCCAGGCGTAAGGGGCGGCAGAAGAAAATGGACGAAGCCGAGCAACGGAAGTAGAGACCCTTGGGCAGGCGAGAAACATGGCATCAGAGGAGTGAAGAGCACGAGCGGGGCAATAGTGTGAGAGGAGAGATAGGAAGGAGCTAGACAGTGAAAAGCTTTGAAGGTCAACAGGAGAAGTTTATATTGGATTCTGAAGTGAATTGGAAGCCAATGAAGAGATTTCAGAGCGGCGAGCCAGGAAGATGATCTTAGCAGCAGAGTGCTGGACAGAAACCAATGGACTGATGTGAGAAGAAGGAAGGCCGGAGAGAAGTAGGTTGCAGTAGTCCAGCCGAGAGATAACCAATGCATGAACAAGCGTCTTGGCAGAAGAGACAGACAAAAATGATCGAATCCTGGCAGAAACACTGCTCTCTACCCACTTTCTCCACACCATCCATAATTTTATACATCTCGGTGTCCCCACCTCTTACACACATTTTTACTAAGCTTAATCTTCCTTTGCCCTCCCTTGGTTAAAAATGCATAATCAGACAAGTGTCCCTTGCTTTAAAATGTCACCATGTCGAGTGTTCCCCATCTAGGAATTCTCCTAGTCCATGTTTTTCTACTGCCCCCCCCCCTCCCATTTAAAGTCACTTAGTGCTCTATGGCTGCTTTTGAGAGGTTTCCCCTTACATTTTTATTTCCCCTAAAACTTTTCTGTACTTCTGCCAACCTAGGGGTTCGCCAAAGCCTGCTGATACTTTCCTTTCTGTGTAGGCGGTGCCAATTTGCCTGCACAATCAATGACACTCAGAGCGTGGACATTGAAAAGAAAGAGGGAATTACGGTTTTATTCTGTGATAATGGGTTTGTTGTTGTTGTTTGAAAAACTCTAGACCAGCCCTGCAATAGACTACTCTCCTCGAAGCACAGAGATTGGTAATCCCTGGTAAAACCATTCATTGTGGTTAGAAGCTAGAGGTGCTGGTCACAAAACCACACACCCTCCTCTTCCCAGCCTGGTGCTTTCCTTCTCCCTCACCACACCTAAAAAAGGATATTATAGAGCTGGAAAAAGTGCAGAAAATGGCAACTAAAATGATTAAGGGTCTGGAGCATCTCCCCTATGAGGGAAGGTTACATCAACTGGGATTGCTTAGCTT
This sequence comes from Elgaria multicarinata webbii, assembly GCF_023053635.1. Taxonomy (NCBI): domain Eukaryota; kingdom Metazoa; phylum Chordata; class Lepidosauria; order Squamata; family Anguidae; genus Elgaria; species Elgaria multicarinata. The sequence continues at coordinate 26,469,443 of NC_086183.1, forward strand.
GGAGAACTGGAGGCTGAGGGGAGACATGATAGAGGTGTACAAAATTATGCATGGTACGGAGAATGTGGACAGGGAGACATTTTTCTCCCTCTCTCAAAATACTAGAACCCAGGGTCATCCCATGAAACTGATTGGTGGGAGATCCAGGACAAATAAAAGGACGGACTTCTTCACACAGCACATAGTTAAGTTATGGAACTCAGTACCACAGAATGTGGTGATGGCCACCAATCTGGATGGCTTTAAAAGGGGGTTGCATAAGTTCCTGGAGGCAGAGGCTATCAATGGCTACTAGCCTTGATGGTTGTGTGCTATCTCCAGTATTCGAGGCAATATGCCTGTGTGCACCAGTTGCTGGGGAACACGGGTGGGAGGGTGCTGTTGCACCATGTCCTGCTTGTTCATCCCTGGCTGATGGCTGGTTGGCCACTGTGTGAACAGAGTGCTGGACAAGGTGGACCCTTGGTCTGATCCAGCATGGCTCTTCTTATGTTCTCTCTCTCTCTCTTTCTCTCTCTCTCTCCCTGCTTCTATGGCTCCTCAAATCCCAAATCTTCGGGTGTGTTCAGATTCAGATTCAGTCCACTTTGGACTGCTTTGATCCAGACATCCCCTGAATCTGCCTAAATCACCCCACTTCAGTTCAGGATTCTCATTTCAAAAAAATACTCACAAAAATGTGTATATCAGAATATGTTGTGTACAACCATGCATATATTGGAAGGAAAGGCATACAAAATACACTCTTTTGCTTTTTTATTATTTAAAAAAGTACATATGAGTGCAAAAAATGTATAGAGTGGATGCATGATTGATTACAACTGAAATTGAGATGGATGGTAAATAGATTGATAGCTGTGCATCACATCAAGACACATGTACCCAGGGTTCGTTTATTCATCTCTTTAACCAATGCATCCGTTTCTTGAAATGAGCATGGGAATTTTAGCCTCATGTAGGGTCTTCAAGCATGGCATCATTGCCCAAGAAGCCACCTGGCATTAGCTGTACTAGGAGAGGAATTTCACCACAAAGATGCCAAGGAAACACGGAAAGAAGAAAGCCACTTGGGGCGCAAAGTCCTTGCGGTCCAGGGTGAAAGCCACACGCCGCAGAGTTGCAAGAGCACTGTTGGCTTGATGGAAGCTAACTGCAGAAAATTTGTAGGTGAAATCCCCCAATGTGAAGACCATTGGTAGTGTTTCGGAGAGTCCTTTCACAGACTTGCTGACGCACCCTTTGGCAGCAAATGGTATGTTGGCATCACCTAATGCAGAAAGAAACATTCATTATTATTATTTTTAAAAAGTATTGATATGCTCCTTCTTAATTATATGCTCCTTTATAGTTGTTGATAAAATTGTTCATAGTTGTTTTTAGATGGACATTTCTGTGTATGTGAGCCTCGTGTGGCGCAGAGTGGTAAGCGGCAGTTACTGCAGCCGAAACTCTCCCCACAGCCTGAGTTCGATCCCAGCGGAAGCTGGTTCTCAGGCAGCCGGCTCAGGTCGACTCAGCCTTCCAGCCTTCCGAGGTTGGTAAAATGAGTACCCAGCTTAGCTGGAGGAAAGGTAACTGCGACTGGGGAAGGCAATGGCAAACCACCCCACTACAAAGTCTGCCAAGAAAACGTCAGTGAAAGCAGGTGTCCCTCTAGGAGTCAGCAATGACTCAAGTGCTTGCACAAGGGGTTCCTTTCCTTTCCTTTTCTGTGTATGTAGCATGTTTTTGTGATTTTAAATTTTGTATATTGTTCTTAATTGTTTTAATCTTATGTAAACTGCCCAGAGAGCTTCAGCTATGGGGCGGTATACAAATGTAATAAATCATCATCCTTAAGGCCAGTCCCTCACAAAGTTACATACGTGAAACAGAATGAAACAATGGTACATTAGATAGACGATGGAAGAACACATAGCAAACAGATGTATGAGAGAACTGCTTTGGATCACGTAGCTATTGATTCTCATGGACAGCCGGTGGGCCACTGTGTGAACAAAACACTGGACTAGGGCAACGGCTAGACCTACCCAATCTAGCACGACGGAGGGGGTATGCTTATTGCGACATCTCCCCCTCTGTCCGCACGCGGCACGCAATGTCCTAGGAGGAAGAGGACATCGCGCCCGCCATTTTGGTTTTTTTTTTTAAGAGGAAGGAGCGCACAAGTGCTTGAACAGCAAATGTGAGTGTATGTGTGTTTTTTTTAAAAATCCCCACTCCCCCCACCCCACCCCCGATGGTCATGGAGCTCCTGAGGAGCTCTGTGACCCATGCCTGGGTCCCAACTCCTCGTGGTTACTCGCAAGGAGCCAGGACAAACCGTGACACCCCCAAACACATTCCACAGTCTCAGGATCATCCCAAGAGGATGGAAAAAGTGGGATTAAAGGCTATGCCGATATCCCGGGGCAAGGGAGGGATCATCCTTCCCTGCTCCCGGGATACCCTGTGCATCATGTGGACACACAGGGATGATCCCAGGGTGATCCCGGGATATCGGCAGGTCTAGCTATGGCCTAGGTGGAGCCTTGTGGGGTTCTGCTTATGTTCTTATGTTCTTATGATGCTGGAGATAATGTGTCGCCATCATGACTGATAACCATTGATAGCCTTCTCCTCCATTAATTTGTCTAATCCCCTTTTAAAGCTGTCCAGACTGGTGGCCTCACTACATCTTGTGGTGGGGAATTCCATAGTTCAACTATACTCTGTCGGAAGAAGTCATTCCTTTTTTTTCTGTCTTGAACCTCCCACCAATCAGCTCCAGGCGATGACCCCAGGTTCTAGTGTTATCACATGGGAAAACCTATCACCTTTTTCTGCATTATACATAATGTTATGCACCTCAATCATTTCTCTCCTTGTGCAACTATTTTTTTTGCTATGCTATTGAAGTCCCACTACAATATCCTTTTTTTCAGGTGCAATGAACAGAATAGTACTCCAAGTATGTTTACAGTATGGATTTACCTAAAGGCAGTGAGACTGTGGCAGTTTTATTTCTGGTTCCTTTCCTAATGATTCTCAACATGTGATTTGCCTTTTTCACAAAAGCGGCAAACATATCCCAAGGGATGGGAAAGGCAGCAAAATAATAATGATAAAGAAGGGTTACCTTCAGACAATACCCCAGAAATGGCACTGCAGTATTCATAGTCTCCTACGCAAGATACGGTTCCATTATCCACACAGCTTGATGCCCCTGGCTTGTAGCATTTGGGGCAGTTCTTTCCATTGTAAAAATTTCGAATGTATAAACCTGTGTGCAGACCCAAGACGCAGAGTGAGTTCTTGCTCCAAGACAATCAATATAAAGTATCCATCCAGAGTGGTTTGAAACAACTACAGTGGTGGCCAAAATTGTGGACACTTTTTGAAATGTTAATGTTTTGCAACGTTGCATGCTTATAGAAAATGTTCTGTTTCACGAAATTCAAATGTTTACATATCAACTGATTCACATAATACAACAATCCTGCTTCTTTTCCTGGGTGTCCAATCAACTCTTTTCTTTGGTGCAATTGCTCTATTTATGATGCATGTAAATACACTTTTAATTTGGGAAATACTTCAACTATTCACCCAATCTCCAATTGCGCTTCAGTTACAGAACAAACAGCAAAACTGACATTCCCCAACTTGAAACATGATGTATCACAGCTACTGCCATGGGATTGGTCCCCAGAACAAGGACTGTGATTGGCCAGTAGGGTTTGCAATTCCAATCCGCTTCTTCACTCAATCACCCCAGTGCTTGTTTTCAGACTAAAGTAAGCATAACTTTTTTTGTACTGCAGATATTTGCATTCTGGTTTTTGTATTGAATTCAGCATTAAATTCTATTTCAATTGATATATAAACATTTGAATTTTGTGAAACCAAATATTTTCTATAAGCTTGCAAATTTCCAAAACATAAAAATTTCAAAAAGTGTCCACAATTTTGGCCATCACTGTACATCTACCTTTCTCAGACTTTTCATACCTGGAGACCCGCCTGTGCTCTATATTTTAAACAATGGTATAAATGGATTCCATCACTTCTGTTTTGTAATTGCTCCAATATTCCAATACACGGCAGGATCCATTCCATTTGAATCTCAGAAGGAACTCCAAAGTGCTGGTGGCATATTTTGTGCATACATGCTCACAATAATACATTCCCCTATTCATTGTCACTGAAGAGTAACTGAGGCAGAAACATCAGGTGTAAGCTGTGTTACCTCCTGGGCTTCTCATGGGGCATCCCTTTTTCACCAACAGGAAAAGGAGGATGGTGCATGGAACATTTGATTTGATGAGCTCAAGTGACAAAGAAGAGCCTATAACCACAAAATCCTGTGCACTTTATAAGGAGGCAGGCCCATGGGATTCAGTGAGACTCATTTCTTGTGTAGTTTGTAGGACTATGCCCAGTTCTGGGTGACACATTTTAAGAAGGGCAGTGACAAACTGGAGCAGGGGCAGGCAACTAGTTTTGGTCTGGGGTTCAGATTTCCCAATAGGCTGGATGGCATCAAGGGAGAGGAGGCCCATCCCACCCACTTTCCCTCCTCTCTGTGCAGAGAAAGGCAGGGGACACCAAGCCTCTCTCCACAGAGAAAGGGACTCTGCCCCCTTTGGCCTGGGCAGCAACTTCTCACAGCACTCCCAACCCAATTGGGGCAGGAGTGGCACGGGGAGAGGCTTGCCCTCCTCCTGGGGATTCATCTCCACCTCCAGGACAAAGGGTGAGGCTTCGGGAGGAGACAGCTTGAGGTCTGCAGAAGATGCCTAACCCTCCATGGGCTTATTAGGGTCACAGGCTAGAGGTTGCTCTTCCCTGAATGGGGGCGTGCCTAGAGGAGGGTGACCAGGATGGTGAGGGGGTCCAGAAACCCAGTCCTATGAAGAATGGTCAAAAGAGTTGGGCATGTTTAGCCTGGGGAAGAAAAGATTAAGGAGAGGCATGAGAGCGGACTTCTTCCCTGTCACTCCCAAGGGCAGGGATGGAACCAATGGGTGGAAAGTGCAGGGAAGCAGATTTAGGTGAAACATCCATTTTACAAATTAGCAGGGGTACAAACACACAGGGCTATTCTGGGTTTGTCCAAGTTTGAACTTCAAAGATTCAAGCCAGGACCAATATCCACTTTAGGCAACATTCTTGTTCGGCTCCATCCAGAAAGGAGAAGTACAAAGAGCAGAAAGCCATTACATACTGTCAAAAGCAGCGTCGCAGACTGTTGCGTTGCAAAGCTTAGAAGCAATATTCAATGCTCTCTCATCTCCGAAGTCAAACAGGAAGGTGTTGTTCAAATTTGGTGCCTCCTCTGCACATGACATGAATTCCCCATGCACTAGTGTGTGGTCTAGTTGAGAAAACACAGCAATTAGAAAACATAGTGACCCCGCCCTTGTAACGTTGCACGACACTGTCCTGCATCCAGTGCCACAACTGGAGCAAGCCTTTGGAGAATCAGAGCCTAGCGGATGGCTCTCTAATCCAGAAGCAGAGATGCCGTCTCCTGGAAATGGAGGTCATAAGCCACAGAGTGAAGCCTCTAATGTGGGAGTTCCTCAATCCTAGGGGAAGGTTTGCCCCTCCCCACACTCACAGGCTCAATGAGGAAATGTGGGGAGCATTGCCATATAGTCATGCTGGTTGCACAAATCTCCCTGAAGGTGAAATAAAATAATATTAAATAGGTGTAAATCTCTCCAAAGATGGAGGGGGGAAATAGCATTACATTTGCACAAATCTCTCTGAAAGTAGGGGGTAATGTTAAATGTGTGCAAAACTTGGCAAAAGGGGGAGAATGCCATTCTCTAGGGAGGTGGTGATGTATCAGAGGAGAGGGTAGATGGCGAGGATGGATGAAGGCAGGAGGCATCACTAGTAAGATCATAAGGAACAACCGGGTGGGAGTATTTTGCTGCTCCTGTCAGGATGCTTTCTAAACCTTTCTAACAAGCCAAACATAAGCTGCTTTGCCTGGTTCACAGGTCACAACAAGCCATTCTGAAAACAAGGCCCTCTGAGCAACCTAATGACAAGCCATGCATTCTCAGGGTGGCTTGTGCATGGTTCACAAACCCTGCTGAGGAAACCATGCCAGCTTAAAACATCACAACAAGCCACCATGAAACAAACAAGGATGACAATTCACTGTGGGTTGTTATGTCGTGCGAACCAGGTCAGTCTCCTCTCTCTTTCTCTGTCTTTCTTTTTTTCTTCACCTGCTCCCTATTGTTAACAATTATGGCTGCCATTTCTTGATTTGGCTATGTTAGTCTTGGTCACAAATCAAATCAAGTCATTTATTATTATAATCAATGAACAGCATGACAAATTAAAAACAAAACAGAAAAACACATAAAAATTAAGTACAGAGAATTACAGAATCTGTGAAGTCAGTTCCTGGCGAGTTTTGCACGCTGCAGCAGAAGAAATTGGCAACACTAAAAGTGGTGGACGCATTTTGGTCAGAGAGAAATGAGAAAGCACAGAAGGGATCCAACTGTCCTGGCAGTTTTAGTAAAAGTGGTTTTTGTTGTTTTGTTTTTAAATGCATAAATCATGGTAGGAAGAACAATACAAAAGAATATGAGTCTCCAGAGCCTCTCCAGAGCCTCTCCAGAGCCACAAGACATTTCCATTTGCAGGAGGAAATTTTCTGATATCTTCCTTCCAGAATTGCTGGCGGAAGATGATTGAAGTGTGCCAAGGTAAAACCTCTATGATGCTTCTGGACCAAGTTCACAGAATGATAATTTGCTGTCTTATAGGGCTGGAGTGCTCTGTCAGATGAAATGTGGCTGGAGGCTAAGTCACGGCATGTTGGCATTCAGCACCTACAATACTTTGCTTAAGGATCACTCTGGCCTTCTCATATTCCAAGAAGATCAGATGGCCGCCCAAGAGGATCCATATATCTAGAGCTTTCAAGACAAGGTTTGCTTCCATACTGACTGAAAAACGTCTTGTAGAATTAGCGAAACTAAACTAGTTGAGAGAACAATTAACTTCAGTCAGGAATTAAAGTTAGTGAGCCAGGCTCTGCTTGAAGCCTTCTGAAGGCCAATCTCCAGTCACCAGATAGCATTTTTGGACACAGCGAGGTACTTGGAGAATGTCTCCAAGAAATTTAGAACAAACTGGTTCCAGAGATGTAAAACTGGAATAAGGGCCAACTGGACTCCATGTAGGAGTAGGGTTAAAGATTTGGGCCTCATTTACACCAAGCAGGATATTGCACTACGAACGCAGTGTATAAAAGGCAGGAGCCACACCAAGCAAGATAAAGCAGTATGAAAGCAGTATATGGTCTGTGTCAATGGCCCCAACAGCTGTCAGTGCACTTCAATACCACTATAAAGCAGTAGTGTGGCTCCTGCCTTTTATATACCGCTTTCATAGTGCAATATCCTGTTTGGTGTAGATTAAGCCTTAGGCCACAGCTAGACCTAAGGTTTATCCTGGGATCATCCAGGGTTCGCCCCTGCCTGAGCACTGGATCCTCTGTGTGTCACCTAGATGAACAGGTTTGACCCCTGGATGATCCAGGGATAAAGCTTAGGTCTAGCTATGGCCTGAGTCTCAAACAGCTTAATTATCACCAATACATAATAACTTCCTCTGGTGTGGAAATAATTTAGTATGCCCAAGTATTTAAATAGCTTTACCTGTTCAATCTTGGGGCTCTTTATATGCCAGCCAGCTACTGTATATGATTTTTGGTCTTTTGGCAAAGACCATTACCTTTGTTTTCTGAGTCTTGGGCCAGATCTACACCAAGCAGGATATAGCACTATGAAAGTGGTATGAAAGCGGTATATGGTATGTGTCAATGGGCCCCAACAGTTGTCAATGGACTTCAATACCACTATAAAGCAGTAGTGTGGCTCCTGCCTCTTATATACTGCTTTCATACCACTTTCATAGTGCAATATCCTGCTTGGTCACTACTGGCCTAGGTCACTACTGGCAGGTAACACTGTTACAGAAAAAATAAGAGAGGCTACCCCCATGGGCATCCTGAGGGTGAAAGCTTGTTAGCCCAACCTACCACTCATTACTGGATGGTTTGAGAAGATGGAGGAAAGGAGTGGCCCTCAGGCCATGCAACCTTCAGTCTACAATCATGGTAGGCATGTGATGAAAGACATTGGCACTGTTCAGAAGACACTTTTAAACCACAACTTAAACCATGGTGAATAGGGCTTTTTGTCCCACTCACTGTGGTTAAAACCACGGTATAAGTTGTCTTCTGAACAGGGCCACAGATTGGTGACCAGTTGATCTGCTGCTTTAAGCTAGCATGTATTACTTGGATTGGCATCTTGACAAGCAGCTTGGGTGTTCCATCACTGAGACAACTTTGTGAAGATTGAGAAGATTAGACACACACATAAAAGGGGGGTTAATGTGGTCAGAGAATGCAATTATGGGTGTTTTAAAAAATGGGGAAGTGACGTGGGATTGGATCCAGATTTAGGCTAGATCAACTGCACTGACAGAAGTGGGTTTCGTTGCCCCCTCCAGCCCCCTGAGGATGTTACGCCCAGAGTCAAGAGAGAAGACTCTACCAAACAGAGTGAAATGAGGTAGGGGGGAAATCCCCCCAAATTGGACAGTGGGACATTCTGCAAATGGAACCCTTCTTCTTACAGAAGGCACGTCTTGGATTCAACCTGTGGCCTGTAAATGGACAGATTTATATGCGAGCCATTCGAAGCAAAACAACTTACCTTTTCCCAGCGTGTTGTCAGCCAAGATACTGAGGCACAGCTGAGTGCTGTTGCAGCTGCTGCAGTCTAGAGAGAACATTAAAAAGCATTGTTCATTTTTATTTTAGTTACTTGACATAAACAGCTTTGAGATTCTGCCCCCACCCCCACCTGCCACCGCCACTCTCACTAGCTCTACTGCTGTGACACTTGGGTAGTAGAGCAAGGTGGCTGAGTTCTCCAGGGCCAGATCTACACCAAGCAGGATAAAACACTTTGAAAACGTTTTGAAAACTGTCTATGGAGTGTGTCCTGGGCCCCAACAGTTGTCACTACTGTTATAAACTGTTTTAAAGCAGTAGTGTAGACCCTACCCTAGTTTGGGATTTGTTGCTATGTTTATCAAGTGTGCCTAAAGTCAACATAGCTCAGTGCTGAAGAAAACGTCTACCACCACTTCTCTCACCAATATAAATCAGGCCTGCCCAAAAGTCTGAGAGATGAAGTACACCCTTCCCTCTCTGGATTATAACTATCTGGAAGCATCCTTCAGGTTTACATCCAAACAGGTTTACTTTAAGACTGAACATGTATGTTACCTTAAAGGCACAACAAGCCACTGAGTCTGTTGTTGTTTTTAACTCTAGCACAAATAAAGGGGTTTTAATCTTTATCACTATTCATGAATATATATTACAGGCACTGAATTGGGACTGCAGTGGAGGAAGGTTTAAATCCTCTCAGATGCCCCCATCCCTGCCCCCACCCCACACACAGGTCAGGGGTCCAATCTAGATTTGGTTCCCTGTGCTTACTCTAGTACAAAAAGTGGGGGGAGCTTCTACTTGCTGAAACATTGAAGTAAAGTGTGCTTTGGCCTTGGATTATGTATCAATAAGAACTACTCATTCTCAGGCTGGCCCATGACATTTTGCTTCCCAAGTTGAAGAACAAAATGGCACCCTCTCCCATTTCATGTATAAAAGCTGACTAGACTGTTTCTTCAACACTGGGGGTGGAACAGCATCCTCCATTGATCCTGAAGGTAGCAGGCTAGCTTAGGAGTGTAGGGCAGGATGTGAGAAACAAAGCATTATTCTCCAACACCTAGCTGCCACCTCCCAGAATCTGCCGTCTGAGGTGACGGCTTCACCCTGCCTCATGGTAAGGCCAGGGAGGTCTTCTGCCCTGAAAAGGTGGCTAAGAAATATTTTAAATAAAATAAATAAATAAAAATTAAATAAATGTGCATACACACACACACACAGAGAGAGAGGGTGTGTGTGTTAGTAATTAAGCATTATAAAGTTAGTGACAGTTAGCATTTTTTTTTTTAAAAAAAGGATCATAATTTAAAGGTGCATAAAATAAAAAAACACCCTCTGCACCTATTTGTTTGAAATTTGGCAGGTATAATCCCCTCATAAGGATCACCTATAACTGCCAATTCCACCCACTTCTGGCTAACAGAAAATAAATTGCAGCTATTGGTTAATTTCCAGTGAATTGATCTGGATGGCTTCCAAAGTGGTCCAAACTGGATTGGGTTATTTTTTGAATTACTGAACAGGGGTTCAAACCAAATCTTCTCTTCAGTGCACATTTCATTTACCTGGGAGTAGATCCCATTGATTTCAGTGGCTATATATGAGTAGGCACATATAGAATTGCACAGACGGTGACATTGTATTGATGATGCACATTTTCTGGTAAACTAGTGTTGCACCGAATCCTGCCCCCCCCCCCATTTTGGGGGACTTTTCCTCTCCCTGTGAAGGAGGCATTCTTTTTTCTGCCTCTTTTGCAGGGGCGGGGGGAATTTCTGACTGCCTATTGGTGACCTCATCCTCTCCAACGGACATTCCAGAAAAACTCTTGGGCTCCTGAAAGTGCCGGGGGTGTTTTGTTTTGTTCTTTAAAAAATTAAAAATTAAAAGAAAGATCCTTTAACAACTGGCTTCACCTAAAAAGTTATGTGGAAATCCTGTACCTGTCTCCAAGGAGAAAATCCTTGAAAATTCTCATTTTAACCCCACTGGATGAAGCAATTTTTTTGGAACGACACTATTGTAAACCATTTTAAATTTAAATAATATGCTGTATTATATATATATATATATATATATATATATATATATATATATATAGCACCATCAATGTACATGGTGCTGTACAGAGTAAAACAATAAATAGCAAGACCCTGCCGCATAGGCTTACATTCTAATAAAATCATAATAAAACAATAAGGAGGGGAAGAGAATGCACCAAACAGGCAGTATAAAAGTCAGAACAAAATCAAGTTTTAAAAGCTTTAGGAAAAAGAAAAGTTTTTAGCTGAGCTTTAAAAGCTGCGATTGAACTTGTAGTTCGCAAATGTTCTGGAAGAGCGTTCCAGGCGTAAGGGGCAGCCGAAGAAAATGGACGAAGCCGAGCAAGGGAAGTAGAGACCCTTGGGCAGGTGAGAAACATGGCATCAGAGGAGCGAAGAGCACGAGCAGGGCAATAGTGTGAGATGAGAGAGGAAAGATAGGAAGGAGCTAGACAGTGAAAAGCTTTGTAGGTCAACAGGAGAAGTTTATATTGGATTCTGAAGTGAATTGGAAGCCAATGAAGAGATTTCAGAAGTGGAGTAACATGGTCAGAGCGGCGAGCCAAGAAGATGATCTTAGCAGCAGAGTGGTGAACAGAAACCAACGGACTGATGTGAGAAGAAGGAAGGCCAGTGAGAAGAAGGTTGCAGTAGTCCAACCGAGAAATAACCAAGGTTTTTAATCTGGAAGCTGCCTTGGGGAGCTTCGAGGGCAGGAAGGTAGGGTAGAAATTTTCTAAACTAGTAATAATAAAAAAGTAATCAAGTAAAGCAATAGACAAATACATATTGACTCTAAAATAATAATAGGAATAAATGATCATAACAACATGATCCAGTTTGGAATTTGTGCAAAATTTGTTTTGAATTCTATTGATTTGCAATTTCTAGCAAGAACGGGAAGAAAATAGCTGCTGGTGGGTGTATATGGGCCAAGGGGAGTACAATACATAGCACTAATATAGCTGTATGTCCTGGCTGTGAAAATCTGACCCAGCATAATTCAGAAGTAGCACTGCTAAATAGAGACGTTGGAGAAATCAGTAACAGAACCAAACGGGTTCGGATTTCTATGAACCCAATCCACATATCCCATAGCAGACATTTTTTTCATGAGTCCCACAGTTTCACAGATTTACAGAGCAGTTTATTTGCTTTCCAGAAGTTTACACAAATTTAGTTGTGGGGGGGGGGGGGGACATTAACTTTTAAAAAAAAAAAAATCAGCAAAAAATGCACATTTCCCCCATAGGCTAAAGCATGAGAATGTGTATTTGAGGAGGATTTGTGCATTTTCACAAGCGTGGATTTGCGCAAAATTGGGAAATCGGGGGGGGGGGGAATCTGGTTCCATCAATGAGCAAATGATGCGGGGAAAGGCTCCTGATAATCCACAAAACATAGGACAGATTGTGGGGGATCCATACATCCCTAATGCTAAGCCAAGGTATTTTGCTGCTTGGAGCAGAGTCCTAAATGTGCCCTGTCCCTGCTTGCTAAGACCAACAGCAGAGAATCATAGAATCGTAGAGTTGGAAGGGGCCTAAAAGGCCATCGAGTCCAACCCCTTGCTCAATGCATAATAGGTCTTGCTGTGCCTTTCGGACATCAGTTCCTGCCTTCATGGCTGCTCCTCCCCCATCCCATCGTGCCACTGAAGCAGGTTCCCTCAACCAGCTGCGTGGTGCAGCCAACCTAAGCAGGAGCAACAGAAGACAATTGCAAAGAGGAATAGAGAGTCCCCAGATTCAAGGGTTACAATCACTTACAGAGAGAAAGATCTGACAGCTCCAAATGGGGTTGAATGTCACCCCAAGGACAACATACCTAACGGTTCTGCTACGGCAAAGAAAGCAGCCAAAAGGAAGAGCGTGAGGAGAGCCATCAGGACGTCACGGCAGGCTTAGCCCTTTGAGAAACAGATGCTTTGTGCATGCGAGATTTATAGATAGGGACTGCCATCTCCACCTACTTCCCGCTAATAAAGGCTTGTTGTGTACATAGTACACTTACCCATAAAGAGGTTTTACAGCCCAGGAATGTAGCGAAAGGTGCTACCACCTTTGCGTTGCCTTTTCTAACTACAAAGCATTACTTGTACAAATCTATTTTACAGCCACTCCATAGGTTGGGGAAAGAGAAAGGATGGCTTCAAGTCTGAGACAGCCCGAGTAAGGTGCCTTCTGGTGGGACGAGTTTTGGACCTGGGGCAGGCAGAACCAGCTGTAACAGGCAGAAACACTCTAAGCAACAGTGGGAGGCTGAGGTCCTTTCTATTATTATTATTATTATTATTATTATTATTATTATTATTATTATTTATTTATATAGCACCATCGATGTACATGGTGCTGCACAGACCACACAGTAAATAGCAAGACCCTGCCGCATAGGCTTACAATCTAATAAAGTTGTAGTAAACAATAAGGAGGGAAAGAGAATGCAAACAGGCACAGGGAAGTGTAAACAGGCACCGGGTAGGGTGAAGCTAACAGTATAGAGTCAGAACAAACTCAGTGTTTAAAAGCTATAGGGAAAAGAAAAGTTTTTAGCTGAGTTTTAAAAGCTGTGATTGGGTTGGTAGTTCTCAAGTGTTCCGGAAGAGTGTTCCAGGCGTAAGGGGCAGCAGAAGAAAAAGGACGAAGCCGAGTAAGGGAAGTGGAGGTCCTTGGGCAGGTGAGAAGCATGGCATCAGAGGAGCGGAGAGCACGAGTGGGGCAATAGTGTGAGAGGAGAGATAGGCAGGAGCTAGACCGTGAAAAGCTTTGAAGGTCAACAGGAGAAGTTTATATTGGATTCTGGAGTGAATTGGAAGCCAATGAAGAGATTTCAGTAGAGGAAGAGAGGGGGGGGGGGACAATCCTGGAATCACCTGCTTCCAGGATTGACCCTGGGCATCTAAACAGAAGTGTAACATCCCGGAAGGGGAAAGGGACATCACAGCCACCATTATTTAAAAAAAGAAAAGAAAAAAAGACAGGAGATGGAACTTGTGTTCCAGCAAAAAAGTAAGTAAAACCAACAACAACAAAACCAACCCCGCTCCCCCCTCGATGTCCTTGGACTCCCCCCCCCCCGCCGGCCTGGCTCCTTCCCTCTGCTGACCCCACTACTCATGGGGAGGAGGGAAGAATTTGGGGCAGGCATCCACACCACCTGCGGTCCTCGGTTATCCCAGGGAAACGGAGGGATCATCCCTGCCTGCTCCCAGGATCCCCGTGCATCATTTGGACACACAAGGACAATTCCGGGACAATTCCAGGGTGGGAGGAAACGAAGGTGTAAAAAAGCCCCGAGTCTCACCGCCATTTTAATTTCTCCACAATGCCCTGGAGTGAGGCTACATCACTGGACCTAGCTATCCAGTGCAAAAACATGCCACAATTGATGCCTCCAGCCTACAAGTAGTGGGGACGGGACTCCGTAAGGTGGGTGCCGTCATGGGAAAGCCAATAAAGTGGTATAGAAATGTTATTAATAACTAACTAACTATTTTTCTTTTCTAATTGCAACTTTAGATAACATCAATGAGGCTTCCACGGCAGAAAGCAATGAATATATATATATATATATATATATATATATATATATATATTCTGCAGAATATCAAATAAAGTGATAAATAGCAGATGGCATTTTATTTTTAAGCCGGGAGATTAAAAAGCAAACGGAAGAGAAAAACAAAAAAATCACCTATCTGCTAATAGCCTCGCATGCCTGTTATACTGTATCATCGGCAGCACCTAATTATGATGCCTGTCGAAACCAGGAAGGAAAAACAGTGAAACGGTTTATTGGTTTATTTTTATTGCATCAGGAGCCAGCTATTTATTTCATAAAGTATCAGGATGCACTTGCGGAGTTTGATCCTCCAGTCGAGAAGTCACGACTTCTTATCTCATTCCAAATATAAGTCTTTGGCAAGAGCAAAGTCTGCTTTTGCACACTGACACAGATTTTGTTGAGACTGTAGCCAGTGTTAATTGAGTTAATGCTTGAAATAGGTCACCTGAGTGACCGGCAGCTTAGTGTCAGAGGGGATCAGAGGTGGGCCGAAAAGAGGATCAGGGTAGTGAAAACAAGTCCTGTGAGTTTGAAGGAACTGGGTGTGTTTAACTTAGCAACATAGGAAGCTGCCATATACTGAGTAGGACCATTGGTCCACCTAACCCAGTATTGTCCACATGGACAGGCAGCAATGGCTCTTCAGGGTTTAAGGCAGCAGGAGTCTTTCCAACCCTACCTGGAAATGCCAGGACCTTCTGCATGCAAAGCAAGGGGGCTACCACTGAGCTACAGAGAGGACTCAGGGGAGTTACTCTTTGAAGTCTTGAGCAGATGATGTCATGTAGAAGAGGACAAGAATTCATTTTCTGCTGCCCTGGGGGCTTGGACCTGATCTAATGGGCTTAAGTTACAGAAGGGTGGATTTCAGCTGAATATCAGGATGAAAGAACAGTTCGGCATGACACCAATTGCCTAGAGGGGTGAGTAGGCTCCCCCTCAATGAAGGGCTTCAAGGAGGAGTTGGATGGCCAACTGCTGGGGATGCTCTAGACAGGGCTGGCCCAGGACATTTTTCCACCTGAGGCAAAGACCAAGGGGAACCCCTACCATTCCATGTCAAGTGGATTGGCAGATGCATCTGTCTTCAACATTGGTAATGGTACAGCATCCTCCAATGCATCTGAAGGCAGCAAGATAGCTTTGGGGGTGAAGAGCAAGCCACATGGCACACAAGTCTCTCCTCCAGCATCTTACTGCCACCTCCCAGAATCTGCCACCTGAGGTGACTGCTTCAGTCTGCCTCGTGGTAGGGCCAGCCCCGGCTTTAGCTCTGGCTTTTCTGCATCACATGATACACTGCACAATTCACGCAAGATGTAGTCTGACCCAGTCTTGAAAGAAAATCTTTAGAATGTTGTAATAGACATCCCAGTATTCTAGATAGGGACCATTCCATTTTAAAAAATGTACAAGAGACCCTTCAGTAAATTCATTTCTGTTTATTTTGGCCCAGGAAAAAAGGGCAGAATATTCTCCACCACCCCTCCACATGCTGTGTTGTGGGAAATGGCCTCCCACGGATATTTTCCGGATGCAGGACATTGCTTCTAGATCAGCAGAGCCTTGGGCAGGCTAAATAGGGAGGGTGGCTCTTTGTAGAGAGAACGTTCCAATGCCAAAGGAGCTGTTTGGGGTCTTAGGTGCCAATTTTGGAAGCCCGGCTGCACTCCACCTTGGTCAGTGTTTCAAGGAACAATCCTGGTATTCCAAATCTGCCCAGTTTATCAAGGCACGTATGCTTGGTCCCACAGCCTTGTTTGACAAAGGTCTCATTCTTGACACCTGCAGGATGGGAGAAGACAATCAACTCAAGGCCTGTTTGGAATCAGTAAGCCAAGCCTCCACATCCTACAACATGGGTGAACCTACAACTCCCATCCCATGGCACTCTACATAGTAGTTGGGCATGCACATTTTGGAATCTTATTATACTTTTGAGGAAATAGATCAAATTGCAGAGTGAATATCTTTCTTAGTGTGATCTCCCAATTCTTCCTAATTCACCCTTCCTTCCTCAGAGGGACACGGGTCACACACTCACACACACACACACACAGAGAGAGAGAGAGAGAGAGAGAGAGAGCCTTGAGTGCATTGTACTTATTTATCTCTGACAGGGCAACCACTTTACATCTGGAGGCAGGACTAACCTCCCCGACCATGCTGGTGGCCCAGATGATGTCAACCTTGAAGCCCCACCCCTTCACATGACATAATCTGCACCTGCCCCACTCCATCAGGCTGCTCCTTCCTGCACCACTTGCACCACAATTTGGATGCAAGCACCACAGAAAGGGAGTCAGTCGGAACGTGGAAGAACAAACTCCTACAAATCTTGGCTGAGTCAAGCTCCTTCTTCCCATGCACCGAACATCATGAGATGTGGCATAGGAGAATGCCCAGCTTATCTCCCAGCTCTGATCTCTTATTTCTATGGCTTCCAGGGCATAGGCCTTGATGGGTGCCCAACTTTGTCTCTGATCAGAGGTAACAAAAGGATTCCCCTTGGCACCACTTGTCCTTAGAGGGTGGGGCTTTGAGAGGGGCAAGGCAGGAGAGAGGGGCCACAGGGGGTGCCCAAGCCTCCATGGTATGCATTGGGAGCCAGCCTTGGCTGGAGGTTGTCCTATCCTGGTCCATGAGAAGCTTAGGTGAATCTCTGACAGGGAGTGTGGGCCTCTGATTTGGGGGGATCAAGGGCATTTTACAGGATATCCTCAGTGTGGGGGGTCTTTCAGTGGCCCCTCCTCTTCACTGTCAGTACTGCTGGAAGTTCATTTGCCAAAGACAGAGTTGTTGAGCAAGAAAGTAGCAGGAACTGCTACTGCTTCCACTTGGTGCCATCCACATCTTCTTTTCCTCCCCTGTAGGCCAGCAAGTGAGTAAGCAGCCAGTCAGCAACAACAAAGCATTCCTCAAAATGAGTAATTTATTGCATGCTCATGATTAGTCATTCAGGGGCATTTTCAGATCAATGACACAACATTGTAAATCAACAAGACATCTCCTCTGGAAATCCTGCTATAAAAGAACCACTTCTAATGTCGTAATATCTGAGAAAAAGTTTGATATTCTGCCACTAGCTTGTGCTATCTCTGTAGAAGTGAAGTGAGGGAAATTATTCAATTCAAAAGAGGTGGTCAGCCCTCTCCACCTGAGCAAGGCATCTCATAACAATCATGCAAAAGAACATGATTTCCCCTTAATGTAGAGATGCTCAAAGAGGCAGAGCAGCAGGGTTGGGAGGAGGGGACTTGTGGCCGTTGGTCCTCTTCCAGGTTATGGGCCTTGATGGGTGCCCAATTTTGTCTTCCCCATATCTCAGCCTTGTACTCTGCCAAGGACAACTTATGCTGAGTGCCTTCCCCCTTTGTCTAAGATAAATCTCCACTTGGAGTCTAGTCCTTATGATCCTGGAGGCCATTTTTCATATTACACAGGAGTAGTGAAAGCAAATCACACTTCCATGCATCTTGTGTGAGAAGAGAGGAGCAGCACCTTTTCCCTCTAGAGAGACATAAGCACCCAACCCATACTCACTACCACATATCTCTCAGTGGGAGAAATAGCACAACTTCCCCCTCACACCAAAAGGATGGAAAGAGGAAGCACAACACACCCATGTGAAACCAGCCATAGATAACAAGATGATAAGGAGACAGGTGAGAAAGAGTCAATAGCTCAGTGATAGAAGGTTGGTTGGTTTGTTTTTTGCATTGTAAGCATGCTCAATTCGTGACAGCTCCAGTTAAAAGGATAAGGAAGTAGGTGTTAGGGAATGGGAACCCTCTGCCCCACCCTGAACACAGGGGAAACAGAATACACAGAGAGAGAGAGAGAGAGAGGCTTTTTTGTCCTTGTGGGAAAAATAGAAATGTTCCCCATTTTTCTGTTGTTGTTTTTCCAGGCATTCACATCCCCAGTAAAGACCTCTAGAAAAGTCCACGGAGAGCTACTGCAAGCCACGCTGGCCTAGATGACCTGGCACAAGGCAGCTTCCTTTCTCGGCAAGGGTGCTGGATGAATTCATTCCTTACATATTCCTCTACAAATTGTCCTGGTCTTCATCTCCCAAACTAATGTGCACAAACAAACTTGAATGGAATGATAGAGAGTTAAAGAAAAAGAAAAGTGAGATTGACATGGATCAGGAACAGACAGATTCATTCATCCATCCCTGTCCTTATCTAAGGTGTCGAAGTGGAACGCCATTCTAACATGCTGCCTGCGAGTGTGGCTAAATATGGCAGCTATCCAGCCAATATGTTTGTGGTCTCTCTGTGCCAGTAAAACCATGTTTTGTTAGGTCACTGTTACTGGGGTAAGAAAATCCAGTAAACTCTAGAGTGGTCCTGGATTCAGCCATACACATCAGGTTCTGACCTGGTTCTAATCCATCTCTCTAATGGGGCACAGGGGGTCTTCCCTCATTCTACCTGCCCTGGCTGTGCCCCCCCCCAAAAAAAACACCACCCAGTAGGGAGAGTATTTTCTTTTTTAAACTAGAGTTGACAACTCTACCAGCTTGAACATGTCCAGCATGATAGAAACAGTTGACCTCCTGTCCGTGGCAGTGAAGTTTCTCAGCAATGCTGCACTTGGAGTCATCACGCTTCTGTCCAGGGCATAATCGGAGGTTTGGTTCACCTCGCACTGGCACTAGGAATGAGACAGAACAAAATGGGTGACGTTTTACTGATAGTAACGGTGCTACTCATCTCAATTTTGTTGCTGCCGCTGCCACCTATTGAATATCTCCCGCCATTGCTTCTGGGCACTATTTCTTTCAAAGTTCCTTCCTGTCCAGACAGGAAGCACTGCTTCTTTCTACCGCCTTAACAGGCATGGTATCTTTCTGAAGCCACACCTGAGTGACAGCAGGAATGGGAAGCTTCAGGATGGCACCATCCAAGTGATGTAAAATGAAGGAAGGGAGGACTTTGGATTAGAAGAGGGGGGGAATGGTGAATTCAGGGGATAAGGGCAAAAAACCCTCTGCATGGTTTTAATGCAGCTCTTGCAGCTCGATGCATTTTGGAGCCAAAGTTTCCCTCCTCAGGAGCTTGCAAGGTTTTCTAGCACCTTTTGAGATATAGCAGCCTGGAAATGATTGTTAGAACAAAAGAATAGCAGCGTCTGTTTGTGAATGGGGAAAGAAAGAAAGAAAGAAAGAAAGAAAGAAAGAAAGAGAAAGACATTGATCTTTTGTTATAAAACTGATTTCAATGCAGCTCTATCTCCAGAGGTACTAGAATATTTTACAAGTTCCTGAGGAAGGAGTCTTTCAGCTTCTCTAAACAAGCAGTTCACAGCATGCTTGTGACTGGCCACTCATGGAAGTTTGCAGGTTGATTCCATGACATCATCAACATCTAGGACTTCTCCTGAAGTTTCCCGCAATATTCCTTTGTTTTTAAAAATACAGAGATAATCTAGTATCTAATTTATGACAGCATTTATTCCACCACTAGATGGGGCTATTATATTTAAAACAATAGGCTGCAATAGCATTCCCTTTTCAATTCAAAATCATGTGGTTGCTGTCTGAAGGAGCCCGTTGTGAACGTGAAAAGACCCAAGACCTGGCAAGAGTGCAGGTTTGTTTGTTTTCTTAATGTAGAGATGCCCTTTGATTCCAAAACGTGTCAAGCAACAAGAGCTACAAAGTTATCAAATGCTAGCGGAACTCAAACAAAAAGGAAGATGCTCAAGGGGCAGAGAGTTCCACACATACAGGGTGCTGCCACTAGTGGTTGTGTGCAGATATTGCAGCTGCCTTCCTGATTCCCACCTGAGCATCATCACTTAAGGAAAGAGGTTGGCGACTGGGTGCAGAAGTCCTGTGCAACCAGCCCCACTCATGGCGTGGTGGCAACCACACATATGCCACAGTCGGGAAGATGTGGCTGCCATGCTGTTGTCTACAGGAGTGTGAAGGGAGCAGAAACAGGTATTATTTATTTATTTAATTAATTAATTTATATACCGCCCCATAGCTCTCTGGGTGGTTTACAAAAGTTTAAAATAGTGAACATTAAAAAGTATAAAAAATTTAAAACCATCAAAAATATAAAATCAACAGTATAAAACAGTATCCATTTAAACAACAACAGTTCTGGGGTCCATTAAAAAAACACCTTAGCATATGTTGTTAAATGCTGTTAAATGCCTGGGAGAAGAGAAAGGTCTTGACCTGGTGCCGAAAAGATAACAATGTTGACACCAGGTGAGCCTCATCGGGGAGATCATTCCACAGTCGGGGGGCCACCACCGAAAAGGCCCTCTCCCTTGTTGCCATCCTCCGAGCTTCCCTCAGAGTAGGCACTTAGAGGAGGACCTTAGATGTTGAGCGCAGTGTACAGGTAGGTTCATGTCAGGAGAGGCATTCCATCGTGTATTGTGTTCCCAAGCCATGTAAGGCTTTATAGATTAAAACCAGCACCTTGAATTGGGCTCGGAAACATACACACAGCCAATGTAAGCGGGCCAGAATCGTTGTTATGTGTTCAAACCTTCTGGTTCCAGTTATCAGTCTGGCTGCTGCATTTTGCACAAGCTGCAGCTTCTGAACGGTCTTCAACAGCTATCAAATGAAGCAGTGTTGTTGAGGTCAGGATGCTAGGATTCTGCCCCCGGGCCTAGCAAATGGTGGAGTTCTAATGGATATGCCTAGCTGGCTAGCCCGGGATGGGGAACTATGAAGGTAACAAAAGCCGTACATCTCAAACCTCCTTTGTTGCAATGATCCCAGCAGCAGCAATCTGAGTTACTCCGGATGCGTTCATGTAAGGTGGTGGTGATGGTGAAAGGCCCCGGAGGGCAGTGCACCAGATTGGTACATCCTTTGTAAGTGGCCACATTTCTCACCCTACCTGGTTACACAAGAAGGAGATCGTTTATCCTGGAGAGCTGAGACACAGCTAATCTCTCTGCCCATATTCCTTTGCGTCTGGATTGATCACATATGCCAGAGATGCCAAACCTCAGTTTCCTCTGATGGCCACACCCCTTTCCCCTAGCCCCACCCCATTTCCTCCAACTAACGAGAACCCCATGCGTTTGCACATTCTTGTAGAAGGAACAGGTTGGGGGAGGCTGCGTTAAAGGCTCGAGAAATATAGCAACCACCCACACCCTCGCCCAAGGAAGCTGACCCACCTACCGATTCTAGACTCCATGGTGAGAATCAAGCAGGCATTTTCATCCTCCTCGCAGGTCTGCAGCGGCCCAAAACATGAGCTGGTGGCACTTCTGCAGCGCTCGCACTGAAGACACGTTCCTGGTGGAGAGATACAGCAGCTGGATATCTCCTGTTCAGACCCTTTAAATGAGGGGTGCACAACCCCTGGCTTGGGTTCCCAATCCGGTCCCAATCCTTCTCTCTGGGGTTCCCCAGATGGCTATACTCTTGGCGTGCCACAAAAGATGCCTGCAGAGCAAAGTGCTTATACCTCTAGGTGGCTCCAGGAAAGGCCCTGCCTCACGCTAGAAATTCCGTGGAGGTGGGTTTAATTTGGGCAGAGGATGAGAGCAGAATGCCAGAACGTAAACACAGCCCTCCCACCACACACACACACACACACACACACACACACACACACACGACATTTAAAATTCTTTCATTCTATTCCTTCTTCCTGAGCAGTTCGGCAGAATCCTGGCTGCACATGTGAAAAGGCTAGACTCAGGGTGGGCAAAATCCTTTTCCCTACAACTTCCGTCATTGTTCCCCGGTGGTGATGCTGCTAAGGGTTCATGGGAGATGTACGCCAAAACATCTGGAGAGCCACAAGGCGCACATTCCTGGGATAGAGATGTGTGTGTGTTTTAATGAAAGCAGGACATCTCGGGAAAAGCCTGGAGTAACCATGATGGGGGCAGAGTTCCCACCCACCCATAGCTATGGCCGTGGAAAGGAACCAATGATGCATAGTGCACGGGGAGGTTGCAAGGCTGCTGATGGTTCCACGGCTTCTAAACCAGACAACTCACCTGTGGCTAGCAGGGCTGTGAGGACACAGATTGTGATGGTCACGGAAGAAGTCTTCATTGTGCTGAGAAACTCAAAGGACCAAGAGTCAAGTCGTGCGTGTGTGTAAGAGAGATGGACAGTTCTCAGCCCTGATGATTTACCGCTTTGTGGATAGAAAGAGCCACCAAATAGGATGCTGTGTGTGTGAGTGAGTGGAATATTAGTTCCTGGACACATCCGGTTCCAGAGGCATCAATTACATGTGTTCCTGTCTTGGACTTAACAACCACGATGACATCTCTTTCTAAGAAACTTAAAGGGCCAGCCAGCCTTCAAGGTGAGGGTAACCCTATGGAAAGGAGGACAGGGCTCCTGTTTCTTTAACAGTTGTACCAAAAAGGGGATTTCAGCAGGAGCCCTGCCCTCCTTTGTATCGGGCCAAGAGAGCAGTGCTCCTGCAGCTTTAACTGTTGTGATGCAGAGGGAATTTCACCAGGGGCTGCATGCATACAAATGACAATTGCTGAATTTCCCTTTTCTGTACAACTGTTAAAGATACAGGAGCCCGGTCCTCCTTTCCTTTCCATGAGGTCACCCTAAGATAGGCATAGGCTTGCTTCTTGCAGCTCCTATTCAGTCCTGTGGAGCAAAGAAAGTGGGTGCAATCTGGGACACTGCCAGAAGGGAGGCAAACTTTCCCCTCCCCCCTCCTCTCCCCCCCCCCCACTCCCTCTTGTGATCTGATTCAGGTTAAGGCAGGCAGCGTTTGTGTGTGTTTGTTGAAAAGACTTCTGAGTCTGGAATGATTTACAGCCTTGAGAACAGAAAGAGCAGCCCAATAGGGCGGAGTGTGTGAGACAGAGTTCCTGGGTACATCCGGCTCCAGAGGCACCAATTACCGGCTAAAACACCCCTGTTGTGAGTTTACGAACCATGACGTCTCCTGGGAAGGGGATGTGAACCTCAAGCCTCTGATACTGATGCCAACGGTGCAAGGTAAGAGATCACACAGCACAGAGTTGCACAGTGTATGGTCACACTATGCATTATTTATTTATTTATTTATTTATTTATTTGATTTATATACCGCCCCATAGCCGAAGCTCTCTGGGAGGTTTACAATGGTTAACAGTGAACATTAAAAACAAATATAAAAATTTAAAACCATCAAAAGCATAAAAACAACAATATCCATTTCAAATAAACTAACTAGAATTTGCTACTACAAGATGTAATGATGGCTACCAATTTGGATGGCTTTAAAAGGGGGGGTTGATCAATTCCTGGAGGAGAAGGCTATCAATGGTTACTAGTCCTGATAGCTATGTGCTACCTCTGGGATCAGAGGCAGTAAGCCTGTACACACCAGTTGCTGGGGAACATGGGTGGGAGGGTGCTGTTGCACCCATGTCCTGCTTATGGGTCCCTGGTCGAGAGATGGTTGGCCACTACGTGAACAGAGTGCTGGGCTAGATGGACCCTTGGTCTGATCCAGCAGGGCTGTTTTAATGTTCTTATATTTATTTAAGAGGTCAAAAACAGAAGGCAGATTTTTCATTAAGATTGCCAGAGATCAAATAGAGTGCATGGTTCTTCTCATGTCTTCAGTGGCAGTGCAGAAGGCGAGATTTCCGTGGACACAGCTTCTACTCTCGTACCAATAAGAAATGCTGTGTTTGCCATGATCAGCCTATAGAACTCATGCCCACTGCATATTGCAATGGCCAACAGCAACAAATAACAAGAAAATATTTTTTCTTTTTGAAGTTAATCTGTGATTTCATAACTTACTCTAACTTTATTTATCTTCCCATGTACACATATTTCTTTGGCATGGAATCTACTAATCCATGGAACTTAGGAAGCTGGATGGACAATAATTAATCACTCTGCTCCATCTTACCACTCCTTATATTGCTCTACACTATTTTTGTAGCTGGAATCGTTTTCAATCATGTGTTCTGAATGTGATTTTAATATTTATATGTGAACTGCTTAGGGATTGTATTATATTAAGGGGTATAGAAGTATCACAATTAAACCAATTAAATAGGGATGGAAAGGAATGGCTATGAGACTAAAAGAATTTTAGAATTGAAAGGTACCTTAGAGGCCATCTAGTCCAACCCCTTGCTCAGCACAGGATCTACAATGCAGGGTGCAATTATAGCACCCCTGACATGGTAATTCAGCCTCTGCTTCAATACCTACAGTAAAGGAAACCTCCCGAGGTTGTCTGTTCCAACACCAAACAGCTTTTACTACTAGGAAATATCTACTAAAGTTTAACCCAAATCTGCTCCCCTAAAACTTCCACCTATTGATTCTAGGCCAACCATCTGGAGCAGCAGAGAGAACAGGTCTGCTCCGTCAAATGTGTGACAGTCTATTAGATATCTGAAGACAACTATCATGCCTTTCCTTAACTGTCTCCTCTCCAAGCTAAACATGCCCAGGTGTGGCTTCCTTATCTCCTGCCAAGTTTAATTTAATGTCCGTGGAGATGTAACGGTAAATGAATGTCCTCTTGCTCTGAATCTGGCAACCATACCTGGGGGAAACCCCTTGATGAGATCTTTGAGAGCTACTGTTAGAGAAAGTGGCAGGAGGCATAAGAGAGCCAGTGTGGTGTAGTGGTTAGAGTATTGGACTGGGATTTGGGATGACCAGGTTCTAGTCCCCACCCAGCCATGAAGCTCATGGGGTGACTTTGGGCAGTCACTGAAGGCGTTGCTAGACAAGGCCTTAGCGCGCCTTGAGAGCCAGTTTCCCTGCTGTGCTTCCACATGACGCACAGGGGAATCTGGGCCCAGGCCGCACTGAGGCCTCCTCTAACGCCTCCTCTAACGCGCCATAAGCAAAGTCGCTTATGGCGCGCCTTTTCCGCAGCTCCGGCCTGAGGCCGGGACTGCAGAACTTCTAGAGACTTCCGTGGCTTTTTGCGGCTACTCGCGAGTAGCCACGAAAAGCCATGGACCTGGCACAGCGCTTATACGAGCGCTGTGCCCATCGTGCCAGGGGGGGTTTGATCCGGGGGGAATATGGGGGGAAGGCCAGACCGCCAGGAGAGGGGGAGGGCGCAGGGCGAGACAGAACGACGAGGGAGGGTGACACGGAACGATGAGGGAGGGCGACATGGGACACACGGAGGGAGAGGGAGCACGGGCACCATGGGCATCAGGGAAAGGGAGAGCGGGCACCATGGGCATCAGGGAAAGGGAGACGGACATCGGGGAGAGGGAGATGGGCGGCACGGACATCAGGGAGAGCGCGGGGAGCTTAATTTTTTTTTAAAAGGCTCTTATCTTCTCCGGAGTCTTCGGGCGCACGTGGCCCCTTTAAAAAAAAAAAAATGGCCGACGCTGCAGGGCTTCCATCGTCCCTGCGCATCGTGCGTCTAGGAGGCTGGGCGGCGCGCGTTAAAGTTAGCGCGCTGTCGCCCCTCCTCCCTGCCGGCTTATCCCGGCAGGTCTAGCAAGGCCCTGAGTCTCACCCTAACCTATCTCACAGAGTTGTTGTGAGGCTAATATGGAGAAGAAGAGGTCTACATGAGCCACCTTGGTCCCGTGTGAGAGTTAAAAAATTAATAAGAAATAAATCAGTCCAAGTTCAGATGTAGCATCCCCAGTGCAGGAATCTATGCTTTGTTGGAGTTTTGAAGAACATAAGCTATGTTCTTCAAAACTCCCAATTCCCCTTTCTCATCTCTTGCATGCCCAGCTTGAGAGGAGATGTTTTGCTTTATTTATTTATTTCAACTAATTTGACCCTGTTCTTCAGTCAAAGAAGGCTCCTAGAGCAGTTTATGAAGATCAGTCCTTGCATTTGGGTTCACCAATCTAAAAGACATGACACAAAAGAAAAGGGGGATTGGGACGGAGGAGGAAAAGAGCCAACTCAGACACTAGTTCTTAGTTACAACATTTGGCATATCATGAGGTGGATCTAAGCACAATGGAAAGGCTGCTGCTTCCTCTCTGGTGGCCACAATTACAGTTCGCAGCTGCAGGGAGGGCATCTCAGGCAGAGTTGTGTCGAAGCATGTTTAAACACAGTTTTCTGCTTATGTCTGAACCAAGAGCTGATGGTTTGCAATCATGATTTGTGGGGTGTGTTTAAACCACAATCTCATCATTTGGCTGTCTTGGGGGGGATTATGGTATAACAAACCAAGAACGCCAGATCTACACCATGCAGGATATAGCACCATGAAAGTGGTATGAAAGAGGTATATATGGTATGTATCTTATGGGCCCCAACAGTTGTCAGTGCACTTCAATACCACTATAACACAGTAGTGTGGCTCCTGCCTCTTATATACTGCTTTCATGGTGCCATATCCTGCTTGGTGTAGATCTGGCTGAAGTCTCCTCTCAAGCCAGGTGAGCCAAAGGAGGACCGATGGAAAAGGAAGGAGTGTTTGAGCTGGCCACTCACTTCCACTGTACCAAACCATCCTTTCTTGGACTTTGAACATTATCCAGCTAGAGTATTTTCTGCCTGCATGTGCCAATTACTAGTCCATATTCGGTTTACATGTTTCATTATGCCAGTACTGGAACTTAGCTACCAGTTGTCTCTGGCTGGCACAAGACCGACTGCTCAAAGCAAATCTCATCACTTTACGAGTAGATGCTCTGTCTTGAAAGTTGGAAAGAAAAACACACACAAATTTGAGGCACTAGTGAAGACTGAAAATGATGGACACCTCTGCCTTGCAAGGAAATGCATGTTGTGGTGCAGTCCAAAATTCAGATTGGACTTGTTCAGAAGACACCTTAAACCCTGCGGGTTAAGGCTTTTGGTTAAGCAGCAGGGTTTAAGATGCCTTGTGCGATGTGTTTTGCTAAACCCTGCTCATTCACTAACCACAGTTGGACCGTCTGCAGCAGGGTTGGGTTGTGTGTGACAGCATGGCTCATGGTTAAATGCCTTACACCCATGCCCAGCAAAAGCCTGGGTGTGGGAAGGCTAATTGCGGGTGAGGGTGGCATGATGGGATGTGGTGGCCAGCCATTGGCTGCCTCTGTTTTGGTGCCACTTGCACTGGGAGGGGATTTATTGAGTATAAAAGCAGATTTACCCCTCCCAGCTGCCTCTTTTGCTGCACGGCTCCCTCCCTCCCTTCCCTGTAGACAGTGTGGGTTCACTGGTCATCTTTTAGGAGGCCAAGTAGGAATTTTTTGCTCATATCTAACTTGGTTATGAGTTTTTTTTCCGCCTACTTCAGACTGTAAGACAGGCAGGGTGTATAATTAGGTTGATTTGGTTCTATTTGGTCACATTTGTTGGATAGGTGGATAGGAGCGAGCATCTGGTGCGAGGTGTAAATTGGTGAGCATTCACAGGCACTGTTGTGGTGAGAGGTAATCCCTGAGGGCCAACCACTGGGAGCCCTGTGGCACCAGCTGGTGGGATAAGCGCTACCTTTGAGGCCAACCCTCCTCAAACCACTCAGAGCCCTGCGGCTTGAGGGGAGTTTGACACCGGAAGGCCTCCCCACCTCAGGAGGGCGAAGCCCATCTGGTGGCAAAGGAACAAGCGCCACTTGACGGGCAGTGAGTGCCTTGCCCGATCCCAACAATGGCCTCATAAGTGGCCAATAGATGATGCCCGCTTAGGCCTTCCCCCCTTTTGCAGATCTTTTAATAAATGTGGCCCATATTTAATCCCACTCTTGTGTCTCGTCTCGTTATTTCTCACCCTTCACTCTGCAATGCTAACCCCAGAGAACCACGGTTCCACTAACCACACAGCCTGAAGTATCATCTGAAGAGGCCCATTGGCTGCTAACAATGAAATGCTGACATTCATGGACTTACGAACATGCAGCGAGCCTTAAAAAAGCAAGACTTCTTCACTCTTGACATGATTTTATTCCATGTGATTTATTTTTTCCATGAAGAAAAGTGGTTAAATTTTCCCACCTTCTTGAGGAACGTGTCAGCAGATCTTGAACGTATGGCAGGATCTCTTCCTCAGAGGTGCATTCAAGAGGGACTAGCTACTTGCCAATTTTGCTGAGTATTCGGGGAGCGGGAGTACACTGAGGAGACTTCCAAATTTCCATATAATGTCTGGGCACACCAAAAATGCGTTGCTCGTTCACGCAAGCATGTATGGTCCCACAGCCACGTTTAGCAAAAGTGTAGGTCTTTCCATCTGCAGAAATTGAAAATAATAATAAAAGCCACTCAAGAGATCCTATTGAATTATATCCAAAGAGGAATTTACCCTCTGATTTGTACTATTTCCGAGGGCCACATTTTTTCTCAAAAATCTTCACTGACTGCCTCTAACTCACTACTTACTAGTCTCAAAAGCAGTTAAACACATTCTGCTCCCTAGCGCTCCATCCTTTTCTTATGGATTTTCTTTCCCCAAGGGATAGGGGAAGCCATAAGGTCTGAAGCCCTGGTTAAGCAGTGATGGAGTGGTAAAAGAGTCCAAAAATTGCAGGCAGCTGTGTCGATCCATATCAACAACACAGTTCTAGGAATTTTCATCTATTAGGAGAAGGTCTATTGTAAAGCTAATGGGTCTTAATAGCCCATTCAAGCGCAACTCATCACTACCCCCTAAATACTTTGCATTACAAACAGAGAGTAATGTTTTGTTGCTGAGAAAATCCCTCCCTCCGCCACCAGCTACTGTGGGCATTGCAGTTAAGCTCAGAGCGATCAAGGAACTCTGAGGGGGTGGCAGATGATGTCAGAGACCCAGCTCAACAAAAAGTGTCAGCACTACCTCCCTGCAAATCCCAGCTTCACTACACCACTGTTATGAATGACACTCGAGGATTTTTGTTCATTTTGCATTTTTAAGCAAACGAACCTGATTCACTCATCCCAGACTAATACAGAACACAGTTTCAGATGTTGTTCTTCTCCAAATTTTGTGAGGACCATTAAAAAAAAACCTCTCTCTTTTTTTAAAACACTATTGAAGTAAAGTCCTAAAACACAGATAATAATAATAATAATAATAATAATAATAATTATTATTATTATTATTATTATTATTATTATTTATTTATTACCCGCCTCTCCCTCTGGATCGAGGAGGGGAACAACACTAAACACAATATAATACATAAAATTAGTTAAAAGAGCCTATAAAACCAATACAATATTAAAATAACAATCACAGCATCTTAAAATTCTTAGGTTTAAAATTCATCTGGGTAGGCCTGCCAGAAGAGACTAGTCTTTACAGAGATTTAAGGTAAACTTTGAACGTATTCTCTGTTCTAGATATCACTTTTAACATCTCCTGGGGTAGGAGAAAGAAACACCAGGTCAGAGACAGATGAGGCACCTCAGAAGATGTTCTCAGCTATGGACACTGTTAGATTTTGGAAGAAACACCCAAGGTGTAATGTTGCCTTCCCCAGTCTGCTGCCCTCCCAACATTTTCGGTCTACCACCACCAGGAATTCTTATCATTGGCTATGCTGGTTGGGGCTGATGGGAGTTGAAGTCCAAAACACCTGGAAGGAACCACGTATGGGAAATATTGAATGTGACAATGTCTGTAATACTAGATACCAGGGCTCGCTAATGGGTGATTTGTGGTCCAGATGGAAATTCCTAAGCAATGTTAACTGAACCCTGGTGGTCATACCAAATTTTAATTGGACTACAGTAAAAGGTTTGCTCAATGTTTCATCCATGGGAGGGGGGAAATGTTTTCAAGTTATAAGAACTAAAGATATTCCGTAGCTTTGTGTTATATTTTTCTTTGGGGTTTTGATTTTGAATGTACCTGTGCGTACATAATGCTATGCCTGAGCACATGGAATCCATCACCGTAAGCCTCTTATTGCAACATGGTGTTAACTTACAGAGCAATCCTATAGGAGGGGGGAGGAATCAAACCAGAGGAACCCCCTTTGCCAATGCCATGACGGTTCACACCAGCAGGGTGAAAGATGGGATCTTATTTTTCTTTTAACTTTTCCTTCCCACTGAGGGAGAGAGACATGCCTTAGGTCAGAATTGGGCAGACTACAGGCTTGTGGGATCTACTTTGTTTTACTAGAACCCTGAGATCTACCAACCACAGCCTGGTTCACAAAAACTTAGAATCAGTGTATTCTGAGCCCAGTAATCTGTTTTGGGTACCAGAACTGAATGGAGCCCCAAGCTTTCTTAATTTCTACAGGATGATTCATTTCTGGAGGGGTTGAGGAGACACTCATTTTTCTGCTATCGTAAAACCATTTAGAGTCAGAAATCCTTGCTACTGATCACCCAGAGTTTTATTAGTAGATCCAGATCTGTCTGCTGCCCACTCTGCTATAGGTCTTACCTTGTTCCACTGACACATCATAGTAGACGCAATTGGTTTCCCAGCCGTTGCAGTTTATTATCTCAGTGGGTGTGCATTTTGGATCCTTGGAGAAACACCCAGGGCACTTCAGGCTATTTAGTCTGATCCCCAGACGTGGCACTGGGAAGGAGGGCACAAGCACGGAAATAGTTAAAAACCATCCCCTGCTGGATCAGTTTTGTGATTCTGAAGGCAGGAACAAGGTGTACCCTCAAAGAATCATAGAATCATAGAATAGCAGAGTTGGAAGGGGCCTACAAGGACATCGAGTCCAACCTCCTGCTCAATGCAGGAATCCACCCTAAAGCATCTCTGACAGATGGTTGTCCAGCTGCCTTTTGAATGCCTCTAGTGTGGGAGAGCCCACCACCTCCCTAGGTCACTGGTTCTATTGTCGTACTGCTCTAACAGTCAGGAAGTTTTTCCTGATGTCCAGCTGGAATCTGGCTTCCTGTCACTTGAGCCCATTATTCCGTGTCCTGAACTCTGGGATGATTGAAAAAAGATCCTAGCCCTCTTCTGTGTGACAACCTTTTAAGTATTTGAAGAGTGCTATCATGTCTCCCCTCAATCTTCTC
This sequence comes from Elgaria multicarinata webbii, assembly GCF_023053635.1. Lineage (NCBI taxonomy): Eukaryota > Metazoa > Chordata > Lepidosauria > Squamata > Anguidae > Elgaria > Elgaria multicarinata. The sequence goes on from NC_086183.1 coordinate 26,500,691, forward strand.
TTCTCCAGGCTAAAAAGGCCCAGTCATTTCAGTCTCTCCTCATAGGGCTTTGTTTCCAGACCCCTGATCATCCTGGTTGCCCTCCTCTGAACACGCTCCAGCTTGTCTGCATCCTTCTTGAATTTTGGAGCCCAGAACTGGATGCAATACTCCAATTCTGTTGTCCCACTCTTGGTTCATGGAAGGTGGATTCCTTCCATCCACCGATACACTTTGGTTTCTATGTTTATTTATTTAGCAAGCAAGCACATGTCCACTGAAAACATTCACGAATTGTCAAGACTCCCAGTTCAATTTGCACAAACATCTGAATTTGCACAAGTTTCCTCAGTGGACTGCATCAGCCACACATTCATCTATGGAGGAGAACGGGTTGGGGAACGGGTGCAAATTTCTGGAGATTTATGCAAATCTCCCCCTTCGGTCACTGCTCAATTTGTTCATGTTTCTCATTCACACAAAGCAGCAAACACAAACAGAAATCTGGCACAAGACAAGCAGTGAGGCGATGTATAGAGAATCCTAGTTACCTTAAACTAGGGGTGTGCTCCGCTTCGTTATGGATCCCCAGATCCGAAGTGGAGCGGGCCGAATTGAACTTCCTAAGCCTGGTTCCGGAGTGGAGTGGGGGAGGTTTGGATTGGCCTTAAGCGGTTCGGAATGATCCGAAGCTTCGGAGCCAGGAAAGTGGGAAGGGGAGCCTACCTGGCTCCCCCGTCCGCTGTGGTTCGTGCTGCAACGGCAGCAAAGCCAGGTAAGGAGGGAGGGGGCTTACCTGGGTCTGCCGCAGTCCATGCGGTGGCTTCAACTGCAGCCCAGGCCTGGACTGCAGTTGAAGGCGCCACATGGACCGTGGCGGCGACGGAGCCAGGTAAGTGGGGGAGGAGGGCTTACCTGGCTCTGCCATCTGCCGCCACCGTGGTCTGTGTTGCGATGGACGGCGGAGCCAAGTAAGGGGAGGGGGCTTATTTAGCCCTATTTTGTCCCCCCTTCCCCACTTACCTGCCTCCACCGCCCGCCACGGAGGCAAGTAAGTGGGGAAGGGGGGCAAAATGGGGGCCGAATATCAATCCGGACCTCTGGATCTCACTCCGGATCCAGTTCCAGAGTGGGTCAGGGGAGGTCCAGATTGGGATCTGAAGCAGTTTGGGTAGGGGGTGCACAGCCCTACCTTAATCTAGTACTTTTCAACATCGATAGAATTCTCTGCAGGTGAGTCCCCCACCCCATCCCTAAGTTTTATCCCAGGGGTCCATCTTTATCCTATTAGATTTTTCTGTTTTAGATTTACATTTTCCTGTGCTGCACCTGAGAGCAGATGGCAGGGAGGGGCTTAAAAGGAGGAACATGGGGCTTACGTGTCACTGTTCCATTGTTGCAAAGATCCTTGCGGCAACACTTGGCGGCTCTCCTTTCGCGCATTGAAGGAAAAGTGAAACTCATGGGACTCCGAGGGCAGTACATGTGTTTGGTGCAGCCTTTGTAGGTGGTCAACCGCTTCTCTTTCCCTGGAGGGTGGAGAGAAGTACAAGAATAACAACATACATTTGTTGTATTTGTTTTTGAACTATACATCCCACTTTAAAAAATCAAAGCAGCTAAAGCAATGGTGAAGGAAGGAAGGAATTAAAACACATCAAGGAGGGAATTACTCTCACTAGAGTTGGGAAATGTCCCAGGACCCCAGAGATGAGGGGAGGTGCATAAGCAACTGTGGCGATACCCACCTTTCTGTCCCTTAGGTATGTCTGGGGTTTATATATCTAGCGAGTGCGGAATGTTTGACTGAGTGGGTGTGGCTAGTGATGTGGTGAGGAAGGGGGAGGGAGGAGTAGAAATAGGTTGGCTGAGAGGTTGGTTGGTTTAGTTTTAGTCTGGGAGTTTTAGTCTGGCTTGTGCTTCGTGAGAGTGTTCGGTGTGAGGAGTGAGAAGAGATAGAATTTTAAGGGACTTGGGATTGTTGTTTTAAATATAAAAATAAGCAGGTTTGATCTAAATTGAAATACCAAAGATCTGTTAAATTTCAATAAACTTTACTTTGTGTTCTGTTACCACAAACCGCGTGTCAGCTCGGATTCATTACCTGCTATTTTACACAGTGTGAAAGCATCTAACAATACACCTGCAGTTCAGAACCTCAACAATAGAACCTATTTGCCAAAACCCTTTACCTTGTTCCCTCACATATAGGGGAGAGGTTGTGTTGTTTTTATCCTTTCCTCGGGCTTTCTGAGAAGTGGCGCTTGGCTTGAGAAGGGTGTGCTAGACAAGGCCTTCTCTGTGAGGTCGGTGCTGTTGCAGCAGCTCTTATGGCAAATAATTTATAGAGCTGGGATGGCCAACTCATGGCCCTCCAGATGTTTGGGCCTAAAATTCACATCAGCCCTAACTAGTACAGTCAATGGTGAGAAACACATATGAAAATGCGTACAAATTTGCAAGCGGACATGTTCCAAAAATCACATACTGTTTGTTCATTTATTAATTTGTTACATTTCTATACTGCCCAATAGCTGAAGCTCTCTTCATATTTAAATATGTATGTAAATATATATATTTGAACATATTTGGATACCAAATGCATTTTTCCTCAAAGTGCATCTTTCTAAACTTAGTTCATCCTAAAATTTGCATTTTATCCAAAAATACGCAATGCATCCTAAAAAAAAAAAACTCCTATCCTAAAATATGCACTTTAAAGCTTTTTGTTTTATTTCAAGAACTAGACTGCAAAATTCTGAGAAGTGCAAAATCTGAAGGATAATTATGTTCCAATCCACGCATTAGTTCCAGAATGTGTGGATCAGGCCGGTTGGCATTGGAATTCCCATAGAACTAATTCTTCGAGCATTCCTAATTGATGCTCAGCCAATCCCTTACACTCTGAAAATTCAAACACCTCCATATCTGAATTTCAATTCTTGGGGGAAACACTTCTCTCCAGGATGAAACATGGCAGATGACAAAATTACCCACCAATGGTGGTCTCTATGGTCTGGATGAGGCAGGCATTTTCTGATTTTTTGCAGTTTTGTGGTGTACCGGTGCACGAATTGGTGCCGCTGCTGCACTGTTCACACTTCAAACAAATTCCTGGAAGAGAGAAACAGCAGAAGAACATGAAGAGATGCGGCCAATTCCAACTGTTGATTATCCATTTCTTTTTGCCTATTCATTTTCAGTTTCATCCTGCGTTGCTTCTCTGTTGGGTCACCTACATCTCTAATTTTGTGGAAGTGCATGAAAAGGATGGCATTTGTAAGTTACTTGGAAGCGATCAAGCAAAGAAAACAAACAAATTTGGGTGTCTATTTGTAGTGATGAGCAAATACATGCACGTGTGCAGCTACAGTGTTAATTTGGATGGATTTGCATGCTAGTGCAGATGCTAGCCAAAATCACATGGAGCTAAATGCTCATCCATCACCCAAAATGGCAACTGCATGTCTAGTTTCTCTCCATTATGGCAGTGTCCATGCTGCGATATTCCACTACTTCATGTTTTCCTACCCTCACTCTATTGGTGGTCATTGGTGGTGGACGCCCAAGGTTTTGCAAACAAAGGCATGTCTCTGATCAGCCAGAAAAGCTTTTAAGTAACAAATGACCTGTTCTGAAAGCACTCAGTCCCTTCTGGTGATATGATTCAATTACAAGTTAAGCACAATGACTTACCTGTGGCAAGCAGGATGGAGAAGACGTAGGAGATCAGTGATACCTGCATGGTCTTGGGAACATGCAAGAGAGGGAGAGAAAGATTAAGAGTGTCATTGCACGGGCGAAAATCGCATTTGTTTACTGTCGCTTCTCCGCCTGTGCGTTTGTCCCTCGTTACTTCCTCTTTTGAAAGAGGAAGTAAACAATGTGCACATGGCCCATTTAGCGGGCCATTTTGATCCCGCTGCTTCTCTTGCACACAGCAGGAAATAGCAGAAGTTTCCATCTTTAAAAATAAGTCCGACTTACTGGGGTGGCAGGCCAGAAGGGGCGGGAGGTGCGCGGGAGGCAGACAACAACGTGAGAGGGACTTGCAAAAATCCGTGAGTGGCCAGTAATGAGCTGCAATACAACGCTCATCTGATGGAGCTGTTAGACCAAGGTAGCAACTGCACGAGGGTGGATAGTTTAGTCTGGATGGTTGGGATTTATAGCTTCTGGGCTGAGGAGGATATGAGGCTGGGGTAGGCAAGGAGGATGGGGTGTGTGGCACAGTTCCTGGTCCATTGAGCTCCAGAGATGATTAATCACAGGATGAAGCCAATACCTGTGTTGGGTTTGGCGACCATAACGACATGCAAAGGCAAGGGACCATAACAGCATTCTCAAGCAGCTGGGACTGAAGCCAATGGGTAGAGTAGAAAGTGGATAGGTTTCCCAATGCTGGGTGCTTTTCAGTGAATCTATGGGTACAGACGTAAGTAGTGCTGTTCCGAATCACTCCTGCCCACATTTTCATTAAATGTTTAGCCTCCTGCGAAAGAGATGGCACTTTTTCTCACCTTTTTTGTGGGGGTGGGGGGGATGGTGAGAACATTGCCACAGGAGAAACAGAAATGCTTTCAAGGCAGTTGACAGGATCAATCTTTCGATCAAGAAGAAGTTAGGCATGGGGCAATGAGCTTGAAGGGTCCTGGAAGGACAATTGCAAGCATCTTAAAGTGGAAAGAGTAAAGCTAGCAACAAACAGAGTGGGCTTGGTTCCCCAAAAGACTACCCACTGTGCGCAGCCTATTTAGACTTGTCCTTGCTAGAGTCCTTAGCTAAAATCCCTGATAGGAAAAGTGAGAAGAAGTTCACTGGACTCTAGCATTGGAAATACTCCCAGTAAATTGTTTCCTGTGCGCACCTACCCAAATTATGGACTCAGATCAAGTTCCTGCCAGAGCTTACCAGCCTTGGAACTCAGCTGATAATTAGAATTTTAAACAGAGATTGCCAGCTCTAAAAGAAGATCCTGAGCTGGTTATTGAAGAGCTGCAGGATCTGGCAACCCTACATAACCACTCTCAATAGTTCTTCAAGTGGTTGTAACTAAAACGACTTAGATAGAATCTTAGTTGCTGCCAGACTTACTTAGGGTGACCATATGAAAAGGAGGACCGGACTCCTGTATCTTTAACTGTTGCATAGAAAAGGGAATTTCAGCAGGTGGCATTTGTATATATGGGGAACCTGGTGAAATTCCCTCTTCATCACAACAGTTAAAGCTGCAGGAGCTATACCAGAGTGACCAGATTTAAAAGCGGGCAGGGCACCCTGCCATCTCATGGGTGGCAAAATTGCTGCCACCCCCTCCCCTGATGGCTGTTATGTCCAACCCTACTGCCCCTGTCTTGGGAGATGTTTCAAGCTATCAATCAGAATCAGATTCAGAACTAGAAGATGCAGCACCAGACACCAGCCAGCCTGTACCAGAGGGGGAGGAAGCTCTCACAGGTGATTCACCAGCTGGGAGTCAGCCCTCTCCAGAGCTTATCTCCTCAAGGCCAAATCCTACACACTCCATGGGAAGTGAGCTTTCTTCTGGAGGAGAGCGCCCTGACAATCTAGCTGATGCTAGGGTCCGCCGAAAGCTCAAAAGCATGGGGCAGAAGGAAAGTGTGAGAAAGTCAGTTCAATTACACCAGAACCTGCCTCCACACCAGGCTGTCTGAAGTTACAGGCATTTGGGAAAGGGCTTCCTGTTCTTCTTGGTCAGACAAGTGTCTTGCTTAGTTTGCATAGTTTTGCCTAGGGGGACGTATCCAAGAGGTTAGATTCTCGTCATGTAGAAGAGACGTTTGCCGCATAATAAAAGCTTTGTGGAATACTTAGCAAGGCTCGTCATTTGCCTCCCATCAAAAGCAGGAGTTTTCTGAGAAACATGACAATGGCACAGAGCCACACAGCGTGGCTCTGTACCCATTTCTGGTGCTGCACTTACTCATGAGTAAGCAGGCACCAGGCAGGATGGTCACCCACATTGCCCACGGTCCTTGGGATTATCCCGGGGATGCAGGAAAAACGGAGGGGTCATCCCTGCCTGCTCCTGGGATCCCCTATGCATCATTTGGATGCACGGGACAACCCAGGGACAACCCTGGGAAAAATCCACAGTGCAGAAAGGGCCTAAGCCTCAGAAGAGGCAATTCAACTTTGTACAATGGAGAAGAAGTCACACAAAAGCCAGGAAATGACCCAGCAATTTGCAGTTGGGGGAAAAGTGTGTGTATCCATCTGGGGACCCCTAGAGGGCCAGGTTGAGCCTAAGAGGTCCTGGTTCGGCACATGGGCCTGAGGTTTCCCACCCCTAATGTCAGCCAAACAGGGACCCAGTGGTTATTCCTGGTGTTGTGACAGTTCATTTTTCAACCACTGTGATTGCAGGAATCTCTTTCTCTGGGTCTCTCTCACTGTATCGTTTCACAAGTCCCGCCACCAATGTGTGCCCAGGAACATACAGTGCCCATTGCTGGGAGTCATTTAGGCAACTGCTCCTTAGAGTAGGTAGTAAAGGAGAGGCTTTAACAAGGTTGGGACGCTTACCCTTCACCACTCCATTGTTGCAGAGGTCCTCGGGGCAACACTTGGAGGATATACATTTCCGCTAGGAAGGAAAGTTGGAGCTCACGGGCGATGGAGGACAATACTCGGTTTTGATGCAGCCTTTGTACATGACAAGCCATCCATCACTGCCTGGGATCTGCACCAAGGAAGAACAATCATGTACATTTATTTTTAAGCTATTTATTTTTAAGTTGTACATCCTGCTTCTTAAAAAAAATCCATCTAAAATAATGGAATGCGGGAGATCAAGGGAAAAGGGACACTCATCAGGATTCCAGGATGTCTGAAAGTTGCTGCAGGGTGGAGTGGTTATAAGCAAGACTGATACCAAGGGTAGTGATGGTTGGGCACCTTCCAAGGGTCCACACCCTGGCTGGGGCCCACTGATTAGGAGTCCCTGAAGTTGGTGCTCCTCTTTATCCTTGACACCTGCTTCTCCCTCTGGCCCAGTCAACAGAGGTGGTGAGAAGGAGAGGCAGGAGATGCCACTGACTACTTGCTTGTTGGCTCTCTGCCTGTCAAGCAAGCAAGTGGTAGCCATGATGAGGAAGAAGAAGAGGAGCACAAATGACAAACATGGGCCATAGCTAGGTGGGGTGATATCCTGGGGATTGCCCCAAGATCGTCCTTGTGTGTCCACATGACACACAGGGGATCCTGGGAGCAGGGAGGGATGATCCCTTCCTTTCCCCAGGATATCGCCCTACCCTTTCAGCCTGCTTTTTCCGCGGTCTCGGGATGATCCTGAGACCACGGAACATGTGGGGGGGGCATCGCGGTTTGTCCCAGCTCCTCACGGTTACTTGTGAGGAGCCAGGAACCACGCACAGGGCGCAGAACTCCTCAAAAGCACTGTGCCCATTGGGGTGGGGTGGGGGGGGAGTGGGACAAAATGGTAAAAATAAAAAAAACTCACCTTTTGTACACAAGCGCTCATACGCTCATCTCCTTTAAGAAAAAAACAAAATGGCAGGCGCGATGTCCTGTACTTCCAAGGCTGTCACACACCACATGTAAACAGAGGGAGCAATCTCACAATAAAAATATCGCGAGATCCTCACCCCTCTTTTACACTAGATCCGTAGGTCTAGCTGGGGCCATGGTGAGAAGGTCGCCTTGCTGAATGAATGGGCCTACTGAACGTATCTTGACCAAGGGCCCTCGAAACACTGCAGTTGGCACTACTTATAACTCATAAGGCACTCCATTGGAGTCCCAGAGCTTGTAGAAGGCTCACATCATTGTCTTTGTGCAACATTTGATCTTATCTTATCTTATTTATTTACAATATTTATACACAGCTCCCCATTCAAGAATTCTGGAGCAGTGAACGAATAGAATAAAGGAATAGAAACACATTTAAAAAATACATTTTAAAAAGAAACAAAGTGCAAATAAAACTGTGGCTGGTCATTAAGGGAAGGCTTCCTGGAACAACAATGATTTCAGGAGGCGCTGGAAGGAATACAAAGTTGGTGCCTGCCTAACCTCCAGAGGTAGGGAATTCCATAGGAAGGGGGCCACCACAATGAAGGCTATTTCCTGGTGGACTCCCATTGGACCATATCTTTTTCTTCAATTTGTGGTTACAGTGGTGTAGGGACAGCCAGGTGGAGAAGGAAGGGTCTTAGAAGATGCTCAGGTTATAAACCCATGTGTGTGGATGCATGCCAACTCCTACCACCACCACACTTCTTCATGGCTTTCCTGGTTGGAGACATGTTTATCTCATTCTTCCTTCAAAAGAAGTAGAATGGTGGGAAGAGGGAGGTGGAGGTGAGTACAAATTTTGCACCTGCCCCAGAAGATCCTGTTTGTGGCCCTGGACTGTCCCTTATTTATTTATTTATTTATTTATTTATTTATTTATTTATTTATTTTATTGCATTTATATCCCGCCTTTTTTTCCTCCAAGGAACCCAAGGTGGCCTACATAATCCTCCTCCTCTGCTCCATTTTATCCTCACAACAACAACCCTGTGAGGTAGTTGGGCTGAGAGTCTGTGACTGGCGCAAAGCCACCCAGTGGGTTCCCATGGCCGAGTGGAGACTAGAACCCAGATCTCCCGACTTCCAGTCCAACACTCTAGCCACTACACCACACTGGCTCTTAGAGAATCTTCCCTTCTTTTTATGGCCCAAAAGGAAGGGCATGCCCAATCCCAAACATAGTTCCTTGGACAGAATTCTCAACCATTTCGGTATTTGAAATGAATTGGGAATGTTCACCTAGATAGGCCCACTTAGCCTTGCAATCCTTATTCTCTGAATGTTTTAGAGCAGCATCGCCTGATCCAGACCCCGCCTGACGTTTTGACCTACAACTCCCATCAGCCCCACCCAACATGGACAATAGTCAGGGGTGTTGGATGATGGGAATTGTAGTCCAAAACATCTGGAAGGTTTCAGGTTCAGGAAGTCTAAAGAGGTTAGTTGTCATTCCTCTCACCAGGACAACCCAGAGAATGTTGTACTGTGAGATTTGCTAAGTAATTTCTAAAGGAGAATTCTGAACAGCCCTGTCAAGCTACAATTCCCACGAGTCTTTGATGAAGCCATGATCTTTAAGGCAATGTATTTAAAAAAAGGTGTGCAATATAATCTTTCCTAGCTTTAGATCCGTATTTCGCACTCTGGGTCCAGCCTTTATTGGCAGAACTCCCCAGAATGGAGCAAACCATTCCATGGGAAAGGACAAAAACACCCACCCACAATGTTCTCCATGCTAAGGGAGAGGCAGGCATTTTCGAATCCTGGACAGGTTCACGGTACACCAACACATGAGCCACCCTTATCACTGCAGTATCTATCTTGCAGGCAATTTCCTGGCGGAGAGAAAAAGCAGAATAACATAAACCATTGTGGCCGATTCTGACATCTTTATTGTCAACTGGTAACATGTGAGCCTAGGATTGCTTCTCTGTTGCAGACCACTCCTTCCATTTATATTTTCTTCCCCTGTTCCTTCTCTATGGGCACTCCCAGGACCGCACGCACCACTCATTTTCTGACAGTACATAAAAAGGACTGGGATGTGTACGCTTGTAAACAAGCAAACAGAAACAAAAAGGGATTAGGATGTCTATTAATGGAAGCTTGGATAAAGTCCTGGAGGAGAAGGCTACCAAGGGCTCGTCTATATGCCCTGTATACCCCCATTGTGACTGCGCAGCAGCTCTGCGTTGTTTATATGATGCGGCCGCCAACATCTTGCTTTCCTTCCAGGAACTGCACTTTTTCACAGTGTTTTACCACAACTTTTTCAGCTCTTCTGAGGCATTGTAGTTGTTTGGCCATCAGATATCTGGCCTCATAAGGAGCTCCTGGTCAAATTTAAAAAATGAGTTGGAAAAAAGTTTTAAAGAGAGAAAGGTAATGAAGTTAAAAGATTGGCTAGAAAGGATGAGAACTAGGGAAGAAATAAAGGAGAGATTAAAAGAGGGAAATATAACGTGGTTAAATTATCTTCAATTAGAACAGTGGACGAAGAAATGGTTAAATGATAATGGAGAGTGTAGAGCCATTACGAAGTTTGAGGAGCTGATTTTAAAAAAAGAAAATGAGAAAAGAGAAAACAAATTAATGAAAGGTCTAACGAGTGAAATACATAGAATATTAGTGGAAAAGGGAGAGACGGAAAGTGTAGGCAAGACGGTATGGGAAACTGACTTGAAGGAACAAATAGGGCAACAGAGTTGGAAAGGGATATGGAAACAACGAGTGTTGAGAAATATGTCTGTGAGGATAAAAGAAAACTATTACAAGATTGTTTGGATGTGGTACCTAACCCCGTTAAAATTAAATTAAATAAATAAGATGAATTCAGCAACATGCTGGAGAGGTTGTCAAGAGAAAGGAATGTATTTACATATGTGGTGGGAATGTGAATTTGTACAAAAATTATGGAAAATGGTGTTTAAAGAGATAAAAGAAATTTTAGGAATGGAGATTGAAGAGACACCTATAGTGGCATTGTTATCAGTATATGGAGAATTGAATTGTAATAAAGAGACAAAAGAATTGATAACGAATTTGTTAACAGCAGCAAGATTAATGATATCTAGGAACTGGAAGGTTCAAGGGGATTATCATATAGAAGACTGGTATAAAGAAATATGGGATATTGCTATTAACAATAAATTAACATGTAATATAAAAGTTAGAAGAGGAATGATAAAAATGAATGATTTTGAAGGAATATGGAAACAGTTTTTAGAATTCGTATTATTAAAGGGGAGAGGGAAAACACCTCCAGAAGAAGTAATGAGATTTTGGAAATATGAATAAGATCCCGGGTTGGGGGGAGCACTTTTATGTTAAGTATGATTATGTTAAAGAGATTTAAGTTAGAACATATGTTTATCAAATGCTTACTTTATATTACTATGTATTATGTGGTATTGTTTTATATCGTATTGTTGTATTGTTTGGATGTATTAAATAAATAAAAGGTGCTCCTGGTCAAAGGCTGCATAATCATTATATATCATCCATCAGGTGCTTACAGGAAGTTAGATAATGTTTCGGTGCCAGGAGGGAATTTTCCTTTAAACTTTCTGTGTTGCTCCCATAATTACATCAATTACGTACTCAGAGGAACAAGGATCGTTGTTGTGGCTGCTACTGTTTTTAAAGGTGTGTGCGTTCAAGTTCGCTTGGCAACAGCAGAGTCTGAAAACACTCCCCATTGGCTGACGTTTATAACATTATTGCTCTGTCCCTCCAGCTCCTCCTTATCAATCTACAACAAAATGGAGTACTTCAAAATAAGGGCTGCTGAACTTAGTAGCTGGCTTCGGACCATCAGTGGGATACAAAAGGCAGTATCAGTTGTTTCCTCTGCCCTACATATGCTGGTCACGTGAATGAGATCACCCTAATTACTAGGGGTGTGCACAGACCCCCCGCTCCGCTTCACTTGCAGATCCGCCATTTTCCGGATCGGGCCGCTCCGCCCCGCCCCCGCTCCGCCCACTTCCGCTCCGCTCCGCCCGGAGCTCCGGATCCGGATCCGGAGCTCCGTTTCCCCCCCCCATAGGCTTGCATTGAAAGCTAAAAAATTATACAACTTTTTTTCTGTTCAAGTTAGAAACCTCATGTTTGGCACCATGACACCTCATGGGGATATACACACGCATGCCAAGTTTCAAAGCAATCCCATCATCCCCTGATTTTTGGAGAATTTTTGAAAATCGGGCACCCCACACACACCATCCCTGCGAGGTGGGCAGGGGAGGAGGGAGGGAAGGCAGGCAGGCATGCAGCTGGCATTTCTGGGGGCATAAGGAAGTGAGCCAAGGATAAGCCAGTAATGCATATAAAATGGAATAAATCAATCAATAAACAAAGGAGGGGTGGAATTAAAAGCAGCAGTGTTGCTCAATAAACAACAAGAAGAATTTTTTTAAAAAGGCTATATCTGTCTTTTACCAGCAATAGGGGGACGTGCCCGGGGGAGGGGGAAGTAGCTGCCAGTTCAAGACACTGACAGCCACCAACAGCTCCGAGAAGAAGTAAAACGCTCACTTCGACTCAGAACAGGCATTGCTCCACCACTGAAAAGTGACCATTCACTTCAACTCATGAGAGGCATTGCTCCACCGTTTTACTCTCTTTGGAAGGCTCTATGGCCTTCCAGTGCAGGAGAGAGTGGGGGCACGTCCACGATGAGATGCCCTAGGGGAGCTCATCCCCTTGCACCACATCGATTCAGTTGTTCCCCAAGGTTAGGGTGGGGAGCAGTGCTGTGTTTCTATCTCTTATTCTTGGCTTAGTATATGATTTCAGGTTGTGTTTGTGCATTTGGTGGGGCTACTGTGTTAAAAAACACGGGGAAAAGCCCGTTCAGATGAAGAAAGAGAAGTTTCCCAGAATCCCAAGTTACCTGTTTTGCCTATGCCCTCCTCCAACTTTGGGATCATCATGACCGGGAGCTGACTCTGCCCCTCAGCCCTTTGAAAAAGGTATTTTTCCCGCCGATTTTTTAAAAACGTCTAGCCCGCGACCCGTACGATGCAGAAAGTTGAGAGTGGTCTCAAAATGACCCCCATCCACGACTCTCTGTGCACAAGAATTTTCAGAACGATAGCTTAACCCCCCCCCCAGTTATCCCCGATTCTTTCCCTCAATGCAATCCTATGGGCGAAAAGCCGAAAACTAGGGGTGTGCACAGACCCCCCGCTCCGCTTCACTTGCAGATCCGCCATTTTCCGGATTGGGCCGCTCCGCCCCACCCCCGCTCCACCCACTTCCGCTCCGCTCCGCCCGGAGCTCCGGATCCGGATCCGGAGCTCCGTTTCCCCACCCCCATAGGCTTGCATTGAAAGCTAAAAAATTATACAACTTTTTTTCTGTTCAAGTTAGAAACCTCATGTTTGGCACCATGACACCTCATGGGGATATACACACGCATGCCAAGTTTCAAAGCAATCCCATCATCCCCTGATTTTTGGAGAATTTTTGAAAATCGGGCACCCCACACACACCATCCCTGCGAGGTGGGCAGGGGAGGAGGGAGGGAAGGCAGGCAGGCATGCAGCTGGCATTTCTGGGGGCATAAGGAAGTGAGCCAAGGATAAGCCAGTAATGCATATAAAATGGAATAAATCAATCAATAAACAAAGGAGGGGTGGAATTAAAAGCAGCAGTGTTGCTCAATAAACAACAAGAAGAACTTTTTTTAAAAGGCTATATCTGTCTTTTACCAGCAATAGGGGGACGTGCCCGGGGGAGGGGGAAGTAGCTGCCAGTTCAAGACACTGACAGCCACAGCTCCAAGAAGAAGTAAAACGCTCACTTCGACTCAGAACAGGCATTGCTCCACCACTGAAAAGTGACCATTCACTTCAACTCATGAGAGGCATTGCTCCACCGTTTTACTCTCTTTGGAAGGCTCTATGGCCTTCCAGTGCAAGAGAGAGTGGGGGCACGTCCACGATGAGATGCCCTAGGGGAGCTCATCCCCTTGCACCACATCGATTCAGTTGTTCCCCAAGGTTAGGGTGGGGAGCAGTGCTGTGTTTTTCTATCTCTTATTCTTGGCTTAGTATATGATTTCAGGTTGTGTTTGTGCATTTGGTGGGGCTACTGTGTTAAAAAACACGGGGAAAAGCCTGTTCAGATGAAGAAAGAGAAGTTTCCCAGAATCCCAAGTTACCTGTTTTGCCTATGCCCTCCTCCAACTTTGGGATCATCATGACCGGGAGCTGACTCTGCCCCTCAGCCCTTTGAAAAAGGTATTTTTCCCGCCGATTTTTTAAAAACGTCTAGCCCGCGACCCGTACGATGCAGAAAGTTGAGAGTGGTCTCAAAATGACCCCCATCCACGACTCTCTGTGCACAAGAATTTTCAGAACGATAGCTTAAACCCCCCCCAGTTATCCCCGATTCTTTCCCTCAATGCAATCCTATGGGCGAAAAGCCGAAACGCAGTTTGAGCCGCGCGGTTGACCCGATTTTTAAAAAAATATTGCACGTGAACCACAGCACGCAGAAAGTTGAGAGTGGTCTCAAAATGACCCCCATCCACGACTCTCTGTGCACAAGAATTTTCAGAACGATAGCTTAAACCCCCCCCCAGTTATCCCCGATTCTTTCCCTCAATGCAATCCTATGGGCGAAAAGCCGAAACTCAGTTTGAGCCGCGCGGTTGACCCGATTTTTAAAAAAATATTGCACGTGAACCACAGCACGCAGAGAGGTGAGAGTGGTCTCAAAATGACCCCCATCCACGACTCTCTGTGCACAAGAATTTCCAGAACGATAGCTTCAAAAACAACCTAGTTATGCGCGATTATTTGCCGCAATGCAATCCTATGGCGAAATGTTTTCAAGATGGCGACCGGAGCGCTCCGCCTGAACTCGGAGCTCCGAAAAATGGTCGCTTCTCTTCGCCTTGCTTCTAGGGGGTCCGCGGTCCGCTCCTACTCCGCCTCTGGGTAAGGCGGAGCAGGCCAATCCGCTACTGCTTCTACGCTCCTAATCGGAGCGGAGCACATCCCTACCGAAAACGCAGTTTGAGCCGCGCGGTTGACCCGATTTTCACAAAAATATAGCCCGCGACCCGTACGATGCAGAAAGTTGAGAGTGGTCTCAAAATGACCCCCATCCACGACTCTCTGTGCACAAGAATTTCCAGAACGATAGCTTCAAAAACAACGTAGTTATGCCCGATTATTTGCCGCAATGCAATCCTATGGCGAAATGTTTTCAAGATGGCGACCGGAGCGCTCCGCCTGAACTCGGAGCTCCGAAAAATGGTCGCTTCTCTTCGCCTTGCTTCTAGGGGGTCCGCGGTCCGCTCCTACTCCGCCTCTGGGTAAGGCGGAGCAGGCCAATCCGCTACTGCTTCTACGCTCCTAATCGGAGCGGAGCACATCCCTACTAATTACCTGTGTCATGTCATGTCATGTCCAAACATGAAGCCACGTGTGGCTGGAATGACTTTTCACCCATCCCACAACCCATAGCTTGCTGTACATTGTATATTTTGATGAATCCCTTTAATGCAGGGTTATTAGCTCTTCTAACAACCATGGTTTGCTTTCCCATCAGGTTAGCAGATTCACTAACTCTCCCCACTGCCAAATATACAGCCTGACAAATAAGAGATGAGACATCTAAGGGCTCATCTACACCAAACAAGATATTCCACTATGAAAGCGGTATATAAAAGGCAGGAGCCACACGACTACTTTATAGCGGTATTGAAGTGCACTGACAACTGTTGGGACCCATGACACATACCATATACCGCTTTCATACCACTTCCATAGTGCAATATCCTGCTTGGTGTAGATGTGTCATGGGCCCCAACAGTTATCAGTGTACTTCAATACCACTATAAAGCAGTAGTGTAGATCCTGCAGTGCACTTCAATACTGCTATAAAGCAGTGGTGTGGCTCCTGCCTTTTATATACCACTTTCATACCAGAATATCCTACTTGGTGTAGATGAGCCCTAAGTGTGAATATGACCTATTGCAGCCAGTTCTACTCTTCCTTTTGCCAGGGGACTGTTACAAAGCGGAGCTAAAATCCTGCTGTTTTGAGCAGCCCACGTTTGGGAGACTATTTTGGCCACGGAGAACGATAGAACAAAAGCTCCACTCAGGCCCTTCAGGCCCTTCACGTCCCAAGTGAAATGGCAGGTGAGCTCATGGCAAACAATTCTCTAGCAAGCCCTTTGTGTCTTGTTACTCATCTGCATTAACACTTGCAGATTTTGTGGGGCCAAAGACGTAATGGCTGGTCCCAAAATATTAAAAATAACAGCAGATTTCAGCTTAAAGTTCTGACTGCTAGTAACTAAGCCTAGAAGAGACAAATCAACCTTTTATAAAGTTGGGGGACTGCACCAATTCTGGGGAAACAAGAAATCATAGAATTGTAGAGTTGGAGGGGTCCTATAAGGCCATCGAGTCCAACCCCCTGTTCAATGCAGGAATCCACCTTAAAGCATCCCTGACAAGTGGCTCTCCAGCTGCCTCTTGAAGGCCTCTAGTGTGGGAGAGCCCACTACCTCCCTAGGTAACTGGTTCCATTGTCGTACTGCTCTAATAGTCAGGAAGTTTTTCCTGATGTCCAGCCGGAATCTGGCTTCCTGACACTTGAGCCTGTTATTCTGTGTCCTGCACTCTGGGAGGATCAAGAAGAGATCCTGGCCCTCCTCTGTGTGACAACCTTTCAAGTATTTGAAGAGTGCTATCATGTCTCCCCTCAGTCTTCTCTTCTCTTCTCAATCTTCTCATGCCCAGTTCTTTCTCTGCTGTGGCACCCCGGTTGTGGAACGAGCTCCCCAAAGAGGTCCGCCTGGCGCCTACACTGTACTGCTTTCGTCGCCAGCTGAAGACCTTTTTATTCACTCAGTATTTTAACACTTAATTTTAACTTAAATTTAAATTTTACTGTTTTAACTCTGTATTTTAATCTTATATCAATTTTGCTGTGTGGTTTTATCCTGGTTGCGCTTTTTATACTGTATTTCGAAATTGTGTTTTTAACCTGTTGGGTTTTAGTGTGGTTTTAATTTTTGTGAACCTCCCAGAGAGCTTCGGCTATTGGGCGGTATAAAAATGTAATAAATAAATAAATAAATAAATTTCAGTCTCTCTTCATAGGGCTTTGTTTCCAGACCCCTGATCATCCTCATTGCCCTCCTCTGAACACGTTCCAACTTCATTGGAAGAAATGGGGTGGAGTCAGGGGAAAGGGAGTTTGGAACCCCAGGGGGGTGGAATTTGGCCCCGGAGCCTGAGGAACTACACGGCTGTACTAGGGTCTGGCTAACAGTTTAAAAGGTCTTGATGCACCACTCAGACACCAATTCCTGCCTTCATCTCTCCACCTTTTCCACCCCCACTTCATGGTGCCGCCTGAAGCAGGTCAGTGCATCCTGCTCCATGGCAGGGGCAGCCCTATCTCTCTAAAAGCATGTATTACCATATATATATATATATATATATATATATATATATATATATATATATAATGTTCCGAATGCAGGGTGCAGGATAGGGTGTGTGAACTTTGTCGGGATGTATCCAAGCTCGAGAAATATGGGCTTTGGAACCAAAATATAAAATCAGTGCAACAGAGAGAAAGTCACAGCCAGGGCAGTGTGCAGTCTATGGTTGGTAAATGAACTTTCTGTGGTCAGACAATCAAAATTCTATGCTAAGAAAAGGGGAAGGGAGAGGTCCTGTACAACTTATGCAAACAGAGCCAGTTTGCACAACTTGCAATGTACAACTGTATCCTGGAGGGGGCCGGTTGCTTCACAAAGTATGTTTCACAATTTACTCTGGGTTTACTAGCCATGGAAAGGGACAGTGGACTATTTTAGGTGCTGAAGCTGCAATGCCAACCTCCCCCCACCCCAAATTTTAATTCTCCTACCTTTGATTGCACAACTGCCATGGCTGTGAATTTCTCTGGCTGTGAATTTTTACCCTGCCCCATTTGCTGTTGTCTCCATCTGCTACTCAGTGTGGCTGCTGAGATGAGAGCTATTCCAAAATAGAATTCAGCCTTTGGGCCCTAGTAGGCAGTGCCAAGTAAGTCATGGCTCAGAGCTTCATATTATGAGGGTCCTCAAAATATGTTGGAGCTATGTATTATAATTGAAATCTCTTTGGCTTAAATACATTGGAAAGTCCACTGTGATTTACAGCAGAGTTGCTTTATATAGAGAAACACGGCAATGCAGCATTTTGAAGGGAAGGCAATAAGTGCAGACTGGAGCCAGTTTAAAAGAAGTTCATATCAAGTTGCTTTATTAGCGCGTTTATACACATTTTCAGAGAAGGCTATTTAACACTAGTTAACTACAAGCTTTCCCTAATGTTGTGTGTTGCCCTTTCATTACCCTATCGTATGTAACATATTTTTTTCCTCTTTAGTTTTTATAGTATGCTGTCTCTGAATCTTGACATGGCTTAGGGGCTCAGTGTGTCTTAATCCAGCCCTGCTAGTGGGCAAGGGGGGCACTATTTGGACTCTGCTTGGGCTCACTCTATTGAGAGAATACTGCAGGATAAAGCATGTCGATGTGTGTGTGTGTGTGTGTGTGTGTGTGTGTGTGAGAGAGAGAGAGAGAGAGAGAGAGAGAGAGAGAGAGAGAGAGAGAGAGAGAGAGAGAATTATTTGTTTTTCCAAGTAGTGTGATGTTTATCAGAAATCTGTCGTTTCTCTACTCCAAAAGAGCCAGATATCACTAGATCCTGCTGTTTGCATTCAGTGTTTACAGTTGGCTGGCTGGCATCAGGAACTCTGGCCTGTAATCAACACTACAGTAAAATAAAAGTGCTGTTTTACAGCCCAGTTTGCTAGTGTTGTTCATATCAGAGCCACCTGGCTTTGCCAGAAATACAGGCAGGGCTATCTCCATTGGCAAGATAAATATCGTGGAGCATTTACAGAGGCCCACACCTTAGCCACTGCTTACCCTGAAGTCTTTGTTCACTTGGCTCCTGTTCCAGGCTGTTGCTGCCTGCTCACATGCATGGGAATAGTAACAAGAGCACAGAGAAGGCTCAGCAGCCTGCAGCTGCCCTATCCTCTCCTTCTAGGCAGATTGGCTTGACAGCAGCAGTGCAAAACCTCAGGCACAGGAGCCAAACCAAGCCCTCTGGGATTCCCCAGAAGACCACACTCCCTTCTCCTTACCCATACGCCCTTCCCCCCAAACACTGGTCATTTGGTGGTTTCAGCAGGGGACCCACACTATCATCTGCTGCCTGTAACTTCTGTGTTTTCCATTGAAATGGTACGACATTTTCAGGCATTCTACTGCCTTCCAAGCACTGGACCTGCCAGTTTTCAGACATTCTAAAGGAATTTCAGACATACTGGAGTTCTGAGAATGTAGCTCAGTGCTTCAGGAAACAAGAAACCTACTGAGAGCTTTTGCTAATTTTATCAAGTGTCTTTTGGCTTTCCTTGTCATTTCTCCTAACGTTTTGCCTAAGAGAATGTGAAGGAATTATTTTGTACTTAGTTTGGATATTTCTTGGGGGAGGGGGTAATTGTTCTTTGCTTTATGACTCATTCACTCTTTTTTTCTGAATTGTTTTAATGTGGGATTGTTGTTGTTTTCTGTGTAGGCTGGTTAGTTTAAAATCAATAAGACAAAAGATCATGCAGTTGCCAGTAGGTCTACAGAGCAGGGGAGAGGACAAGAGGATCCACAACAAGTCAGGAGCCTTGCTCAGCTCTTTGGAGACAAAATGCCTGCTCTGGAAGAAATACATGTTTCACTTTTGCACAAATGTTTCCATCGAGCTTGACAGAAGGAATGTAGGGCAAAGGTGAGCAGAGCACAGGTTGGCTTTAACACATAAAAAGTCAGGTTTTTTTAGTAAAATGTAGAGGAAGGGGGAAATAGAGAGAAATCTTCGAAGGAAAAAAGAAACAGAAAGAGAAAGAAAATCAGAGAGCTACTTTTAGGAAAAGCTGAATGCTGGGGGAAAACTGAATGCTTGCAAAAGGTGAGAACTCTGACATTGCTGAGAAGAATCTAGAGAAAATAGGGACCCAATCTAATCAGCTAGATGCATTTACTCTGGTTATTTTCTTATCCTTTTGCTCTTTTGGTTTTGCATGTATGACAGGGGAAATTCCACATCTATTTCAGTTTCCACTTCGGCAAAAATTTGGTGGCCACTCTTAGGCTGGAGTGCTGGTGAAAAGCAATCTGTTACCAGCTACACTGACAGTTTGACATGGGAGGTTTTCTGGGTTGAGTATTGATGGCTGAAACATTCCAGTAGCAGTACTCGGGCAGGCCATGAGAGAATCCAAAGAGAAATGATGAACCCACAATTAAAAATAAAAATAAAAATAAACCAAAGGTGGGGGAAGGAATAAACATGTGGCACAGCAATTTACATTTCAAGAAACATTTATTTTTTAATAAGGGGAAACATATATTAAATGGAGGTTTGAAAATTAGCAAGTAATTGAAGAGCATTTGAGTACACATGGATTTTTTAAAAAAGTAATTATGTATCCTGCCAGTCAAACTGCCCACATATTTTAAAAAAAATGTGGTTTAGGCTTAAAACAGCTTCCCCCACAACCTGCTGCACTCCAGGGATGTTGGACTACAACTCCTATCATCCACAGCCAGGCAAGTGGGCTTCTCTTGGGAAGGCACCTTTTAATTTTGGTTCCCCTAATTGAAAAGGTTCAGTCTCCAGAGCTGACCGCCTGTGCTTTAGGTTTGAGAGGCGTGGGGAGAGAGAGCAAAAGACCAAAGGCCTTTAGATTAGATCGGAGTCAAAATTTCTCAGAAGTTATTTTTCTCTGAGAAAATGTCTTGATTCCCCCCCCCCCCTTCAACTCTCCACCACCAGATCCAGGAGGGGGAAAAAGCCATGTTGCCAAATTATCTCTGAATCAATCTCTCTCTCCATTCTGTTTGTTCTTTGATATGACAGCTGCCATTCCCCTCCCCCCCCACACACACACAGTGTCTCAAAAAGCCACTAGGCCTCTGGCACTCTGGAGGATTCAAAATGGTGGCCAGGCCACCCGCCAACACATTTATTGCTGGTGCCACTCATAGCAGCAGCAGCAGAAAAAAAGAAGAAGAAAAACAACAAAAACATTTGGGGGGAAATGAAGATGTGTATAGTAATGGTGAATCCCACCCCGAGAAACTGTTGGAGAATTTCTTCTTCCCCTGGATAAATTCAGCAAAAGTGTCTCACCCACCCCACCCCACCCCACCCACATACACTAATTTCTGTCTACGTGAAGACAGGTGAAGAATATCAAGAGACAATTAGCATACAGATCTACTTTAGATGTCATAATCCACTTTGAATTCATGAAGTCCCATTTATTGGGAAGGAGGAGGGAACGGTGTCTGTGATTCATTTTCTCCTCCAAAGGCAATTAGCATTTTCCAAGCCAACAGCACTGACCATTTATTCAATGCAAGGCACACAATTCCCAATCCAGAAGGAGCACACACATGAAACCCCATTTCCACGTGAACTAATTATTATTTATTCTACTTTATGAATTTGTACCTCCTTGACCCTGGGCACCCTTTGCCAAGTGCCCCCAAGACTGTGGCATTGCCCTTCCAGGATTAGAGTGACACCCCACATTTTCCAGATTTGTTCTCAATGTGGAGAGAGCAAGAAAAGTTCAACAGACTTCACTAAGCCAACAAGCGAAGGGGAAGGGAGGGAGAGAGAATTGTTGGAAGATCTCTCAAAAAAGGCATATTGAGAAATGACGGGATCCAGAAAGTCATGCTGAAAATCAATGCTTTCTCCGTGTCTAAAACAAACCAACTAGCAATTCTGGGGAGCAGCATAACAGATCATTAAACAGACAGGGAGGCAAACACAGGGTAGTTGGGTCAAGAGAGGACATTGAGTAAGAGGATGCCAACGATGGCACTCAAAAATGTGGCCTGGGAGGAGATGGCACCCAGGACTCCTGCATTAGTGCAATCTGGTTTCTTAGTCAGCTTGTAGATTTTTCCTGCGTAGGGCACCAGGGCATCCACATCCAAATCACAGGCACTCTGGGTAGCACAGCCTTTGATAGAGAAGTTGTCTTCCTTTTTGACTGTGGAGAGAATTAAGTAGAGACTCACTGTCAGAAGAACAGAACATCACCTTTCTGCCCCACTGCGCCTATTTCCTTGTTACGCTTGAGCTAGATTTTCTGTGGACATGGGAGTTACCGAACGATGGCATAAGTGGGAAAGATGGGTTGGTTCACACGTTCAGCTTTATTGCTTGAACGGCGCCATGTCTGTGTGAATGAGCCAGCACAGATCTAAAACCGCAGGTAGAACTTTTGTAGCATCCCATGAAGGGATGTCAGAGAAATCCTCATCAGATTCAAATTTCCGTGAATCCGAGCTGCAAATTCTGCAGGAGACCAGCTTTTCCCAAGTTGTAGAGATTCCATGGATTTGCAAGCCATTTTTTTAAAAAAAACTTTAAGGGGGTTTTGAAGAATTTTTCACATGCACAATAACACACATTAGCACAAGTGGAATGAAATTCTCATACATTCTAAAAAAAATCTAAGTCCGTCCATGAGCAGATGATGGAATGAAAGACACCTGATAATCTGCAAAATACAGAATGGATTTAACAAAATCTGTGCATCCCTAGTCCTACGTCTCCTCAAATACCCATTGATGATGATGTGGGCCCTCAAGAGGCCCACCTGCCAGGGACCAGTGTTGCCATCTTCATTCTCATTCCTTGGAGGCTCTGTTTGTTGGGGAAAAGAACATTCCAGGGAAAATGGTGCCCTGAAGGGTCAAATTTAGCTTATTTGCAAGCTAACTTGGACTATTTTAGTGCTCTGCAGTTGCTCCATAGCTAAAGGGGTTTGCAGTGGCAAACCGCCATTTTGTTAAAACATTAAAAATCATTTGAGGCACCCTGCAGAGCACGGCCCATGGGGGTGATGGCAAAAAAATGCCCTCTGGGCCTCTCACAATTGCCTACCCCTGATCTGCATAGTGTAAAGGTGTTCCCCAGACTCATGGATGATGGTCATTCCCACATTTCATGGTTCCCAGAAGCTCAAATCTTGAAACTCTGGAGACAGAAGCTTGGAGCTAAAGGTTGTTACCCAGCAGATGAGGGAACAGGATCTAGGAGGGTAGTGACCAGGATGCCTCCAACACAGAAAAAAAGCAGCAGTAAGTTAGCTGGGGAGAAAGCTTCAGGGAACGGTTCCCTCTTCCTGACCCCCACAATCCCTGATTTTGAGCTGCATGTCCTTTAAGGACATGCAGCATAGGAGGCAAAGAGGGGGATGATATAGGAAATGTTATATTGCTTCGTGTGTGTTTTTAAACGGTGGTCCTAAATACCAAGTGTTTAAGAGCAATCTGAGTAGTGCCAACTCCAGGTATTTGAGGGCCTTAGACAAGACAAGCCATGGGCCTCTTCCCTCAATGAGTGAACCACCTAACCACCATTGTCACCATTAGCTATGGGTCCTCATCTTCTTTCCCATCATTGCTACCATTTGCTTGCTTGGCAGGTCTCAGAAACTGGGGACTTTGGGTCAGATAGGGTGACCATATGAAAAGGAGGACAGGGCTCCTGTATCTTTAACAGTTGCATAGAAAAGGGAATTTCAGCAGGTGTCACTTGTATATATGGGGAACCTGGTGAAATTCCCTCTTCATCACAACAGCTAAAGCTGCAGGTGCCCTGCCCTCTTTTAAATCTGGTCACTCTAGCATAGCTCCTGCAGCTTTAACTGTTGTGATGAAGAGGGGATTTCACCAAGTTCTCCATATATACCAAATGACACCTGCTGAAATTCCCTTTTCTATGAAACTGTTAAAGATACAGGAGCCCTGTCCTCCTTTTCATATGGTCACCCTAGGTCAGAGACTGCCTTACCCTCACCCCTTAGCCTTCATCACCAGCTTCCCAGGTTCATCACAAGGGCCTACCGCCCATCTCAGGTGAACACAGGAAGTGAGGCATGCCCAATGCATCTCCCATGCTAAGAGGCTTTTTCATCCCAACTCTTGGGAAGGTCATGGTGTGGCTCTGCTCTATATAATCCAATGTTTATATAAAATCTCTATATAATGGGGAGGAATCAGGTGGGGTGGGGGTGAAGAAATACCGATAGATATCCCCATAAGGGAGATGCACTTGTCTTCGATGCCCGTGCAGGCGATGTCATTTTGGCCCACACACTGGCTCTTGTTGTTGTAATTCTCACAGACCGGGCAGTTCACCCCATTTTCAAAAGTACTAACTGAAGGCACTGGAAAACAATGAGAGGTCTTGTATTAGTGAGGTCACAGGGAACGAGTCTTATGGAACTGGATCAGGCATTACACGTAAGCGCAATACTGGCTAGTTTCCAATAGGGCCAACCTCTAATGTTCAGGTAGCATCAGCTATTGGTTTAAGGAGACCCCTTTTCCTATAGGGATGGTCCCTTTGCCAAACTCCCATCATCGGCTAGATATGAGCAGTGGCACAAACATAGAATTCCTGCCAGATATGCCTCAGGCCAAGGGTAGGCAGACTTCAGGCTCCTGGGGTCTACTTTATTTTTCCCCACCCTAAGAACCTCAAGGTCGACCAACTAGAATCCAAGCAGGCATGCACCAAGTAGAAATAAAGAATGGGGAGCTTTAGAACACATGGCCCAGACCAAGAAATTGTTCCAGTATAACCACTGGGCTTGCAATCCTTTTGCGCAAAAAAAAATCCACCCCTAGTTGGCGGAAGTGGACTTCCCAACTCCTCCTTCCCACAGCAGACCAGTCCCTTGAAAATGCTACACAATTTGTCAGGAGTCCCGGGCTGAATGGGATGAGTTCTGGTCCATGGGGCGGGGGGTGAGGCCCCTAAAAAATCAAGCAGAGGAACCTTCCATTTGCAGAAGGCAAATCTTGAATCCAACCCTGATCGGCGGTCTACTCCGAGCTTTCTTCATTTCAATAGTCATATTTTCATGGGGAACGTCATGACACAGGGCATAGCTAGACCTAAGGTTTATCCCTGGATCGTCCAGGGGTCAAACCTGTTCATCTAAGTGACACACAGGGGATCCAGTGCTCAGGCAGGGGTGAACCCTGGATGATCCCAGGATAAACCTTAGGTCTAGCTGTGGCCTCAGAAGCTCATGCCAATCCACAGCAAATCACCCAGGGATCTGCCATGAGATCCTGATCTACCTTCTGCCCTCCCCCACCTCAAGCCACCAGTACAAGACCCATTGCAGACTTGCATCTCTGTTAGGGCATGGACTTCAGCAGGGTGGCTTTTGAACTCAGAAATAATGGTCCTGCCATCACCACCACCCACTGTCCATAGGAGGGAAGTCACTACAGCCTCACCCACCCATCCCAATCATCATCCATGTCCAGGAACCCTTCCCAAGCCCAATCAATACCTACCACTTAAAGTCAGATTTGCATTGCAGTTCTCTGAGTGGCAACAGGATGTGCTGGTCTGGACGCTTCTTTTGGTGGATGTAGTCAATGTGAAGATATTCGGTTTACACTGAGTGAGGCAGCCTTTGTATGTCCCCGTGGAACTGACGTTTCCACCTGGAGAAAAGAGGATGGGAATAACCCACTGCACTGCAGCCAAGGGAAAGATGGGAAAGCGGGGCCTTTCCATTGGCTCTGCAGAGAGGCCGGCTCCTTGTGGCTCTTCCCTCCTGTATCGGTCATCTCACAACAACCATTCCATCAGGCTGCCGCAGAGGGAGCGATGAGAAAGCAGGGCCTTTCCATTGGCTCTGCAGAGAGGCCGGCTCCTTGTGGCTCTTCCCTCCTGTATCGGTCATCTCACAACAGCCATTCCATCAGGCTGCCGCAGAGGGAGCGATGAGAAAGCAGGGCCTTTCCATTGGCTCTGCAGAGAGGCCGGCTCCTTGGGGCTCTTCCCTCCTGTATCGGTCATCTCACAACAGCCATTCAATCAGGCTGCTGCAGAGGGAGAGATGGGAAAGGAGGGCCAACTCCAATGAATCTGCTGAGAAACCATCTCTGTCAGAGGAGTGCATCGGGGGGGGGGGGCATTTTGCCGAGATTTCAGACACACACACCCCAGACTTTGGCACGCTTCTCTACATGCTGGCCTGCAACGAGACAGGCTAGCTCGCAGATGTACCATTGTTGCTGCTGCTGCTGCTCCGGTTTCCTTGTCAATAGAAAGTTGTGCAAATTGCAGCCACAATTTGTATAAACTCTGCACAAATTGCAGCCACAGGTTGTGCAAATTCTGGCTGCAATTTGCTCAAATTTCAATTGATGAGGGTGGGGGAATACAAAAAGTTGCCCTCTCTTTTTTTTATCTTGAGGCCCAGATAGTGAATTTCTAGAACGTTACGTTGGATGTCAAATTGGATATCTTCATTCCAGGAATTTATGTGCGTTATGAATTGTTGTAATTCACCCGACATTTTGTTTGGCTCCCATAGCATTCCTCAACCTGGGCGCTCCAGATGTGTTGGACTGCACCTCCTAGAATGCCTGGCTGGGGCATTCTGGGAGTTGTAGTCCAACACATCTGGAGCGCCCCAGGTTGAGGAAGGCTGCTTTAGGCCATCACCCCTGTGGACACCGTTGTTATTGTAGATATACCACCAAAATCACAGAAATTGTAAAACCCTTTGATCAACAAAAACATTCTCTAAAACACTTCACCACCTGTAACAGTTCCTTTGTCATCTATGCCATCCAGTGCAAATGCCCCAAAATCTATGTAGGCAAACCATCAGACCCCTAAAAAAAACAAAAAAACGTATAGGGGAGCATCTTAGCAGCATAAAAAAAAATCACAGGCCAGGTGCACCATTAACCTGTCATTTTGCAGAAGAACAACATTCCCACACAGACTTAAGATTTTGGGCTCTGGATAAGCTAAACACAAATAATGAGAAACAACTATTAAGGAGGGAAATAGAATGGATTATTAAATAGAACCTTAAAACCTAAAGGTTTAAATGAAGGTTTGGAACTGTTCCCATTACTGGGATTCAGCAAATTATTGTAATTAATCACATCAGCCCTGCCCCAATGTAATGACCTTGGCATTTTCCCACTAAGATAACATCTGATAAAAGGGGGGGAAATGACAAGGTTATGTATATGGTGGCTGTAAAGACCAGTCACCGCTAATAATCAGTGAAAGACATTTTGCTGTTCAGAAAAACTCTGCAGATTACTTCCTACAAGTAAGATATGCCATATATTCTTTTGTTAAAATACGTTCTGTATGTATGTATTGAAATAATAGTATATAGAGTACTTTGTCCTCATATATTAAATTAAAACATGTTTTAAACATATTTCATATGTACAGAGCCCCCTGTGGCCATATGTTAATTTTACAATTAGAATATATATTTTACTATGTGTTGTTCCTTTCAAGTTTTACAATATGTTTTACAAGATGTATTTACAATATGCATTTTAATTGCTTACAGACCCCTGAGGAAGGCCTAGCAAAAATACAGGCCGAAACACGTCGGGCTTCTCAACCTAATATATATAAAAAAATAAAAAGTTCAGCATCTTGAGAACTCATTTCTCCCCTTTTTGCATAAATAGGTAAACCATTTAGGGAAACCTCTGGTGGTTGGAGGGCCCTTGCCTGTTTTAGCAGCCATTGGCTCCAGAGGCATTGGGAAAACGGTTGCTTCGCCAAGACAGGGAGACGATGGCATCAAGATGGACTCCTCAGACCCCGGGGCCTCTGGGGACGTGTGATCACACAGGCTTGGTTCTGAGAGTTATTCCCTTCCCCACTCCATCACCTCCTTGGTGTCACCTTCTGAACACAAAGAATCTAACCCTGGGGCCGGTGCACCCTGTGAAGTAGTTTAGGCTTAGAGAGAGTGGCTTGCCCAAAGCCTTTCAATGAACCTTGGGGCTGAATAGGGATTCGAACTCAGCCCTCTTTAGGAACAAACATCAATCCAGTACATCATGCCAGGACCATTGTACCCACCTAATGTGTTATTTTCCGTTAAGTAAACACATTCTTCAGCTGAGCAATTTTTGCATGTGGTGTTCCCAAGATCACAGGAAGCACATATAACATTTACAGCTCCTGGAAACAGAGAAAAAGGAGGAATAAAGATGTTACTCTGGGTGCTACAGTGTTACACAGGGTTTCGCCCTTGGCCCACCAAATTCACAAACGCCCACTCGGAGCGGAGATTGGAAACAGGGAACCTTCCCGGTTAAGCCTTCCCACCCTCCCAATTTCTCGCTGGTATGTGCTAGCCAGCTGGGAGGTTTAGGCTACAAAGCAAGGAAGAGGGCAGCAATGAGAGGTGTCTGTCCAGGGCTCCATCTATGGGATTTTTCCCCCACCAACTGACTTCATCAAACAGGCTTAAGAGCACTCACCACAAACACTAGGTAGGAGAACACAGAGGAAGCAGAGGAGCAGAACGTTCTTCATGGTGACTTAGAGGAAATACAAGCAGGACTAGAGATACTGGTGCAGCCAACTGGGAGACCTGGTGAGCTGTGGGATGATGTTTCCTTGAATCAGCTCAGGAAAAACCTATAGATTGCAAAGCCAAACTATTATTATTATTATTATTATTATTATTATTATTATTATTATTATTATTATTGTTTTTAAAAAAAACATTTGGATAACATACATTGAGGGGTTCAGCAACTGGCAGTCCCAAACTGCCCCACCCAGAGTGATGCCACCTAGTTCCCCGAATTGCTAACACTGGGAGGACAAGCTGAGTGTGGGTTCCAGAACAATAAGACTTAGCAGCAAACACCGAGGCAGTTTCAGGTACTGGTTGCTCACCACAATCCCTTGCCAAAGTGGCCATTTGGAAAACCATTTGGAAAAGCAGTTGCTGACCAAGGAGAGACCGGTTTCATCACTAACGAAACAAGAGATGGTGGAGAAATCTGCCACAGACCAGAATGAGGTCAGATTCCTGGGAAACTGATTTGTGGAGTCCATGGTGGACCGGCTCTCCCTGCAGGCTCAACCTGTAGGTTTCAGCAGGTTTCTCTCTCTCTCTCTCTCTCTCTCTCTCTCTCTCTCCAGATTTTCCCATTGCGGCCACAATTTACATATAAAAAAGTAGGTTATTACCGCAATTGATGTAAAATACACAAAGTACACTGAATGTAATTTGCCCAAGATACCCCAATCGCAGCTACATTTGGAGTATCTTGTCCTGTTTACAGAGAGAGAGAGAGAGAGAGAGAGAGAGAGAGAGAGAGAGAGAGAGGCCAAAATTCGGAAGATGAGTCAGGGGATCCAGCGGAAATCTGCTGAGCTCCAAGAGGGCTGGAGCAATGGACCCCCAACCCTAGATCAGATGTTAGGGGATTCACACATCCCTAGATGAAACTGATCCATCACTCAAAACAATTCCCCATTAGGAAAACCCCAATCACTTATTTATTTATTTATTACATTTCTATACCGCCCAATAGCCGGAGCTCTCTTATTGTCACATTGCATTTCCTGCTACTTCATAAACACCCCCAGTTCTTTCCAACACCTTGCCATCACCACTAAAACACCCTCATTAAAAAAAAAATCATGGCTTGCCCCCATTGAAGACTAGCATTGCAAAGGGGGTTGTTTCAGGCATTTTAACTTTACGATACTACTGTGCCCATATTCATCCATGGCATAACTTCTCATTTTGGCAGCGATCTCGCAGTCTGTGCACATCAAACAGCTGCCACATATCTTTGTTCTATTAATATTCTCCTCCTCCCATAAATCACTACCATGCTGGATGAACTACTGATTTGATGCAATTCAGGTCCAAATAAAGTCCCTTTTGCACAGCTCCTAGAATCACCTGCTGATTCCTTCTTCCCAGGTG
This sequence comes from Elgaria multicarinata webbii, assembly GCF_023053635.1. NCBI lineage: Eukaryota > Metazoa > Chordata > Lepidosauria > Squamata > Anguidae > Elgaria > Elgaria multicarinata. The sequence goes on from NC_086183.1 coordinate 26,530,088, forward strand.
AACACATATGGCTCTATCCTGCTTCCCCTGAGAGTAGCCGCCACAGGAGGAACACATACCACCACCACCCCTATTCCCAAAGTCTGCAAAAAGTTATGGGATAGAAACTGTTTCTCTTTTTAGACAAAGCCCCATATCACAACAAAATGCATTTAATCCTCAATGAGGTGATGCCTTATACAGGGCAGATGGTGAGGTGAATGCCTGCTTGCTAAGAAAAATCACCTGGCTTATAAGGGAAGGCAAAAGAATTTCAAGAAGAGTTATGAGAACTTTCAGGTCAGTTCCATACAACTGGAACCCTTGACCTGGGAGTACAACATTAGGAAATGTGTCCCTTCAAATCCTCCTCTGCGAATTTTGAGGGCCAATATTTTCTGACGGGAAAATATTCAGCAAATATTTGCTCCGACACACAACAGCAACGCTTTTGCAGAAGCGGTCGACGTTTTAAAGTGTCTGATTTGACCAAAGACACACAATAGCGATCCATATAAGATGGTCTCCAACAGACCACAGATAATAGCATTTAGAAACGTTTGCATTCATGTCATTCATGCATTCATTTAGCCCATGGACCACGTTCCATTCTAAAATCTCAATGGCAACATTCGAGACCGCATCTCAACTGTACAACGAAGTTGAAATGTGAAAACCCAGCCGATTTTGAAATGATGCAAACTTTCATTTCAACTCTACATGAGAAGTCGCCCAGCCCATTTGCAAATCTGGATGGATACAAAAAGGATGCAAATAACAACAATGTGTTGCAGCCTTACCAGCTATCCTGGATGTAGGAAGCCACTGCAGCTTACCTAGGAGGCAAGAGATCTAGCAGGTACAATCTCGTTCCAGCCCCTTCTCTTTCCATTTTATACAGGACTTGCAAGGATTTACATAGGGCGGAAAATGGTGTATCAGCTGATAACAAAGGGAATGTTTGTTCCTGGATGGCAGGCCAATATGGAGATATTTTTGGTCATACCCAGTTAATATTAAACTATGGGGCAGTCATTTCAATCAAAGCAACAATTTCATAAAAATTGCAAGTAATTACATAACAACCTATATGGCTCGGGTCCAGGTTATTTGAAAGAACGTATTCCCCCTTATGAGCCTGCCTGTGCTTTGAGATCTTCTGGAGAAGCCCTTCTTTCAGTCCCACCTTCTTCACAGGCACGCTTGATGGGAACATGGGAGAGGGCCTTCTCGGTGGTTGCTCCAGTGCTCTGGAACTCTCTTCCCGGGGAGGTTAGGCTGGCTCCCTCCTTGATGGGCTTTCGGAAACAGGCTAAAACTTTTTTGTTCCAGCAGGCCTTCTGTAGAATAATCTGGCCCTCTGCCTATGTTAAGGTCTTATAATTTTGTTGTGTATTTTAAATGTTTATGGTTTTGTTCCCCCCCCCTCCAATGTAATTTTTAAACTATGTAAGGCCGCCTTGAGGCTCAGCATTGGGCAAAAGTCGGGATACAAATAAATATTTAATAATAATAATAATAATAATAATAATAATAATAATAATAATAATAATAACCTTTTCATGTAGAAAGGTAGCATCTCTAGATTCAGGCGGTTGTTATTTATTTGTTTGTTTTATTAAAACATTTATATCCTGCCCTATATCACTGGGATCTCAGGGCAATGTACAGATAATACCATACAAACATTATAAAACAATAAATATGCCCAGCTAAGAACAAATTAAACCATTAATCAAGCTAAAACCAGTATAGAAGTTTAAAAAAAACAATAGAAACAATTAAAATTATGTGCAACCTTGGTGAATTTAGCCATCATAGGCCTTGTTTCTACATCATGACAAATGGCTTGCCTGCTTAGCCCATGGGTGTGAATGTCTGGATAATACAGTAGAGTGCCTTCAGAGTTTATCCCTTATGCTTTTGGTCCTGACCACCACTTGGAATATGGCCACCAAGAACTCATCTGAAATTGCATTGGGCCCTTGGGTTGAGTAGTGGTCTAATTTAGGGTGACCATATGACAGAAAAACCTGAATTTGTCTGGATTTCTGGTAATGAATCCGGGAGGGTGGTGGGAAATCCAGATTTTTCCCATCTTTCCCAGACAAAGGGCATCTCTACTTTAATAGGAATTAACAAAAATGCTTATAATTCTGTCATTTTTAGAGATAAAGCTTGGCACCATTATAGGTTTTAGGTAGGGCTTTAGCCATACCAAATTTGAAACAGATCCATTCATCCATTGATTTTTTAGGAATTTTTTAAAGTTCGAGGTTTTAAAATTATTATTTTTAAAACTGTCATTTTTAAAGATAAAGAGATGAAACTTGGCATCATGATAGTTTTTAGGTAGAAAAAAATCCGTTCATCCATTGATTTTTAGGAATTTTTTGAAATTTGAGTATTTAAAATTATTATTTTAAAAAATGTTATTTTTAAAGATAAAGAAGTGAAACTTGGAACTATGATTGCTCTTAACAAGGACTTTAGCAATGCCAAGTTTGAAACAGATCTGTTCATCCATTGAGTTTTAGGATTGTTTTTAAAGTTTGAGGTTTAAAATTATTATTTTTAAAAAAGTGACTCCTGTGCACATGGCCCTTCAAGTAAAAAAAAAAATGGCTGACGCAATGGGGCTTTCCCTTACCCCGTCGCATGTTACGTGTAGAAAAGGGCGATGGCCCACACTAGCTGTAGCGCGGCGGCGGCCCTACTCCCCACCGGATTATCAGCAAGGCCCTGAGATTGTTTGAGGCTGGAGGCTTTGGTTTATCTGTAATGACTTAGAGTGGGAGACAACAGAGGCTGCACAGACAACCCAGAGACATCTATTGTAACTTAGCCCCATGGTGCTGGCATGAAACGCTGGGCATTAAGAAGAGGGTCTCAGAGACACATGTTTGTGCAGGAAGTAGACAGGAGCTCAAAGTCTGGATGTGCGAAGTGGTGCCAACTCACAAGCTTTGAGAAGCTAATGTATATAAGTTAGAAGTGTGAATGGGCAAAGTAGTGTTCACTGCCACAACACCCACCCTAATGTTAGAGTAGAGAAACTTGTGACACTTATACACAAGCTTTTTTAAAAAATTGAAATTAAAAACAAAAAAACCCAGCCATCCGGCCGGCCAGTAGCAAACCCTGTTAACAACAACAGCAGCTTGCAGTGAGTGAGGATACAGTCAGAAAAGATATTTGAGGGAAGGGGGGAATGTATCACACAGAGTATAGCAAAAGCTTCAAAGTACAACAAAAGCTACAAAAGTAGGAGTGAGTGAAGTTAATTTCAGATACATTGAATCTCTCACTTGTTCTTTATTTCAGTGATTTTAACATTAAGATGTTATGTAGAATAGTTTTGTCTTAAATGTGTGCTGTAAAATCAGACATGTGACCAAGGCTATGTTCGGGTGGGCACGCCCCCTCGGTGCTGGACACGCCCCCTTGGGAGCCCACCATGTTGTCCTCCTTTTTGGTTTCTAAAATATGGTCACCCTATCTAATTCCCTTGATTTATGATCTTCCATTCAATAGTTTTATTGTTTTCTACAAAGAGCAAAGCACATAGGGAAAAGGGGGTAAGGAAATACAATACAAAAGTTACATAACATCACATACAACACATCTAATAAAAACACATAAACATAAGACCATAATCCATTTGAAGCAATCTTCATGTCAGATGTAGACTATCAATTATTACCATCTAGCCAGCCCAGTATTAGGTAAAAAAACCAAAAACAAACCACACACCACGGATTATATATAAAATCCACACACAAATAGATCATTTTTTGCAATTCTTCAATATACTCTATCAAAGGTTTCCAATCCACTGCAAATGAAGTTGTTGATTTTTCCCTTACTAACACCATAAGTTTCGCCATCTCCGCCAGTTCCAACACCTTGAGGAGCCATTCGTCCATTGTTGGTACTTGGGGTTCCCCCCCCCAGTATTGCGTATATAACAATCTAGCCACTGTTGTCATATACAAAATAACAGTGCTTTCTCTTTAAGTTGATAGTCCATAAGCCCCAACAAAAAAGCTACTGGTTTCATTTTTATATTTGTCTTTTAAAAAAATTGCATTATTGAGTGAATTTTAGTCCAGATTTTTTTTGCTTTTTTACATGATCACCACATGTGGTAAATAGTTCCTTCTTGTTCTTCACATTTCCAGCAGTCTCCCAAGCAGGCCCTGTACATTTTTGCTAACTTTGAAGGAGACATATATACCATCTATACATCATCTTATAAAAATTCTCCTTAAGTCTAGTGCTTAATGTATATTTTAAACCTTTTACCCACATATTGTTCCATAGTTCCCTTGGTATCTTATACCCAAAGTTATTATCCCATTTTAACAGACAATCCTTTCCCTGATTTATGATCTTGATACCCCTCTTTTCAGCTTGAACTGGCTCCTCAAACAGCTTACAGTTAAAGCCTACAGATAAGTACAATATAAATACGGATATCTGGTATAGAAAGTCATGGAGACCTGCCTATGCAGCAGCTAATCAGTGTGGAAGAAGCCCAGAAACATAAACTTTATGGGTGGATTAATTTTTCAGGTTCTCTTTCTCTCACATTATTGTTTTTAAATTTCAAGTTCATTTATGAATAAAGTTGTGAATTTATGTAAGTTTTTTAAAAAATAAAATAAAAAAATGCATTAAATTCTCACTAGGCATGGATGCGAATTTTGCTTCAGTCTACTTCATATAAAAATTTATCCCAAATGTGCAAACTTTTCCATAAAGGGGACAAAAAGAACTTGCATTTGTTTGTTTGTTAATTGATATGGGGAAAAGCAAAATGAACACATTTGTCCATCCAGGTCTCAAAAGTCTGAGTAGCCAATATCTTCAAGAGGTAGCAACACCCTCACACTAGCTTCCTGGGAAGAATGTCCAATTATTTCAGTGGCATGTACTTTAGGGTGACAAACTGTCAGGATTTCCCCGGATTTGTCCTGTTTTTTGTTCTTTCCATGGTGTCAGGGGGGATTTTCTATAATTTTCAATAATGTCCTGGAATGACACACCTTCCCCTTTAAGGCTGCCATTAGCATGCAGGAAGGAATGACATGCTTTCTTGAGGCACATCATTCCTCCACCCCGAGCTCCAATTGAGGTCTTAAAGGGGAAAGTGGGTCATTCGTGGACATTATAGAAAAGGCCCCAATTGGAGTGGATGGTGGTGGTGCAGAATGAAATCCTTTCCCCTCCTCCGCTCCAATCGGGTTCTTTAAGGTGGCGGGGGAATAACGTACTTTCTGCAGGACTCAGAAAGCTGCTTCCCCCCCACACACACTAGGTGTCCTCTTTTTTGGTTTCCCAAATATGGTCACCCTAATGTACTTATTGCAGTGTAGATCTGCCTCAAACATTGGAGTACAGTGACTATAGGCCTTGTTTCTCTTGCAGCATTTTTTTTTCCTTTTTCCAACTGCAGCATGAACATGAATGCTTCCTGCTGTGGAGAACAGAAGTATGTTGAGTCATAGCAACATCTCTGTAAATGCAAGAATCACCTGAATCCGTTAGACCAAGGTCCGTCCATCTATTGCCTCACAGAAAACTCAGATTGTGCATCACACACAAGCATCAACAACCAGCTTGTGTGTGATGCACAATCTGAGTTTTCTGTGGGGCAATGGATGGACGGACCTTGCTCTAAAGCATTGGTTCTCAACCTTCCTAATGCCGCGATCTTTAATACAGTTCCTCATGTTGTGGTGACCCCCAACCATAAAATTATTTTCGTTGCTACTTCATAACTGTAATTTTGCTACAGTTATGAATCGTAATGTAAATATCTGACATGCAGGATGTATTTTCATTGTTACAAATTGAACATAATTAAAGCATAGTGATTAATCACAAAAACAATATATGTAATTATATATTGTGAAATATTTATTTCTAATTTCAAATAAATGACCATCGGAAATATGTGTTTTCCGATGGTCTTAGGCGACCCCTGCGAAACGGTTGTTCGACCCCCCCAAAGGGGTCGCGACCCACTGGTTGAGAACCGCTGGTCTAAAGGATTCAGGTGATTCTTGCATTTACAGAGATGTTGCTATGACTCAACATACTTCTGTCACTTCTGTTCTCCACAGCAGGAAGCATTCATGTTCATGCTGCAGTTGGAAAAAGGGGGAAATTGCTGCAAGGGAAGCAATGCCTATAGCCACTGTACTCCAATGATTGAGGCAGATCTACACCATAAGTACATGCCACTGAAATAATTGGACATTCTTCCCAGTTTAACCCCTGGCTGCACGTACCTCCCCTTCCTCTATTGTCTTTCTTGTGCTGAATCTGGTAATGGACACTGGTCCCAAACCAGCTCTAGTCACAGACAACTTGTCTTGTTTCACAGCTGGTGGTCCTGATGGCAGAGGGGCACCCCCTTTTTTTATCAAAAGACGCAGCCCACCTGTTGAATAGGCAGATTAGCATAGTTGGCATTTAGCAGGGTCCAAGCATGGGAAGGGTACACCCAGTGGAGGCTGGTGGCTCTGAATTCAATGGGACAGTGAATCATAGAATAGTAGAGTTTGAAGGTGCCTATAAGGCCATCGCGTCAAATCCCCTGCTCAATGCAGGAATCCACCTTAAAGCATACCTAACAGATGGCTGTCCAGCTGCCTCGTGAAGGCCTCTAGTGTGAGAGAGGCCATGACCTCCCTAGGTCATGGGTTTCATTGTCGTACTGCTCTAACAGTTGGGAAGTTGTTCCTGATGTCCTGCCGGAATCTGGCTTCCTGTCACTTGAGCCCATTATTCCGTGTCCTGCACTCTGGGAGGATGGAGAAGAGATCCTGGCTCTCCTCTGTGTGACAACCTTTCAAGTATTTGAAGGGTGCTATCATGTCTCCCCTCAGTCTTCTCTTCTCGAGGCTAAACATGCCCAGTTCTTTCAGACTCTCCTCATAGGGCTTTCTGGATTTTAGTCAGAAACAGCCAGAACTCTAAAAGATCTATCCAAGGTCCTGAACCTATTTTGAGGATAGGGTTATTATGAGGGGAAAGAAACCCTGAAGTTATACCTTGTGGTTGAGGATATTTACCGAACTTTATCCCAATCAGAATCAGTGTTAGAATAGAACAAGCAACATTCTGTATAGCCATGTGCTGGCCCAGGCCTTTTTTTTTCCTTTTAGAACAGAGAGGTTGGATTGGCTGTGCATTTAAACTAGCTCCTGTAGTTTGAGAGACAGAGAGATGTTGTGCTTCCTATGTAACATACTCTCTCAAGAACTACCAATCCCAGATTTCCTTGCATAGATGCAGAAAGGAGGGGCAACAGGTGTTGGGAGGCACATAATAATCCCAGGTACATTGATCCCAGAGACAGTGGGAGCTAATGCTGCTGGAGGATTTAGAAATATACTGCTATGTCTGTCTATGCATGCAGTATTCAACTATGGGGCAAGAATGGTAAAGCCACGTAAAGTGCAATCCTACATAGATTTAGATAGGGCAGAGTCCTACAGCTCCCAGAATGTTCCACCCATCATGACTGGCTGGAAATACCCTGGGAGTTATAGGAAGGGAGTTGTTTTTTCTTCTTCTGTCTAACCATCCATAAGATTGGTTCCTTAGTTATTTTGTCTATTCAAGAGAAGTTGACTTCGGAGAAATAAATCATGATTTTGCAATGCAAAAGACGGGGGTGGGGTGGATGGAAATAACATGTGGAAGTAAATGAATCTTTTTGCAAAATGTCTGATCAACTGGAATAATAGGGGGGAACTTCATCAACAAGACAATACATTTATTGAAACCAATCAGAAAGTAACAAATGCCCAGCAAAGTTTGCCAGCCCTCTCATGCAGCCTGGCTGCTACATTGAAGGAAAACAGCAAAAGGTGAGGTGGTGCAGAAAAACTCCAATATGGGCTATGGTGTAATTTCAGAAACGCAGATAATGTAGAATCAAAATATTTTCTTCACGATTCCTGAGATTGTATTATGGGATGGGAGGGTGGGATGTGAATGTGTCCATGGGGGAGGGGGACATATTACAAGACTGCATCGGACCCTTAAACAATTACGCTTTAACTCAGGCTATCAGCAACAAAGTGCTTCATTTTCATTTCCCTCTGTTAATCGGGGAGGCTAGCGTAGTTAATAATGCAGGGGGGGGCACAGAAATGGCTAGGTGCCTGTTTTAAGAGAGCAATTTCACCCACAGTGCCCAAGAAAGAGCAGGAAGCAAGATGGCAAAGGAGACGTTCTTCAAAGTATGCTTGCTGCTGCCGCTGTCGTGTAGGGTGGTGGCAGAGATGGGCGGCTTGGTTGTTGGCATTAAGGGTGCCTCAGAGATGTTCTTGTTGGTAATCTTGTATGTATTCTTCGACGTTTGCATATTGATCTCATTCGTCTCATTCGTACTTAGTATGGTACAGCCTTGTGCAGCAAATGGAGTAATGTCCAAAAGATTGGCTGAGAGGGGTGGGGGAGAGAGAAAAGACCTCCTTCAGCACTACAAAGGTTTCCATCATTGTCACAATCCTCTCCCAGAAGGCTACACTTTCTGACTTTCCCCAGTCATGAGGCCCAATCCATGAGTAACTGCCTCATACAGATCTTGTAATGAATGGCCGCTGAGCAACACCACTCTGAGGCCACCTTCCATTTCTCATAATGGTAGATGCTCAGATGACTCACTTCCCAAATCCCACCCAGACCTATGGTAGAGCCAGTGCTGGGACATCCCAGCGAAGGACAGTCGAACGAGTCGTTTCAGGGCTCACTGAGGCCTTTTCCCACCCCAATGCTCATTTCACCTTGTTCTCACCCCTGAATGGAAATGCCTTTTTCTTTTTTCCCCCAAACAGGAGAAGTGTCCACTTTTCCAAGTAGAAATCCAAGAATGCACTCCACCCCCCCATTCATTGAAGTGTGACATTATGCGGCTCTTTGCGGAGGTGGGGGGATGTGCATTTTAAAGTGCACATTTTGAAACAGACACATTTTGCAAACGGGATTGCAAGCTCGAGAACGTTGCTTTAAAAATGTGATCGTGTTTGGCGGGGTGAGCAGGGCGCTTCTGTCAATTTTTCAAGCGTAAACTAAATTCCGGGAAATTCCCCAGCACTGCCCATATCTGGTGCTGACAGTGCTGGAACACTCCGGTTGGTACAATCGGAAGTTTCATATTCAAAATTTCGTGGCACACAATCTTGGCAAACTGTGTGTTAATTAAGCCACAATTTTCTGCCTTTATGTGTGAACTGGATCATTTCTAGCAAGCTATTCCTGCTGTAGCACAATTTTTGGGTGGCTACTTAGCTATGAATGAGCAATTAAGTCCCATTAACTTAACAAAAGCCCTCCTTCTGCTGAGAGCTTTGCACTTCCTCAGCACCACTGGCAGGGAGAATCAGGGCAATGAAAGGGAGAAGCTCTGGGCAGGTAAAACCCTGGGAGATCACACTTTAAGGCCTTAGCTAGACCTAAGGTTTATCCCAAGATCGTCCTGGGGTCATTCCTCTTCATGTAAATGACACACAGGGGATCCCGGGAGCAGGCAGGGACGACCCCAGGATGATCCCAGGATAAACCTTAGGTCTACGTCTGCCTTCAGGACAGGTTTCAGGTTTCACAGCCAGCTGCTGCTGAACCATTCAGTAGAATCAAGTGGTAAAGCTTTACCTCGATTGTGCTACATCAGAATGTAGATGACAGAATATCAAGGATCTGGAAATGTTTAGAGGGTTGTTTTTTTCAGCATCCATGAGGCCTAGAAACTTACTTTTTAAAGCCACTATCGTAAACCAGTATTTGCAAGTAGTGTCAGGCAAATGAGCCTCCCTGCCCACATAGTAGTTTCCACACAGTAGAATCCATGTAATAATTTCTTGTAAACTACTCCTGAATTACCTTTATTTGTTCTTTGTCCAGAAGCAGTAACACAATATATTTCAAGTCCTACACAAGGAGTCAACTCAGCAGTACACGTGGCACTTGTATTGCTGAAACAACTTGGGCAATGCCGTCCATTCACCTTGGTGTCCCTTTCAACTGTAAAGCAAGACATAATTGAGGATCTAAGAAAGAGAGGAAGCCATGGAAGCCCTGTTCAGGCATTCAGTTTACCAGGTAGGCAAGCTCAGCTCTGCTGAGACACCAGCTCCTTTTGGCTCCTCCTTCCCCTGAACTGTTCCCATTCCAGTTGGTTCTGTTTGTCAAAGTAAGAATTGGTGCCTGCACATTCTTGTTTTCCCCTTTTCTCCCCATCCCTGGGGCTGTCTAAATGCTCGGAAAGACCCGGAGTGGATGTGTGGCTGCGCAGCATCAATTATACAATGGCGCTGCAGTCACGCACCCGCCCTGGGGCTTTCCACCAAAGCTGCAGAGAAAGAAGTCAGGAGCTTACCCTGACTTTTTTCTCTGGAATAAGACAAAGATGCACAAGATGGTGTCAAGACAGCCCCACAGCCTCGCTCCGGAGGCACAGCAGAGGCGTGCCCGGGAGCTTCAGCTGTTGGGCGGTATAAAAATGCAATAAATAATAATAATAATAATAATAATAATAATAATAATAATAATGGCGACCTGCAACAGGTGGGGGCAGCTACAGTCTCCAGATGGCCTCCCAGAAACCCCACGCTCCCTCCTCACCATTGGGATTACCCAATGCCATCCCAGGGGAGGGAAAGCACTGGGTTTCCGAGTGACACAGTGTCAACCCGGCACCGTGAAGACACACCCCTCCCTACCCCAGTTGTAGTGTGTTAGGGGTAGTCTTGGATGAGTGTGATTTTAACCCATCCGTAAGCCATGCTGGGAATCCTTTTGGTTGAAGAGTGAGGTCAAACTGCTTTGAATCAATAAGGAATAGGAGATTCCCTCAAGCAAGGAAGGATCAAGCTCTAATATTTGGCCTACATACCTTTATTATTCTCTGCATTACAGCTGTCTTGAGTACAAAGCGTTAGGTTGGACACAAAATATTTGTCCTTCCCAAAACTTAAACTGAGAGCAAGTGCTGGGAATTCTTTAGTAATGCACCCTTTATAATAGTATACATCCAGGTTGCCATCTGTTTAAAAAAGAAAGGAATTACATCAAATAAGCCTTGCTTTTGTAATTCTTTTTCACAGTTGCAAACTTGTTCCCCACAGCCATCTTCATAGCCCAAATGATAGTTCTATTACAGTAAATGCGGTCGGCGGGGACGGGGGGGAGGAAGGTCTCATTGAGCCTGCAGGAACATGGACCCTACCCCACATTTTAAAAGCAGGAGGAGGCCAAAAGGGAACGACAGGATGAAGTGGTGGTAACAGAAGATGAATATTGGCAAAGGCAGATAACATGGACTTGTGTTTTGTTTCATTTTGGGGTGCGGGTGGGGGGTAAAGCCAAAGGAGTCATGGATGAGAATCTGAAGGGAAGCAGAGTGATGTGGGAGAGAGAGAGAGAGAGAGAGAGAGAGAGAGAGAGATGGTGCCATGTTGGTGCTCTAGGTGGAAAAAGCAGAAACTAAGAACCTTGCTCAGTGACAGAGTCCCTGTTTTGCATGCAAATGGACCCAGGTTCAATCACCAGCATTTTGATGTATGGTGAGGAAAGAATCCCGCCTTGAGAGCTGCTGCCTGTCAGTGTCAACAATACTGGGCTTCATGGACCAATGGTCTGATTCAGTCTAAGGCAGCTTCCTATATTCCATCAGTCCCACCACCATTGCAGGCACGCCTGTTGGGAACGCAGGAGAGGGCCTTTTCAGTGGCTGCCCCCGGGGCTCTGGAACTCCCTTTCCAGGGAAGCTAGACTGGCTCCCTCCCTGGTGTGTTTCCAGAGGCAAGCTAAAATGTTTCTGTTCCGGCTGGCCTTTGGGGCGGGGGGTAGGCTGGGCTTCTGTTTACACGTTGTTTATATATTAGGGTTTTTTATTATTATTATCATTCCTATTTTAAATGTTTTAAATATTTTAATATTGTACAATATTTAATTATATTTTTAATTTTTGTATATCTCTACCTGTCTTAACTGTACTTGTTTTAATTGGCAAAGCTGCCTTGAGTCCTAGTATTGGGGAAAAGGTGGGATGTGAATAAATGCAATAATAATAATAATAATAATAATAATAATAATAATAATAATAATTCGTTGAATCAGGAAATCCAGTGGTGCAAGAGGGGCTGGGGGTCAGTGGTACGGCACCTGCTTTGCATGCAGAAAGCCCCAGGTTCAATCCCTAGGATCTCCAGGTAGGGCTGGAAAAATTCCTGCCAAAACCCTGGAGAGAAGTTTCTGCTGCCAGTCTGTGTCGACCATAGATTAGGGTGACCATATGAAAAGGAGGACAGGGTTCCTGTATCTTTAACAGTTATATTGAAATGGAAATTTCAGCAGGTGTCATTTGTATATATGGAGAACCTGGTGAAATTTCCTCTTCATCACAACAGTTAAAGCTGCAGGTGCCCTGCCCTCTTAAATCTGGTCACTCTGGTATAGCTGCTGCACCTTTAACTGTTGTGATGAAGACGGAATTTCATCAGGTTCTCCATATATACAAATGACACCTTCTGAAACTCCCTTTTCTATGCAACTGTTAAAGATACAGGAGCCCGGTCCTCCTTTTCATATGGTCACCCTACCATAGATGGAACGAGGGTTTGAGTCAGTATAAGGCTGCTTCCAATGTTCCCAAGGTAGTGACGCCAGACCCCAAGCTTGAACCTGTCTGTCAGAGCACTTCAAGCTGGGACCCCCAGAGACATCCCCATAAGACAGATTCCCCTGAGGAACCAGCCCCCTTGATACCAGGGGCCTCGTACTCAGCAGCGTGGGCAAGACGCAAAGCAGGCTCTGACTGAGAGGTGGCAGACTATTAGTCCACCAGCTCAAGCAACCCTTTAAGGTTCCCCATGCTTCAGGAAGGGGGAGTAGCCTGGGAGGGGTAATCTAGCCCAGGAAGGATAAGAGGCTTCAACTGTGCCCCAGACATTAACCCTATTCAGGTGTTACTCAGATGTATACGCAATGAAGGGGCACAGGATGTGCCAATTGGCACACAGCTCCCTCCTCTAAAATGCTGCTGCTGCAACCACCTTAGGTATAATGGTGTAGGGCTGGTCACCACACCTAAAAAAAAGACTAGAACTAGAAAAAGTGCAGAAAAGGGCAACTGAAATGATCAAGGCCGTGGAGCTTCTCCCCTATGAGGGAAGGTTACAACAGCTGGGATTGTTTAGCTTGGGGAAAGGAGACATGACAGAGGTGTACAAAATTATGCATGGTGTGGAGAATGTGGCTAGGGAGACATTTTTCTCCCTCTCTCAAAATACTAGAACCTGGGGTCAATCCCATGAAGCTGATTGGTGGGAGATCCAGGACAAATAAAAGGAAGGACTTCTTCACACAGTGCAGAGTTAAATTATGGAACACACTACCCCAAGATGTAGTGACAGCCGCCCATTTGGATGGCTTTAAAAGGGGGTTGGATAAATTCCTGGAGGAGAAGGCTCTCAATGGATACTACCCCTGATGGTTATGTGCTACCTCCAGTATCCAAGGCAGCAAGCCTGTGTGCACCAGTTGCTGGGGATCATGGGTGGGAGGGTGCCATTGCACCAAGTCCTGCTTTGTTGGTCGCTAGCCGACAGCTGGTTGGCCACTATGTGAACGGAGTGCTGGACTAGATGGTCCCTTCGTCTGATCCAGCATCAGGACAGTTCTTATGTTCTTATATTCTTATGCTCTATGGCTTCCCGTACATGGCCAGGACCCTCAAATGACAGTAAGAAGCTCTGAGATTGGCTGAGCCAAGAGCTTGGCCTCAGTCTTTCTTCCAAACAATTGTAGTTCACCTCAACCAGAAAATCTCCCCACAAAACCACGTGGCCTGGCCTTGATAGTTCCTTGCTACAAAAGATACTTTCAGATAAAGATTATTTACCCAATGTGTTGTTTCCTCCGAAAGACAGGCAGCCACCGGGCTTTCCTGGAAGTGGGCAAGTGCTGGGGTTATCGCACTTGGGATTTGTTGCTGTACACTCGTAACATTTCTGATCTTCTAGGGAAAGAAGCAGAGGGGAGATGTCAAATGCCAACCGTTTTTCAAGATGTACATTCCTTACCTGCTAACTTCTTAATTCTTCTCATCTTTTGGTGCTATAAGCTGTCCACGGTTTCCAGGAGGGCCAACATGTATGCTTTTAATGTATTTTTTTTTATTGTTCTTATATAGACATCATTAAAAAAAAATCCAGATGTCTTCTTAAAAATTAACATTAAAACACAGGTCACGGAAGAGGACTATTTTAAAAAACAGCAGTAAAAACAGTAGATTAACGAAGACACAGGGCTTTGCTAGACCTGCCGGGATAAGCCGGCAGGGAGGCGGGGCGGCAGCGCACTGATGTTAGCGCACACTGCCCGGGCTTCCAGACGCAGGACGCGCAGGGACGTCGGATCCCTGCAGCGTCCGCCACTTTTTTTTAAGTTTAAAGGGGCCACGTGCGGCCCGAAGACTGCGGAGAAGGTAAGCGTTTTTTTTTTAGTTAACCCCCCCATCCGCTCCTGTGTCGTCTCCCCTTCTCCCTGCGTGTGTGTGTGTCTGTCCTGTGTCGTCTCCCCTTCTCCCTATGTGTGTGTGTGTCTGTCCTGTGTCGTCTCCCCTTCTCCCTACTGGGATCTCCCCCGGCCGATAGGCACAGCGCTCAGCACTGTGGCCAGTCCGCGGCTTTTTGCAACTACTCACGAGTAAGCGAGTAGCCGCAAAAAGCCACGGAAGTAGTTAGACGTTCCCCAGCCACCGCCTCAAGCCGGGGCTGGGGAAAAGGCGTGCCATAAGCGACTTCGCTTATGGCGTGTTAGAGGAGGCTTCAGTGCGGCCTGGAGCCGGATTCCCCTGTGCGTCATGTGGAAGCACAGCAGGGAAACCGGCTCTCAAGGCGCGCTAAGGCCTCGTCTAGGAACGCCCACAGTAACATGCATTATCCACTAAAAGCTCAACAAAACTAAAACTGTGTTCAACTGATACTTAAAAGGTTACTAGAGTAAAGGTTACAAGGGCTCATCTACACCAAGCAGATAGTCCACTATGAAAGTGGTATGAAAGCAGTATATAAAAGGCAGGAGCCACACTACTGCTTTGTAGGGGTATTGAAGTGCACTGATAACTGTTGGGACCCATGACACATACTATATACTGCTTTCATACCACTTTCATAGTGCAAAACCCTGCTTGGTGTAGATGTGTCAATGGGCCTCAACAGTTGTCAGTGCACTTCAATGCCACCATAAAGCAGTAGTGTAGATCCCGCAGTGCACTTCAATGCCACTATAAAGCAATAGCGTGGCTCCTGCCTTTTATATACCGCTTCCACAGTGGAATATTCTGCTTGGTGTAGATGAGCCCCAAGTGTCTCTAGAGGGAGTGGGGGGGGATTCACAACTGAAGAGCCACCACTAATAAGGCTGTGTCTCCAGTCACCGGTTTCCTCCCTTGGTAGTGAGAGCACATGGAGCAGAGCCTCCAACTAACACTTCCACGAACAGGCAGGTGGATATAGGAGCGAGTAGTCCTTCAGGTAGCCTAGTCCAACGCCATCGTAGGTCTTAGGTCAAAAATATCACCTTCAATTGTCTCCAGAAACAAACTGGAAGCCAGTAACAATTTCTTAATTATGACAATCATTCGAGATGATAGAAAATAGCTTTTGAAAAGAAATTCAAAGGAGAGAAAAAAGTTTGGGGAAATTCTCAGGGGTTTGGTTCAAGGTTCTTGTGCTTTTCTTACATATGAGAAGACTGGGGGGGGGAGTGAGAGTGCCCTGTCTTTCATTGCACAGTCCTCTCTCTGAAAGCCTGCAGCGTCCTTGGCTTCCCACACTTCTCGGCCAGGGGAAGACATCTTAAATGTATATTCCTCCCATAGGGCCTCTTCAGATCAGGAAGTGCAGGCAGCCTGGGTGACATGTAAAGCAAGGGTGACATGTGTAATAGAAAGAAAAATATAGACAGTCCCCTCAGCTACCTCACAGTTTAGGTCAAAACCACCAACAACACAGTTTCAAAATAAATTATAAAATGCTCTCAAAATGAGGCAGAAAAATGGAAGCCCTTTTCATGGGGAAAGAGAACTTTCAGGAAATTCCTGAGAATTGTTCTTTTCTTAACCCCTAGAAATAAAAGGACACATTTCAGAATTTTTTCCCCCATATTGTCTTCACCATTATTATTATTTTTGTGATGGCTGCATTCCCCCACCCCCAATGCCCCTGAGTGATGCTAGGTATATGGGGCATTGTGGAGGATGCAAAATGCGAGCCAGGCTGCCAACACACTTGCAGTGGCAATGCAACAACCCCAAAAACCCTTGGGGGGGGGGAAGCCTGTTCTACAGCCCTTGTCAATAGTGCTGCCTACCCATCAGAAATTGATGGGGAATTTCTCCTCCTCTGGAGAGATTTGGTGGAATTGTCCTCCAATTTCTCTATCCAGAAATAGGGTGGAGAATTTCGAGAGGACACTGGTGCACAGCTCTAGTTCCAACTGCTCAGGGCCAGTCAATAATCCGTCTGCCATCTCCTGAACTGATAGGCATTTCTGAATCATCAAATAAACACAAGGCAGTGGTGGAATTAATATGAACAAAAAGAACCCCATGAGGCAACCACCATAGGAATAAAGTTGAACCAGTAAAATAATTGTTATTCAAATTTGTACACAACTATACTATACTCAGAGCGTTGTGTGGTGCAGAGCGGTAAAGCAGCAGTTTCTGCAGCTGAAACTCTCCCCACAGCCTGAGTTCGATCCCAGCGGAAGCTGGTTTCAGGCAGCCAGCTCGGGTTGACTCAGCCTTCCACCCTCCCGAGGTTGGTAAAATTAGTACCCAGTTAGCTGGGGGAAAGGTAATAACGGCCGGGGAAGGCAACGGCAAACCACCCCGCTATAAGGCCTGCCAAGAAAACGTCAGCGAAAGCTGGTGTCCCTCCAAGAGTCAGTAATGACTCAGTGCTTGCACGAGAGGTTCCTTTCCTTCATACTATACTCAGTTAAATGTATTCAATATGATAATACAAATCAGAAAATCATTCACATGTATATTAAACCAGTCAATACATTGAACTAGGACCCCATTTCTAATGAGAGTTTGTTTCGAAGATCTCTTTCTCAAAACGTTGGTCTTTTATATACTGTGTAGATATAAATACAGAAGGTGGTTTCATCTCTGAAAACTAAATAAAACAAGATTGTGAGAGCATTTCACTGCCGGCTGGCGGTAAGTTTATCTGTAACAAAATAATTTCAGTGTTCTTACCTTGGTAATGAGGCCAAGTAAATGAATGAGATAAGGTACTGGGGAAAAGCTCTAACTAAATTTGTTTATTTTGGGACTGTTATTCTTTACAGATTTTTTACAGACCAACGTTTTGGATCTATTTAGACCAACATTTTGAGAAAGATCCTTGAAACAAGGAATATCATGAACTTTGTTAATGTGGTCTTTTGAACAATGTTTAATTACTTTGACTGATTTGGTCTAGATATACTGTTTATGTATGTGAATCGTGTATTGTTTGATTGCATGTTACTCTCATTAGAAATGGGGTCCTAGTTCAATGTATTGACTGGTTTAATATACATGTGAATGATTTTCTGATTTGTATTATCATCATAGCTGAGTATAATATAGTTGTGTACAAATTTGAATAACAATTATTTTACTGGTTTAACTTTATTCCTATGGTGGTCGCCTCTTGGGGTTCTTTTTGTTCATTTCTGAATAATCTTCAAAAGAAGTCCCATGCAAACCTCGTAGCATTAATCAAGCCTGGATGTTGTTCAACGTAAAATACTTGCGCCATCTTTTCTGGCAACATCTGGGAAGGTGATTGCATTCCCTTTGGAGAAAGTGGGAACGAAGGCTTCTCCCTTGGGCAAATGGGTAGAGCCATCTTTTCCCCAAAAATGGCAACTAGGAATTATGCTCCATCGCGATGTTGCATCCCATGGGGTGTTCTGTCCCAGGAATGCAGCCAAGCAGTTGTTTGAAGTGGTGGCAGGATTTTTCCTTTTCTGCTGTGTAAGGCAGACAGATCTTGGCCACCTTGTATTTAAAATTAACTCCCCCCAAAAAAGTATTAAAATTCACCTGACACCCCCCCCCCAAATTAATCTGAATTTGGTGGGGGTGCATTTCTGCTCCACCCAGCCTGGAAACATGCAAAATAAATTAAAAATAAATAAAATAAAACCCCACTCCACTGAACACTTTGGCCTGACATTAGTTTCGCTTACCAGTAACCACCACGACAACGTTCAGAGCGAAAATACCCAAGACCAGGCAAAAGACTCTGGGAGTTGACATGATACAGGAGTTTCCACAAGTTATTATCCACAGAAGGTCATGAAATCTAAGATGGGGCAGGAGGGAGAGAAAATACACACATAGGTCTGATTAAATTTGCTGAGGAAGGTAGGTTTGCTGAAATCCAGTTGCTTCCTTTCTTATTTGCAAAAATTTATACCCAGCCTTTTAGCCGTGGCAGTCCTGTATGCAATTAAATATGCTTTACAGGCCTGTTTGAAGTCATGGTGACCGGGGGGGGGGCTGGTGACTCTGATCTCCGTGTGCCGGTGAATCCGTCCTGTGTTTCAGTCAGAACTCTAAAGGAGCTATCCAAGATGTGGACGCACTTTGGATAACCCCTTTAGGGTTCTGAGTGGTACTGACTGACGCCTCGAGCGGATTCACCGCCCCACTGACATCGGAGCCACCAGCTTCCACTGATGGCAACCATTTACTTCCTCCTCCTCTCTCCATCTCAAGGATCAGATGGTTGCAATGGCCTCTGTGAAGGGAGGAGCCACCCAGTCCCTGCTTGGTGAAGCAGCAGCAGATAGAGAAAACCACTGTGGCAGTTCAGCATTGCTGGCTTACTAGAAACAGCGGGGAAGTGAGTGGAAGTAGAGTCATAGATGGGGTTGCTCACCTCTGGGTGCCCACATTCTTTCTTGAACATGGCTCCTTGCTCACCTCTGGGTGCCCACATTATCCCATAGCCGCTGGACATACAAATAAGTCTGACGTGAGCACAGGAATTGGTTTAATGGTTGTCGACATGGCAAAGCCAGCGGTACCATCTTCCGCAACAGACCCTGTTTTTCGATACATTTCGGCAGTCAAATTCACCCCAGATTTTGTTCCTGTTTTGTTCAGCATGCAGGGAAGTGTTGGGCGTACATGGGGCGTTGCTAGACGTACCGGGTGTTCCGTCGTTGAGGAGCGGTGAAAGCGGCTTTTCCCGTTCAGCCGTGACGCCTCATGATCCACACCTGCCTTCGATTTATGGCGGAAGTTTGCGCCGGTTGTGCTGCTGCCGCCGCGAGCACGGTTGCGCAGCCACACCGGCCTGATTGCCGCGGTTTTTTTTTTCGCTCGCTGCACGGTTTGCGCACGTCCGAAAGACCGCAAACTTGCGCAGCCGTCAGCGATGCCGCCGCCGGCCCTGGCGGCGGCAGCGGCGGCAGTGCCAGTGCCAGCTGAAGTGCTGCTGGTGCTGTTGAGGGTCAACATTGATGCGCTCACTTCCTGATGGGGGTCGTGGCGGGTGTCATATGACCCGAGGTCAATCGTCTGCATGGCCACTGTGCCTACATCTCCCATCATGCCTCTGAGGTGTCGGCGGCGATGACCGCCTCTGTGCCCTCTGCCCCATCCCAAGGAGCCAACCCACATCTGGCCGTAGCCATGGCAGCAGCCCACAAACAGCTCTGCCCTCTGCCAGCCTGGTACCCACACTAACAGGCAGCGTACAGCACCGCCATTATGCGGCCACGGTAGCTGCCCACCGCAAGGAGTCACCAGCCACTTTTCCGGTCCTCCGTTCCTGCGCAAACTGTCACTGGGGAAATAAAAAAAAAAAGCCGCTCCGCCGCGCTGCCCCAGCTGCCGGACTGCGCGCAAATGGCGGAGGCGGCTTGACCGAAGCCGCTGACCACTCCCCCTTAGCACGCCTTTTCCTGACCAGTGCCGACCGCAGTGACCTCACATCCTCCCACACGTACTCCAAATTACCGCGGGACAGCAGGAAAAGGCGCACTACAACTCACTTTTTTAAAGTCGGGAGAAAGAGGCTTCACCGCAGGATAACGGCGGATCCTCGTGAACGTCATCTGGAAGCCTCGACGTGGCTGCGGAAGGTAACGCGCGCTAGAGCCTCGTCTAGTAACGCCCATGGTTTAAAAAGGACTTCGCTGTGTGTTCCCATGTGGATGTTGGATCCACAAGGTGTCTTCCACTCATGGATGAGCAGTTCTACACCTCTTGCTAGAGTGGTGTAGGAGGATAATCTCCAGTATCCAAGGCAGTAAGCCTGTGTGCACCAGTAGCTGGGGAACATGGGTGGAAGGGTGCTGTTGCACCATGTCCTGCTTGTTCATCCCTGGCCGACGGCTGGCTGGCCACTGTGTGAACAGAGTGCTGGACTAGATGGACCCTTGGTCTGATCCAGCACGGCTCTTCTTATGTTCTGATGATAAAGCAAAGCAAAATCCAAAGGTGCTGGTACAGGAGCTTGGGTAACCCCTTGCGTGAAAAGTGCCGTAGAGTCTACCCATGATAGCCACTGTGCGGACTCTCGCATAAACTCTTGCCCAAACGTGTGCAGAAGCATTTCTTGGATTCAGCCCATGCGCTTGAGTCCTCCTGGTTGACATTAAGTACATGGGGGGAGATGCATCTTGACTAGGGATATATGGACTGTGTTCAATCCATTCCGTTGGTGTTTCATGGATCATCCATCATCCATTCGTTAACAAAATCGGATTTTTTTGCATGCGAATTTTGTTTGTTTGATAGCAAATGCTCATTAACACCGGTGTGCATTTGCAAATGAGTAAAACTGAGCAAATTAAATACTTTTTTCTGCTCCCCAAAACAAAGGAAATGTTTTAATTATGGGTCCCCCCCCCCATTGGATAACATTAAGCAATATCCTGATGGTCATAGAATCGTAGAACTATAGCATTGAAAGCAGCCTTGGAGGTCATTTCATCATCTGAGACAAATGTTCATATCTGATCATGAGTTTTGCTTCTTTTTTTCTTATCACATGAAAATCTGTGAACATTTCAATATACATTTTTCCAACCATACATGCCAGTTCTGTGCATTTTTGAAATGCACACATTTTTATATGCTTTCCTCCCCGCCCAGCGTGAATTGCATCACAAGCTCAGAAATGTACAGATTTCAATTTCAGTTTGCGTTCGGGTCTGCGTTCAGTTCTGGGAGGAGTGAATTGGGGACATTCTGGTCGAAAAAGAACTGAAACCGATCTCTCATACATCTCTAGCTCCACTTTCAAAACAGATCCTCCCATTAGAAAGATTCTTCAGTGATCTCCTACTTCCCTGTAACTTCCACCCACTTGGTTCCAGTCCTGGAGAACAGCCTGCCTTTAATAAAGCTCTAATGATCAATCCCTTAGTTGTCATATTTAAAATCCTGCTTTACTTCCATAGAACTCAAGGTGGTTCACATGGTGTTCCCAAGTGGTCACCCATCCAAGCACTGAACAGAGCCAGATTTACTTAGCTTTGGCAAGACCATTGTGCTGTGTGCCATGGGACCTAGGTACAACCAACATTGATCAAACACTTTACAACTACAGTTAACTGTATCTAAAAGTCTTGATTCAGCAGTGAGATCCATAGGTTTGAGCCTGCAATAAACCAGTCTTTACCTTCTTTAGATACCATTGTTATTTATTCTTCTTCCTATTCACCAAGAGTTGGATCCTACCCATCCATAAATGTCTTCCAATATTTGGTTGTCCAGATGTCCATGCCTGGAGACCCTCTTACTCCTCAGAACCCTAATTACTACTCTTACTTTTTCTTCTCTTGCTGGTGTCATTTGTTTTAATGTTCTCATGCGAACGTTGGATTTTTGAGTATGAAATTGGATTATTCACATTTCTCTTTCAAATGTCAGAAACAAAATCGCACACCTTGATTTTTAACCAGGGTTGTTTTTTGTTCTTGTTTCAGTTGGTTGGTTAACTAATTGGTTGGTTGAATGATCAAAAGCTGTCTGGCTTTTGTGCAACCATTGCTTCCTCTAGCTGTTTCTGCCCACCAAAGGTTGAAAAATTGATTCCACTAAACTGAGCTAAAAATGCCCCTTTGAGTCACATCAAGTGTATGTAAATCAGAAAACCATCTCTTACCTCTGAAACTCTCAGTTGCTTCGATGCCTCCCCAGTTCGCTTCGATGCTCCGTATGCGTGCAAATGGGATGAGCGACGTTGTGTTTTCTCTTGCCTCTCCTCTTGACCTATATATATATGTACCTACGAACTATTTACTGTTATACAAAGGAAGTAAAAATCTCTGAGATGCTTCCATTTGGGAAAAAATATTCCCAAGCACACTGGGTGATATGAGTTTCTCATTAACCAACGCTTGTAACTATTTCATTGTACAAACTAGAGGGTGGCAAGAGAAGGTTGGCCACTTCATAGAAACCGGAAGGATGTCAAAGGGTGCCACAGCATGCTCATTTTTGCACAAAGGACCCAAAGAAGGTCAGAAGGAGGGCAAAAGAGCTCTGAATGTGCACACCCCACCTCTCCCAGGTCAAGGAGGACCACTGAGCAGAGGGATTATAGAATCTCTCCTGTTCCATCCCTTTATTCGTCCTCCTATTTATGCTGAATGTTCAAGTTTGTTGAAGTACTCAGAGTTCTTTCTCGAAACTTGTTTTACCTCGGTTGCATTCCTGAATGTGTCTCTCCCCACCCTCACTCCTCTCGGGAAACATTCGCATTGCATTTTTCCTCAACCAAAAAAGTGCATTTCCCCCCATAGGCGAAAGCATGAAGAGATTTGGGGGGGATTCGTGCATCTGCAAATTTTTGGGAGCGTGCATTGAGCCAATTGCACTTTGAAATGTCAACACAAGTTCAGAAAATTTCAAAATTTCCCGAGAATTGCATTCCTGCTCACATTCATGTTCAAGGTTATGCGCGGGGCATGTTCGTATGATTTGCGAACAGGAATGAAATGCTCATATATCCCCAGAATTGGAGCATGCATGGTGTGCTGCCGTTTTCAGTCCTTCAGTTAATTTTCATATCCCCACCACCGTCATGACTGAGGCACACATATTCATTGATAAAACACTGCCAAAAGAAAAAGAAAAAGGAAAGGAAAGCAAATTTGATACAACTGTACTTACAATGGCGACAAGATTCTTCTTTACCAAATGCACCAAGATGTTTTACCAAATGCACCCCATGTTTTGGGCAATATCCTTTAGGTATGATTTTTACCAACCCTATGGTCAAAATCATACCGAAAGAATCTTCCCCCAAAACATGTTACAGTTCCTGGTGTGCATCTGGTAAAACTTCTCGGTAACATCTGGTGGGCAACTGGTAACACACCTTGGTGCCTTTGGCAAAGAACCTTGGCAAGAATTTATTACATTCCCATCAAGTTTGCTTTTTGGGGTGGGCGGTGATCAACAATATTTTCATTTGTTTCTTTATTTATTTTCACAGTGTCTTCTTCTCAGCGTCCATTTGTGCACCACTGATATGTGAAGGCACTGACAATTCTGGATGTACTAAACAAAATCCTGAAACTATCATCACTACCACTAGATTCCATCAGATTCCAACAAGAAGCAATGCACAAACTTGGATGCGTACATTCTCTTCACCATTGGAACCTGCTTGTTCACCTGCCTATTGTTCTGGTCCAGGCAATGGTGGTCGTGAGGAGGAGGAGGAGGAAATGCCACAGCCTACTTGCTCCCTGGCACTCTGCAAGTCAAGTGGTAGCAATGACGAGAAAGAGGATGAAGAGCAAGAACAGCTGGTGACCAAGGCAGTAAGAAGGTAGGGAGATCACCCACGGAGGGTGTCTTGCCTAAGGGTCCTCAAATACCTGGAGCTGGTACTGCTTCCAAGGATTCCCACCCTGTTAATACAAGAGGAGGAGCTCAAGCAAACAAGGTAGTCATGTTGACACAGAGTTTCCAACACCCTCTTGGAAAGGAATGAGTCATTGGCCTAGGTGGCCAGAATCCAGTATCAAGCTCTGCTTGTCCACCCATGTTTGTTCACTTTGTGATGGAAATTCAGGTCTTTGATTCCTGCTGGGAAGCAAGTATTGAAAGGAGAACATGGCAATCAAGGGGAAGGATTAAGCCCCCTCCTCCACCTGTTGATCCTCCGGGGGAAACCCAGTCCTCCTTTGCAAAGGAGAAACAACAGCCAGGTATTGAAAACATGTTGTGGAGGTGGGATATCTCTTTATTATTTATTTATTTATATCCCACCATTTTTCCTCCTTAAGGAACCCAAGGTAGCATACGTTATCCTCCTCCTCTCCATTTTATCCTCACAACAACAACCCTCTGAGGTAGGTTGGGCTGAGAGTCTGTGACTGGCCCAAAGTCACCCAGTGGGTTTCCATGGCCGAGTGGGGGGACTAGAACCTGGATCTCCTTCTCTCAGGCCAACATTCTAACCACTACACCACACTGGCTCTCCCTCTGTACCCTTCTCCCCACCCCTTTATTTATTTATTTATTGCATTTTTATACTGCCCAATAGCCAAAGCCAATGACAATTGGAAGGTCACTGCAAATTATGACGATCCAAGATGGAGGATAGATCATTTCAAGCAGTGGAATAGCATTTTCCCCAGTGGCATATGCAGGCCCGGCACCACCAGCTGTACTAGAGCAGATGTCAGGGCCCATCAGGGCTGACAACCAACTCTCCTACTGTCCCCCATTGGATACCTACCCAGCACAGGCACTGCCATCAGGGCTCCCAACCTGGTGCTGCTGCCACCGCCAGCAACAGTGCCATCATTCTCTCCTCCAGCGTTCTTATTCAGGAGGCAGTGCTTTTGAATGGGAGCCACAGTGGGCAGCTGCTATGTGAGGTTCCTCAACATGCAAAGCCCAACGTTGACACTGGGCCTTGCGTTTTGAAGAATCTAAGATGGCGGCTGCCTCTTGCGGATTGGAGCCAAGTAGCAGCTTCTCTCCTACCCCAAAGCATTACTGCTTCCTATTGGGTAAGCCTGGGAGGAGGAGTGAGTGACTGGTGGTAGCAGGGGTAGCAACAGCATCAAACAAGGAGCCATTGTGAAGGCAATAGGGTGGTAGAAAAGCTGGATGGGGACCATCATCAGCACTGTTCTGAGAGCACACTGAAGTCTGCCTCTGGCCCTGGAGGGAAAGGGCTGTAGCTCAGTGTTAGAGCGTTTGCTTTGCATGCAGACTGCCCCAGGTTCAATCCCTGGCATCTCCCGGTGGAGCTGGAAAAACTCCTGCTAAAACTCTGGAGAGCTGCTGCCAGTCAGTGTCGACAATACTGGACCAGATGGACCAAAGGTCTGACATAGAACAAGGAAGCTGCTCATGTTCCTGAGACTCGCCTGTCTAGCCCTTCGTGCGCTCTCAAAATATCCGCCTCTATCTCTGGGCTAGTTAATGACTGACTCCACGTCTTGCTTTTACAAGCGGGTGATATGTACATTGCACACACTTTTAATGACACGACGTGTTGGAAACCAGGAAGGCTGGCTCAATTTTCTCAAGAGGGGAAATTCTGTGCGGCGGAGGAGGGCGAATCCACACTCACCTCCAGAAGCGGGTGGTGCTGCTTTCTGCGCGCCCTGGACCAGCGCCGGTGCTCCTGTTTGCCCAGCCCTGCTCCATCCCTCCTTCCCCCACCTTCCAGATCCAATTTCTGAACCAGAAACAGAAGAAACCGGCCTTGTGGCATGCCCCTCCCCCACCACCTTTGTTCTAGATGGAAAAAAGCAGCCGTGACATCATGGCACAGCAAGCATTCACGGGAGTGGCATCTATAGAAGGCAAGAATCACGAAGGAGACTTTGGACTCATTTTGCATTTTCTGCAAACATTTGTTCACGGCAAACGTGAGAGCCTCCTCCTAGCTCATAAAAGCACCTGTATGAGCTATAAAAAATAAATTAAAATTCAGAGAACCAGGCTGCGGTAACATACCCATGGGTCTTAATAAATATGAAATCTATACTCTGTTTAAGAACAGGAAAACTCTTGTCTCCACCCTACTCTTTGAGTCAAGACCTAATTCTGGTCTACACCCCATGAGGGTGTACATTAGCAAATGTGCATCACATTCAAATGCAGGCAGAGTTTAGGGGTGTGAACTTGCATGTACCATGTATGCCTGCTTATTCAAATAGTTGTGAAATGCTCTCTACCTGTGTTCATATCTGATTTGTACCCAGGTACCAGAATTCAGGGTACAGTTCATGGGCTGAATGAACACACACAGAGTTATGTGAACTGATGAACCATATGTAAGGTTTAGGGTTAATGATCAGGTTAGAGTTTAGGACAGACAGCTCCCTGGGCAGGAGCCAGGGTCATGTAAGAGCCTAGCATGGCCAGACAGACTGAGTGGGACACCAGGATGGCTTGCATACTGACTTTTAGTGACTGGAATCACATCTCGGATGTAAATTAGGGTTAGGGTTAATGCTCATGTTATGGTTAGGGTTGAGGAGGGACATCTCCCTGGGCAGGACCCGGGTCCATGGAAGAGCCTAGCGGGGCCAGACAGACTGAGTGGGTCACCAGGATAGCTTGCCTTCCAACTTTTAATGAGTGGAGTCACATCTCAGTGGTAAATTAGGGTTATTATTTGCACACAGAATGTTGAATGCTGTGTGTGAATAATTGTACAAGTGTACAGATTGGCAATCTATGTACACAGTCTGTACATGCATTGCATGAGACCTGCAAACGTTCCTAATGATATTTGGAAAGTTGAAGTCATTCTTATATATTTGCAAGAGACAAGCAACATTGGATGGGAATTCTACCCACCCATCCACCCTGTTATCATCAAATGCCCAAGTTCTTCAAAAAGCAGCCAAAAGCAGCAATTTTCTAGCTATGAATATAGAAATCTTTCTTCTAACAGGACAGACTATTTGCCCATCTAGTCCAGTATTATTTCATTATTTCATATTACTTCACCTGCCACTTGGACCTTAGATGTTTGGGACTGAACCCGAGCAAAGAATGTATTCAACCACTGAGCTACACCCCCTTTCTGAGAGGTACTTTTGTATATCTGCTAGCCCCCCAATATCATGGCATCCACAAGTTGTGGTGGACAGCTCAATGAAAATGTCCACCCAGTGTGCGGCCACTGTAAAGAAGGCAAACTCCATGTTAGGCATTATAAGAAAAGGAATTGATAATAAAACAGCCAGTATCATACTGCCCTTATATAAATCTATGGTGCGACCACACTTAGAATACTGTGTACAGTTCTGGCACCACACCTATGGAGCTCGGAAAAGTGCAATTAAAATGATTAAGGGGCTGGGGCATCTCCCCTATGAGGGAAGGTTACATCAACTGGGATTGTTTAGCTTGGAAAAAAGGAGGCTGAGGGGACACATGACAGAGGTGTACAAAATAAGGCATGGACAAGGAGACATTTTTCTCCCTCTTTCAAAATACTAGAATCGGGTGACATCCCATTGAGCTGATTGGTGGGAGAACCAGGACAAATAAAAGGAGTGGTTGGCCACTGTGTGAACGGAGTGCTGGACTAGATGGACCCTTGGTCTGATCCAGCATCAAGGCACTTCTTATATTCTTATGTTCATAGCGATGTCAAGAATCCAAGAAAATGAGAAATAACAGCAACTTAAGGGGTGGATGGGAATTCTTCTTTCCCCAACAGCTGCATTAATACAACAACAACCATCTATGGAAAAGTCTGGGGAAAATGAAAATCAGTTGGGAAAGCCTAGGGGGAAATGAAAACCATTTGTTCTATGAAATACATTATTATTTATCTAGCTTTTAAATGTGTGTGATAATTTCAGACCAAGGTGTAATTTATGCATAACTACCCAAAGGCTGGTGGTTACAATGAGTAGGGGAAGGGGTGATAAAGTGAATTCCTAGGGTGACCATATGAAAAGGAGGACCGGGCTCATGTATCTTTAATGGTTGTTTTATGATGGTTTTAATTTTTGTGAACCGCCCAGAGAGCTTCGGCTATTGGGCGGTATAAAAATGTAATAAATAAATAAAATAAATAAATAAATAAATAAATAAAATGGTTGCAATTATCTTTAATTGTATCTTTAATAGAAAAGGGAATTTCAGCAGGTATCATTTGTATATATGGAGAACCTGGTGAAATTCCCTCTTCATCACAGCAGTTAAAGCTGCAGGAGCCCTGACCTCTTTTGTATCTGGTCAAGAGGGCAGGGCTCCTGCAGCTTTAACTGTTGGGATAAAGAAGGAATTTCACCAGCTTCTCCATATATACAAATGGCACCTGCTGAAATTCCCTTTTCAATGCAACTGTTAAAGATACAGGAGCCCTGTCCTCCTTTTCATATGGTCACCCTAATGTTGTACCCCCAGTTCCTTAAGGGAGGCTGGTGGTAGTGGCAAAGACCTCATTCTCACTGACATGCTACCCTTGTGTCAGGACTGTACCAGTTCGAACTATGGGAGGGTTATGTGTTATTTACTTAAAACATCCCTTCAGTTCAGAAATTCCAAGAACAGTTTACAATAACCAAATAAAAACTCAGTAAAACGTAACAGGGCAGTGCTTCGAGATAGGTACGGTCAACCGCACCCTAATTTGCCTGCAAGGTGTAAGTGTTGCAGATATCACATATCAACTAGATAGCTTGGTAAGTAGTGTCGGGGTGCGTCACAGGTAAATGGTGCATGTTGGTATCAATGACGTAGAGAAAAGGAGTCCTGAAGTCCTGGAAGCCAAATTTAGCTTGCTAGATCTTGTGGTCATGAGTGGAGATACCACCAAATTTTGTAATTATATTTATTTATTTATTTATTTATTTATTTATTTATTTATTTATTGCACTTATATTCCGCCTTTTTTCCTCCAAGGAACCCAAGGTGGCGTACATAATCCCCTTCTTCCGCTCCATTTTATTCTCACTACAACAATCCTGTGAGGTAGGTTGGGCTGAGAGTCTGTGACTGGCCCAAAGTCACCCAGTGAGCTTCCATGGCCGAGTGAGGACTAGAACCCGGATCTCCTGACTCCCAGTCCAACACCTTAGCCACTATACCACACTGGCTTTATTCATTAAATAGTATTAAATATTCTACAGATTTAGTTAGGGGTGAATCCTCTATGGTACACACATGGGGTTGGATCCCCTTGCACCACATCTATTCAGTTGTTCCCCAAGGTTATGGTGGGTACCTTGCAGTGGTGTGTTGCCTATCTGTTATTTCACTTAGTATATGATTTAAGGTTGTGTGAGAGAGTTTACTGGGGCTACAGCTTCAAAACACTGAAAAAAGTCCAATCAAAAGACAAAGAAATCAAAGTTACTAACTAGTATCCCAAGTTACTAAGTATCCCATTTTGCTTATTCCCCCCGCCCTCCAACATTGGGATTGGAGGATGCTTCACATCAGGTGATCACTTATCATGATTGGGCGTTGAATCTGTCAATCATCAAGGTGGGGAAAAAAGCACTTCCCCCTCCCGTTTTAGCCATTCTATAAAAATTAATAGCAAGCAAACCACATGATGAAAACTTCTGAAAATCGACACAAATGACCCCCAATCATCACTCTCTAAGCACAGTAAGTTTCAAGGATGTAGCTTGAAAAACAAAAAAAGTTATATGTGCTTAGTTTGTGCAATGCAATCCTATGGGAAAAAATTCCAAAATGGTGGGCAGAACTTTGCAACAAGCGGATCGCTCCGTGAGTGGATGGTCCGCTTCACAATGCTTCACCCCACCCCAACTCGCTTCTCCTCCGCCTTTAACGGAGGCGAATCAGGCCGCTCCTATGACCCGAAACGGAGTGGAGCACAGCCCTAATAATCCATTTGGGCAAAATTCTCCTACCGCTGGTCGTGAGACCTGCCTTATAGGCTCAGAGTCAAGAGATGGATCTGAGTTGCAGCTGGCTTTATGTTTACAGAAATAGGGTTAGCCATTGGGGTTTTTTTTTGTCCCAGAATGCCAGGTCTAATTCTATATCTGCAACACCTACCAGTGACTGGTTCAATCTGCACTCACCATTTTGAAACTGCCTAGAAGCTGCAGACCTCACGGCCACAAAAGCTGACCAAATTTTCAAACTTTTCCTGGTTTCCCCCACCTCTTCTCCCTGCCTCTTAAACCACCTAGCCTGTTGAAGAGAACTCAACCGCTTGCACGAACCTTTGCGCCTTTTTGGCTAGTCCTAACTTGGCATTGCCTAATGTGGATTTTGGATTCCCCACCCCTTGGATTTTAGATACCACTAAAATCACACTCACACACATACACACCCTTGTTGATTTCAGATCAACCCACCTTTCTGCAGCCATGTATATTTCGCCATGGCAGAGCTGTGACCGTTTTTATTAGTTGCCCATGTGTGATATTCATTATTAGTGCTTGCTCTTAAAACAACATTGCAAACCAAGTGCCTGCTCAGGTTGCATTGCCAAGAAGATGGGCAGTGCTTAAATATCTTCACAGGCATCTTAATTCAGCTCCTGTGCTAATTCCTTTCTAGTAAAGACGGGATTCAAGCCACTTTGGCCAGAATTTACATTTGCTAGATTGAGGTAGCTATTGGCACAGCATCCCCTGGCGATTAACTAAACACATTTCATTGGTAGTAAACAGGAAGGGCAGAGCTCCATCTAGTGGGTTCCAGAAGCACTTACAGTATATCCATCTGACCCACTTGAAGCCAAATCAACTCAATATAGAAAGTTTCAAAGAGGATTAGGCAACCTTTTTCTTCTCTTTTCACTGACACTAACGTTTTAAGTCCGCTGTAGAAAGAAGCTGCTTTCCTGTAGCTAAAATGTTTGGAACCTGCAACAAAAAGTTGCAGCGTGGAGTGCAGCTATTCAGAATTCCAGCCACTCCATTCCATTCTCTCCCCTCCCAGCTTTCTGTGCCCACCCCCACAACATTCGGTTAGCATTCCACGAACACTGAACATGTTCAGTACTCACTGGGCTGTTTGGGGGGGGGGTTGTTGTTTTTTTTGGGGGGGGGGGGCTTTGGGCTTGTTCTTTTGTATTTCTGCAAACCTCAGGACTCCACCAAGTCTGCTGATAATTTCTTTTTGTGGGGTGGTGCCACTTTCTGTTAACCATGGTTTGTTCTTTTAGCCATGAATTGTCTTGCAGACAAGCAAACAACCCATAGCTTTGTTTTCCCTACTCCTCCTTTAAAACGAAATAAAAAAGCGACATAACACTTAAGTGTGGAATTTCTATTTGTTATAGCTTGGAAATATTTTGGTAGAGCTACCAGATAAAATGGCTCCGGACCATCCCATCCAGCTCTCAGGGTTTCAATTTGCTGTACCTGTCTGAAGCAATGCCTAGAACCTGTATACTCGTTTGTAGTCTTCTAATGTTTCCCACATATGCTGTTCTCTTTTTTCTACTTCATAAGGAGCTACTTATGGATCCAATGAATAGGTTGCAGAGACAACAGATGTGGAAGAATAAACAATTTATTGAATACATACATCCTTCACTCTGGAAAATATAGAAGAGATATTTTGTCTTGCTAGTTAAATTAGGATTATCCTGCATTATTTCTTAGATACTGAAAGTGTTAGTTCATTAGGAAATCTAATCTTTAAAAAGCATAAGAATTGGTCGACATATAAGGTAACAGCCCACAAGGTATCTACTCATACAAGTAGTACGTCTGAAGAAGACTGCAGTGCCAATACCCATGATCAAAGTGTTCCATTTCTCTTTCCCTGAAGTAATATTCCAGTCTTCCATTAATAGCTCCCTCTGGTGGTAGCGTTAACAATAATTCCACTCATGTGAGTTTTTATTTATGAATACAGCATGATCCTGTTCACCAACAATGCAGCCTCAGATTCACGATGTGGCAACGTGGTCCCTGCTGAGATTATGCAAGTGAAAACAGAGAAGACTGTGTACAGTTCTGGTCACCACACCTTAAAAAAGGATATTATGGAGCTGGAAAAAGTGCAGAAAAGGGCAACTAAAATGATTAAGGGGCTGGAGCATCTCCCCTAGGAGGGAAGGTTACATTGTTCAGCTTGGAAAAAAGGAAGCTAAGAGGAGACATGATAGAGGTGTACAAAACTATGCATGGTATGGAGAATGTGGATAGGGAGATTTTTCTCCCTCTCTCAAAATACTAGAACCCGGGGTCATCCCATGAAGCTGATTGGTGGGAGATCCAGCACAAATAAAAGGATGGACTTCTTCACACAGCACATAGTGAAATTATGGAACTCACTACCACAGGATGTAGTGATATCCAGCAATTTGGATGGCATTAAAAGGGGGTTGGATAAATTCCTGGAGGCGAAGGCTCTCAATGGCTACTAGCCCTGATGGTTGTATGCTATTCTCCAGTATTCGAGACAGTAAGCCCGTGTGCACCAATTGCTGGGGAACATGGGTGGGAGGGTGCTGTTGCACCATGTCCTGCTTGTTGGTCTCTGGCCAATGGCTGGTTGGCCACTGTGTGAACAGAGTGCTGGACTAGATGGACCCTCAGTCAGATCCAGCATGGAAAGCTCATGAATTCTGACTGAGATTACAGTGAGGGCAAACAGTTAACCCCCCTCCCTCCATACCACAACCCTGTGCTGGCTCTCTGTGGGGGGAAAACACCAACAATCATCCAAGGGCAAAATAAGTGACAAATATGTCTACATTGGCCCGAAGTTACTACTCTAGAATGCAACACCTAAGTCTGCATTGTTCTGCTGCCATGGCAGGGTTCCAAAGGGTTCATACGGGCCACCGTCCATAAGATTCTTGTAACTTATTCTCCTGCATCTTCCATCAATAATGGAGTGAGGATCCTTCTCCCCACTGTTTAATCCCACTACATCAAAGAGAAATTCTGAGAACGTTCTCAGTTCTTGTAGCACCATTCTTTGAAGGCCTCTCCCAAGGAACGATCTCAGCGTTCACTAGTGGAATGTTAACACGAGGAGCATACGGAGGCTTATGAGTGCAGTTTTCCCCATCCTGGTGCCGTCCAGATATGCTGGACTGCAAGTCCCATCAGCTATGTTGGCTGGCAGTGATGGGAGCTGAGGACCAAGACATCTGGAAGGCACCAGGTCGGGGAAGTCTATATTAATACCTTTTCCTGGCTAGCTGGACCAAGAGAATGGGAAAGAGAAGCAAGATGAGCATAAAACAGAGAGAGCTTTGGTCAATTATCCATAGGCACCCTTAGATGGCTTTCTTGGCTTATCCTCAGTCATAGATGAATCCAGGTTCTGGAGGGTAGCAGAGGGAGCCTTGGTCCTCATCCTCCAAACCGTAGGCTCTTTCTAGGACTCTCTGGGCATCTTGTGCAAAGCTATCCAGGGCAGTATGCAGCAGGTAATAGGCGGCTGTGAAAGAGATGGCCCCAGCTACCATGTTATCGAAAAGGGGCACCTTGTTCTTCACCAGCCGGGCGGCCACCTGCCCATAGAGGGCAGCTTGGCCCAGGATGGCCTGGACAGCATTCTCCGAGAAATCCTTGCCTAATGTTGAGCACACCTGGTTTTTCAGTACACCATGGGACTTGGAGGCCGTGATGGCCAAGGCCCCGAGAGAGTCATCGTCCAGGCCAAAACTCCGGCGGTAGGAGCCTAGGGTGTTCATGAGCATGGGGATGTTGAGCTGGAGAGGAAGGCCGGGCAAGGCCGAGACAACGCACGCCAGCAAGGCCTTCTTCCAGATGTGCTTGCGCAACGCATCTTTCTTCTTCTGCACAGCCACAGCGGTGACAGAGGGGAAAGAAAGCAGCAGAGCATGCCGCTTGTGGCTCTCCAGCTCTTCAGCCAAAGTGTCTTGCAAGCGCTGGAAGTCAAATCTGTGCAATTCAAAGCTGGAGACCAGGAAGACCTTGGGAGAATCCAGGCCTTCTTGCTTTAGTTGGCGGATGCAGTCTGCCTCTATCTCCCGCAGCACCTGAACCTCCTGGAAACGGGTTGGCCTTCGTCGCTGTGAAGCCCGCAAGTCCTGGTCCACCTTGGAACGGACAAAGTAGAAGCGCTTTCCCATGGCATGCACAGCATGGGCCAGCATAACATGGTTCTGCCGGAACCGCTCCGATGCCACAATGATGAAGAAGTCATATCTCTCAAATTCCATCTGCTGCAGGTAAGTCTTGGCTTGGAAGCACGGGGTGCCAATGCCTGGCAAGTCCCAAAGGCGGACGCTGGGCAGGCGAGGATGCTGGTAAGGCGTGGGTGAAACTGTGGTCTCAACTACGCCAGTAGGGGCAGCATGGCGGTCGCCATCGTTAAGCCCCAGCAGAGCATTGATGAAGGTGGACTTGCCAACACCTGAGTCACCTGTCACCGCAATCTCTAGCGTGGTGGTTTCCAGTGAATCCAGGAGTGACTGGACCTTACTGGATACCTCCAAGACCACATGGGATTGGATCACAGAGCCCATCTCTCTGAGGTCCATCTCCTGGATCTCCATGGTGGATGTTCTGCTAAAGGTGTTTATTTTCTGCAGAAGAAAAGAAGGAAATCAAGATTCTTTCTGGTCACATCTGCTAGCTCTTCTGGTCTCCTGCAAGACAGTGGCTAAACTGCTAAACCTCAATTCCCATCTAGAGCTTATAATAAGCGAAATCTGGAGCCAGATACAAAAAAGGGACAGGACCGCTGGAACTTCCATTAGTTGTACAGAAGGAATTTTAGCCAGTGCTGTTTGTCCTACATGGGGTAAGAAAAAGAGCACTTGGTAAAATTCCCTCCCCACAATTTATGAAGGTGTCCATTCAACTCTTTGTCAAGCTAGTGTGATCAGGACGTTGGACTAGATGGATCTGATCCAGGGAGGATCTTCTTATGTTTTTATGCAGATCACTTCCAACATGGAAGTAGTAGTTCATTTAAAACAGCACAGTCACTCCTTTCCAGGCAAGGCCACTAGTCACGGAGGCTACATATTACCTTTGGTATGGGAAGCTGTGTGCCTCTCAATACCAGTTGCTAAGGACCATGACTGGAAGGAAGGAAGGATGACTGGAAGGAAGGCCACAAACTCATGGCCGGTTTGTGGTTTCCCCATAAACATCTGGTTGGCCACTCTGGGAGCACTAGATCGACCTTTGGTCTGCTCCAGAATGGCTCTTCTTCTGATCTCATGTTTTCAAGGTTCTAAACCAAGAGAGGACATTGTGTGAAGAGGGCCAGCCATTTAAGGAAAAAATATATATTTATTAAGCTCAATACATTTCAAACAGTTGTTCTTCCTCAGGGGAATTTTGGAACAAGACATTTTGAGCTGATACCTGCACACCATTGCAATTTATTTCAGAAACACGCTGGGCTTAATTTTTTTTCTTAAACCCCCCCACAACTTCTTGGTCCACCTGGGTGTGCCTTTCCTTCCTGACCCTGTGATTAGCATCCCTTTTTTGTCTTTCCTGCGCCTCTTCAAACCAGCCCTTAAAAGTACCACATCCTACCCACCTTTCCATCTGGCCATCCGAGGCTTCCGTATTCGACGTCACATTTCACATAAATACACAACAGTATCCGGAATCAGTAAAACGAAACTGGCAGGGTGCTATTCTTAACCTTAATTATGTTTATGAGTTAGTTTTTTTTCAATTTACGCCGCATTCAAAGCCGCGTACAAGCATAAAACTCCAGAATAATGAAAGGAAATCAATTCAACTAGGTAGCATTACAGAAGTAAATCAGCAAGTTACAGAGGCTGCAAAACAGGAATCAGCAATAACTACTGAATGCCCCCAGAGAACAAAAGAAGCATTTCCCCCTCTTTCCCTCCAGCTTTGCACTCTCCCTATACTCACAGAGTTTCCTAAATTAATTCTGATGGGGAAGCAGCAAAGTAGAAAACAGCAAAGGAATGGAGGAGGCGCTTTCCATCGGTTGTAGGAGGAAAGGAAAAAGAAACCATCCCTTGAAAAGTGGGTGGAGCTGCCAAGCAGGAAATGTGTTGGTTGGGAAATGTGTTGGTTGGTTAGCCTGACAATATAGCAGCCAATGGTGACATCGTATGTAAATAAGAACAAATGCTGGGCTAATCCTGAGTGGCTAAGCATTATTCACCCTTTCTGGCCCGTGTCACAGCCTGCCACAAAAGAAGCACTCAGGATCCAGAAAATGTTGCCCTTTGAAAGGGGATTCCCACAGGCGGGGAGGTTTTAAAGCAACTTTTCCAACTGCACAAATGCCCTGTCAGACACACACACACACACACACACACACACACACACACCACCCAAGCCAAACACATTATTTCTCTTTCATGACTGGAGAGATTATCACCGACACTCGTAGCACCTTAAACTTAAAGACAGTTTGACAGGGCCGTACGGAACTCCAGGAAGGACGACAGACCAAGAGACGTACACCACTGATTGTGTCACGTACAGCCCCCAACTGAAACCACTGCAACAGATCATCAGTGAACTCCAATCCATCAGCACAGACACTTCTCTCTCACAAGCCTTGGGAGGCAGACCAGTCCTGGCCTACAGACAGCCTCTTAACCTGAAGAAGATGCTAACCAGCAACAGTACACAGGACAAAGACACAGACAGAGGGACCAGACCATGCAATAGACCCAAGGGCCAACTCTGCCCCTGCATCTATTCAGGCAACACTGTCACAGGACCCAACAACATCAGTCACAACATCAAGGGCTCTTTCACCTGCATCCTTACATAATTTGTGTTACATACCATCCCTGACTTTGTCTATTGTAAAGTTCTTAATAAACACATAGAATCATAGAATAGCAGAGTTGGAAGGGGCCTACAAGGCCATCGAGTCCAACCCCCTGCTCAATGCAGGAATCCACCCTAAAGCATCCCTGACAGAGGGTTGTCCAGCTGCCTCTTGAAGGCCTCTAGTGTGGGAGAGCCCACAACCTCCCTAGGTAACTGATTCCACCGTCGCACTGCTCTAACAGTTAGGAAGTTTTTCCTGATATCCAGCCGGAATCTGGCTCCCTTTAACTTGAGCCCGTTATTCACATAATAACACGTCTTATTTTTTTCCTCACTTTTTTCAACAGCACATTATCAGATTTCCAACTGCACATTTTCCCCCCAACTGCATATTTTGTGTCCAATTGCACACTAAAAACCCCCACAAAAAATTGGATTCCCAGGGAGGCTCAGCCAATCAAGGGAGGGAGAAAACGACACATACCTTCGTTGCTTGCTAGGTTGCCTTTTGTAAATTGCTGTGAAAGCTTTATGAACATAAGAAGAGCCCTGCTGGATCAGACCAAGGGTCCATCTAGTCCAGCACTCAGTTCACACAGTGGCCAACCAGCTGTCCACCAGGGACCAACAAAGCAGGAGATTCACAACATCATCAAAATGACCTGCAAACTTCTGTGAGTGACCAGTCAAAAGCATGCTATAAATCATTCATTTAGAGAAGCTCTATATCTAAATCCAACCCCATGTGTGTACCATAGAGGATTCACCCCTAACTAAATCTGTAGAATATTTAATACTATTTAATAAATAAAGCCAGTGTGGTATAGTGGCTAAGGTGTTGGACTGGGAGTCGGGAGATCTGGGTTCTAGTCCCCACTCAGCCATGGAAATCCACTGGGTGACTTTGGGCCAGTCACTGACTCTCAGCCCAACCTACCTCACAGGGTTGTTGTGAGGATAACATGGGGAGGAGGAAGATTATGTATGCCGCCTTGGGTTCCTTGGAGGAAAAAAGGTGGGGTTTAAAAGTTATAAATAAATAATAGATGGCAATTTTTAGCCTGGCTCACAAATAGATGACACTTTTCCTTAGATGCAGCTATTTGAAAAGCTTCACCTGTTTAATTTCTGCCTTTCTAGATGCTGTTTAAACGTCAGCACCATTATTATTATTATTATTTATTTATATAGCACCATCAATGTACATGGTGCTGTACAGAATAAAACAGTAAATAGCAAGGCCCTGCCGCATAGGCTTACAATCTAATAAAATCATAGTAAAACAATAAGGAGGGGAAGAGAATGCCAACAGGCACAGGGTAGGGTAAGCAGGTACAGGGTAGGGTAAAACTAACAGTATAAAGTCCGCACAACATCAAGTTTTAAAAGCTTTAGGAAAAAGAAAAGTTTTTAGCTGAGCTTTAAAAGCTGCGATTGAACTTGTAGTTCTCAAATGTTCTGGAAGAGCGTTCCAGGCGTAAGGGGCAGCAGCAGAAAATGGACGAAGCCGAGCACCACTGTTTGCCTCTGAATCCAGTTGTAATGGGTGTTTAACTGCAACTCTGAATAAAGCTGGGGAGGTTATGAGACATGCGTATAGATATACAAGACACAAGATACAACATTTTTGTGCCTCATTTACTGATCCTTTTGCCACTGCAATTAATAGGCAAGAAAGGAGATCTTGAACGTTATCTGGAAGTGTAAACTGGTCTCACCCCTACTGACTTTAGTGCCAATAATGACACATATGCTGGTAGGGCAGCCCTTTGAGTGCAAATGTGGAATGGTATCGGTTTACATCAGCTGAGAAGGTCAGGGGAGGTGAACCAAGGCCACTTTACTTTATTGGGCATCTCTGAGGCTAGGACACATCTTTTGGATGCTAGAGATAATACCAGCTTTGGGGGCCGAACGACATGTGACCTTAGAAACACGCAAAATTGTTCCAGCTTGCCCACTGTTTGCCATCTGAAAGCGTTGTTTATGGGGGGGAACCAGATGGTTGTTTTCAGCAGAAAAACAGTGTGGGCCCAGTTTGGTCCAGGAACACGTTCCGGATTGAAGTCCTGCGACCAGCTTTCTTTCCCTCCTCCAAAATAAAAGCACATTAAGCACACTTGGAAGTGAAAGAGCAAAACAACAGAATGTCTAGAGGCGAACTCCTTTTTCTCCAAAGTGATACACACAGACGGAGATTGCCATCTTTTGCCTGAATCAACTGCTTCATAGTATGGCCAGACCTAATAAGGAAGGCAGCAAACTGAGAGGTGTTGTTCTTGTGCAATGATGGGATACGCTGAGTGAGGCACAAATTGTAATCCCAGAAATCCCCCAATATCAGCGTTTCACAAGCTAGGATCTGAGTTAATTTTTTAAAAGTGTTGGTCTAGCTCTGGGCTCTGTAAATTCATTTTTAAGAGCCATTCAGATAATTTCCCTTTGTTCTGCCTTCTTTTTGTGTTCTTTGTAAAATCTAAAACATCCCTAAAAAACCCTCAAACATAATAAATCAGATGCACTAGTTTTGAGCATTACGTGCAGCAATTTTAATGTATGACAATAAACTTGAGTTTGCTCCAAAAATTCCCCCAACTTCCTTTTATTTTAGGGATATCCCATCTCTCCCCACCCGCATCAGCATTTATGGATTCCATCAATATATTTCAGGCCCAAAAGTGTTTCATGGCCACTGTTCTAGTCATATTGCTAGTCTTAATAGCAATCTCTTTTTCTGGATCCATTTCGATTTGGCTTCAAGCCTAGTCTTGGAGAAGAATCTGCCTTGGTCATCCTGTGAGATAACTAGGGATGTGCTCTGCTTCTAATCGGACCGTAGAAGCAGGAGCGGAGCGGGGGGCTTCGCCTGCCCTTAAGGCGGAGGCGAAGAGGATTGGGGGGCCGGCGGAACGTGGCGAAGAGGATCGAGGTGAAGGCGGATCCTTCGCCTCAATCCGGAGCTCTGCCGGAAAGGTAAGTGGGGTTTACCGGGCCCTGCCGCTGTTGCTCATGCGGCGACGGCGGCAAGGCCCG
Source organism: Elgaria multicarinata webbii (assembly GCF_023053635.1). NCBI lineage: Eukaryota > Metazoa > Chordata > Lepidosauria > Squamata > Anguidae > Elgaria > Elgaria multicarinata. Next base: position 26,569,844 of record NC_086183.1, read on the forward strand.
GTAATCCCCCTCCCTGCCCTCCTCTCCCTTACCTGCCTCGTCCACGGTCCATCGGCGTCTTCAATTGAGCCCGCGGTTCCACCAGGAAGCCTGGGCCGCCCAGACTTCCTGGTGGAACCGCGGGCTCAATTGAAGACGCCGACGGACCACGGATGGAGGCAGGTAAGGCCCCCCTCTCCCTTGGTCCCTTACCGGGCTCTGCCGCCGTCGCATGGGCGGTGATGGCGGCAGGGCCCGGTAACCCCCCCTCCAAGCTCGGAGTGGAGTGGGCATAGGCGGAGTGGGGGCGGGGCGGAGCGGCCCGATCCGAAAATCGCGGATCTGAAAGTGAAGCGGAGCGGAGTGTCCGTGCACACCCCTAGAGATAACTTATGTTGAGAGAGAGACGGGGCGGGGGGGTTGTAACTCTGTTGGTTCTTTTGGACCTATCTGCAGCTCAAAACTCAAAATAGCAAAGTGATGATCCAACTGAAGCAGAGCCTGCAAACCTATACAAACTTACCCCCACTGAACTCTGTTGGACTGAACTTTAGAGTTGGCATGGCTATGATTAGGCTGTTAGGGAATAATGTTGAGGAAAAGAACATCATGGCCTACTCCTCTGCCTTTAAGTGCAGCTCTGGGAGCAGAAATCAGCAGTCAAACCGCTCACAGCATAGAGATAAGCATTATCAATGGCTAAAGTCTGCAGATCAAGTTGTTCTGAAAAATGCAGGGGGCGGGGCAGTAAAAAAAAAGTTGGCTACACCAATTTCCTCATAGAATCATAGAATAGCAGAGTTGGAAGGGGCCTACAAGGCCATTGAGTCCAACCCCCTGCTCAATGCAGGAATCCACCCTAAAGCATCCCTGACAGAGGGTTGTCCAGCTGCCTCTTGAAGGCCTCTAGTGTGGGAGAGCCCACCACCTCCCTAGGTAACTGATTCCACCGTCGCACTGCTCTAACAGTCAGGAGGTTTTTCCTAATGTCCAGCCGGAATCTGGCTTCCTTTAACTTGAGCCCGTTATTCCGTGTCCTGCACTCTGGGAGGATCGAGAAGAGATCCTGGCCCTCCTCTGTGTGACAACCTTTTAAGTATTTAAAGACTGCTATCATGTCTCCCCCTCAATCTTCTCTTCTCCAGGCTAAACATGCCCAGTTCTTTCAGTCTCTCTTCAGAGGGCTTTGTTTCTAGACCCCTGATCATCCTGGTTGCCCTCTTCTGAACACGCTCCAGCTTGTCTGCATCCTTCTTGAATTGTGGAGCCCAGAACTGGACACAATACTCTAGATGAGGCCTAACCAGGGCCGAATAGAGAGGAACCAGTACCTCATGTGATTTGGAAGCTATACTTCTATTAATGCAGCCCAAAATAGCATTTGCCTTTCTTGCAGCCATATCGCACTGTTGGCTCATATTCAGCTTGCGATCTACAACAATTCCAAGATCTTTCTCGTTCGTGATCACCTCCATCGTGATCACCCATTAGAGTAGATTAAATGTTCTTCCATTTGCCCTTTCACTCACTATCCTTCCTAAGTGAATGCAACACGGAACCCTAAATAAAAGAGCATAATGTTTTTAAGTTTATTTAGCCAATTTTAATAAAATGCAATTTGTTGTGTATAATGCCCAGGGTCTGATTAATCATCTACTGTGGCTTTGCCCTCACTGACAGCAAAAGGGAGCAACCCTCCTCTAATACCTCATGTGTTTGGAGCAGCCTAAGTATGCTACTCCAGGCACTCTGCACATGTTCAGATACCTTCCCTTCACAGATTCAAAAGCTTCAGACCTACTTCTGCAACACTGTTCCAAGAGTTAACCACCAAATCTTTCACCTCTCCAGCTATCTAACTTTATCCACCCCTCCTCCCATTGAAGTTAATGGAACTTCCCCCCCCCCCAAAAAAATTAAGCTTCATACAAGCTGCCGCCTCTCTCAGCTTTCTATTGCTTTCAACGGGCAAACCAGCTACTCTTGTCCTTATAACATCAGTGTTTTCCATCTAACTGGCATAAAATGTTCACGCATTTTTGCTACCTCTCCAAGCACCTGAGGACACTATTTCAAACACGTATTTAGCACCTACAAGCTGGATACAGGACCTAGCATGGAGGACAGGTTAATCTGGAAAGGGCCTTCTGTGGCTGAGTTCAGAAGACACATTCATCAACAGTTGTTTCCCATTCTGTTCCAATTACCACCACCACCCCCAGTTGATTAGCGTGTCGTCCGAACTCAGCCTGTAACTACTATAGAGAAAAACCAAAAAGCTACATCTGCTAATGCAGTTTAAAGGGATGTCGGCTTTCGCCCTGATCTGCCAAATTTCGGACGGATTGAACAAACGCCCCATTTAAAGCCGTCAGTATCAGCGCCGGTCTCCCATCCCGTGTCCTTTTGTGCCACACCTGCCCTTTCCCCCAAAATAATCACCCCAGCGGAGTAAAATTAGAACATGAGCCCATGGCTGCCTAGGGAAGGACGCGTCGGTCGAGAGATGTATTTATAGCGCCCGCGTGGGAGTGGGCCCCTTCGCCGCGTACACGGGAAGGGCGGGCAGGCGGGTGAGCGGGCGGGCGCGCCCCGGCGCCCCCTCCCCTTCTTGAAAGTTCCAGGCGCGCCTCAAACCCGTCCAGACCAGCGAATGGCAACAGCTGGCGCTCGACCCCACCCTCCTCTCCCCAAGGCCACGCCCCTCCCCCTTTGACAGACAGCCCGATCCGGAGCCGGATTGGACGAGGGCAGCAGCCAAATCGAGAAGCTTCTGCAAAGTGTCAGCGCCCTTAGCGGGGTGGGGAGCGGAAAAAAGCACTAGCCAGGGAAGAGGAGGAGGGGCCGCCTAGTTGGTGGGTCGTATAAAGTCTGGGACAGGCGGGCGAATGTGCAAAAGCTTTCCAATTGCACGGTGTATTTTATTCCCTCCTCCATATATTTCTACTATTCCAAAAAAAAGGAAGTCGGCTGCACTGACGAACAGGTACCCTTTGCAGGCGTTGCGTTCAGCAGAAAGAATCGAAGTGGCTGCTACTGCGTAGTTGGGATTGTTTGGCGTCCAGACGAGGGCGGGTTCCATCCGATCCCGCTGCGGATCCCAGTCGATCGTTCTCTTTGGAGGGCTCCAACGCGTGGCGCGTTCCCTGCAAAGCTGCGCTCGCCCCTCAAAAGAGCTGCGTGGGTTTTGCTCGCCTTTTTCACGGAACCGTGGCGGGGCTGTAAGCCGAACCCCCGGGGGTCCCGCCGAACGGCGGAGCTCATCTCGAGCAGCGGCGACGCAAGAGCGTCTCTGAGCGTAATGCAGAGTGCTTTCCTTTCGCCGCGCAGCCGCACGTGTGGGGCTGAGGAGTAAAAAAACAAACTCAAAACTGTATAGGGCGGAAAGAGAGGGCGTGACTGGATCCCGGTACCTAGTAGGTTTGGAAACCTGTCGTTGGGTTTGTCAGCTTAAAAGGCTTCGGGGATTTTGGGGTCCGCGGTGGGGCTGGGGAAAAGGTTGCGCGGGTTCTTGCGAGACACGCTAAACTTGGAGATCTTGCTTCAGGTGGGTGAGATCGGGTTGCAAAACCTGTCCTAGTTATGTGCGCAGTTTCTTGCTATGCGCTATTGAGTTTTATGGGATTCGACCCGCAACATGACGCAGGTAAAGACCGAAATAGACTTTACGTTAAATCCGTGTCACTACATAAGAGTAGGTGCAGCAGGGTTCTTAAAAACGCTTCCCAATTACCCACCCTTTACCTGCTAGGACCCCAATCCAGATTGGGGGCCCTGCATCTACTCTAGAATTATTATTATTATTATTATTTTAAAAAAGTAGCTGCTTGATACGGATCTAAAGTAATGTCTATATTGGCGCTGAGCGTGCGTGGGATCAGGGTCTGTCGCGAGTTGTCGGCGATTCAGTAGTGAAGGGGAGGGGTTGTAGAGCGCATCCCGGACTCCTGGGTCCCCAGAGTGGCTTGTGCTTGTCTAAACTCTGGAAATGTCGTTTTCCCTTGCTGCCAACGAGGCTGTTTAATTGGCCATATCGAAATAAAGGCCAGAGTAGCCTTTGCCCTGGAAAATTACTATCAGATGCCCCCTGTCTAAACGCTCGTGTCTGACAAGTCCAGCGACGACTTTTGCACGGCGGATGATTTGTGTGTTGCAATGCTGTAACCCTTTCCTGCTGCTCTGCTGGGAACAGCTGCTAGCGAAGTTCAAAAGAGAAAGGAGGGAAGGAGAGTGTGTGAGATCGTGGTGCATATCATAGATGTCATCTTAGTCCCTTTTATTTATGGAGATTCTTATTTTTATTTGATTATATCCTGTTCTACCCTATGGGGTCAGAGTGGATAACGTCCCCCCCAACTCCCAAATATTTGATTCTTAGCGCTGTCTAAAGACAGGACCATTTTCGCCCAAAGCGTTTATATTATTTTAAACATCTCATAAAAAAAATTTCACTAGATGTTTTGCAGTTATGATAAAAAAAAATTGTAAATAAAACCTACAATATAAAACGCAAGATGAGAAAGTAAAGAGCTAAAAACCTGTTGATCCATAAACAGCTACCTGTTAGCAGGTACATTTTTTACAATGGATTTTTATGTATTAGTTATTACTTGTGTTGTTCCTGCTACTGTGTTCATAGAGTGGATTCTCACAATTCACTTAACTGCAAAGTAGGGCATTCTAAGAGTAGTTTATTTACTTATTTGTTACATTTATAAACTGCCCAATAGCTGAAGCACTCAGTTGCCAGCTGATGAAGAAAAACCCTGCTCTTGTGTGTCTAAAGGCAGTGGAAATCAGGCAGGTGAAATCATGGCACAGATAGGTATTGATTTGTTATCCTTTGCTGATGTCTGCAAATGAAGCTCTTCCTTATGGCATAGCTACACAGGGTGACTGGGGAAGTTGGTAACTTGAGTTCCAGAACCAGGAGGTGGAAGTTTGAATTTTGAATCAATTATAAATTTAGAATGTATTTATATTGGGGAAGGCTTGACGAGGCTTCAAAGGTGGAGTATTTTGCTTCAGCAGCTGTGGTTGTTGCTCTGACTTTGCTCCCTTTCGGGGTGGATGGGAAACCAGGTGTGTTGGTAGGTTGCCTTTCTGGGTATTGATGGAGGAGCAGATGAAGTTGACTCTCCTGGGAATGTAGATGTATGTTATCTTCCTGGAGGAAAAGTACTTGGAATCATATAATAGTAGAGTTGGAAGGGGCCTATAAGGCCATCGAGTCCAACCCCCTGCTGAGTGCAGGAATCCACCTTAAAGCATCCCTGACAGATGGTTGTCCAGCTGCCTCTTGAAGGCCTCTACTGTGGGAGAGACCACGACCTCCCTGGGTCATTGGTTCCATTGTCGTACTGCTCTAACAGTCAGGGAGTTTTTCCTGCTATCTAGCCGGAATCTTCCTCCCTGCCCCACCCCCACACAGTGAATGGGTTTAAAGCATGGATGAGCAATTTATGGCCTTCCAGCTGTTTTGGCCTACAACTCCCATCAGCACTAGCCAGCCTAGCCAAAGGTGAGGGATTATGGGAGTTGCAGTCCAACAATTTCTAGAGCATCCCAAGTTACCCACCCTTGAATATTCAACCTTTCCCATCTTGGTGTCCTCCAGATGTGTCAGACTACAATGCCCAGTCACACAGGATGATGGGAGTTGTAGTCCTACAGATCTGGAGAGCACCAGATTGGGGAAGGTTGAATTAGATTTTCCCCTACTCTTTCCGTAAAGTCTGCTGGGTATGTTCTGTGCTGGGCTGTTGCCTCTAATGGGGGTGGAAGAGGGTTGTCTTTCATTTTTACTAAGTTTAGGGTTCAATCCTATGCATATTTAGACAGGGAAGGGAAGTCTAGTCAGCCTGAAAGAGTCCCTGGGTGATTTACAGATCAATTTTAAAAAAAAATCAAGACAGTCTCTGCCCTTTTAACATGATATAATTACCTTCTGCAGAAAGATCTGTTTGCATACATCTGTTCCCCACTGCTATTTACCTTCACAATATGCCCATGAGGTAGGTCAAGCTGAGAGAGTGTCATCCCATGATCATGATAGCTGAGTGGGGATTTGAACCTGGGTCTTCCCCCCCCCCCCCCCCGCGCGCCCCCGTCCTACTCTTACCACCGCGCCATGTGTTCTGGGAAACAGATCTGCCAGGATTTTTGTCCCACAACTTAAAAGCCTCCCTGCTTCTCTCCTCCCCAATATGTCAGATGTGTGCAGAACGGTTGTGGTTACTCAAAGGTCAGGGCAAGGCACTCTTAACTATGTTCAGAGGCACTTGCATATTCTGGAGCTGACATTCATTGGCTTTTGGGGCTTTTGGGGGCAGTGCTGTTCAGTCTAAACCCTGCTTCTTTCCCCTATGCGGTTTGAGATCTTAGTGAAGGGGTGAGGGGGTGATTAAAGTGTTAGCAAAATTAGAAGGGGCTTTCAGATGACAGAGCCCCTGTACAAGGTCCTAGGTTCAATCCCCACCTTCTCCAGATAGGACCATGAAAGGATCCTGCCTGAAACCCTGGAGAGCTGCTGCCAGCCAGTGTCAACAGTACTGGGCTAAATGGACCCTGATGTGGGATGGGATTAGGCATCTAGGATATCTGGGTTCCCTAGAAAACTGGGGTGGAGGTAACATCTAGCCGTTGGCTTTATAGGGAGGGCAGGGTTGGCCCTGGAAGCGGAGGCTCTGGGTGTCCTGGACTACAACCCCCATCGTCCCCAGCCAGCAAGGCCAATAGTCATGATAGAGCAGGGAGGTTGTCGTTCAATGCGTCTCGAGATGGGCACTAGGTTTGTGGGGAAAGGCTGCCTTAAAGCCGAGGGAGCGGGAGGCGTTTTGCAGAGCCTCCTCAGCGGCAGACCGTGGCGGTTTTCTTGGCTCGCTTGCTGCAGTCTTCCGATCCGCCTAAGCCGCAGTCTCAGAGCCCTCCCAGCTGTGGAGTTCTAGAAGGATCTTCACTGGCTCGGAAGAGAGACACAGAGAGAGAAGAATGTACAGCCGCAGCCGATCCACCCCCCCAAGCAGCTGTTTGCACTCCTTCCGTGCCCTTTGGCTATTCCTGATATGGGGCAGAGCTGGGCACAGCACAAAGTCTAGCAGGAGGGGTTGGTGTGTGTGTGTGTGTGTGTGTGTGTGTGTGTGTGTGTGTTTTAAGAATCCTATCTTGGCGACAAGCGGTGCCGTTCTCTGAGCTTGCAAATAAGATACAGTATTCCGTCTCCCTTCCGAGTTCTCCTTTCTTAGACCCACCCCTTGGCTTCCACCTCCAGGACTGGGTGTAGTTTGAAAGCCAGCGCTTGGCCCCAGGACTTGATAAGCCAATTTCTCTGTGCTTTGCCTTAACGGACGGCCACCTGGCTGCAACGCTAGGCGATAAAGGTGCCACGGTTCCTTTGACAAAGGGTGTAGCATAGGGAATACACACACGCAGCAATCTCTCCAGCTACTGGCGTTTTTGTTGTAGTTAATTTGGTTTTTAGCAGCTAGGCTCGCTTTTTCCTTTAATTTTTAACTTGCGTGCCTTTTAGCTTTCTCGGTTCCGAAAAGGTTTGTCCGGAAGCTACAACTCTCCCGCAGCTGGGACTATTCTGCACCTGCAAGTTAGAGAGAAGTGTTCTCGAACATGTGCTGAGTTCTTCAGCATTTCTAGTCTTTTGCATCTTCGGGTTTGAGAGGCTTCCAAGTTTCCAGCTGAAATTCATTGTTCCTTTACCGCTTCTAGCTTAACCTGTGCTAGGTGCTGTACAAAGCATAACAGCCATGGCTGGGGGGGAAATGGGGTATCCTGGCAAGTTTTTTTTCCCCAGCCCTACAAGATCTTTACTGCCTTCAATCTGCTTTCAATCTGTGGGACCCAAACCTGTTCTATGTTGTAGCGCTGACATAAAACGTCATGTCAATGCTTAGACTTTTTAGGCTCTGTAGAATAGCTTGCTATTACCTTGCTCTGAGTTGAACAGGATGCTTTTCGATAGCCTGGTATACAGGGCATAGCCTAGGATTCTCTGAACTCCCTCAGTCTACCTTTCCCTTGCAATGGGTCTAATATGTAGCAGTAGGTTGTATGATTTGCATTCTTCAAGAGACCTACATTGTACTTGCAGTGCAATGTCCGCTTGGCGCCTAAAGGAACCTAATGCTTATTGCTTAATCCTGCTTTGGGGGAATAAGCCATAAGCATTATATGTGAGCAGGAGCAGTAACTTGGATTCCAGTGTTTTGGGCTGGCTCATGGAAAGTTTTTGTTTGGTGATGCTTAAGGGATTTGGCTTTTTCCAAAGGTTTCTTCGCATCTGGGGGTGCTATTCCAAAAGTTTCCAGTAGGGGGCCCCAAGCCAAGCAAATATTTTGCACACATAGCAAGCAGGGTCTCTGTCTGCACAAGAACTGAAATTGTGACCTGCTTTGCATTTATTTATTTATTTACCTCTTTCCGTTGCCCTTTTCTAGAAGAATGTGCTAAATCCGCCCCCCGCCCCCCATTCCAAAATATCTCTGCCTGAATGGCTTTTTAAACAAAATGAATGGCAGGTTCAGCTAGGGTGACCGTGTGAAAAGGAAGACAGGGCTCTTGTATTTTTAACAGTTGCATTGTATTGAAAAGGGGATTTCAGCAGGTGTCATTTGTATGCATGCAGCACCTGGTGAAATTCCCTCTTTGTCACAACAGTTAAAGCTGCAGGAGCCCTGCCCTCTTGATCAGATACAAAAGACAGCAGGGCTCCTGCAGCTTTAACTGTTGGGATGAAGAGGGGATTTCACCAGGTGCTGCATGCATAGAAATAACACCTGCAGAAATTCCCTTTTCTATGCAACTGTTAAAGATACAGGAGCCCTGTCCTCCTTTCCATATGGTCACCCTAAGTACAGCGGCCCAATCTGGATTGGATCCAGAGGGTGAGGGCAGTGCTAGGGGGCTTTAACCCTTTGCCTCCTGCGTTGTGGCCATTCCTTATCCTCCTTATGCTCTCAGGAGTTTTTAATCTTTCGGTTTCCAAGCCCCTGTTTTTACACTGCGGTTAGCTTTCATTGGGATTTTGACTTGTGTTACACATTTTAGTTTTTCATATTAAGTGTGCGTTTTATAAAAAGGTTGGTTCTTATATTGATTCTCCCAGCACTTTAACATTTTACCATCTTAGTCTTTTAACTTTGCTGTTTTAAATCTGTATTTTAAATCTCTGCACTGCTGTTCGGTTTTATTCCGGCCGTCCTTTTATACTGTGTTATAGCGTGGCTTTAAGTTTTATACTTTAAATTGTACTTTATGGCTTTAATTTTTGTGAACCGCCCAGAGAGCTTTGGCTATTGGGCAGTATAGAAAAGCAATAAATAATAATTTAAAAATATTCTATGGTGTTAAGTTTTGTTTTGTGCACTGCCCAGACTGCTTCGGCTGTTGGGCGGCATAGAAATGTAATAATAAACAAAAGAAGGTGCTCTGCAAAACCCAAAGTATGCGCTGTCTCTCTGGGTGAAAGTAGGGGCCACGTAACCAGAACATGACGGCGTCCTTTCTGCTGCCGTTGTATTAACACTGAGCATGTGTCCTGTTGCAGCCAAGATGTCCAAGGGTCCAGCTGTAGGCATTGATCTGGGGACCACTTACTCCTGCGTAGGCGTCTTCCAACATGGCAAGGTGGAGATCATTGCCAACGACCAGGGCAACCGCACCACCCCCAGCTACGTGGCCTTCACCGACACGGAGCGCCTCATCGGCGATGCTGCCAAGAACCAGGTGGCCATGAATCCCACCAACACTGTCTTCGGTAAGGATTGGTCTTGCCTCGCCATCCAGGGAGCGCTGGCTCCGTTCTGAGCCCAGGCTGAGAAGGGCAGGCTACGCCCCAGGTGCTCCTTCCCTGGAGAGGGGCTGCCTTTAGACTTGTGCGTGGTGTTCACAGCTAAGACTTCAGTAGCTGACAGTAGGAGCTGTCGCTAAAGCGTCTGTTCTGCATTAGAGGAATTGTATGTAAACTCCCGGTGGCCCTAATGCAAGGGGCGGGGAATCTCTTTCCACCCGAGTGGCTGAACTCCATTTCGGAGAAGCTCTTGGATGCTGCCTTCCAGGGGTGGAACAGGGCTGAAAATGGAAGGGGTGTGGCCAAAGGCAGAAGGGGTGGAGTCAAAAAATACAAAACATAACAGCCTACTGTAGCTTAAAGCCCTTGCTGCTGGCAAGTCAGCCTTAGGTGAGGCATTTCAGCCTTTTAGAATGGCGGGGCAGGGAGGAAACTGCCCCAAATCAAGGAAGCAACTGAATTGTCATCGGTTGGGGGAAAGGGGTGAGGCCATGGGTTGGTAGCAGTAGGGGGCTCTGTGCCCCAGGGGAGCAGGGGGCTCTGTGCCCCAGCAGGGGATGCCACTGCCTGCTTGCTCCCTGACTCTCTGTGGCAAGCAAGCAAGTGGTGGCAGTGATGAGAAAGAAGCTGAGGAACAAGAGCAGCTGGGGACAATGGTGGTGAGAAGGTGGACTCATGGAAGGAGGGGGTCCATTGAGGGTATCTTTCCCAAGGTTCTCAAAAAAACCCTGGAGCCTGCACTTCCTGGGCAGAGTTACACCACACAAAGGGAGGAACTGTGGGTGCCTGCCTCTTGTGCAAGCAATCCGATCCTACTGGTTTTAAGGCCGGCTGCTCCTCCCGAGAGAGCCTCATTACTGTTCCCTTTCTCTCCTTTTCTTTAACCCAGACGCCAAGCGCCTCATTGGCCGCCGTTACGACGATCCTGTGGTGCACTCCGACATGAAGCACTGGCCCTTCCACGTGATCAACGACGGGGGTCGCCCCAAGGTGCAGGTGGAGTACAAGGGCGAGACCAAGTCCTTCTACGCGGAGGAGATCTCCTCGATGGTTCTCACCAAGATGAAGGAGATCGCCGAGGCCTACCTAGGCAAGGTGGGTCACTGGTGGTGTGACGGAGGAAGGACATGCAGGAGCAAAGCTCTGGGCTTTTTTGATTAGCAGGGATAGCGACATCATCCGCCACCCACCTCAGGTTCCATCTGAGCTGATCTGCAGACCTCATAGTAATATATATAATAATAATAGTACCTGGGAGGAAACACGTTGTTATGAGAGAGCCAGTGTGGTGTAGTGTTTAAGAGTGTTGGACTGGGAGTCTGGAGATCCAGTTTCTAGTCCTCACTTGAGACTGGGCTATCTGTACTTCCTATGTAGTCCTTCTAGGTCACTGCAATCCTCACCAAAGGCTGTCCTCATTGTGCCACATCCCGCAGGTGTCCATCTGTCAGCAACCTGTGAGACCAAGGTGTCAATATGGCACCCCCGTTTCTTTTTCCTCCCCCAAACGTGATGGGATTGAGGAGTGGGGACTCCCCCTGACTGTGTTTCTCCATCTTTCCCTCACAGAACATTGCCAACGCGGTCATTACAGTCCCGGCCTACTTCAACGACTCCCAGCGACAGGCCACCAAGGACGCGGGCACCATCTCAGGCCTCAATGTCCTCCGCATCATCAATGAGCCCACGGCGGCGGCCATAGCCTACGGGCTGGATAAGAAGGTGAGGAGGAAGACTAGCCTCTTAACGCTGGCTGGCTTCGGTTGAGGTTTAAGACAGTGAATTTGAAGGGTGGGGAAGGCAGTAAGCACATACACTATATTGTGAGGGGGTAAACCAGCCTTTCTCAGCTAACACGCTGCTGTTGTTTTGGGCTACCACTCCCCATGTTCCTAACAGTTGGCCGGGCTGGTTGGAGGTTGATGGGAGCTAAAATCCAAAATGTGGAGAGCATAAACTTTCTCAGCGCCTTCATAAAACAGTTCCCAGTTAGGCAAAGAACCTAAGTGCAGGTCTATAGAGTCAGGGTGACTTCAGGAGTAGCATTTATGCCAGGGATGAGGAACCTTTGGCCCATGGGCCGGTTTGGCCCACCAAGTTGGCCCGCGGGGCCTCACTTGTGGCCCCTCCCCCAAGCTCCACCCTGCCAGGTCTCATGGGGAGAAGAGTCTCTGCTGTTACCTCCAGTCAGTCAGTGGGGATCTCCCTTGCTGCTGTCTCCCCTTCCCAATTGACCCTGATCACAGAGGTCTGGGTCATCCAGCCCCACCCACCAAATTTTTATTCCTGTCCCCTCATGCAGACCAAGATTCAGTTCACAGTTAGAGCTGGCATCTTGTGCTAATTTGCATTGGCCCATTTGGGTAGAGGACATGGAAGTCCCTCCAAGCTAGGGCGCATTTCCTAAATAGCTGGGCTGTCCTCTCTGCAGGTGGGCGGTGAGCGCAACGTCTTGATCTTTGACCTGGGTGGCGGCACCTTTGATGTCTCCATCCTGACCATCGAGGACGGCATCTTCGAGGTGAAGTCAACAGCTGGGGACACGCACTTGGGGGGCGAGGATTTTGACAACCGCATGGTGAACCACTTTGTGTCGGAGTTCAAGCGCAAGCACAAGAAAGACATCACGGACAACAAGCGGGCGGTCCGGCGCCTGCGCACGGCCTGTGAGCGGGCCAAGCGCACCCTCAGCTCCTCCACCCAGGCGTCCATCGAGATCGACTCTCTCTATGAGGGCATTGACTTCTACACGTCCATCACCCGGGCCCGCTTTGAGGAGCTGAATGCCGATCTCTTCCGAGGGACCCTGGAGCCCGTGGAGAAAGCCTTGCGGGACGCCAAGCTGGATAAGGCCCAGGTGCATGACATCGTGCTGGTTGGTGGCTCGACCCGCATCCCCAAGATCCAGAAGCTTCTGCAGGACTTCTTCAATGGCAGGGAGCTCAACAAGAGCATCAACCCGGATGAAGCGGTGGCTTACGGAGCAGGTAAAGGGCCTCATTCAAAGGTAGAATCCCATACAAGCAATGGATCAGAGTAAGAGAGAAGCAACCAAGAAGCTGCCTTCTACTGAGTTAGACCCTTGGTCCATCTAGCCTAGTATTGTTGACACTGACTGGCAGCAGCTCTCCAGGGTTTCAGGTGGGATTCTTTTCCTCACCCTACCTGGAAAAGCCAGAGATCAAACCTGGGACCTTTTCTATCACACTGAGCTTGTAGCCCCTCTCCTGTCTGTTCTTCAGAAAGGCAAGCTCAGAACAGTAAGCCCCACCCCCTCACATTGGAAAGGGGGGGATCACCCAGATGAAGGCAAAGCTCCATCTGTAAAGTTTACGCAGGAAAGGGTGCCTTGGGTTCCGTTGACTTGCAATAACACACAGTATGCCGAACTTAGAAGTCCGTCCTACAGTGTTTGGCTAGAGACATGTTCTAAATGTTTGTCCAAGTAGCTGTAGCCACTGTCCCATTCCATGCCATAGAATCATAGAATAGCAGAGTTGGAAGGGGCCTACAAGGCCATCGAGTCCAACCCCCCCCCCCCCCGCTCAATGCAGGAATCCACCTTAAAGCATACCTAACAGATGGTTGTCCAGCTGCTTCTTGAATGCCTTTAGTGTGGGAGAGCCAACCACCTCCTTAGGCAACTGGTTCCATTGTCGTACTGCTCTAACAGTCAGGAAGTATCCCCAAAAGAATCAAGGGGACAGACAATGGATAGGGGGTGCTATTCTTTCCAAGTTGGGGCAGTGCCCTCCAGGCATTTTGAATTACGCACTCATCCGTCCCAGACAGCATTGGTCAGGGATTATGGGAGTTACAGTACAAACCACCTGGAAGCTTACAAGTCACCTACAGAGTGTTGAAGATGGCATGAGAAAAGTGCTACTGTCCTGTACCACTTTTGCTCCTCATATATACATGCATCCGTATTATCTTTATCCAGCCTTGAGACACGGGTCTATTCAGCCCGGAGATGGACAATGGGTTTAGAAGAACTGTGTATGCACATCTTTTGACCTATTGTTGCATCTGTTGTTGTTTTTTTAAATGCCATAGATGGGGGATATTTTCTTTTTTTTAGTCCCCACCGGGGGGTGGGCGGAGTGGTGCATGAATTTCAGGGAGAAAATGTGGCTGGATGGCAAGGTTTAAAGCTGCCCTACCCTGTGTGTGGCAGTCCCAATCTGGATCAGGACCCTGCATGCTTAGACAAAAGTAAGCAAAACAGTGCAGATCCGGGGCATGCTATGCATTTAATGCAGTGTGGAGTTTAGCCTTGAGAAATGAAATGTGGGGTGTCAGCAGCGGCGGAGGGTTGTCATGTGTGGGGCAGTGGGAAAGGGGGCTTCCTGGAAGGATCTGTTTGTTGGCCATTTGGTTGTGGGTTGGGGAGTATAGGATACTGGGCATCAAAGGACCTGATCCGGCAGGATTTCTCATACAAGGCGCCTGTTTCACTTTTCTGCTCCTTGACATATCGCATTGTTCCACCAGCTGTCCAGGCTGCCATCCTGTGTGGGGACAAGTCCGAGAACGTGCAGGACCTGCTGCTTTTGGATGTCACCCCCTTGTCCCTGGGTATTGAGACGGCTGGTGGGGTGATGACGGCCCTTATCAAGCGCAACACCACCATCCCCACCAAGCAGACCCAGACCTTCACGACTTACTCGGACAACCAGCCTGGAGTCCTCATCCAAGTAAGTGGAGGCAGTCTTTAGCTAAGCAGGTGTGTGTATTTGTGCAGGCACGTGTGCACCATGGTAATGCAGGAGAGGGATGTTTGCTAGCAGTGTCACTTGTCTCAGCAGCTGCGTTTGCCTCCCACCTCCATCACAATCTCTCCTTGGGTGCATTTCTTCCAGCCAGACTTGCAAAGCTTCTCCACACACAAGAAAAATCCTGTAGCCTTACCAGGGCTTTCGTCCTCTGCAGACTTCCCACAATCACAATGTGCGCCTTTACACGCAGCCATGTGATATTGAAATGAAAAGTTCCCTTCTCAGAAACGCTCCATTAAGTATATTGAAACTGTGCCACCTAGTGACAGAACGCCAAGTTTACACACTGAGCGTTCCTGCGGTTTCCCAGATAATACTGCAGTATCTCTGTTTTGTTTGGGTTTTTTAAAGCGAGATTTCAAGGGGGCGTAGTGTGATGGACCTGCACACTTCTGTGACTGACCAATCATGAGCATGCAATTAATCGCTCGTTTAGAGAAGTGCCTGGTCTTATAGACTAGCTGGAAGACCAACAGCGGGGGGCGGGGGGAAGGGTTTAGACCCCCTCCTGCCTATCATTTTCCTGCTTTATTGCTGTGCAGCAGAACTGAGTTCTAGCTTAGATGTGCTGCCCTTTGGAACTGAGAGAAGGATCTGGATGACTTCTTTCCCCAATATACACTTGCTTTCAAAGTGCAGGGAGTCTGCATCCCCAAGGGAACAGGTGAGGAGGGGAATACCTTCCTGTCTATAGAAAACTAGCATATCAAAGTAGAATCCATCCAGGCCTCCTTTTGCCTGACATGCTCATTCTCTACATGCAGGGAGACAAGTCCTACTTGCCCAGGAAATATGAATAAGATGCAATGTTTTGGGAGGGGGAAGTATGTCGGAGCGAAAACCAAACTTTGTGTGTATTCCAAATGCTGCAGTGTTTTGAGATAAAATGGGCAACCCAGGTTTGTTTGGGCAGTTCTCAAGTTGTGCTTTCTAACCTGTTGATGGGTTTGATTTCTCTTCTCCCCCCCTCCCCCGGCCACCCCAGGTGTATGAAGGAGAGCGTGCCATGACCAAAGACAATAATTTGCTGGGCAAGTTTGAGTTGACAGGGATCCCTCCCGCTCCTCGGGGCGTCCCCCAGATCGAGGTGACCTTTGATATTGATGCCAATGGCATCCTCAATGTCTCCGCGGTGGACAAGAGCACTGGCAAGGAGAACAAGATCACGATCACCAACGATAAAGGTGAGCACGTCTGGAGAACGGGATGCAGCCCTCGCGTCTTGCCTGCTGCGGGCACGGCCCTGTGTCTGTGCGCTTGGTGCAGGAGGGCACCTTATGAATAACCTAAAAGGAGGAAATGCATCGCAAAAAATGAGGCTATTAATTTTCCTTTAACATCTGCATATGTTAAAGGTGTAGATGCAAATTTAGAAATTATCACTATTACTACTATTATAAATAAGAATTGTTTATTGTGTACGAAGGAGAGTGTGCCATGACCAAAGACAATAATTTGCTGGAAATACCACATTACACCAGTTCTAAAATCCCTTCACTAGCTGCCAATTAGTTTCCAGGCGAAGTATAAAGTATTGTTTATCACCTTTAAAGCCCTACATGGTTTGGGTCCAGGCTACCTGCGGGATCGCCTTCTCCTGTACAATCCTCCCTGCACACTCAGGTCCTCTGGGAAGAATCTACTTCAGTCAAACAAAACCAGGCTGATGGATATTACCCAGAGGACCTTCTCTTCTGCTGCTCCCAGACTGTGGAATGGCCTGCTGGAGGAGATTTGTCAACTTGATAGTCTTTTAGCATTTAAGAAAGCTATAAAGACTGAGATCTTCCAGCAGGCCTATCCAGTGGAATTTTAGGATGCTTTTGGGATGTTTTAGGATGTTTTAACAATGTATACTGTGTTTTTAATCAGTATTTAGTGTATTTTATACTTACCGTTGTTCCCCGCCTCGATCAAAATGGAGAGGCGGGTAAGAAATACATTTATTATTAGTGTTATTGTTACTGTCAATATTATTAGTCAATATTATCATAGTGCAGAAGAATGACCAGGGTAATTGGGTGCTAACTGTGAATGGGCAACAGTTCCTGCCACTCTTTATATTTAAGCCGGACTTGGACTGGACAGCTTTCCATTAGAGAACTGTGTTTTAAAAAAGGAAAGGGCAAACGGCCACCCTAGCTTGGAGGTGACTTCGATTGCTCTCCCTTTCTGCCACAGGTCGGCTTAGCAAGGAGGAGATTGAGCGCATGGTCCAAGAGGCGGAGCAGTACAAGGCCGAGGACGAAGTCCAGCGGGAAAAGATTGCGGCCAAGAACTCCCTGGAGTCTCTGGCCTTCAACATGAAGAGCACGGCGGAGGATGAGAAGCTCAAGGACAAGCTGTCCCCAGAGGATAAGCAAAAGATCCTGGACAAGTGCAATGAGGTCATTTCCTGGCTGGACAGGAACCAGGTGAGTTTGGCATGGTTGTGGGGGGTAGCGTGGCCGTCCGGGACTGTTCTTATTTCCAAATGGGAGATAACTTTGAAAAGGTGAAGGTCCGTGCTCCTGCACGGAGACCACGTGGCAAGCCTCGAAGCTACACGTAATGGCAGAGAAGCGAGGCTTTACTTGATTTTGGGTCACCAGCAATAACGTGCCCCTTTTTTTGCTTTATCATACATGTTGGGTGGATAGCCAGGTAAAGCTTCATTTGCCGCCGCTGAGACTTCTTCACCTCATGGCTACTTCCCAGGGTTTCCTGGGCATAGCTCTAAGAATCTAACTATCTATAGTTCTGCCGTTCAATAGATCGATTTGTGCCTCCCTCTTCCAAAATAGCTACCGTTCCTTGAGAAGAGGAAACGTCTCAACCTAGTCTGTCTAAAGTACAGATAGACTTCTAGAGTTGGTCCTTGAACGGCAGGGTCTTTGTGTTTTGCCCAGCTGTTCCACTAGGGGGCAGCTGAGGCCTCCCAAAGATGGACCTCGACTCTGGTCTGGTGTCTGAAAAAACAGAACTTCTCCCCTCTTGCAGATCTGCTGGAATTTTGCCTCTGCGAAGCCTGGTGTATTGTAGAGAGAGAGAGAACTGTTTTAATCAGTAGTTAGAGACATATTGTAGGCAACCAGGATGCCCTGGTTTTGCAAGGAGCTCCACCTTGTGCATAATATGGTAGCTCCCATTTGAATCTCCAGAATCTGGTATCTCTTCAAAGGTAGCACGTCATTTCAAGGTGGCCTGAGTTCAAGAGCTATAAAAACAATTGCTCAAGTACTTGAGGGTTGGCGGTCCACTGTTAAGAAGTGTAGAATTGCAAAAAAGTATGTCAAGAAATACTTTTGTAAGCCTCCGTGAGAGCCTTTTTTGGCTGAATGATGGCATAAAAATCCTTAAATAAATAAAATAAAAATTAAAAAAAATAAGTCACAGTAGCAGATATGAAGCAGGGCCTAATGGCGATGCCTCCTCTCAAGAGAACCTTGGAAACTGTTGTCCTGTGAGAGAAGATTAGGGGATCTGTAGCAGACTACCCACACAAACAATTCCCAGGATTCTTTGGAGGAGGGCAGGAGCCATGCTAGTTATGCTGGGAAGCAGCTGATACATCTGCTGTGTGGATGTGCTCTCACTTCTAGAAGCCAGTACTGGCCATACCCACCATGGCAGCCATTTTATGAATGAGGAAGTCTCCTTCTGGCAGCCATTTTGTGAGAGCACGCACGGCACATTCAAAATTCCAAATATGCCCACCGACTCAAAGAGGTCAGGGACTCTTAGATTAGGAACCTGGGTTCAAGCCATCATTCAAAAGGTTGTTAAAAAGATATTGTTGTAGATACAGAGGGCAGGAACAGCCATGTTCAACGCTCTGTTGTCCATGGAGGAAGGGCAGAATTAAAAAAAAGTAATTTGTGAAAGGAGTTTTCTACTCCCAACTATAATTTGCAGAGGAAGGGGTGTCACTACTACAATTCCCCTTCAGCTGAGCAATAAAGAAATGCTGTATTTCAAGGTAAACCCATCTTAATTTGGGCATATCTTGGAACAAAGCATTTATTTTTCAAGGATCCTGATACATATTCTGTCTTTTGGGGGGCAGGGGGTTGGCCTACAATTCCCAAGAGCCCTAGCAAGCACAGCCAATAGGGAGGATTGATGGGAGTAGTAGGCCCAAAGTCTGTAGGCCTGCATACAGAGAAAGTGGAGGGTCTAATCCAGGAACTGAGAAGTCCTTCCTAAACTCCATGGGTCGAGCCAACGCTAGCCTAATCCTAACGCTTCCTCCGCAAGCGTAACTGAAGTGGCCCGTTGAGCCAACAAAACCCTTTGGTTGAGTCCTCTCCCTTGAGATTGGAACCAGGGTGGTGGCAGAAGGTCTTCTGTCACGTGACCTCAATGCGCTGCCTCTGACTGTTCTTCTTCTTCTCTCCCTCTAGATGGCAGAAAAAGATGAGTATGAACACCAACAGAAGGAGCTTCAGAACATCTGCAACCCCATCATAACCAAGCTCTACCAGGGGGCTGGAGGCATGCCAGGGGGGATGCCTGGGGGCTTCCCAGGAGCTGGAGGGGCTGGGGGTGGCTCTTCAGGACCCACCATTGAGGAAGTGGATTGAGAGACCTCCTTCCTCTAAACCCTGCATTTGGGGCAGGATACAAGTTGTCTTCAGAGCTGCCTTTGAATTTGCTTCACCTTCTTCTGCCCCTTTTCCTCCCCATGAGCCTTTGCACTAATGGGGTGTTCCCTTTTCCTCTTTGCCCCCTGCTCCCCCCACACTTCCTTTTCTGCTCTTGTTACGGAGTTGGGCATGTCTCCTTTTTTGCCAAATTGAGACTTTTATGTGGTCCTCACTTAAATAAATTATTGCACTTTTTGTCATCCTGCTGCCTTGGTGCCAGCCTGATTTGTGTCGGTATGTGTGTTTTAGGGGATGCTACAAAAGGTTCTAGTCCACAGAAAATTCTACTTGCCTGCCCCATAACCGGTATTTAGTTAGTTATGGCATGTCAACTCTTTATAAAGGCATTATAGGGGGAGAATGATTGAGGTTTATCCCCCCCTCCTGCTTCTCATCCTACAAAGATTTTCATATTTGGTCGCTTGCAGAAAATGGTTACTCTCCATAGGCGAGTGTATATACATTAGCCTGATTTTACGGATTAATATTTCTGGTTTTGCCCTTGAACAAGATGGTGAGGGGAGTGAGTGCAAACGGAAATGGTAAAACTAACTAGAAGTTTACATGGTACAAAGTTCCAGTCCAAGCCATCTTGAGACCAACAGATTGGGGATACTGGTCTTCGACGACCTTCAACCAGCAGATGAAAAATAATAATTTAGCAGATGAAAAATAATAACTTTGCAGTCTGTACATAGTGCCCCTGCCATTCCCAAAAGAAATGTACTTATTACCAGCCTCCTTGGTACCTTTAATGGTACCAAGAAAAAGGTACCTCTTAAGTCATCTGTGTTGACCTTCAAGAAGTCTCTTCCTGATGGTGAAAGGATCTTCTTGGAAGGGAGAGTCATACTGATCCTCAAGCCGAAGTAGATCAACATTCTTTGAATTTGTGGGTATTCTGGATCATGTGTGATCTAGACTGGTATTGAGTTGCTTGCAATTTCATTACCTAGCTCCAGATCTTCAGGCCAACAAACTGATGAGACTCTGGTTTTCTCCACTGTTTGTGATCTGTCCACATGTTGCACTATTAGCTAGACATGTTCAACACTGGAAAACAGGGAAGGAACTCCTAGTAGGCTCTGGAAGACGCTAGCCAATAGTTCTCATGCTCTCTCGTGACTGGTCCATGAGAAGAACCGTCCTCTTAGTTCAGTGCTGATCATAGAAGAAGGCAGAATATTCCGTCTCTTGCCACTCTGGAGCAAGTTGAACTAGCATAAAATGCTCCAGTTGTGCTAATTGACTCAACCACTTCGCTGGTCCAAACACCCTCACTTTCTAAGGTTGCTTTAACAGATCTATGCTGTTAAAGCAACTAGCTACTGATAAGGATCCATCCTTACCCCTTTGACTAAAATCACTGGAGTGGACAATTCTATTTTTGGGTAGGAGGTCTGTTGAGCTCCAAACGTTGATGGTGTGGGTTAGAATTATTAGTAATAATGATACACCAGTCTGGATCAAAATGTGCACAACATGTTTACATTGTCTTTGTTTCCTCGTTGAATAAGCGAAGATGGAATCTGGAGAGTGTTCCATGCTTACCTGAACAAGGTAGGCAAACATCATGATGGTGGCTCAGATGGATTTCTAGTGCTGTTGGAATCAGTACAGATAGTGCAACTTAGTTTCGTTGCCTGTGTGCTGGATCCTCTCCCAGTCTGAAAGCTGCGTGTGAACCAGTTTCAGGCACGCCCCCAAACACTGGCCTTTAATTCTGTTGTTGTTGGGGGTTTTTTTCATTTTTTTATTAGTTTTCCACATTAATTAGACATACAACAATACAATAAAGAAAACATCAAACAACTACTACATACATGTTGAATAAATGTTGAGTACATATGTATTGAGTAAATATTAACTATAAAATATCATACCATAACATAATCATTCTTAACATAAAAGTGCACCCTCCACCTCGGGATCTATTCCTGATTCCAAAATCTTATAGTTTCTTCTGCTGGCGGTTTCCCACTTCCCTTAGTAAACACAAATATTAGGAACTGTTTCCAGATTCCTTCAAACTCATTTATTTTAGTTATACCTTTTCTCCACTTAATATTACAAGTCAGTTTATCATTAATAGCTATATCCCATACTTCTTTATACCATTCTTCAATAAGGTATTCCCCTTGAATCTTCCAGTTCCTAGCTACCATCAATCGTGCTGCAGTCAGCAAACTCGATATCAACTCTTTAGTTTCTTTTCCACATTTTATATCTTCAAATAGTGACAGTAATGCAATCTTTGGTGTTTGTTCTATTTTCATTCCCACTATTTCTTCAATTTCAAAAAACACCATCTTCCATAATCTTTGTACATATTTGCATTCCCACCACATATGTAAATACGTTCCTTTTTCCCCACAACCTCTCCAACAATTTGCTGAATGCTGATCATTTATCTTATTCAATCTAATCGGGGTTAGGTACCACCTCCACAAAATTTTAAAATAATTCTCTTTTATTCTTAGTTCTGTTGTTAAAACAAGTCATTCTGCTTTGCCCTTTGATTAACCTTCAGCCTGCCTGTGATCCATAAGAGCTGTGGCTGAACTGAGGACTTCATCATGATTAGGCAGAAAGAAAATCATCTTTAAAGTCTGAGAAACAAACGGGAGATCACATTGCTTCTAATCCAAAACAATCACAGTTAAAGCATCTTAATTCCATTTCACAGAAGCTCTCAGGGGCTGCCTTCCAACAGGTGTGGACAGGGCAAAGGTAAAAACGGCAAGGCCCAAGATACCAGCATAAAGTATTTACTGCCAGTAACTGAATGCATCTCTACATTAAGGGAAATTGCGTTATTTACCCGAGGCTTTTGTGCTTCCTGGTTCTTTGGCACGATCGTTATAGGCTGCATTATACAAAAGGAGAGGTGCAACAAGGGGTTTGAATTGAATACTTCCCCTCTGTTCAGTTCCATTAAGTTCTACTGATACAGCTCCATCTAGTGGCAGGAGAGCCTGCTATTTCCCAGCTATTGGCGCATTAAAAGTTCGTTTTATCCTAGAATTTCTGGAGGATTCTACAGGAAACATCCTGGTTGTTGACAATGTTATGAAATCGAGCCAAAAACTTCTGTGAGTGCCCAATCATGAGTATACAATACCTCAGTAGTTTAGAGGAGCCCAATGCCTTTTACAATGGTAAGAAACCTGGAAACGACCAAGCAACAGGTGGTTGGGGTGAAACGTGGGGGGGGGGCATCCAAAGAACCCTAGATTTGGCCCTTTAGGCCTCAGGTTCTCCACCTTGAGCTTAGCTATCGAATGAGTCTATATCCTGTACGCCACTCAAGTGCAGTTTCTGGGAAGCGACAGTGGGAGAGGGCGGATGTCTCCTTGCCTTGTTCACGGGCTTCCTGAGAGCATCTAGTTGGCCCCTGGGACACACACTGCTGGACTAGAGGAACCTGGCCTGATCCACTAGGACTGTTACGATGATGGAGCCACTGTGCCCTTCACTAGTTCAGTAGAAGGGGGGATTTGGGGAGGTACAGCTTGTCAGCTTTTCAGATTTCCCCATTCCTGGACATGCTTTTTCTTTTCTAAATCTAGCTTTGCAATCTTCAGGACTAGAAACATATGAGAGAGGGGGAGTTTTAAAGAAAAAAAATGTTAAGGCTTTCTGGGTACTCGATTCTGTAGGGTGACCATATGAAAAGGAAGCCAGGGCTCCTGTATCTTCAACAGTTGCATAGAAAAGGAATTTCAGCAGGTGTCGTTTGTATATATGGAAAACCTGGTGAAATTTCCTCTTCATCACAGCAGTTAAAGCTGCAGGTGCCCTGCCCTCTTTTAAATCTGGTCACTCTAGTATAGCTCCTGCAGCTTTAACTGTTGTGATGAAGAGGGAATTTCACCAGGTTCCCCGTATATACAAATGACTCCTGCTGAAATTCCCTTTTTTATGCAACTGTTAAAGATACAGGAGCCCTGTCCTCCTTTTCATATGGCCACCCTAGATTCTGTGTCTGTTCACTCCAGGTTTTCTGAGTTTGCATAGCGAAATTGACAAATTCAGGATGTGCAATGTGCCGGAAGTCTTGCTCACAATAGGAGCGAAGAAAAAACTCAGCAAGAGAGAGTGGCAACTGTGTGTGTTTGGGGGCGGGGGGAGACAGGTGAGTGAAAGCAGCATACCAGTGCAAGAGTTTCCTCTTAGCACAGCGTGCAGTGGCATGGCGAAACTGCTGCTCTTGGCCCAACCAGAACGCCGATTGCAAAACCTGCTGCAACGTGGCTGTGTTGGCTTTTTAAACAGCTCTTTCAAAGACTCTGCTAGGTTGTTGCTGTTGGCCTGAGCGTAGTTGGCCTTGATGTAGAATGAGGGACTTTAACTTAGTTGGTCAGGCACCCTTTGCATGTGCCCCCATGGATAGCATGTGGGTTGAGACTCCTTTAGTCTGGGGCAGCGGTCACTTGATGGCTGGTCATTCTTGCCCGTCAGCGTGCAAAAGAAAATTCAGATCGCCTTGGTATGTGATTCGACGTGCTCAGGAGCAAGTGAAATGACACGTCTTGCCTCTTCTGCCTCCTTTCCCTGGCAGAGGTGACCCCCAGAGTGCCAATGCAAGGGAAATCAGGGCTCCTGCACCTTTAATTAATAGTTGTGTAGAAGAGGAAATTTCCGCTCTTCTATACAACCATTAATTAAAGGTACAAGAGCCCTGACCTCTTTTGCATTAGCCCACCCAAGCTATCAACTATAACATCAAACAGTACAGAAGGCACCTCAGCACTTGGAGCCATCTAGCCCTGGCCCTGTGGTAAGTCAAGATGAAATAGTCATGGCTTTCCCCCAGAGGTCCAGCCAGCTGCAGAGTACAAACTCCAACTGATTAGGTTGTTTTCCAGTGTTGTGTCTATCTACGCCAGAAATAGTGTGGGACAGCTGCCTGCAACGGGGTGGGAGTTAAATGAATGCCATGTGTCAATCAAAGCTGCCCCCTTTTTTCCATGTGTCAAACTTTTACTTGGTTAACTTGGGTCCAAACAGCCATTCCTTTTCAGACCCTATGCAGCTAGGAGTCCTGTTCTCCTGTGAGTCCTGCAAAGAAACCACGGTTTACAGGTTTTCTGCCCAAAAAGCCTCGATGCAACTTGGAAATCTATTTATTTTGAATCTTTCCTGATTCTCAGCTAAAAACATCTCGCAGAGCGGCTGTTACATCGGTAAAATACGGCAGTCCCTGCCTACCAGCTTGCAATCTAAAAAGACACAATATGCAAGGAAAAGAGAATGGGGAGGGAAGAGGAAAAAAATTAACTCTTAACATAAAATCATAGAATAGTAGAGCTGGAACGGGCATATAAGGCCATCAAGTCCACCCCCCTGCTCTTTTAGCAGTCCTAGTGGATCCCCCCTCTGATCTCCCTCTGTACAGCCAGCCGGAATGGCATGATTTATTTATCACCACGTGCAATTTACAGACTGTACAAAGCTTACATTAACCCTAAGGTGGGTGGGGAAGAAAACTTGTGACTGTTTATATAGAACTGAGGTATGCCCCAATATTAGGGCACCAAGGTCCTACACAAACACATTATAAAGAATGATAATCACAGCAGAGAAGTAAAACATCTCAATGAGTCAATACGTAATGTCAGGAAAAGGCTTGCATAGCTCCATATAATTAAGCTGTAGGACTCCCTGCTACAGGATGCATCTGAGGTTGGGGATTTTGCAAGTGTTAAAAAGAGGAACTGGACGTTTATCTCAGAAAACGTAGGAAGGTGCTAAGCTGGGAAGCTCCCTGTGCACGTCCTGAGCGAGGTAACACCCTAGAAGACAGCATCAAGATTCAAAACTATCTTGACAGGCTGGAATATCCTACCCTGAAACCAACACAATGAAATCCAACAGTGATAAGCGTACAGTGCCATGCATAAGTATTCATTCCTCCCCTTTGACTTTTCCACATTTTGTTGTGTTACAGCCTGGCATTAAAATGGGGCTGATTGTCATATATATATATATATATATATATATATATATATATATATATATATATATATATGACAATTAGGTTGGCACAAAAGTTAAGTAAACAAAAGTTGGAGGACCAGCATGATGTAGTGGCTAAAGTGTTGGACTGGGAGTCGGGAGATCCAGGTTCTAGCCCCCACTCAGCCATGGAAACCCACTGGGTGACTTTGGGCCAGCCACAGACTCTCAGCCCAACCTACTTCATAGGGTGGTGGTTGTGAGGATAAAATGGAGAGGAGGAGGATTATGTACACTGCCTTTGCTCCTTGGAGGAAAAAAGGCCGGATGTAAATGCAATAAGATAAATAAATAAAAACAATCTGGCATTTGTTGGTTTCACCACCCTACTGACATTGGAGCCATAAGCGTCCACTGGCATTGTGGCATGTGGACTACTAATCCAGTGGTCTTCAGCTGGGGGGCTGTGACCCAAAAGTGGGTTATGATATCTATCCAGACGAGTTGTGGCAAAGCTTTTGCCACCATGTTGGGCATGTAGAAAACTGTGACAGTGAGTCCCATGTTTCAGGTTGGGATTCTGAGGTGGGCCACAAGCCTCCACTGGACCAGTTGAAGACCACTGGGCTAGACAGATTAGAAGTTGGAAAGCAGAGTGGCATAATGGTTGAAGCAAACAAAATAAGCTGAGGTGGGGTGGAAAGAGAGCCAAACATTATTGAATTTCATATTTCGAACTGAATGAGTGAGCTTCATCTATTTGTTTCCATGTAGGCCATGCAACGCAGAGAGATTTCAACCACATAAATTATCCATTATCTGTCTTGTGGTCAACAACGTTTTTCATATTGAACTAGCGAGCCAAATATTTTGCTGTGGTCAAGATTCCTGATCAGGGTTAGAACGTGGCTCCTCACCACACATCCTGTGATATAGGGTGACCATATTTGGGAAACCAAAAAAGAGGACACCTAGTGTGTGTGGGGGGGAAGCAGCTTTCTGAGTCCTGCAGAAAGTACGTTATTCCCCCGCCACCTTAAAGAACCCGATTGGAGTGGAGGAAGAGAAAGGATTTCATTCTGCACCACCACCATCAACTCCTTTTCTATAATGTCCAGGAATGACCCACTTTCCCCTTTAAGACCTCAATTGGAGCTCGGGGTGGGGGAATGATGTGCCTCAAGAAAGCATGTCATTCCCTCCTGCCATGCTAATGGTAGCCTTAAAGGGGAAGGTGTGTCATTCCAGGACATTATTGAAAATTATAGAAAATCCCCCCTGACACCATGGAAAGAACAAAAACCAGGACAAATCCGGGGAAATCCTGACAGTTGGTCACCCTATCCTGTGAGGAGGAAGTAAAAGGCGCTGACTGTTTATTGCTGTATGGCAACAGGAGTTGTCTGCAGGCGTTCTGACTCAGGCAGAGCCTGGCCATTGTTGGCCCCCCATTTCAGCTTCACTTTCATGATTCTGGTTATATTTCTCCGACACAGCCTGCATGCTGGGGCTGAAATGGGACGTTCTCTTCCCACATGAATCCTCATTCACATTTCACAGAGAGGGATGGTGCAAGTCCAGCTAATAGGCACCCATAGGCCTGGCTTTCCACTTGATCTTTCATTGAATCTCCATGCTGTTAGTCATTCCCCTGTGGGTAGGTATGCAGGTTGCAAATCAGGTTGCATTTAATTTTTCTTTGTGAGAAATTCTGTTGCTGTTTGTTTATTTTGTTATATTTCTATATCGCCCAACAGCCAAATCTCTCTGGGCAGTTCCCAGCAATTAATACCATAAAATACAACAGGAGAGTAAGCTCTGTTGAACTCAGTGGGATTTACTTTTGTGGAGTGAGGAGATTTAAGCACTGCAATGTACAACGCTTTAATAAAGGGCTAAATCATGGCAATGCATGTCATGCCTCTTTTAAACACATGTTTTGACAATGTCCAGCAGCTGCTTCTTTTTGGGAGGAGGTTATTACGCAGAAGAAAATTGTACTGGAACAGTCTTTAATATTTACTGACTCACACAGTCTTTTAAATTATTTATCTGCTTCATGGAGAGTAACACATGATCAGCATAAATGGATTCTCGGTGCCCTTTTTTATTTTAGTTTTATTATTATAAAAAATAAAGATCATTGCATTATACAAATGTAAAATCAGAGGCAAGTACTAAAGGAACCTAACAGTAGTAATCACCCTCTGCACCCTTTTTGACAACTAAAAGATATTACAACACTGGAAGGATTAACACCTCCTATAACGCAATGGATTAAGAACCTTACGATACTTTCGATATTTGAAAGGCTGGCATATCGATGACATCATCTTCAGATAGATACTGATTCAGGAATTTAGTCCACTTTTGTTGCAGTCGAACAAAATGGCCCATTACGGATGCTGTTGGGTACATTATTGGCTACCAAGCCAGGTTTAAGGTTTTGATATCAGTGTACAAACTAAATAACTTGGGACCAGGATACCTGACAGAGTATCGTTCTCACTTACCATTCTCACCAATCATTGTGGTCGTAGGAGGGCATGCTCCTTGTACTTCCCCGTGGCCTGATTGGAATCCACCAGGAGAAGAGCCTTTAGCATAGTGGCTCCCTGTGGAACGCTGTGACCCTGGAGATCATAGAAGCATAGAATAGTATAGCTGGAAGGGGTCTATAAGGCCATTCAGTCCAAAGACCCTGCTCAATGCAGCAATCCACCCTAAAGCATCCCTGACAGATGGTTGTCCAGCTGCCTCTTGAATGCCTCTAGTGTGGGAGAGCCCACAACCTCCCTAGGTAACTGGTTCCATTGTCATACTGCTCTAACAGTCAGGAAGTTTTTCCTGATGTCAGGCAGGTGCCAACCCTAGGCTCCTCCTGAAAACAACTCTGTTTCGAGAAGCCTTCCTCAACTGACCAGCCACTGTTTTTCTGGTTCCTGCATTTTTAAATTGAACAATTTTAATTTGCTTTTTAAATCTTTCTTTTACTGTTTATACCTATGTTCACCACTCTGGAATCTGTGTTAGAGAATTGAGTGGTATATAAATATTGTAAAAAATAATTATGATGATGATGATAATAATAATAACAATAACATTAGATCTACATAAATACAAAGCCCCAACTTCCTTAAAAATGGCAACTCTCATGAAGTTGCTGGGTGGTTCTGGTAAGTCCGAGAAGCTCTCATGGCTTGGCAGGCGAGAGCAGCAGCTCGCCATCAGCTGGAATGATCCAAAGTGGTCCAAAGCACTTTGGACCTGGTCTGACCTGCCTTGGACCAATCCAGCCCCAGTCTGGATTTGGACCGATCCGCAGCAAATCGCCCTGCTTCAGTTCGGGATTCAGACCTGGAACCGCAGTAGCGCACAGTCCTACTACATACGCGTAGGCAGTTTTACTGACAGGGTGATTTACGAACTTTTCCATGCATGCTTGCATGGAGCCAGTGTCCATAGCTCCGTTAGAGTTCGGACTGAAACCCGGAGGAGATTCACCACCCTACTGACATGAGCGCCACCAGCCTCCACTGCATGCTAGCCTGTGAATTGGGCATCCCAGGCTATGTTAGTAACTGTAAGTTTTGAACGAAGCGATGGCGTTTCCCCCAGATGAGTCAGTACAAAGGAGTCAAGGATCTGACCTCAATTTGTTCTCCTTTTAACCCATCTAGTCCATGAAGACAAAAGGGCTCAATCCAGCTTCACTTCTCCTGCAGCACGTGGGGATCAAATTCCTTCCTATTAGCATTCTCAATGAAGTATCTGTTCCAGGACTGTCATTAAGGAAGTCATCTAGACTTAACTGAATGATGCTATTAAAAATAAATCAGTGCCAACTCCTTCTACTAACAGTTGTTGTTGTTATTTAATAGGCTGGTTTTCCACACCCTGTCATCTTCCAGATGGGTGGGACTACACCTCCCATCACCAGCGTGGCTGGTGGCTGTGCTGACTGAGGAGTGATGGGAGTTGTAGTCCGGCCCATCTGGAAGGCAGCAGGTTGCGGAGGGCTGCTCTCTCTGGACCATTGAGGCAGGCTGGCAATCCTGCTTACTAGAGTTTGACCAGTACTTCTGAGTTGGGGGGGTGTCTTTATGGTGGCACTTTGGCCACATGTCCCTTAAAAACACCACAGCATCGCAGCTACAGGGTGGGAACAGTTCATCCCCATGGCAGGAGGGAGAGCGGGCTGTCTGGTGGCCAATGGGTTTGTGGATCCCGCTCCCTGCCCTCTGCCCTGCCTTCCCACATTCCAGGCGACCTACCACGGGCCTTGATCCACCCCCGGAATGCCCTCAGAATCAGCACAAAGCAAGGTGACCACCAACAGACAGTTGAAATATGGTGGTGACCTCAGATAAGTCCGGGGCTTTTTCAATGCACAGTTCTGGGGGAAAGCCCCGTGGTAGCTACGAGTCGGCTACTGTGTCGTGTAACCAACGCGGCGCCACTGCGCAGCCACCTCGGGGCGAATAGGGCATCTAGACAGCCCCTACATGCTTTTGATAGCCACAAAGCTTTGTTGTCTAGAGGAAGATGGTCATGTTCCTGCTCCCCACTCCACCCAGCAACTTACATGGTGCGTGTTTTGACACAGCTTTTTGCCTCCAAGCAAGGAGAAATTGCTCTGCTGAGTATCATATGATTTTCCCTCCCTTTGGCATCTCTCTCTGTGTAAGGAGCAATATTCTTTCTTCATACATTCCATCGGAGCTGCAACTGCTTATGGCTCCCACTTGACCTTGCCAACGAAACAGGCTATTGAAAACTCTCTCACACACCCTGCTTACTGGGAGGTTTTGGTCTGTCGTGGGGGAAGAGTTTTTGGAGAGGGAGGGAGGGCCTTTTTTGGTTACATGAGGCCTAAAGTTGGTTATTCGGGGATGCCCGTGAGAAAACTGGTGAGATTGTCGTCAACACAACACCGGAGCCGGGGGAGGGGGAGCATGTTTCAATCTGCAGCGCTGCATGAGAGGGAAGCCAAAGCTTAAATTTAGCTAAGCCCAAGATGCACCAGGTCTTAGCCCAAGAACTTAGCCCATGCTGGAGAGTGTCTTTGAACAGTGGAGCCTGGTGACTCCGATGTCAGTGGGGCAGTGAATCCGTTCCGGCTTCCAGTCAGAACTCTGAAAGAGCTAGAGTTCAGGATTCGGATCTGGAACCAAAGCGGTGCACAGCCCTATTATATACATGTGAACAATTTTATTAACAGGGTGTTTTACTAACTTTTCCATGTATGCTTGTAATGAAGTTAGTATCCATAGCTCCTTTAGAGGGAGGAGGGATGGCTTTAAATCATATATATTCATTGAAAACTCATTTGCTGAATGTTGATGGGGAGGCAGGGCATGGAATGGAGTATGGAGTAACTTGAAAAAGGGTATGGCCGGCTGGAAGCCTGAATAGGATCCTTCCACACTGAGACATTTTGTTGCAGGTCCCACTTGTTGTTTTGAATTGCTGTATCCAGAGTAAAAGGGTGCAATCTGGCCTGCATACACCCCAAGCGTCTTGCAGCCGTTGCCACCCCCACCAGTCCAACCCACTCAGTTTCGTAATCGACTTAGAACTGGTGGCGGCGGAGGAGGAGGGTTGTATTTCTTGGCAGGACTTGGGAATGCCATGGTGGGAGGCGTATGCCAGCAGCCTAAAGGCCACAGCAAGAGTCTGCAGGGTGTAAACACCGGGGAGGGGGCAAGAGAAGAAGGCTGGGGAGGGGTTAAATCTGTGATAATGGGCTGGGGAATGACACACACACACACACACACCCCAACTGGAGACAAAGGAAGCCTGTGTAGTAGCAAGATCTAGAAGGGGAGGATCTTCCTCCAAATGGCTATTATTATTATTATTATTATTATTATTTATTTATTTATTTATTTATTTATATAGCACCATCGATGCACATGGTGCTGTACAGAGTAAAACAGTAAATAGCAAGGCCCTGCCGCATAGGCTTACATTCTAATAAAATCATAGTAAAGCAATAAGGAGGGGAAGAGAATGCAAACAGGCACTGGGCAGGGTAAACAGGCACAGGGTAGGGTAAAACTAACAGTATAACAGTATAACTAACAGTCTAAAGTCCGAGCAACATCAAGTTTTAAAAGCTTTAGGAAAAAGAAAAGTATAAGACCAAAGCTCTCCTTGCAGAACTCTCCTGGGCAAAGCACCCAGATCTGGATCGGTTTTGGAAAAATGCACTTCCTGCTCTTTGGAGTGACGATCTGCGAAGTTGGGTGGATCCACCCCTGGAATGCAACTGGCTCAGGCAGAGTGAGTCAGCAATGAAAAACAGGCCTTATAGTCACTTGGATTCCCTTCATTCTACACTAAGGATCCACCTAGGAGAATTTTAGACCAATTAGGGACCGGTGATGCTCACAATCATTGGCGAGTGGTGCGTCCCGTCGGTGCCACCTGACAATTACAAAGACCACGTGGCTCTAGAAAAGGGCACTGGCATTTCTCCCAGCGTTTGTGCCATGTGTGGAAGTTGTTAAACGGCTGTCAATAAACGCTTCTGCAAGCCGGAATGTTTGTGTCCTTCCTCATTTTTCAGTCGTTGAGCATTATGGCTCTGGTACAAGTACAGAGCAAAATGTCTAATTCCTCACGTTCTAAATCTGCGGGTGGAAATACCTACTTGCAAACTTGCTCTGCGCTGGTGGCACATTATGGACTAGTGGACTGAATAAGGCCTTAGCTAGACCTAAGGTTTATCCCAGGATCGTCCCTGCCTGCTCCCGGGATATCCTGTGTGTCATTTACATGAACAGGGATGACCCTGGGCCGGGACCATCCCGGGATAAACCTTAGGTCTAGCTAAGGCCTAAGTTGATCTGTGGGAGGCCTGTTAGGGTATGAATGGCTTTGTCCTTTGACCAGGGGCAGACTAGATGGCCTTGTGTGCCCACCCTACTCTATGATTCCAAAACTGGCACAGCTTGCTTTCCTGAATAAATGGCAGAAAGGAATGCCCTTGCTTAAGTGCCCCCCAAAGCATGCCACGGGGCATGGTGCTAGTCTCTATTACCCTATTTCTTCGATTCTAAGACACACTTTTTTCCCATATAAACATCTCTAAAAATGGGGTGCGTCTTAGAATCGCAGGTGTGTCTTAGGGTTTTTTTTCCCTGTTGATGGTATTGAAATTAGTGTGCATCTTACAATTGATGGCGTCTTACAATTGAAGAAATACAGTATTTTCAAATCCCCCCCCCTTTGTTTTTCTGGTATGGCTCCTGCATGCAAGCAGGTGAGCAAAGAGCCAGATGGTTAAGCATGGAGAATTCAGTGATGGAATAAAGCTTCACCTGTTGAATTTCTGCCAGTGTTAAAAGCTCAGGATTCTTGTCTGGGGGTGGCAGGAGGGCAGAGGGAGCAGGCAAGTGGCAAGGCTATTCTACCCCCAGCCTGGAGGAATGCTTTAGTCATCACCACATCCATTTGCATTGCTTAAACAGTCATTACCCCTCCCTCCTATCTTAGCACTCTGCCTCCTTGCCATGTGCCCTAAAGTGTCCCAAAGTCAACCTGAGTGGCTGGCCCTGGATCCACTGATGGGCCTGTCAATCTCCAGCAGACGCTGGGAAGTCCAGGCACACCCAGTCTAAGCAGAAAATAGACTCTGTGCTCCAGGACCAGTAAGTCTCCGTCACAACTGGACGCCGAGAGAATACAAGCGTCCCAACTCTATTGTTCCAATGAGCCAGGCCCCACCCTGCTCTTTGGCTCGGAACACAGAATAGGAGCCTGCACACCTCCAGGTTCCAACTACTAGATCACACAGCCTTCCAAGAACTTGAAAGAGAGCTCAGGATGAATCCTATTTCTCCCCTCCATCCTGGGCCCTGCAGTCCCCTGGCCTCAGCAGGGGGAGAGGGTGAAGTTTAAATTTCCCCATCCCTGTGCACTGAGATCTATATGGGTGGGGGATAGCGTATACCCATCTGGACATGTATTTGTAAAATGTATGCATGCGTGTTTGGACCCTCACTGCAAGCAGAAATCGTGTCTGCCAAAATTCGCTGCTTTGCTTTTGCTTTTCCAAATATGGAAAATTCCAAAGAGGATGAGTGGGGAGGCAGAGGAGTGAAGCAAGGACAGGCATACCTTCTAATCACAAAGAACCCTTTATCAGGGGGGCTCTATAATCACTGTACTTATGTGGAGCAACTTGACTCTTATAAAATCCTTTGCTCAAGGCTGCTCTCTGCTCCTTTTGCCTCAGCTGAGAGCAGTAATGTGTTATATAGGGTGACCATATGAAAAGGAGGACAGGGCTTCTGTATCTTTAACAGTTGTATTGAAAAGGAAATTTCAGCAGGTGTCTTTTGTATATATGGGGAACCTGGTGAAATTTCCTTTTCATCACAACAGTTAAATTTGCAGGTGCCCTGCCCTCTTTAAATCTGGTCACTCTAGTATAGCTCCTGCAGCTTTAACTGCTGTGATGAAGAGGGAATTTCACCAGGTTCCCCATATATACAAATGATACCTGCTAAAATTCCTTTTTCTATGCAACTGTTAAAGATACAGGAGCCCTGTCCTCCTCTTCATATCATCACCCTATGTTAAAGAGCATATAG
Organism: Elgaria multicarinata webbii; assembly: GCF_023053635.1. NCBI lineage: Eukaryota > Metazoa > Chordata > Lepidosauria > Squamata > Anguidae > Elgaria > Elgaria multicarinata. Next base: position 26,603,586 of record NC_086183.1, read on the forward strand.
AAGGATAAGCCCTGCTAGAAAAGAATCAGCATGGCTTCTTCAAAAGAGGTGGAGTTTTCTTATGTTCTTAGCTTTGTGTCAGGGGAATTCCATAGCTTTGGACTGACTCCTCTTTCCTGGTTCTTTATCTTTCCAACCAATCTTCCTTCTACTAACTCCCTGGTCCTATTCTATTCTATTCTAAATAAAAACTATGACACTTATAGTTATTTATTTATTTATTTATTTATTTATTTATTTATTGCATTTATATCCCACCTTTTTTCCTGCAAGGAACCCAAGGTGACATACATAATCCTTCTCCTCTCCACTTTATCCTCACCACAACAATCCTGTGAGGTGGGTTGGGCTGAGAGTCTGTGACTGGCCCAAAGTCACCCACTGGATTTCCATGACCAAGTGGGGGGACTAGAACCCAGATCGCCCAACTCCCAGTCCAACACTCTAACCACTACACCCCACTATTTCCTGCTTTTTATCCCACATTCATAGTGATTTGATTCAAGGTGTAGATCTGGCCTCTCTCCCTCTCTCTCTGCCTCTCTCTCTCCTTCACCCATGCTTTCCTTCCCATCCCAACCAGATCGACTGGATTCCTGAGGCCTGAGACATGCGCCTTCCCATCCATCCATTGGGATGCTCCAAAGGACTCCTTCTGCAAATGCCAGCGGTGACTCACGTTGATACTGGGTGGGTCCCGTCCAACGTGTGCTAGTGGCGCAAATGTTTTCGCTCATGTGCCAAACAACCTTAATTATCACTGTTCACTTTCCATCCATTGAGAAAGAGGTGGATCCCAGCTTAAGACCTAAACAGCCCTTTGTTTAGGGCTGGTCCCTATGGAAGGGGAGGCTTGGGTGGGTGTATTTAGAAGGTTATTTAAAAGCATTGTCAAGTAGCTGGCCTACAGACAGGGGTTCAGGACACAGAGGAGGAACCTAGAAGTGTGTCAAGATGGCCAAGGCATTGGCAGTTTTACTGCTATCCACGCTCCTCACCCAAGGTAAACATAAAATAGATTGTCGTTGTTAGTATTAGTATTATTAGTATTTATTCCCTTGAAGTTTCTTGGACATTTTGCCCTATGGGGAATATCCAAATTTGCTTGTAATGTTATTTATTTATTTATTTTGGTTGGCAGAACCTTTTGCTTCATCAAAACCCATTTCTAGGGTGACCCTATGGAAAGGAGGACCGGGCTCCTGTATCTTTAACAGTTGTATTAAGGGAATTTCAGCATGCAGCACCTGGACACCTCTGCATTTCAGACTTACTGTATAATCCTAGGCATGACTACTCAGATGCAAGCAGGACTTACTACCAGTTATAGAAAGGAATTCTAAGATTTGGACTGCGAGCCTTACCTGGAAATAAGCCCCACATTAACTCAGTGGGGCTTACTGCTGAGTAAACATGCAAAGGATTGTGCTCTGCATCTGTAATGGCGGTGTGCCCACAGTCTTTCTTTCGGGGAGGGATCCTTTTAATAGCTCTTGGCTCTGCAGCAATTAGCAGCTGACCTTGTTTAGTTTCAGCTTTGAAAAGCTTCCCCTGCAATTCCTACATAGCAAACTTCTTGAAGGATGAAGAGCAGCCTTGGCTGTTTTGTTCATTTTCTGGCCTGTTGGTAGCCCGAGGTATGAGAATCAAGGCTAAGAGGAAAATACCTAACGGTGATTTCCCAGGGGAAAGTCAGACCAGCTTGGGGCAACTTGATGGTATTACTCCCCGCCCCCCTGTAGGGAAGTATGTTAGGAAAATAAATGCATTCCCTCACTTTCGAAGCAAGTAGCTTTCCACCCCAGGTGTATACTTTGTAGCAGAACATAAATGCTATTGGTCTGTATCAGCACCCAGGAGATGAAAGAGTTTATTAGGCTGACCATATGAAAAGGACGACAGGGCTCCTGTATCTTTAACAGTTGTATTGAAAGGGGGATTTCAGCAGGTGTCATTCGTATGCATGCAGCACATGGTGAAATCCCCTCTTCATCAAAGCAGTTAAAGCTGCAGGAGCCCTGTCCTCTTGTGTTTCTAGCAGGGCTCCTGCAGCTTTAACTGTTGTGATGAAGAGGGAAATTCACCAGGTGCTGTATGCATACAAATGACACCAGCTGAAATTCCCTTCTCTATACAACTGTTAAAAATACAGGAGCCCTGTCCTCCTTTTCCTATGGTCACCCTAGTTTAATTTACCTGGGGACCTGTCGGTATCGGTGATCAACATGTTACAGACAATAAAAGGTGAAGGTTTTCACAACATGGAGCTAAGCGTGATCACCAGTTGCTTCAGATCAAAGAGCCTCATCAAGGGGCAACTACAAGGCCTGGTTAACAAGTTGGCAATCTCTAGCTGTGCATGATGGAGCTGTGTGGCCTCCAGCATACTATTAGAATAGCTGATGTTCCCAAGACAAGATTGGCCTAATGATGAACTATCTACATGGTACAGCCCATCCTAGCTAAACTCAGTTTCCTCCACATCTCCAGCTGATGGCATGGAGCAGTTCCACCTTGAGACAGGCTCGTCCCAAACTAGGACATAAATGCTCAGTTGTTGCTGCTGCTGCTGCCTCCACCTCCTCCTAGGACTTTGAATTTGCCAAACACTTTAAGCTGGAAGGAAATGAATTTGCAAACAAATCTCTCTTCTTGTCCTTGGATTCCTGGTTCCTGGAATATCTGAGCACCAGGCTGGCTAATAATATGTGAAGTGTTTCAGCAGTGTAGACAATGCATCCCACAAAAGAGTCATGCGTCCCCCCCACCAACACCCCCCCCACACCTTTTTAGCATCCTGGCTTTAATTCTTTTTTTAAAAAAAAAACTGCAAAGGAAGTTTCTGGTCTTCATGATTCTTGGCCTCATATTGCAGAGAAAACGCTGTAAGTGTGGTGAGAAGAATGCAAATGGTTTAGAGCAGCCTTCCTCAACCTGGGGCGCTCCAGATGTGTAGGACTACAACTCCCACAATGCCCCAGCCAGCTGGCTGGGGCATTCTGGGAGTTGTAGTCCAACACATCTGGAGCGCCCCAGGTTGAGGAAGGCTGGTTTAGAGGCAAAGAGAGAAATAAAAAGGGGCCGGCTCTCATCAGGTTTTCAGTTCCGAAAAGTTCTCAAGCTGCATGCTCACATTCACCTTAATGCACATGAGCTCTTCAACATCATTTTACAGTCCAATCTTGGATGTGCTTACTTCGAAATAAGTCCAGCTGTGTTCAGTAGGACTTATAGCTTAATTATGAGCTTCATCCCACATACCCGTTTCCTTCAAATTATCCCCATAGCATAAAGCTGTTATTGTTGTTGTTGTTAGCTAAATTACACCCTGGGTGGCGGTGCTCCTAAGATCCTTTGCATACCAGGAAAAGGGTTTAAGGGGGGGAATGTAAAAAAATCATTAAAAAATCAACGGATAACCCAATCCGATTCAAATTTGGTATGCTGAAAGCCCTCCTTAATATCTATTACAGTGTCGGTTTTGACGTCTTTAGCTTTAAAACTTACGCAGATGTAAGCATTTGTTTAATTTGAAGATTAAAAACTCATCCTTCTGCGCCCCCAGTGGCCGCTCAGAGAAGGACAAGGAAGCATGTTAAAATTAGCCTTGGGATTATGGGGGAGTAAGAAGCCTCGCTCTTTCCGCGATTCTATTTTCAGCGCTTCTTTTAGGGAAAGTAGCGCAATCACAGCAGGATGCATCGGAGTACTTCACAATAAAAGCAGATTATCAAGTAGAAAACATCTGAGTCCTTTGCATGTAATTCCCAGTGAATGCACAGTATAACTCTGTTGTGATGAAGCTCTATACCCCAATACTCACAGTCCAAGTGGGTTTCAAGTTCTGTGAAAGGGTGATTCCCACCCCACAACAACAGGGGATCAAGAAGCAGCAGTAAAAAAAAAAATCCTTTTCTTTATGGCTGATATCAGTAATTTTTCTGCATGAAACATTGTGCAAATGGATCTGAGTGACTAGTTATTCTGGATTAAACTAGGTGGAGTGAAATAGCGTTGGCTTGTGTATTTAGAAATGATTTTGTCTTCTCTCTCTCTTTCTCTCTCTCTCTCTCTCTCTCATATTGTAATAGTAATTCCAGAATAAGGATCTTACAGGGTTAAGCTCTTTGTCTATATTTGCCAATGCTAGTTTGGTATCTGTTGCATTATAATTATTTTTAATAACGTGCAAACTGAATTAATTACGCAAAGCAGAACCATGGGAATGATGTTCACAGCACGTAATTAAAAGATTCAAATGCAGCACGGATGTGAATGTGGCCTTTAGGGAAGAGCTGGTGGCATAACCCTGATCTGACTCTGCCTCCTTACGTAGAATCCAACTGGAGTCCTTCTTAGAGTAGACCCATTGAAATGAATGGGACTTAGGTCAGTCATGGCTAAATTAATTTCTATCAAATTTCAAAACAGTGACATTTTATAATAATAACAATTATAACTGTTATGCAGTTGTGTGCCTAGGGGAAATCCTTATCATTTGTGATTACCAACCGCTGCCTTCGTGTTCATTGGCTAAATTAATTTCTATTCTTAACAGTCTACTAGCATTCAAGAAAGCTATAAAGACTGATCTCTTCCAGTAGGCCTATCCAGTGGAATTTTAGGATGCTTTTAGGATTTTTTTTTAGGATGTTTTAACAATGTATACTATGTTTTTAATCAGTATTTTGTGTATTTTATCATTTATTGTTGTTCCTCGTCTTGATCAGAAAGGAGAGGTGGGTAAGAAATAAATTATTATTATTATTATTATTATTATTATTATTATTATTATTATTTCTGTGGGTCTACTCTAATTAGGACTTTAGTTGAATTCTACCCCTTGTTTCCTCTGAGTGTTCTGTGGTTTTAGTGGCTGAGCAATATGCAGGTGATATCCAACAGGTACAGCGTTCAATAGAGATGTTGGGGGAAAGGTGCACTTGTTCAATATTTACCTGCCATGTAGATGACAAAGGTTCAGGAGCCCCATCAGGAAAGCAGCAAACTTAATTTTGGCTCATTTCTCTTTGTTTTCTCCCAGTCTTCTGCCTGCAGTGCAACACATGCCATGGAGAGTATGATTGCGTTGGAGAGAACGTGACATGTGAAGAGCCTTCAGCCAGCTGTACAACATCCATCCGCAAAGCTTATGTCTGTAAGTATCACTTGCATCAACAGAGACAGGCATTTCCTTTTTCTTTCAATAAACGAACAAACAAATATAGTGGCGGTTATGTTCATCCGTTAGAAGAAGATGAAATATAAAACCAAAACCAATATCCTAATTCCTCTATTAGGACTGAGTAAAAATTCACCAACCAGTAAGCTAGCTTTCAAGCTTCACAGAACTCTTGCTCCCATTAGCGTTCCCCCTGTCCCTCAACTCCCATGGACAGGGGAAGGGGTTGACAGTGGATCAAAGTGTCTTGACAGTCTTGATCAAAGTGCGGCCATGGCAGGCTTTTGAGCAGTGACCTGCTTGGCCTGACCCTACTCATGAGGAATGAGACAGGGTCATTTGCTTTTGCAAATGTTCATGTGAAGGAACAGAACTATCTTCCATTTTTATTTTTGGTTTGGGGGCATTATGGGGTTAAACCTTGTGTGTGCACTTGTCAGTATCTGCCACAAGGTCAAACATTTAGTTAGAGATTATAGGAACCAGGATATCTGTGGAGGAAGAAGAAGAAAAAGGTTTGCAGGAGGTTCAACTGAAGGTCAGGGGAATTGTTTAGGAGAAGGTATTTAGGGCGGAGGTGAATGAGAAACTATCTTTCTGATTGGTTGGAGTTGTGAAGGAAAATGACTAATTTTGAAATATAAAAAAAAACTAAGGAAGAAATAGAGAGAAAGAAATAATTTCTACCTGGTGGCAGCAGAAAAGGCCACCGGAAGGGAAGGGGGCGGAAGGAGTAGAGTAACACTACTTTGCCTGTTCTCTCTTCAACTTTTGGAGTAGGGAGTTGCTGGTATGAGACAATCCTATTTGATTCTCCACGACATCCTTAACATATAGCGTAAGAGGTGCACTTCCTGTTTTAATACAGTAAGGAGAATCCAGAACTCAGGTATCAGCACAGTTGGCGAAACATTGCACCAATATTTCTGCTTCTTTTCTCTTTCCAGCTTTCCTGGAATTCCAGTCGGTGAGGAAGGGCTGCGCCCCGCAGCTGTACCCACTGGAATCGGTTTCCTTGAGTTCACACCTCATGTCTCTTTCATATCAGGCACGTTACTGTGCCGAAGACGGTTGCAACAATGAGACGTACTTTAGTGAGTCCCGGTCGCTGCCAGTTGAAGTGAAATTTGATTTGTTTTTGGCACGGAGGGCTCTACTCAGGCAAAACACGGGAGGGAGGGAGGAAGACATGCCTTCTTCCAGTCACTGGCCGTTGTTAAAGCCAGCTATTGAAAGCTACGAGCTAATCTCTTTAACAAAGGGAGAGTACTGAAGTTTGTCAGGACGGTTTATAAGTCCAGGGCTCTCTGACCAGGTATGCATCAGACATCCTACACCAATAGAAAACCCCATTCATAGAAATGTCAAGAATCATTGAGTAGGAGGGGACCCTGAAAGGTCATCTAATCCAACCCCAATGCTGTAAAAGTATGATAGTGCTAAACCAGGAGTGAGCAACTTCAGGAGGTGCAGGAGGCATTTTTGCCCCTCCCGATAGGCCAAACCACCACCCCTCGCAGTGCTGAAAAAAATAAAAACTTCAAGCAGCACTCAGAGAAACTATGGAATACCCAAAAGGCCAAAATTAACTTGTTTGCAAGCTTGCTTTGACCCTTTTAGTGCTCTGCAGTAGCTACAGAGGGTTCAGAACGGCCACTCAGAACACCTCTTTTTTTAATTTAAACAATTGGGGGGGCAGCAGAGCGGAGGGCAGCAGGATCCGCATGTGGCATGTTGCCCACTTCTGTACTAACTTAATTTCAAGAAGATCAAGTGGGTTAGCTTATAACTTTATTATCTGCCCATTCAATACACAGATGTAAAAATCTGCCAGGGAATTATTTTTCACTGTGCCCTGATCGCCAGGGTCTCCAGGGATTGTTAGTACGATGCAATTCTCCTTGATCTACACCACTGACAGAGGAGGCGTAGATCTTTGCCAGGCTCATCTGTCCTCCCTTCCCACCCGCCTACTGACCCTCTTTTATCTCCCCTTCCCCCAGTCTCCCATCCAGCCCCTGCCAATCACATGCGGTGCCACACTTGTGCCACCCAAGGTGTCTGGTGCCCCGAAGCTTCTCGCACTCAGATCAGCTGTACCGGGGATCAGGACCAGTGCGTGGACCTTGACATCACTGGAAAACTGGGTAAGTTGGGAAGGCTGGCCGCGAGAAGCCCGGGGATAGCAGGGATTAGTGTTGGGGGTGGAGATGCAATGGGGAGGAATTGGTCACAGAGGCCTGGGTTGGAGAGCTTCTTCCGCTCTCCCCCCCCCCGCCTTCTTCCGCCGAGCTCTCCGACCTGGCCGGCACTGAAGAGACAGAGGAAGAGGCGGAGGAGGAGGCGGCTGGGGAATCCGGCCGCGATGTCCTGTCACCGCCCACCTCCCCACCGGCCGGGTCGGAGAGCTCAGCGGAAGAAGGCGGGGGGGAGAGCGGAAGAAGCTATCCAACCCGGCTGGCTCTTCCGCCGGCAGCAGGAGGCCGGCGGCGGCAGGACGCGGCCGGATTCCCCAGCCGCCTCCTCCTCCGCCTCTTCCTCCGTCTCTTCAGGGCACGAACTACACAGTCGTTTTGGGGGCACACTGGGGGCGCATGCAAGCGCCCTCACAACGACGTGTAGATTCCCTACAGGGCTGAGTTTTGCAGACATTGCCATAGCCCCTAAAACAAACCCATCGTCACTTTTGTCCCCTGTTCAGGGGCGTTGCTCAAAAGGGCAGCCTTGCATTTATTGCATTCCAGGGGAAAGGAGGAGAATATCCGAAGGCCAATGCTGCCTGGCTTGTTGCGCTGAGCTTCACGAAACCACCGTGATGCAGTGCAGTAAGACTGGGGTGCATCTTTGTTGCCAGGGCAGTGTGGCCATATCCAGAGCAGGGGCGTTCTTCACGTGGTCCTCTGTGGTTGGCCATGGGGTGACACAGCATCCTTACAGATGAGGCGGCATGGCTGGGTTTGAGGGCCCTTGGGCAATGCACTCAGGGTGACCATATGGAAAGGAGGACATGCCTCCTGTACCTTTAACCATTGTAGAGAAAGGGGGATTTTGGCAGGTGCCATTTGTGTGCATGCAGCCAGCGTGGCATAGTGGCTAAAGTGTTGGACTGGGAGCCGGGAGATCTGGGTTCTTGTCCCCACTCGGCCATGGAAACCCACTGGGTGACTTTGGGCCAGTCGCAGACTCTCAGCCCAACCCACCTCACAGGGTCGTCGTTGTGAGGATAAAATGGAGAGGAGGATTGTGTACGCCCTCTTGGGTTCCTTGGAGGGGGAAAAACAGGATATAAATGGAATAATAAATAAAATAAATTCGTTCTTCATCACAACAGTTAAAACTGCAGGAACCCTGCCCTCTTTTGTATCTGGCCCTGTCTTCCTTTCCATATGGTCACCCTAAACACACCTTCAATGGGCCTGCTTCCTTCTCCCCATGTTCGTCCCCAGCCGCTCTTGCTCCTTCGCCTCTTTCTCAACATTGCTACAACCTGCTGGCTTGACAGGCCGAGGGCCTGGGAACAAACAGCCAGTGGAACATAGGAACGTAGAAAGCTGCCTTCTACCGAGTCAGATCCTAGGTTCATCTAGCCCAGTATTGTCAACACTGACTGGCAGCAGGGTTTCTGGCAGGATTTCTTTCTTTGCCCTATCTAGAGAAGCCGGGGATCGAACCTGGATGACATGCCGAGCGTGTGCTCCATACCACTGCACAGTGGCCCCTGCTCCTCTTCCCCCTCGTCCTCACCACCGTTATCAGGCCCAGAGTGAGAGGCAGGCAAACAAGCAGGTTGCAATGGTGAGAAGGAGGAGCAAGTCCCGGGCGCTCTTGTCAGAGGGCCCATGCTGGGGTGTGGGCCCTTGACAAATGCCCTACCGTGCCCACCTTTGACACAGGGCCTGAACCTGCATAGATCAACCCCTGTGACACAGCACTGGATTAGAAGACAAAGTCAGCAGGCAGGGGAGAGAGGAAGGGTGTTGCGGTGGGTTGTGTGGCTACAGCCCCGCTCTATCCTCTCTCCTGCCTACAGGTCAATATTCCAATCTGAAGATGAAGGGATGCACCAATTTGCGCAGCTGCGAGGACACCTTGAGCTTCTACTCTGACAGCCGGACCATCCGCGCCGGCTGCTGCGACACGCCCCTCTGCAACACCTTCGTCCCAGGTAACCGCCCAGCTTGATAACAAGGTGATGGGTTGGATCTCACTAACCCTTTCAATTTCAGTTTTGTGGGTCCCCCTCCCTACCGTGGTAAGCGTTTCTCAATCCTTAGTGCATTTCCCCAGCCAGCCAAATGGGGAGGCAGGAGGACTCCGCAAACCATCAGGCAATCTCCTCCGGCCTGCCTCTTTTTTCTTTCAATAGGGCCATTGTCCACATCCTGTCCCTGGGGCCAAAGTTGTCATGACATCCACTGCATGAAACTCGTTGATGTGCAATGCTTCGCTGTTGTTGCACGAGCCATGGGGGGAGCTGGAATAACCTTGGGACTGTGGGGAAAAGGGGAGCGTGACTCTTTCTCGCCCTTCCACGGTCCCAACATAAATTGCCACTCCAAAGCTGCTGTTTGCGTAACCTTTGGTTAACGGGTGTGGGTCTTTCCCCCCCCCTCCCTGTTGCTGGGAAAGGAAAGATCCAGAAAAATCTTGAGCTGCTAGTCTTAGACGCTGTTTGGGAACAGGTTGGGCCTGTTCAGACAACACGCTAAACCGTGGTTAGGCCGCCAACCCTTCTGCAGTAAATAGTTAGTAAGCGTGTTTAAACTGTGGTTATGTAACCTTTATGGTTAGGAATATTTCACATGACACACTAAGTCATGGTTCACACAACATGCTAAACTATAACGTTTAGCCCAAAATGCTTAACCACTGTGGCTTAGCATGTCGTCTGAACAGGGTCGTTCTTTTTCCCTTTCTCATGCAATCTCAGGTCTTTCCAGCCTTTGCTGTTCTTTGCCAGCTCACTTTTCTATGGCTTTCAGCCAATCCTAATCAATTGGGTGTTATGCTGTGTACTGCTGTTGCCCTTTTGAGTGTGTATGTGTATAAACACAGAGAGACAGAGACAGATCAACACAACTTTTGGGAGCTCTCCTGGGAGTGGGGTGGCTATGGTGACCATCTTCACAAGCACATGTACTTCAAAATCTACCACTATCCATTGATCTCATGACTTGGGGCCTGTCTACACGTCGTACTAAAGGCGCATGCATGCGCCCCCAGTACGCCCCCAAAACGATGGTGTAGACTGCAGCCCAGAAGAGACGGAGGAGGAGGAGGAGGCTGGGGAATCTGGCTGCGTCCTTGCCGCCGCCGCCTCCCCACCGGCCTCCTGCTGCCAGGGTAAGAGTGAGCCGGGTCGGAGAGCTCGGCGGAAGCGGACACCGAGCTCTCAGACCCGGGTCGCTCTTACCCTGGCAGCAGGAGGCCGGCGGGGAGGCGGCGGCGGCAAGGACGCGGCCGGTTCCCCAGCGGCCTCCTCGCCGCCTCCCCGCTGGCCTCCTGCTGCCGGGGTAAGAGCGAGCCGGGTCAAGGAGCTCGGCGGAAGCGGAAGCTGAGCTCTCAGACCCGGGTCGCTCTTACCCCGGCAGCAGGAGGCCAGCGGGGAGGCGGCGGCAAGGACGCAGCCGGATTCCCCAGCCGCCTCCTCCTCCGTCTCTTCTGGGCTGCAGTCTACACCATCGTTTTGGGGGCGTACTGGGGGCGCATGCATGCGCCTTCAGTACGACGTGTAGACAGGCCCTTGCTCTGCCCTACTGCTGTTCAAACAGCTGCTTGGTTGGTTCTCTTGGGGTTCTCTTCCTTGACCAGACTTTGACAGCACCCACTCTGAACCTCCACCTAAAATACCATCTGCTCAGAAACCTGTCAAGGGGTTGATTCCTGACACCAGTGAGGGCTGACTTCCTCCCCTTATTCATTTCTCCTACCAGTGTTCCAGTAAGAAGAAGCGGGGGCCCTATGAGGAGGGTACATGGCTTTAAGAGATCATGGCAGGACCTACACACTACTTTAAAATGGTTTATAACAGTAGTGACAAATGCTGGGGCCCAGATCTCACTGCATATACAGTTTTCAAAATGTTTTCAATGGGCCCATTCAGAAGACACCTTAAACTATGGCTTTAACCATGGTGGTTAAGCCAGAAAGCCAAGCCAAGTTCAGAAGATACCTTAAACCATGGCTTTAACCACATTGCATAAGGGTTTTTGCTTTATTCACCATGGTTAAAGCTTTGGTTTAACGTGTCTTCTGAACACAGTCTGGCTTTCTGTCTTAACCACCATGGTTAAAGCCATGGTTTAAGCTGTCTTCTGAACAGGGCCACCATGTCATATCCTGCTTGGTGTAGATCTGCACCAGGTTGGCTTGCCCAAGCTAAACGTGGACCAGATATTCTGCCACAGAGACGTCTCAAGGTTGGTTTCTCCCACCTTTCAGCTCTCCACTTGCAAAGCCAGCCAACCAACGGGCTGGAGTGCTACAGCTGTGTGGATGAGGACAGCTCTGGGTCTGGCTGCTCCAACGAAACCATGTCCAAGCTGCAATGCACGGGCATCCATACCATGTGCTTGGAAGGGATTGGCAACAGCCGCAAAGGTGAGTGTTGGGTTTCAAGGCTCGCTCTGTACCAGGGTGAGGAACCTTTTCCCTCGACATCACACCAATCGAAACCTGTCGGGCTCTGCATTCTACCTGAGGGTGGAGCCAAAGCTGGCTAGGGCTTGCAGAACGGATGGAGTCTGCAAAATACACCAAACTCTGCATGAAACTCTGGAGGCGGTCCTCGCTCTGCATCAGGGATGATGAAGCTCATTCAGCTTGAGGGAAACTCTTGAGGGGCAGATTCCAGTGGTGGGTGGGACGAAAGCCAAAAGGGGGCAGGACCAAAATATCAAAGACACCCATATATTTTAGCTGAAAGCTCTTATAGCTGTTAGAGACTGATGTCAGAAAAAATGAGCCTTTGACATACTAAGCACTCAGTGCTTCACTCAGGGTGAATGAATATGGCAGGTTTGCTTTCTCCCACATCAAATCTTTTTAAATCTCAAGCTGTTTTTGTCCTGAATATGGGAAGATGTATTTTATTTATTTATTTGTTTATTTATTTTTATACCACCCAATAGCCGAAGCTGTGCATTTTGTGTGTGCATTTTTGAAAATAACAGCAACAACGACATGACAAAATCCCCATCCATCCCTATTTATTTATTACATTTTTATACCGCCCAATAGCCGAAGCTCTCTGGGCGGTTCACAAAAATTAAAACCACAATAAAACAACCAACAGGTTAAAAGCACAATTACAAAATACAGTATAAAAAGCACAACCAGGATAAAACCACGCAGCAAAATGGATATAAGATTAAAATACAGAGTTAGAACAGTAAAATTTAAATTTAAGTTAAAATTAAGTGTTAAAATACTCAGAGAATAAAAAGGTCTTCAGCTGGCGACGAAAGCAGTACAGTGTAGGCACCAGGAACCTACTTGGAACCTAGTAGGTGGTTGTTGTTAACATTTATATACCGCCCCGTAGCTGAAGCACTCTGTGTGATTTACAAAGATTAAAACACTGAACATTAAAACCAATATACTAAATTTAAAACCATAACAAGCATAAAAGCAGATTAGATAATATCCATTTAAAACAACTATTCTGGTTCAGTTAAAAACTCAACCTATGCTGTCAAATGCCTGGGAGAAGAGAAAAGTCTTGACCTGGCGCCGAAAAGTTAACCATGTTGGCGTCAGGCGGACCTCGTCAGGGAGATCGTTCCATAGGTTCACAGGATGGAGCTTCACCTCGCCTTCTAGAAAGGCCAGAGTTCAAACTCACCCATGGCCAGTGACCTGGCAGCTTTTTAGGGATGCAATTAACTTTGACAGCTTCTCATTTGTTTTTGTTTTCTCTGTCCGCAGCTGGTAAGGATTTGGGCCTGTTGACCTTTAAAGGCTGCGCCTCGCCGGCCATGTGCCAAAGTTCTCTCTTAGCCTTGGTGCAAGAGCTGGACAGCCCCGAAGTCCGGTGTTGCCAAGACAACCTCTGCAATGACCGCATTGTGGACGGCGTGATGACGGCACCCAGAGTCGCTGCTGATAGTGCAGTTCCTTCCGAGGCACCGGAGTGTGTCACGACCACCCCATCAGGTGTGACACCAGATGCTGACTGTGTCTACATGGAAGAGGAGGAAGATGGCAGCGTGGTGATTGTACACGTCCCGTCTGGAAGTGGAGCCACAACTTCTGGGAGCCACGTGGATAAGACCACAGCCTACACTGCTAACGGGAAGGAAAGCAGTGAGAATTTAGCCGCTGAGGGCTACACTGTGTCACCTCACCATGACCACTCAGCTCCAGGTGAGCACACGGTCAACAATGCCGCCTCCCCTACAGGTGTTACAGACTCTGAGCATATTGCAGGAGGTGGTTCCTCCGTGACCACGAATCTGGACAAGAGCAATTCGGGAGCCGCCACCAACTCTTCTGGCAATGACGGCAATGTTGCTGTACTGGTCCCCATCATAGTTCCCAAAAAGAACAACACGGCCACCACCACCACTTCCTCCTCAGAAATGAGAACCAGGGAAGAGGGCTTGGCAGCTCCCAACAATGACAATGAGTTGGACGACGCAGAATGCGAGGCAGAAGAGGAGGGCGACAGCACCGGGCAGCACTTCAAGGTTGCTAAGGAGGACGACCGTGAAGGTTCTGTCTCCACCAACCCTGCTGATGGAACCCATAACGCTGGTGTCTTCACTGCAGAGGAACACGGATCCACTCCCTCTCCTGCCACAGGAAACACCAACACCGTCCACAGCCAGGCAATCGCCAATGATGTGGCCAACACCATTTCTCCTAGCCCTTACATTACGCCCAAAGATAATGAGTCTTTCATCATCGATGGCAAGACTGAAGCCGATGCCTCTGGTACCACCCGTGGCCCTTCTGGAGCAGTCCTCACTTCTGGAGCAGGGACTGGTGCCTCGCAACCTAAAAACAAGATTCCATGCAAGCGGCCAGGGTCTCAAGGCCGACCAGGTGTGAACCTGTTGTCTTCATCTGAAGGTGGCAACCAGCCCACAGAAGAGCGCATCACTAGGAATGCTACAACCATCTTGTTTAGCAACAAGAAGAATCCGGAACCCAAAGGCGATGGAAAAGTCAACCTTCGTAGCGGGTCCTTTGGCTTTGTTGCCAACCTGGGTCTCTTCTCTCTCACTCTCCTCATCTCCGCTCTCTTACATTGAACCCCCAGAGATGGTGGGATGCATTGTGAGATTTTTGGAACCTAGGAGCCCAGATTTCCATCTCTGCTCTTGATCAAGCCCTGCTTCCTTTCATGAAAGAACTTTTGAACCCATGTGGAGGTTCTCGTATCTAAAGAATTTGTTAGGGTACAAGTGTGAGGCGTGTAATCAAGATGCTAGCGTAAATTTGGGATATTTGGGGTTGGCATGAGAGTATGTATGCATGTGTGAACATGAATTAAATGTAAACATAAATGAATGAGTGGTATTTTGCCCCCTACTGGTAGGAAAAGTGATCACTTCCAAGCACTATACTGGTCTTTGCTGAAAGGAGAGTCTTCTTATCATTCAACCTATGCTAGGAACACCTCCCCTACCATTTTCAGGAGATGGTGCAACCAGTGGTGTATAGATTAAATGTAACTAGGGCAGTTAACTTTTTACTAGGGCTGTGCTCTGCTTCTCTTCGGTTTGGAGAAGCAGTAGCGAGGCAGCCTGATTCGCCTCCGGAAAAAGTGGCGGCGAAGAGAGTCGGGGGGGCTGCAGATTGAGGCAAAGAGAATCGCCTCAATCCAGAGCTCCGGACGCAGATAAGGGGGGGAGGTGACTCATCTGGCGCTGACGCCGCAGTCCCTGCAGCGATGGCGATGGCGCCAGGTAAGGGGGCAGGGAGGAGGGAGGGTTACCTGCATCCATCGCAGGCTTCAATTGAGGCTCCGGTTGAAGCCGGATGAGGCCTCTTCTGGCTTCAAGCCGGGGCCTCAATTGAAGTTCGCAATGGACGCAGGTAAGGGGGTGGTGGGGTTGGCCTACGTGGGACTGCTGGCGCCACCGTCCATGCGGCAATGATGGTGGCAGAGCCAGGTAAGGGGGCAGGGAGGAGGGAGGCTTACCTGCATCCGTCACGGTCCATCACGGGCTTCAATTGAGGCCCCGGTTGAAGCCGGAAATGAAGGCCGAGGCCTCTTCCGGCTTTAAGCTGGGGCCTCTATTGAAGCCCACGACAACGGACACAGGTAAGGGGGTGGGGGTAGCTTACCTAGCGCCACCACCGCCGCAATCCATGCGGCGACGGCGGTGAAGCGGGATCTCGCTCCGCAGAGCAGAGCGGGGAACGGGCGGATCGGCCCAAAGAGGATCGGGCCGGATTCGGATTTTCCAGATCGGGCCATGAAGCAGATCGGGGGGGGGGGTGTCCGTGCATAGCCCTACTTTTTAAATACATGTAGATTTATTTTTGGTGATGCTGCTAGCCATATGCATGGGTACAGCAACACATGTTGCATAGAGTTGTAAACTTTGTCCATTTGCAACAAAAGATTAATGCACTGTAAAAATTACACTGGCAATTTGTAGTAAGGAACTGCATAAATTTACAAACATATGCTGTATTTATTGTAAAATCTGCACTGGGATATTTATTTATTTTTCAATTATATCTAATATATATTCCAAATACAAGGAGTAAAGTGCTGGATGAAAAACTCCTGGAAGCTAAATACCTTTAGTGCTTCTTCAAGCTCAGAAAGGAAAAACTGGTCTCCAATAGTCATCTAGACATTGTGGTGGTTATAAACAAAATGGAGCAATTTGGAACAGAGAGTAACACACTCCAAAATAGTGGGCACACATACTGGGATTAAAGAAAAAAGCAATGATTGTACAAATCCCAAAGGTGACAAATATAGAATCATAGAATAGTAAAGTTGGAAGGGGCCTCTAAGGCCATTGAGTCCAAGCCCCTGCTCATTGCAGGAATCTACCTTAAAGCATCCCTGACAATTGGCTGTCCAGCTGCATCTTGAATGCCTCCAGTGTGGGAGAGCCAATGACCTAACTAGGTCACTGGTTCCATTGTCATACTGCTCTAACACTCAGGAAGTTTTCTGATGTCCAGCTGGAATCTGGCTCCCTGTGAGCCCGTTGTTCTGTGTCCTGCACTTTGGGAGGATCGAGAAGAGATCCTGGCCCTCCTCTGTGTGACAACCTTTCAAGTATTGGAAGAGTGCTCTCATGTCTCCCCTCAATCTTCTCTTCTCCAGGCTAAACATGCCCAGTTCTTTCAGTCTCTCTTCATAGGGCTTTGTTTCCAGAACCCTGATCATCCTTTTGTCTATAAGCCAGGGAATTGGGCTGTTTTCTCAGGATTTTCCTTGAGCTACATGCTGACTGAACCCAAAATTGATGCCAGAACGTTTTTCACCTCAGAGTCCTTTTCCCTAACTGAAGTGAAAGCTAAATATTACTGCTTTATATTACCCCTGGTTCTCTCTCTTCACTTTCTTCCACCTGATAGTGTCTCAGGTTAGACTGGAAGCTTTGAGGCTGGGGGCTGCTGTGAAAGGTGGCATATAAGGCCTGAAATAAATAAAATATAAATTAAAATTCTTGGGTCAGATTCCTCCGACTTTTTTTTTTTTGGTTTTATATTTATTTTTAAAGCAGCCTTCCCCAACCTGGAATACTCCAGGGCCGGATCTACACTATTGCTTTAAAGCGTTTTAAAGCAGTAGTGTAGATCCAGCCCAGATGTGTCAGATTACAACCACTATGATCCCCAGCCATCATGGGCCTATTGGCTGTACATGATGGGACTTAAAGTCCAAAACAACAGGTGGATACCAGCTGTACAAATGACACTATCAAACCATAATAGCAAAAGTTTGCACTAGGAAGTGGTCTCTGTTCAGGATTTCAGCATCTCCATTTTATTCCCCCTCCCCCATCCCATTTTCTATCTCCCCTCCACATACACACACCTTCCCCCGACTAAAATATATATATTCAGCATTCTTTGCCCACTAAGCTTGCTTAGTTCTCAGAGAGTTTTTCCCCCTTATTCTTATTTGCGGGGGGGGGGGGGGACTTCTGTAAATCTTGGGAGTTTCCAGAATAGCTACAGAAGCTCT
Organism: Elgaria multicarinata webbii; assembly: GCF_023053635.1. Classification (NCBI taxonomy): domain Eukaryota; kingdom Metazoa; phylum Chordata; class Lepidosauria; order Squamata; family Anguidae; genus Elgaria; species Elgaria multicarinata. Next base: position 26,620,931 of record NC_086183.1, read on the forward strand.
CCCCCATGAAGATTGGAATTAGTATATATATGATCATTAGCTGGGAAATGCAAGTTCTCAAATGTAACATGTAACTTTTTGCTCCCTTCGGAAAAATCTTGTCGTAAGTCTGGTGGTTGTGATTCAAAACTGGTTTTTCGACCTCCGTTTTCGCTTCCATTCCGCCCGCCCACCACTCCCCACTTGATTCAGAGTTGATTTTGTTGCCATGTATGGAGTTGATCTCGCCCCTGTGTTTTTTCTTATTCCCCACCCTTCCGTTTCCTGGTTCTTTGCAGCACCCCCTATATGCTGTGCAAAAGAGGGGGGTGGGAAATGTCAATAAATATATATATTCTTGTTGCTAATCTCGTGTCTTTAATTTTGGGGAGCATTGATCCATTTCCAGCTAAGAAGGGGCTATAGCTCAATGACAGAGCACATGGTTTGCATGAAGAAGGCCTGGGAGTCGATCCCTGTCATCTCCAGCTAAAAGAATTGGGTACCCAATAATAGGAAAGAATGTTGCCTGAGAACCTGGAGAGATCCTGCCACATAGGGCTCCATCACACGTAATTTCCCACCCTGCTTTGTCTCCACGATTTTTACCTCCAATGCTCTTTCTCTTGTTTGCTCTCCCACTCCACCCCGCCCCTTCTCTTTCTGCCTCCAGTTTATTCGTTGCTCCTCCCCCCTTTAACAAGACAGGTCCTGTCAGATGAGTACTTCAACCAGACCACCTTTCTGCCTGGCAAAAATGGAACGACCCTTTAGTCTGGCTCATTGGGAGCAATGAGGGAGTACGATCCTGTCTCTGTAGAGATTTCAGCATTGTACAATTAAAAAAAAAACCTTTTCAAGGCTGGGATGCAAGGTTTGGGTTTTATATTGAGGCTTGGAGCCCGCTACAGGAAGAGATTGCTTTCCCTTGCCAGGACCTGATGCAATCCATTCAAGCCAACAGCAAGGCTCCCATCACAGCACACACACCCAACGAAAGAAAACACGCTTAGGGGAAATAATCCAGACTTTAGGTGTTCTAGGAAAAGACAGAAAAGGCTGGGGAAGAGGCAAGGTGTCAGCAGGACAAGAATGGTGTCATGTGAGTACTGTGCTGCAAATCTGCACACCAGACATGGTGGGAGTGCACTAAATCACTGGTGTGATGGAGCTTTCAGAGTAGACAATACTGGCCTGGCTCGCCCTTCTCACCGGAACCCCTCAGCCATCTTCTTACAGTATGGTGAGCGCTGAAGAGCTGCACCCAGAGAAATAGCTCTGAAATCCTCCATATCAAAACAAATGCCTCTTTCTCAAGGAACCGAAGATCTTGCGAAAGGACAGGTGGGTTTATGGCACAGTGCTCTTGCCGTGGGCCTAATATTATTATTATTATTTATTTATTTATATAGCACCATCAATGGACATGGTGCTGTACAGAGTTGAACAATAAAATAGCAAAATCATAATAAAACAATAAGGAGAAGAGAATGCATCAAACAGGCACAGGGTAGAGTAAAACTAACAGTATAAAAGTCAGATCAAAATCAAGTTTTAAAAGCTTTAGAAAAAAGAAAAGTTTTTAGCTGAGCTTTAAAAGCTGCGATTGAACTTGTAGTTCTCAAATGTTCTGGAAGAGCGTTCCAGGCATAAGGGGCAGCGGAAGAAAATGGACGAAGCCGAGCAAGGGAAGTAGAGACCCTTGGGCAGGTGAGAAACATGGCATTAGAGGAGCGAAGAGCACGAGCGGGGCAATAGTGTGAGATGAGAGAGGAATCTGTTAATATGGACAGATACCTCTTTAAAGCTTCATTTCCAACTTTGATATCCTAAAATACCTTGTTAATTATCTGGTACTGGACAGGATATTCAATTTCCCCTATAATCAAGAATCAGTACTCATTAAAAAAAAAAAAAAAGGCAACCTACACACAACAACCCTGCAATTAAATTGATTGCATGCTGATTTTGCAGATCATCAAAACAGATATTGCAAACATTGTGGGCATCAATCAAAGTATCGCCCATGGTAGGTGTTGTTGAAAACTTAAAAACAAAAACAAAGGCAGTCGTGTTGGTGATAAGCAAAATAACTGTGCAATGATTTCCTACAACTGATGTGAAATAGTCACCCATTTGTGGTGTAGAGTCCAGACATCTTCTGTTGGGAAAACATTGACTCTCCTATCTTGGGTTGCGCTGTGTTTGTACAACGCTTTCCAATTGTGCAATCTTATTATTGCTGTCATCTGTATCTTCCTGCTTCTATGTACCTTGAGTACTAAGGATTGCTACACGAAATATTATTTGGTTTATTAAGGTCACAGATGAAAGCACATTTTTATACGAAATAAAGATACAACTGATTAAGAGTAATTAGATAAAAATGGTACATTTTAAAATGGGCCCAACTTATTCCACCACCACCCCTCATCAGCATTGAAATAAGAAACAAGTTGTAACCTTCTCAGTAATATAGAATGAGTCATCTTTCAAACAGAACATCACCAGGTCTGCAGAAGGTTGTCTTTGGAGGTGTCATGTCTAACCCTCCTGCCCCTGTTTTGGGAGAAGATGTTTCAGGTAATCAATCAGAATCAGATTCAGAACTAGAAGACATAGTGCCAGACACCAGCCAGCCTGTACCAGTGGGGGTGGAAGCTCTCACGGGCAATTCCCCAGCTGGGAGTCAGCCCTCTCTAGAGCTTATCTCCTCATGGCCAAATCCTACACACTCATTGGGAAGTGAGGTTTCTTCTGGAGGTGAGCATCCCAACAAGCTAGCTGATGCTAGGGTCCGCCAGAAGCTCAAAATCATGGGGTGGAAGGAAGGAGTGAGAAAGTCAGTTCAATTACGCCAGAACCTGCCTCCACACCAGGCTCTCTGAAGTTACGGGCATTTGGGAAGTGCCTTCCTATTCTTCTTGAGCAGACAAATGTCCCTCTTGGGGACATTTCCAAAAGGTTAGACTCTCTTCAGGTAGAAGAGACTTTTGTTGCTTAATAAAAGCTTTGTGGATTACTTAGCAAGCCTTGTTATTTGCCTCCCATCGAAAGCAGGAATGTTCCGAGAAACACGACAGGAGACTCCTTAGTAAGAGGAATTTTACCTGTGGAAAATCTTCTTTCCTGTTGCGAAATTTCTCCATTGTGATGTCATCTGCATTTCCCCACTTCTGTGTTCGTTAAATAATAAGGATTGTCACACGAAATAATAAGATTTCTTTCCATAATGTGGGGGTAAAATTAGGAAGGCTTTGTAGTCTGCTGGTGTTTCTGTGAGTTTAATTTATTTATAACTTCAAGGATGTTTCCTCCTGCCATGGAATGATCTTAAATTAGTGAGGAGGAATTCCAGCTGGAACTCTGATTGAACTATAGACTTTTTGCTTTCATCTAGCAAATTCACAAGACAGCTCCCCCACCCACCATTCACAGAAATAATGTGAGAAGGGGGTCCACCCACCCCACCCACCTGGAGACCACCCCACCCACCTAGGGACCACCCATGCATTCAGAACACATTAAGAGGAGCTGTACTCATCTTTTGTTGTAAAAAAAAAGGACATTTTGATTCAGACAAACTTTTAATTTTTAAGCTGCTCTCTTTTGCTGAAGTCAGTTTGACTGGGAAATCATGTGAACCCCTTTGACAGTGCTATTTGAGAGTGCAAATTAGGCAGGTACAAATAAACCTCTCTCATCCTAGACTTAATTATAGATGAGGGGCATGTATAACTGGGACCTGGGTGGGGAAACAAGGTGGGTTAGCCTCTCCCCCTTGTGTCCACCTGGGTACCCAATGTGGCATCAACGTAAGACTTGAGGGATGAGATGGGGGATGCTGTAGCCTATAGGGATTCCATTTCCTTCTCAAGGCTCTTCCTGTCCAACTGAATGACAATCCTGAGCCTTTGTATCATGTGACGGGGACTCAGGACAGATTAAGGATTCTGTTGGTGCATTGTGCACCCTGCTAACAACTCTCTCCCTTCCTGAGAAGACAGAAATGTTCGCTTGCTTGGTGTTGAGCAGGTTGATTGTCCTGGGGGACCTCAACATACATGCCAAGCCCATTGGCTGCGTAGTCTTTCAGGACCTCATGACTGCCGTGACGAACACGGGGTTGTCCCAGCATTTCATCAGCTCGACACATGTGGCAGGACAGGCTCTGGATGTGGTTTTCTCTGTCAGAAGCAACATGGTGAGGGATGCAGCATCACTTCCCTTGTCATGGTTAGATCACTTTCGACTGAGATTTAGAATTTCGGTGGCATTTGCAAGGGTGGGGCATATTACAATGGTCTGCCCACAAGCAATTCACACAGCCTAAAGACATCACTTCAGCAAAGACTCACTTTAATAAAATTTACTATTATTAAGACTGATCTCTTCCAGCAGGCCTATCCAGGGGAATTTTAGGATGTTTCTATAATGTTTTTAGAATGTATATTATGTTCTTAATTCAGTTTTATGTATTTTATATTTACTGTTGTTCCCCGCCTCGATCAAAATGGAGAGGCAGGTAAGAAATTATTGTTGTTGTTGTTGTTATTGTTATTATTATAATTAATTAACTATTCAGATTCTAAATTTAAGAGGCATTAACACTGCAATCTTAAACACACTTACTTGGAGTTGGAAAATCCCATCCAACTCCAAACCCCAGTGAGGCTTACTTATGAGTAAACATTATTTGCTTGAAACATTTCTTTTCTTTTCTTTCTTTCTTTTTATCCTTATACTATCTAGACGCTTCTTCTGTGAAAGGCAGAGATGGGATCCAAAACTCCCATTCTTTTCTGTTTCCCTACTCCCACTCTCCTTGGCTCTTAGCTGCGCTTTTGGAAACCGCTAAGGAGGTCCTTTCGGGTTTGTCCTTATGACAAAGTAAATTCCTTAGATGCCGAGGAAAGAGGGTGAGAGCACCTTTCTGCCTAGCCCCAGATGATGTCACCGCTCCAGGGCACATACTTGCTGCAATCCCAGCATCACTCCGAGGCCCATCCCTCGTGACTTTAATATCTGGAATGTAACGTACAATCCTAGTGGGTTTACAGGCAGCTCAGGTAGGAAAAGAACAGTTATCCCAGGTTGAGTAGAGAGAAATAGCAGTATTCAAGGCAATAAGCCTGTGTGCACCAGTTGCTGTGGTGGGAGGGTGCTGTTGCATCATGTCCTGCTTGTTCATCCCTGGCTGATGGCTGGTTGGCCACTGTGTGAATGGAGTGCTGGACTAGATGGACCCTTGGTCTGATCCAACAGGGCTCTTCTTATGCTCTTAAGACTAGAAGCTGGGAGATATAAAGAGCAAAGGGGAAAGGTTTGTATAGATAGAAGAAGATTGGGTGGGACAAAGAAACGACTCTTTCCTTCTCTTCCTGATCAGCAGCAGGTTCAAGAACAGGAAGGAGAATATGGTGCCCTAATGCTTTTTGAGGGTTTTTCACTCAGGTTTTTATTATTTATTTTATAAATATTTTTTTGAAGGAGGTAGGGACTGAAGAGTTTCTCGGGTACCACTGGTGGTCCCATGGGTGCAACAGTGCACATGGGTGCCCTGTTGGAGACTTCTGTGATAGATGAATGGTGCAACTAGGTAAGTTTAGACCCTGGGTGTAATAGTCTTAAGACCTGCTCCTTAGATGGCCGTGTTGCATTACTTTATTTGTAAAGCCCACAATGATAATTTCTCTTTGCCCCATCCATCATCACATGCTTTACAACTGCTTCTACATTCCTGATATGTTCGAATAACAACAACAACAACACGATTAGCAACCTTAATTTTTTTTAAAAAAAATACCCTGAGCATGTGCAGTTCTACATTTTAAACTCACACACATCATGGCACCATCATAACTATGGGAAGAAAATGGAGTTTGCTTCTCGTGCCCACCGTGCTCTGAATGATCATTTTGGTGAGCCCTGGTTTGGATCACATTGGGAGCCCCTGGGTTGCGGGGCAACACTGAAGTAGATGTTTCCTGGAGGAGAAGGCTATCAGTGGCTACTAGCCCTAATGGCTCTGTTCTACCTCCAGTATCAGAGGCAGTGAGCCAGGGTGCACCAGTTGCTTGGGAGCATGGGCAGGAGGGTACTGTTGCACTCAGGTCCTGTTTGTGGTTTTTCAGGTGGGCAGCTGGTTGGCCACTGTGTAAACGAAATGCTGGACAAGATGGACCCTTGGTCTGATCCAGCAGGGCTTTTCTTATACTCTTATGTTCTTGTGTGTCTTCTCCCACTGCCGTCCCCTCTTTCAACTTCCTTTACTCGACCAGAATTCTAGATATGCCACACATCCAGCAAAGGGGATAGGGGGAAATGACAAAGCCAGGGGTGGGAACAGGAACCAAAATTGACTTGTCTATCACCCATATCAGGAGACCTAATCTATGCATCTTTTCCGACTTAGAAACTGGCAAGCCCCCCTTCCTTCCTTTCTAATATTTCTACTCCACCTTTCCTCCTGTGATTCTCACAGCAGCTGGCACACAATACGAGCTGAAATCATCACTGTGCAGCAAGCTTCCTAGAAAAAATGTCTCACCGGAAAGGACTGGTATGCAGCCCATTAAGGCTCCATTAAGGTTTGAGTGATTCAATGATGTCTGGAACATGGAAGGCAAATGGTCAGAAGGGTTTATGAATGGAGAAGGCATCACAATCTACTTCTTTTATATGTGTTTCTGTTTCCTTCACTTTTCCTTGTAAAAGATGACAAGGGCTACCTTCTGTTTTTCCTCTTAAGGGGTTTAATGTAATGATATAACCTGCCCTGAGATCAGTTTTGATGATCGGCAGTATACAAATATTAAGAAGAAAAGAAGGAAGGGAATGGCAAACAAATGGTAACAATGATTATGTGTATATATATATATATATATATATATATATATATATATATGATATATTCATTAATTACTTAAAAAAAAAACACTTCATATTTCCTTAACACCTACCTTGCCATGTCCAGAACACAGGAAATTAATTATAGATTTATAGGCCTAGTTCACACACAGCACTAACCCATGGTTTAGTTAACCCATGGTTTGTTGCCAACCCATGGTTTGTCCGACATGGCTTGTTTTGTCAGTCATTGGGTTTTCATTTCCCTCCTTCTTTGCCCGCTCCCTCTCTGTATACACTCTCCCTGATGACTCTCTTTATCTTTATACTGGACTTGGACTGGAAAGGCCTTCAAAACAGAGGACAACTTAGAAATTGATGGCTTTCAAACAGAAGATAGTCCCCCTAAAAGAGGACACAAGTGTTTGCACCATCAGCAAAAATGTGTCCTGCGAGGTAACCCAAGTTGATATCTGAAAAGCCAGTAAATTCCCAGTTCTGCTCTGGCTTTTCTCCCGGCTTGCCATGTTTTCCTCTGGGGCATGCATCAAGGGTTCCTCTCGTTGTGGGTGACGTAATGTGTTTGGATTGGCCTGACTTTTGGTTTGGCCTAGTCAATAGAGATGTACCTTTTGTTTGTGTAATGCCAGGGTCCAGTCATTGACCTCTAGCATCAAGAGATGGAGAACATGTCCTTCAGGTCTAAATTTGGCTATGGCTACTCACAGAACTGATGTTCCTTCACCTCTTTGTTTTCCCCTCCTAACATTTGGCCATGCCCTGTAGTGAGTATCTTGGCTTCCTCATGTGAAACACCTGGATAAATTGGAATAATTTAAAGAACACTTGGATCCTTGGCCAATTAATACTCTTGTTTAATTCAAAGAGTACTTATTTAATCCCTTGCCTAGTAGTTTACTCAGAAATTTAAAAAAGGCCCTAGAATACCCTTGATCAAGCAATTATTAGGCTATTTGATAATTTAAAAAGCACCTAGAATATCCTTGATCAAGCAAGAATCTACCTTAAAGTTATGGCACGTCCCTACACCCCACCTGCTATGTTTGACTTAGGGTTCTAGGGTGTAGCTTGTCTCTGGCGCTGGAAAGTATTGAACCATGATCAAATAAATGGATAAGAGGATTGAAGTTTGCTTTTCTTCAGAAAGATTATTTCATACTTACAAGCTCACCACAAATCCTTAACTAATTGGGGAATCCCTAATCCAGAGCTGTGGAAAATGCCAGACTTCTTGATTTTGTAAAGTAGACCCCAAAGCTTACGGTGAGGTTCTATTATATACTCTCCTTCTCTATCAAATATTCTAAAATCCATAGCTACAGAAATCATGGTTTCTCTGTGGTGGTTTTGCTATTTTGGGGACCCTTCCTGAATCCTCAGGGGCCAATCCTCTTTTGAGTACAGTACAGTAATGTCCTGACATCTTGTTCACTGTTCTGCATTCTAAAGAAGATCCTCCAAATTTCTTAAGTTGTACCCGGTGGATTTTTCTGTTACTGTCTGTGTCTTTCCTTATAGGGCAAAACCCACAGTCGTTTCCTGTCTAGTTCCTCTCGGACCGTTCTTTACTTGACCTTGTACACCAGCAATTCTAGGTTACAAACAAGCTTTTGAAACATTTTTTCCTCACTTTTAGGCCCCAAAACACACTTTGGTTCATCAATACAATCCAAGCAAGCATTAAATTTGGCTGGGCCTTTATGACCTTTGCCTTGATGATCAATTATGCATCTATAGACCCTTTCAAAACCACCAAACGGGGCCCCAAATCGAATTATTTTATTGCATTTATATCCTGCCTTCAAGGAACCCAAGGCAGCCTACATAATCCTCCTTCTCTCCATTTTTAACCTCACAACAACAACCCTGTGAGGTAAGTTGGGCTGAGAATCTGTGTCCGGCCCAAAGTCACCTGGTGAGCTTCCATGACTGAGTGGGGAGTAGAACCCGGATCTCCTGAGCCCGAGTCCAACACTCTAGCCACTTCACCACACTGGCTCACCACACCACACGTTCCACACATTGGCTGGGGCATGCTGGGAGTTGTAGGCCTTTTTCTGTTGTATGCCTAGATGATCAGCAGTTGGGTAAAAGCGGGCATCTCTGTATGGACAACCTGGAGGGCTGGATTCTGAGCACAGAAGGGATACACGCTTGAGTTTCCCCGCCCCTTATCCAACTGATGCAGCTGTGGGTTAAGCTAGGGTGGGCAGATCTGTTTGGAGGAAACTAGTGAGCCGGTGGTCTCTCCATGTGGGAACACTAAGCAGTCGTGTTCTCTTGGCTTATTCAAAATGTTCAATGTTTAGTTTAAAGCTGCATTTACATTGTTTGTGTGTTAGGATTTAGAATTTGGCCTGGGTAAGGCGTGTCTTAGTCAGCAGTGATTCAAAGCATAATAGACTTAAAGAATGCCTTGGAGAGTCCAAGTAAGAGGGGAAGTGGTCTCTATGGCGTTCTTCCCCCATTACCTCACACACAGCAAGCGTGGATGGTGTCACAGCATGGAAATGAGCCTTTCTTTGGCTTCCTCCATCTAAGTATTTCATCAAAGCTCTGTGTGTGTGTGTGTGTTAAAAAATGTTCTCTCTCTTCATCCTAAAAGTTTTTTTGGGGGGAATAGTCAACTATTTAAAACAAACAATTGAAACCACCAAGACATTGCATCAAAACCAGTAAAATAACAGAAGATTAACCACAGCAGCTGAGCAGATGTTCAGAAACCACTAATTATTATTACAGTTTGTCATGTGGCGACACGACGAAATGAAGACAAATCCAGCAGACAAATTAATAAAGTGCACAGAATTTCTATCATTGGACTATCAGCGTGAGTTGTCCAGAGGCAATGCCTCGACTTGACAAGAGAGTGTTGTTTGTTGTAATATTCAGGTGATGTGCTTCCATGGGAGCTAAGAGTGCCCAAGAAGGCTAAGTGATGCTCAGAAGTGACTCATCCTTCTTCCTCCCTTTCTAGCCAGGGGATGGGGGAAATCAAGCCATCTGTGACGGAAACAAAGAACAGACTCCTGTATGAGTCAGAAGACAGAGAGTCGGAAAGCTTGATTTTGGGACCTGGAAGCATCTTATGTCATTGGCTGTCTCCCCAGAGATCTAATGTAGTGCTGGTGGACTTCTGCTGTCGGCCACGGACTTAACAGTGGACTTTTGCTAGCTATTGAAGTATTCAGTTGCCTTTTGTTACATCGTCTGCTTATTGAGTGAATCGATTCCCCCCCCCCCAATTTTCCAATTTTGTGCAAATTGAGATTTGCGCAAACTTGCGCTTGTGAAAATGCACAAATCACCCTGCCCAAATGCGCATTTTCGTGTTTTAGCCTATGGGGAAAATGTGCATATTTGGCCGGGATGGTGATGATGATTGTACATATTTTTCTATCACAAAATTTGTGTATAATTCAGGAAAACAGTCTGCAAGTCTGTGGAACTCAAGAAAAGCCAGGCCACTGCAGAATCCATGGGTCAGATTCATACAAATCCAAATGTGTTTGGTTCCACTGTGGATTCCTCCAACATTCATAGGTGATGCATCTTGGGTCTAGTGTATATGAATATAAATGGCTGTGCCCAAAATCTGTGGCACTGCATGGTACAGACCTAATGCACATGATTGCACAGTGGTTCACCACCCTGCATGTGCCAGGGGTGATTAGCATAATTACCTTCTTATCATCTCACGTGAACCTGGCTGGGGTGATTTGTATCAGTAGTCAACAAGCCATCCCAGACCTATGGGCTGTTGTAGGGTTCTGGGGTGGCTTGCTAACCCCAGCAACAAGCCACCATAGCTGAGTTTGCACAACATGACCAGCTGTGCCACCAAGGGTAATTATGCTAATCACCCTGGCACGTGGTCGGCACGCACAACTGGTTTAATAAGCCACTGTAGCTTATCTCCCCAGCTGCAATCATGCAAACCAGCCAACAGCAAACATGGATGGTGTACACAGCCCTCCACTTTTATCCTCACCACAACCCTGCAAGGTAGGTTAAGGTGAGAGGCATATGGCTGGCCCAATGTCACCTGTCAAATTTTGTGATTCAGGCGGCCATGGGGAGATTTGAATCAAGGTCTCCCCAGGCCGACTACAAGACATTGAGCATCATCACACAGGGGGAAATTGCATTTCTTACCATCATTCCTCCGCCCACGCGTTTGTCCCTCATTACTTCCTCTTTTGAAAGAGGAAGTAAACAACATGCATGAGGCCCATTCAGTGGGCCATTTTGATTGCGCTGCTTCTCCTGCACACAGCAGGAGAGAGCAGCAACGTCCGCCTTTAAAAATAAATTGGATTTACTAGGGCTTTTTTTTTTTGGTGGCGTGGAGAAGGCTAGAAGGGGCAGGAGGCAGATGATGTCATGAGAGTGACCCACGAAAATCCATGAGTGCCCAGGAATGAGTGTGCAATAAAACGCTCGTCTGATGGAGCTAATTGTCATCTAAGTCAGGATGTGGGGAGAGCCTTCTGCATTGTGTAACAGGATTGGGACTCAGGCACTGATCTGTAGGGTGAGAATTAGTATGGGGGGGGAGGGGAAAGTACACAAAGGTGTGCTAACTTGCACCTGTGGAATGATGGAGAGCATGCTCACCCCACCAAGCTGGAGAGAGAGAGAAAGAAACATAATTGAAACAAACAGGGCTTGTCAAGTTGACCCATCTAATTCATTTCCTTGAACGCATGCCTTAAATCTATATCGCCTCGGGACACTTCGACACACTGAGTCACTGTTGCTTTATTCGGAATGCGTGGCTCATAATACGTGGCGATTCATGTTATATCATAAGGAGTCTGTGCATGTATAATGGGGTATGCATTTATTGGGAGGGCAGGGGGAAGGCTAGTAGCTCTTTGTATAGCTACCTTGCATAATGCACCTTGGGTCACTTGTTTAGAGTTCTGACTGGCTCTGAAACCTAGAGTGGATTCACCGCTCCACTAGTGCTAGAGCCACCAGCCTCCACTGGACCAAGTTCAGTGCTACAGCAAATGTTTTGCATGCAAACGACTTCAGGTTCAATCCCCGGCATCACCAGGGAGGTCTAGGAAACACCCTTTCCTGCTTGAGACCCCGAATAGCTGCCTGCCATAATCCTGCCTTTTTTCCTCTTGTAAAACACACAAGGTGCTTAGTTCTCCCCCTCTCCTTTTTATCCTTACAACAACCCTGTGAGGCAGGTTAGGCTGAGAATCAGTGACAACCCCAAAGGCACCCGGTGAGCTTCAATCATGCCCGAGTGGGACTGGAACCCGGATCTCCCAGGTCCCAGCACAATACTGTAACCACTACACCACACTAGCTCTCATAACCCACACTAGAGCTCTCATAGTGCAGCCTCCTCCACATGTGCTTGGACTACAAGTCTCTGCATCCCTCCTTCTTCCAGATGTGGAGAAAGGCTGGGTTAGATGAACAAAGAGTCTGACTTGATGTAAGGCTGCTTTCTATAGGTTTTCTTGGAAGTAAGGACATAAGAAGAGCCCTGCTGGATCAGACTCAGGGTCCATCTAGTCCAGCACTCTGTTCACACAGGGGCCAACCAGCCGTCAGCCAGGGACATATAAACAGGACATGGGTGCAGCAGCACCCTCCCACCCATGTTCCCCAGCAACTGGTGCACACAGGCTTACTGCCTCTGATCCGGGAGATTGCACATAGCCCTCAAGTCTAGCAGCCATTGTAACTCCCACCGAGTTCAGAGGGGGCGCTTTATTTACTCCCGAGCAAGCTTGCATAGGATTGCACGGCCGCCTGGGTATCAGGATCTGAAAACGAGGACATTGCCCCCTCCTTTGGGAAGCCAGTCTCTCTCAGCCCAGGAGGAAATGGGGTTCCGCGTCGAGGCTCAGGCACTCTGCAGATGCTCAGAGAACACCGAGCATCTTGCTGGTGATGGCGTTGTTTCATTCTGACTTTGTCTTTTCCAGCACCCGGGGCTGTGAAAGCACATTTCAGGGAAAGATTGCACACTCACACACGCACACAGACACGAGCTGTCATCACTTTCCCTCTTTTCATTCCCTCCCTCCTTCTTCCCGCATCAGTCGCATCATCGGCTGCGTCACCCTGTGAAGTTCTGCAAAGAGGGAGTTCCTCACCATTTGATTTCAGGGGTGGGGCCAAAGGGGGGGAGAACTTTTTTCTTTCTTTCCTTTTTTTTTTTAAAGGATTAAGCTGAGAGATAAAGCTTGGCAGAACATCCCCCTGGGCTGAAGAGAGAATCCACCCGGGAGAGCAAGACGGTTTTATGAACTAGAAATAAATTCAGACGCAGCCCCGAGGACATGGAATTCTTCTGGATCAGCTTCTTTCTGTCTTTGGCGGTGGCTCACGGTAACCGTACAAATCCTACACATGATCTTTTGTGTAAAAGTTAGAACGTGGGTTTTAATCAAAGCCTTTGAGGGCTAAATTTGCCTAAAAGGGGCACATCGTTTAAATGGTTTTGATTGCTTTTAAATTCTCTACTGCTTTCAGCTTGTGAATAGTTTAATGTGTGTGTGTGTTTAGCTGTGTACATTATTTATTGTTTAATACTGTTTGAATTGATCTTATCTGTACACCGTCCTGAGATCCCAGAGAATCTTTGTAAACCTCCCAGAGAGTTTCGGCTATGGGGCAGTATATAATGTAATTAATAGTAATAAATAACAATAATAATAATAATAATGTGGGATACAAACGTTTTATTTATTTATTTATTTATTTATTACATTTTTATACCGCCCAATAGCTGAAAGCTGTTCATGTGTATTCGACATAGGCTATATGCATTAATGCAGTTTTCCCTGACATCTGGGGCCTTCCAGATGTGTTAGACTATAACTATCATCTCCAGCCAACAAGGGCCATACTGTAAGGATAATGGGAGTTGTTGTCCAAAACATCTGGAAAGCTGGAAAACTGCATTAGGGTGTTCTTTCCGAACTTCAAGGCTCATCAATTGTAGTGCTTGGATCATATGTTCCCATTGAGACCCTGAATCCTAGATCAGAGCTCGGGAGGTTTAGTAGTCAAAATGAATATATATATATATATATATATATATATATGAAATGTATGTGCGTATTCTGCATACATACAGAATCTGTATGTATGTATGTGTGTATGGGTAGTGGAGTAGGTGGTGGTCAGGTCTTAATCTTCCCAGGTTTTGTTTCCAGCATTGTTAAAAGAAAAGGAAAAACAGGTCTGGTGTGTGTGTGCTGATGGGGTTCAGAAGACTTATGTTAGTATAGTGACTTTTCACCCACCCCACAACCCCTACTGCAAGCCATAGGTTGTAGGCTGGGTGGAAAGTTGCTATGCTGCCATGTTCAGACGACATAGCAACCAGCGATGCAGCACGGGTCATTAGGGTAATCCAGGTGGCGCGACCGGCATGTGCTGAGCATAGGAACCTGGTCAGTGTGTGTGTGTGTGTGTGTGTGAGTGGAAAAGAGAGAAGTGAAGCTGGCAGGACGGCAGGCAATTCACAACTAGGCAAATTATTTTCTAGTACTACACTGAATTTTCCCATTTATTTTTGGCCATTTGTTGTGGGCAGGTGCGAAAAAAACCTGCACCTGGAAACTGGGAAGGGGCAATAATTTCGTTGTCATTTCCGTGAAGTCTTCTAGAGTACTTAACCACAACTTCCTCCTTTGGGGTTCTCTAGTGCTGCTGCCTGCTGAGTATGGAGTTCCTTCCCTCCTCCTCCTTCTCCTTCTTGTTAGAAGGACTTTTCACAATAAAACGAAAGACAAAATGCCTTGCTCAGCTTTCAGACAGTCAGCAGCCCAGTCAGCAGTGGAAGCGCCCAGCGTGACAGAAGCAGGGTGCTCGCTCGCTCCTGCTCGTCCCTGACAAGCCGTGGGTTAAATAACCTTTGGGTTGTCACAACATGGGAACTGGCCAGAGAGAGGATAGAAAAATGGACACTCTTGGGGTGGTTTCATAAAAGCATATGCAACTCTTGAAATCTCTACGCTTAATTACTGGAGGAGTGTGGTGACAGTGCGCACTGATGCTGGTGGGCAGGACTAGCCTCTGGGACCTCCCTTCTTGTGTTCATTCAACATGTGGAGGGGGGCACATTGAGAGCCAAAGGTATGAACAGACGCCATTGACAAAATAGAGAGATGGAGGAGAACTGAAAGTTGAGCTGGCTAAGATCACCCATTCACCCATTAAGAATATAAGAAGAGCCCTGCTGGATCAGACCGAGGGTCCATCTAGTCCAGCACTCTGTTCACACAGTGGCCAACCAGCTGTTGACCAGGGACAACCAAAGCAGGACATGGCAGCTATTACAACATTAGAGAGCTAAGACACTTCCCTCCCTCTCTCCCCCCCCCTTGTCTCATAATACTAGAACGCAGTGGGGTCATCCCATAAAGCTGATTGGTTCAGGATACAGGACAGATAAAAGGAAATACTTCTTCACCCAGTGCATAGTTAACTACGGCATTCACTTCTACAAGATGCAGTGACAGCCACCAGTTTGGTTGGCTTTAAAAGAGGGTTGGACAAATTCATGGAGGATATGGCTACTAGTCCTGATGATGCTGGAGGTAGCATAGTACTATGCTGCTTCCAGTATCAGAGGCAGTCTGCCTATGGACACCAGTAGCTGGGGAACATGAGCGGGAGCGGGTGCTGTTGCGTTCCTGTCCTGCTTGTGGGTCTCCCATAGGCAGCTGGTTGGCCACTGTATGAACAGAATGCTGGTCTAGATGGACCTTTGGTGTGATCCATCACGGCTCTTTTTTTGTCCTTAGCATGCATGTATGAACCTGCCCTAGTCATTCTGGCTACAAGAACAAAAGGATCCCGCTAATCCATGCTTAGATATACTTGAGGATGAACCATAATGTGTGTAAGAATCCAAGGAGTCATAGCAATGCCCATACTTTGAAGTTAACAACAGAGGCCATTCTCACTTGCCCCGCACCAGGGGCGGTTAGGTTGGTGAATACAAGGGGGATGGCCTTTTTAGTAATGGCCTCATGCATCTGGAATCAGCTTCCAGTGGGAGTTCACCAGGTCCCTTCTTTGTAGGCTTTCAGAAAAGTCAGGAGACCCATTTGTTTTCATTGGCTTTTTCTTGAACTGTATTGTTGGGCTGCTGCCTTTAGTTATAATCAGTGGCACTTACTTTTGCAATTGATTCCACACACACACACTATATTCTGACTTTGGAGAGTTCCATCCTTAAAGGAGGCCTAAACATAAGTTTGAAGAAAGAAAGAAAGAAAGAAAGAAAGAAAGAAAGAAAGAAAGAAAGAAAGATTCAGGATGAATTAGTCTAGCTGGAATCTTGCATTTGGAGAGAAGTGGGCAATGATGGTTGATCAAATGGGGGAGGAGAAGGAAAAACTTCCTGTTAGAGCAGGATGACAACGGAACCAGTTACCTAGGGAGGTTGTCGGCTCTCCCACACTAGAGGCCTTCAAGAGGCAGCTGGACAGCCATCTGTCAGGGATGCTTTAGGGTGGATTCCTGCATTGAGCTAAGGTTGGACTCGAAGGCCTTGTAGGCCCCTTCCAACTCTACTATTCTATGATTCTAAGGAAAGACTCCTAACCTCAGGGGTTAGAGAATCTATTAAACTAGGGGGTGTTTTGCTCATGTGGATGGGAAAATTAGGCCCTGGCTTCACCCATAACTCCTTTTGAGGTTACACGGCTGAGTTGACTGACTGACACTTCCTTGCTTCTTCGTAGATGTGCCCAGCTGAGCAGGTAGTGAGTAAAATGCAGGATGTGAATTGGTCACCCGTTTTGCAGGTGTTAAAAGAGGCAGGCAGTGTTTCCATTTGAGTCAGAGCTCACCACAGAATTCCCTCCCTTATAAAATTAGTATCTGTTTTCTGTTCGTGAGAGAGAATTTTACATAAAAATACGTATTTGAAGTATTTTTATGGGTGTTTTTTAGGGTTACGTCTGCACTGAGCGGCATACAAGTAAAACAGAACAAGGGAAGTTTTAAAGATATAATAGCCACATTAGCGAGAATACATTGAGAAGCTACTCTGTAAGGCACAACCACGTGCTAATTTCAATCTCAGTTATTGGTAATGTTGAAGAGGAAGGCTGGTCCAAACACTGTGGCAAGGCGCAATTCAGTAGGACAGGAGTTTCACACTTTTGGGGGCCATCACGGAGAAGGCTCTATCTGAGAAACAGAAACATCAGTATGGGTATTATTACCAGATTCACAGAATGATTTCAATTAAGGAAATAGTTCAGAGCTCACTGTCAAGCTGTCAAACTGCTTAGGGGCACTGTTGTGTGACGAATCACTGGAGAGTGATGTTTGTTTTGTTTCTTTGTTTGTGACATTTCCCTCCAAGGAGCTCAAAGCTGAGTTCATGGTCGTCCTCCACTCCATTTTATCCTCACAACAACCCTGTGAGGTAGATTAGGCTGAGAGTCAGTGACTGGCCCAAGGACACCCAGTGGGTTTCCATGGCCGAGTGGGGCATAGAACCCAGAACTCCTGAGTCCCACTCCAACACTCTCACTGCTAAACCACAGGGGCTCTAACCACTACACCACAATGGGTGATGTGAACCAACCATGCTCTGTGTTAACCGGACAATGTGAAGATAGCTGAGAGAGATGTGAGAATGAGTTGAGGCTGGGATACAGGGGGTGTGGGAGGAGGATAGAAATGCAGCCACTGGAGTCTATGGACAGACCTACACCAGGCAAGATATTGCACTATGAAAGGGGTATGAAAGCGGTATATAAAAGTACGGCAACCATATGGAAAGGAAGACAGGGCTCCTGTATCTTTAACAGTTGTATCGAAATAGGAATTTCAGCAGGTGTCATTGTTTTGCATGCAGCACCTGGTGAAAGTCCCTCTTCATCACAACAGTTAAGGCTGCAGGAGCCCTACCCTCTTTTGTATCTGGTCACTGTATTATAGCTCCTGGAGCTTTAACTGTTGTGATGAAGAGGGGTTTCACCAGGTGCCACATGCATACAAAAGACACCTGCTAAAATTCCTTATTCAATTCAACTGTTAAAAATACAGGGGCCCTGTCCTCCTTTCCATATGGCCATCCTAATATGTATTTATTTATTTATTTATTTATTACATTTCTATACCGCCCAATAGCCGGAGCTCTCTGGGTGGTTCACAAAAATTAAAGGTAGGAGCCACACTACTGCTTTGTAGCGGTACTGAAGTGCGCTGACAACTGTTGGGGCCCATTGGCACATGCCATGTACCGCTTTCATAGTGCCATATCCTGCTTGTTGTAGATTAGGCCTAGGAGTGGTGCATGGGAATCGCTGGCGAGTCGGAGCTGAGAATTCTCCCCCTCTCTCTCCCCTCCACCACCAAAGAAAAGGCTACGAGGCCTAACAAGACCGCCTTGACATTGGACAGCAGCCTCTGCATGTGGCAGGCAGGACATGACTTGCAGATTTCCCTACATTCCACCACTACAGCTCTGGATTCCCTCACTTTATCTGCTCCCAGCTACATGAGTCAGCGAGGTCTGTCAGAACCAGCCACAAGCCAAGCAGAAGCCACAGATGGGCCCGGGAAGGGATGAGTTGTAAGCTTCTCTCCGTCTCCTAGGAGCTGTCAACTGGGCTGGGTATCAAGAGTCTTGGGTGGCCGGGGTGGGGAGTGGTGGCTGGTGGTGAGAGAGGAAATAAACATAAACAATAATAAATAGTTCTTATTAACCTTTTTATGTTCCTGCCTTTGCTGAAAAGCAGTCAACACTTTGAAACCATAAAACACGAGCTATTAAAAGCATTGAAATTACATAATTTAAAAGTTGAAATTATTAGGCTATCAGGAACTCTCTCTGTCTCTGTCTCTGTCTGTCTCTCTCTCTCTCTCTCTCTCTGTCTCTCTCTCTCTCTCTCTCTCTCTATATATATATATATATATATATATATATAAGAAAGACAGAGTCAGAAGCCAATCCGTGCATATTTATGCAGAAGCAAATCCCGTTTTATTAACTTAAATGCTTATGGATGTGTTCGGGATTGCAGTCACAGGCAAGTAGGAGAAGGGGAGAGGAAATTGTGCGGCCTGGGTTCTGTCTCTAACTCTGTGAGGTATCAAATCCTAAAAAGAGAGAAGTGCAAACCAAAAATCAAAAAGCCCTCTCTGGGAGTGGAGCAATGCTTGGTGGTGGACATGTTCTTACGTGCATAAGAACATCAGAAGAGCCCTGATGCTGGATCAGACCAAGGATTCATCTAGTCTGTTCCCGCAGAGGCCGACCAGCCGTCAAGCAGGAACCCACAAGCAGGACACGGGTGCAACAGCACCCTCCCACCCATGCGCCCCAGCAACCAGTGTACATAGTCAGACTGCCTCTTACATTGGTGGTAGCATATAGTCATCAGCACTTGTAGCCATTGATAGCCTTTTCCTCCAGGAAGTCCTGGCTATGGGAAGGGATTGGAGACCCACCCTGGCCCAGTATCAGCACACCGAATTCTCAGTGTTGCAGCAGGAGGTCCATCAGTCCCGTCCGTCCCCATCCCCTTCCATGGCCGATTCAGTGAGCTGCTGTTTGAAATTTCCCATAACAAAACTTTTAATATTTTTAATTTTGTAAACTGTATAGAATTGTATCATCATCATCATCAGGACAGGAAACATGCAAACCCACATCTCTTGGCTCTGGGAGCTCAGGGAGGAGGGCATTGCTTCAAAATGTGTGTGTGTGTGTGTGTGTTTCAGGACTCCTGGGTCCTTTTCTAATCACCCAGGTCACTCAGGCCACATGAATCATTTATACTAAGCACACTGCACAGCAGATCACCTGCCAAAGGGGAGACCTTGACGGACTTTTACGTCTCTGGAAACTTTTCCAGCGTCGAAAAGTGTTCCCGGACTGGTGTCTTTTCGGAAAATCCCCCACAGTTTGATGAATGCAGCAACTTGTAAGCTCAGTCAGACAGGGGCGGGGGTGGTGGGGGTCAGCAGTGGTAGCAGAAGGACGCATGTTTGGCCTGTTAAACAAAAAACAAGCAAACCAAAAGGTTCAATCGCTGGCCTCTCCAGGTAAAGAATCTCTTAGATAGCAGGGCTGGAAAAGAACTCTGACTAGGGTGACCATATGGAAAGGAGGACAGGGCTCCTGTGTCTTTTAACAGTTGTATTGAAAGGGGGAATTTCAGCAGGTGTCATTTTTGTATGCATGTAACACCTGGTGAAACTCCCTCTTCCTCACACCAGTTAAAGCTGTAGGAGCCCTGCCCTCTTGATCAGATGCAAATAGAGAGACACCTTCAAATAGAGGCCTGACCTCTGTAAAGTAGGACACCTTGCCACTTTACTTTCACTAACCCAACTTTGCTAATGGTTTCTCTTCTAACAGTCACCGGACTCCGCTGCTACTCTTGTGAAGGAGATGATTGCCAGGAAACCGAGGTCTGCAAAGAGCATCAGGAGCAATGTCGTACCACTGTCATGACCCTGCAAGCCTGTGAGTTTTACAGGAAACCTGGAAATGTGTGATGGAGGCTACTGGGGTGGGAGAACAGGTAGAGGTGTGTGAGAGCACATTTTTCTCCTTCTCTCTGAACCTGGTGATGAAGAAATCAGAAAAGCCCACCTGAAGCCCCTTATTCCAATGTGAATAAAAGTACAGAAGCATGCACACTTCTGGCCCTGGCCCCCACCTTCGCGTCTCCTCGTGGAGAATTATCAAGTGCCAAGTCTTCACTTGCAGCTCAAGGCTGCCCTACACCCTTTGCCCCACACCCAATAGCAGAACATAAGCGGATCTGCACAGAGTCGTGAAGGCGTCCTGGAGGCGCTTGTGTGCGCCTCCAGGGCGCCCCGAAACTCTTTGTGTAGATCCTGCCTACCTGGCCAGAAGAGGCGGAGGAGGAAGAGGAGGAGGTGGCCCCGCATCGCCCCTCGCGGGGACGGGGCGAAAAGTTCCCGGGCTCGGTGGCTTCGCTGGGGAGTCCTTGCCACCACCGCTGCCGCCATTGCCCACCTCCCCGCTGGCCTCCTGCTGCTGGCGAAAGAGCCACCCGGGTCGGAGAGCTCGGCGGAAGAAGCCGCCGCCCCGCCTTCTTCCGCTGAGCTCTCCGACCCAGGTGACTCTTTCACCGGCAGCAGGAGGCCGGCGGCGGCAGCAAGGACTCCCCAGCGAAGCCGCTGAGCCTGGGAACTTTTTGCCCTGTCCCCGTGAGGGGTGATGCAGGGCCGCCACCGCCTCCTCCTCCTCCGCCTCTTCTGGCCAGGTAGGCAGGATCTACACAAAGAGTTTCGGGGCGCCCTGGAGGCGCACGCAAGCGCCTTCAGGACGCCTTCACGACTCTGTGTAGATCTGCTCCATATCAGAGAAAGAGGGCCTTGAGGCCAGAAGCAAGTTTCCATATTCCCCAGACATAGATCCATCCAAACCATTGAAAGCTCTCTGACCAGGGATTTCTGAAGGGTCAGAATTCCTCTCTCTCCTTGTGGTGCTTATCAAGGAACTGAATGCAACATTTCGTACTGGTCATAGGCTGCCAAAATATGGCATTGTTTATGTAAGAATGGGTTTCTGTTTATGGAACATGTATGGGACTTGTGATCAGTCAAAGGAGGGAGGAGGGAAAAGTATAACTTCATTAGAGCAACTTGGATGAAGTATAAATGTATGCTGATGTAGCTAATGGTTAGAGAGTCTCTGCGGTCAGTTTGTACGAGGTTTGGGGCTTTTCTTCTGTGTGCACAGTAAATAAAGAGTCTCTGTTTCTGGACCGGTTGTGAAGTCGTCCCTTCCCTACCAGGTTAGGGGAATTTCCCCAACACTAGAATTCATCACATGGAAAATGCAGCTAAAATGATCAAGGGGCTGGAACAATTCCCCTGTGAGGGAAGGTGACAGGAGCTGGGATTCTTTAGCCTGGGGGAGGAGGCAGGGAAGGGGAGATATGATAGAGGTGTATAAAATTATGAATGTTGTGGAGAATGTGGATAGGCAGACATTTTTCTCCCTCTTGCAGAATATCGCAAAATCAGTGTGCATGTGTGTGTGTGTTAGGAACGGGCCCACCTAGGCATGAGCACTGGATCTTCTGAGAAGTGCCCAGGATCTTTTGATCTGGCCCATTTTTATCATCTGCCTTAATACAAGCCTTCTTCTTCCTTCTGAACTCAGTACTAGGAGACCTTAGGACCATCTCTATTAGCATACTGATAAAGCATGTAGCATGAAGCCACCTCCCTTTTAAACTAGAGGGGAGGCTGCCATCTTTCCTTCTGAAGCCCACTCATTATTTTCTTTAAGTTAGAGTCCAAAATTACCCAGAAGCACCAACGTTCTCCCAGCTTTCTCAGAGTGGGCCTCACTCTGCAGAGACCACACTCTGCCCTTGCCAGGGTGCCATGCTCCATTTGCTGCACCGCAATCCCAGTTTTGCGTCCACTTTAATATTTTTGTGAATTTTATTTTTATAAGTTGAAAGATGCCCATATTAAACACTAGTATGCAAATATTACACAGTTCGAGTGACAACCCACTTAAACTAGGAGGGGAGCTGCTAATAATAATAATAATAATAATAATAATAATAATAATAATAATAATAATAATAATATACATTTCTTACCCGCCTCTCCACCCAGATCGGGGCGGGGAACAAAAGTGAATATAAAACATTAAAAACTGATTAAAAACATAGCATCCAGGATTAAAACATCCTTAAAACATCCTAAAAACATTCTAAAATTTCACTGGATAGGCCTGCCAAAATAGATCAGTCTTCATTGCTTTTTTAAATGCTAAAAGACTGTCATGTTGACGAATCTCCTCCGGCAGGCCGTTCCACAGTCTGGGAGCAGCAGAAGAGAAGGTCCTCTGGGTAATGCCCGTCAGCCTAGTTTTGTTTGACTGAAGTAGATTCTTCCCAGAGGACCCAAGTGTGCAGGGCGGATTGTATGGGAGAAGGCAATCCTGCAGGTAGCCTGGACCCAAACCATGTAGGGCTTTAAAGGTGATAACCAACACTTTATACTTCACCTGGAAACGAATTGGCAGCCAGTAAAGAGATTTTAAAACTGTCGTAATGTGGTCACCCCTAGGTGTACCAGTGACCAGCCTGGCTGCCATATTTTGGACTAATTGAAGTTTCCAGACTAGGCACACAGGTAGCCCCATGTAGAGCGCATTGCAGAAGTCGAGCCTTGAAATTACCAGCACGTGCACTACTGTCTTTAGGTCTTCTGACTCTAGGAAGGGGCGCAGCTGGCATATCAGCCGAAGCTGATAGTAGGCACTACTATCATCTTGTTTGCACACGTGTATGTGTGTAATGCAAGTCCCAGAGCTGGGTTTCTGCCATGGACGTGACGCTGTTTAAGAACGTTGCATCTGTCTCCACTTTGACCTTCTCTCTCTTTCTTCCTCCCTTCGCTCCTCTCCCTACCTCTACAGTACCTAAGATGTCTAGTTACATTCTGAAAGGCTGTGACGTGGCTGGGAAGCCAAACAATTCCTTGACACACTTCTCTGGCAAGTACACGGTGTTTCTGACGGAGGAGCACTGCAACGCTGACCTGTGCAACAGCAGAGCACCAAATGGTCAGTCCATAGGAGCGCCAGATAGTAATACTGAAGGCCAAATGATATGTTAAGTTTATTTACAGTCAACAGACCAATATAAAACAAGAAGATACACCATTATATAAAACAATACAGAGTAGGGATAAAAAAGAAGGAGTGTTACAAAATCACTAAAGATACTAGATTGTTGGTTTCTGAAAAGGGAACAGAATTGGGTTATTGGAGCCTAGCATAGTGAAAAAGGGAGGGATATATAGATAATAAAATTGCTAATCTGTGGATTTAAATGCAATCAACATCCATAAGCTCCACAGTTGCTCCACTCCTGCATTTCTTTAGCTCTCGTGGTGGGATCAATTATCTCTCTGTGTGCTTGTTTCTTCTAGTCCTCATGACCTCCCTTGTTGACAGATGATCTGCTCAATTAAACACCTTTTGATCAACTGAAAAGATGCCCTCAATTGGAACAGAGTTCAAAAATCATCTAGTCTAATCCCCCACCCCCCCAAATACAAAAAATGTCTGCTGCTGCATCCATGATAGCTGGTCACTGAATAGCAGGGTTGTGTGTGTAAGAGTGTTTTGCTTTTTTAATTCAGTACAAGTACATGCAAAATAAGCTGGTACCAATTTTATAAGAAGCATTCCTGCCCTCTCCCACACGCAGGCAGGAATGCCTCTTCTAAGATTATTTTTAGGTGGTGTATGCCTGAGTGGCAACAGTAGGATTAATTTTAGAGGCACTCTTTCCTGCGAGCAAAGAAGGTGGGAATGTTTCTTGCACGATGGTGCCTACTGCAGTGACACAGAGTGTACCTTGTCTAGAAGCAACTTTAAATGAGGCTTTCCTTCCTGTGGGAAAGAGACCCAAATCAAGCTTTTTTCCCATCAGATCATTGTTTATATTCACATCTATGTGCAGATTAATCTAGGGTGACCATATGAAAAGGAGAACAGCGCTCCTGTATCTTTAACAGATGTGTAGAAAAGAGAAATTCAGTGGGTGTCATTTGCATGCAGGCAGCACCTGGTGAAAATCCTTCTAAATCACAACAGTTAAAGCTGCAGGAGCCCTGCCCTCTTTTGTATCTGGTCATTCTAGTACAGCTCCTGCAGCTTTAACCATTGCGAGGAAGAGAGCGTTTTCTCAGGTGCTGCATCCATACAAATGCCACCTGCTAAAATTCCCCTTTACAATACAACTGTTAAAGATACAGGAGCCCTGTCCTCCTTTTCGTATGGTCACTCTCGATTAATCTATTAAAGCTCAGGCAATGCATCAATTAATTTCTTTAATAAGATTACAGCCCTAATTGTCATGTTTCTCAAGGCTTCTCGCTTTCTTGGGAGACAGTAACAAGGTCTGCTAAGTAATTTACAGAGCTTTATTCAAGCATTAAACATCTCTTCCCACCTGAAGGGAGTCTAATCTCCAGGAACTTTCTTCTAGGCAAAACTACGCAAACTAAGCAAGACAATTGTCTTTTCAAGAATGGGAAGCCCTTTCCCAAAACGTGTCAACTTCAGAGAGACTGGGTGTGAGGCAGCATAAGAATATAAGCAGTGCCCTGATGCTGGATCAGACCAAGGGTCCATCTAGTCCAGCACTCCGTTCACACAGTGGCCAACCAGCCATCGGCCAGGGATGAACAAGCAGGACATGGTGCAACAGCACTCTCCTACCCATGTTCCCCAGCAACTGGTGCACACAGGCTTACTGCCTCGAATACTGGAGAAAGCTTCTGACAAGAATGCCAGCCGGACTGACTTTCTCTCACCTTCCTTTACCTCTGCCCGTTTTAGTCTGCGGTGTACTCTAGGACTGGCTAACCACTCTGTTCCCTCCCCTTTAGAAGAATACTGGCTTCCCACTGACTCTGTGTTGTTTACCCTTAAGTAGGGTGACCATATGAAAAGGAGGACAGGGCTCCTGTATCTTTAACAGTTGTATTGAAAAGGGAATTTCAGCAGCTGTCATTTGTATATATGGAGAACCTGGTGAAATTTTCTTTTCATCACAACAGTTCAAGCTGCAGGTGCCCTGTCCTCTTTTAAATCTGGTCACTCTAGTATAGCTCCTGCACCTTTCACTGCTGTGATGAAGAGGGAATTTCACCAGGTTCTCCATATATACAAAGGACACCTGCTGAAATTCCCTTTTCTATGCAACTGTTAAAGATACAGGAGCCCTGTCCTCCTTTTCATATGGTCACCCTACCTTAAGGAGATAAGCTCTGGAGAAGGTTCATTTCCTGCTGGTGAAGAGCCCGTGAGAGCTGCTTCCCCCACTGGTATAATCTGGCATTTCTGGTGCCGTCTCCTCTACTTCAGAGTCTGATTCTGATTGATCACCTGAAACGCCTCAAGGGGAGCAGGGCTATTCATGACACCAATTACCCAACCGTTTTTCCTTCCTTTTCAGAAATGAGCACTCGTATCGCTCGAGGCCGCCAGCGAAGCACCCTGGATTGCTATACCTGTGCTTCATCTGATAAGACCTGTTTCAAAACCACCCTTGTGCCATTGCGCTGTGTCCTGCCCAGAGAAAGCTGTGTGGACATCACGTCCTTTACCATGCCAGAAGGTGAGTTTGTGTCATCGAGGTCTTCCAAGGGCCCATTTGCCATTTTGGGAGAGCATCACAGGTGCTCTCACAAAATGGCTGCCGTGGAGAGGGCTTGCTCGTTCATAAAATGGCTGCCGTGATGGACGCAGCTGGTCACAAACCCTCACTTCCCAGAAAGCAATCTGGTGAGACTAAAATAGAAATACTTTAAAAAAAACAGAGAGGGGGGGAAGGTCTGAGCTCCAAAACATAGAAGCACTCTTTGGAACCCAAATAAAGCTGGTGTTAGTGAGCGGAAGTTCACTTCCCAGTATGCCAGCATTCTGGTTAACAAGCACTGCTAATTTAGGAATATGAAGAAATGAAATGAAAACCAGGCGGGACAGGCAGCCTGGCAGGCGCCGAGAGAGTTGTGCCTTGGCCCGTTGGGCTCCACGGGTAGCATGTTGCAGAACTCAGGCACCTCTTCCTACCTCCAAAGAGAACAATCTTAGTCAAACTGTCACATGAAAGAGCAGGAAGGAAACTCTGAAATAAGTAACTTCATCATTCCTGGCAGGATGTTGCCTGGGGCATCCTGAGAGCTGCGGTTTCATGTATTTCAAAGGGGTTTAAAACATTCTTATCCTGCCCTTGACCAGGCTCACGGGGAATGGTTGCAATAAGTCATGAGCTGTACATACCCACCCCAATCATTATTTTGCATCTGGCTTTCACCCCATCCTCTTCAGCCACTGTTGTGCACTTGACTGTGGTGGGTGAACTCCTGACTTTTATAGAAGAAACAAAGTTGATCTCTCAAACCTGAGGTCTGGCCACCCTTCCTGTACAGAATAATGAAATCACGTTTTGTCTAAAGGGGCTTGCTAGAATCATAGAATAGTAGAGTTGGAAGGGGCCTATAAGGCCATCGAGTCCAATCCCCTGCTCAATGCAGGAATCCACTCAAAAGTATCCCTGGCAGATGGCTGTCCAGCTGCATCTTGAATGCCTCTAGTATGGGAGAGCCCACAACCTCCCTAGGTCATTGGTTTCATTGTCATACTGCTCTAATAGTCAGGCAGTTTTTCCTGATGTCCAGTCGTAATCTGGCTTCCTGTAACTTGAGCCCATTAGTCTGTATCCTGCACTCTGGGATGATTGAGAAGAGATCCTGGCCCTCCTCTGTGTGACAACCTTTCAAGTATTTGAAGAGTGCTATCATGTCTTGTTAGATCAATGTTCTTTTCACCCAAGGACGAGATCCAAACAGCCCTTAAGCACGACTCCACCATTCCAGTGACAGAGGGTTCAAAAGCGCTTTATTGATTAGTAATCAAGGCCTGGTCTCTTCAAAGGGAGCAATCAGACAAAAGACATAGGGAATATGGTACAGTATTTGAGCTTTCAAGGGGCAGGGCCCAGTAGCAGCATTAACCAATCAGAACATAACACTGAGGCATAGCTAATTATGCTAAACAGTCCGGTAAACAATACCTTTGGCCTGACAGTAAGTTATAGAAGTTAACTTCGACACAGCAGCACTTGGAGACAGCTGGAGCCAGGATTCTTGTTTATATTAGATAAGAAGGAGACATGAAGACACCCTTGAAGACGCCCTAGTATGTGACATTTCGCCTGGTGCGCAATGGATACTATACAGTTTCCTGTTAAAAATGGAGGTGGTTATGCTAACAGTCTCCCCTCAATCTTCTCTTTTCCAGGCTAAACATGCCCAGTTCTTCCAGTCTCTCTTCATAGGGCTTTGATTCCAGACCCCGGATCATCCTTGTTGCCCTCCTCTGAACCCCCTCCAGCTTGTCTGCTTCCTTCTTGAGGTGTTGTGCCCAGAACTAAGTGCAGTACTCAAGACGAGGCCTAACCAGGGCCGAATAGAGAGGAACCAGTACCTCACGCGATTTGAAAGCTAGTTGCATGCACGAAATGTTCGGCATTTCTCACTTCTGAAAAGCTCCCAGATTTGCAAGGCGTTTGGTATCTTCGCCCCCTAGAGGCAAACGGCCATATCCACAGTTGCTTTTTTCTCCCTACCGGCAGAGTTTCCAGCGGACGAAGAGCGCATCAAAGGCTGCGGGCAGCTCTCCCAGTGCCAGGAGCCCCTGGGCTTCCACAATCAGAACAGTTTCTACCTGATCAAGTGCTGCAACACCAGCTGGTGCAATAACGACGTGCAAGGTAAGTCGAACGGGGCAATAGTTACTGTGAAACAGTAAGGTTTTTTTTAAATAATAATAATAATAATAATAATAATAATAATAATAATAATAATAATTTCCTCACTCCCCCCACCCCACCCCCAAAGGGCTCAGAGCTCCTGAGGAGCTCTGTGCCCCTGCCTGGCTCCTGGCTCCTCGTAGTTACTCGTGAGGAGCCAGGACAAACCGTGACACCTGGCCACACCTTCCGTGGTCTCAGGATCAGCCCAGGACCATGAAAAAACTGGGCTAGAAGGGGAATCCCGGGGAAATGGAGGGATCATTGCTCCCTGCCCCCGGGATCCCCTGTGCATCATCTGGACGTGAACAGAGTGCTGGACTAGATGGACCCTTGCTCTGTTCCAGCATCAGGGCACTTCTTAGGTTCTTATACGTTCTTATCCTGGGGCAATTCCCAGGATACG
The DNA here is from genome assembly GCF_023053635.1 of Elgaria multicarinata webbii. Lineage (NCBI taxonomy): Eukaryota > Metazoa > Chordata > Lepidosauria > Squamata > Anguidae > Elgaria > Elgaria multicarinata. The sequence goes on from NC_086183.1 coordinate 26,649,521, forward strand.
CCCTCATCTAGCCATGGCCTCAGTCCGTGTAAAGCCAGGACAATCCGAGTATGCATTTGCATCCTCTCTATGAATCCATTTGAGGGTGTTCTGTTTTTCTGCCTGCAGACTACAAGAGTAAGCCCCTGGCCCCAAATGGGGTGTCGTGCTACAGTTGCGAGGGGAACTCCACCCACGGCTGCGCTCCAGAAAACGTCGCCAAAGTGCAGTGCCAGGGCCCCATGACCCGGTGCCTAGAAGCCTCAGGCATTCATGGTGAGTCGCTCCTACTAACTCTTCCCTCCTTCCTCCACCGTAAGGTCAGTTCACTTGGCCACGTTTTATCCTACAGAGTAGAAGCAAGGGGATGGGTAGGGAGACTGCTGTCTAGCACATCTGGAATAAGGAAGTCACATTTTGGAGGGCAGGAGGGCTGCGAAGGTGGCTGCAGAGTAGGACGCTAAGGCTGCACTCCTAGATCCTCTGTGCCGCCATGAAGGTGGTTGCATCCTGCACTCAGATTCGCACTGGGTGCAGACTAGGGCTTCGCAAGCCCCGGGCCTCGGATTCGTAAATCTGAATCACGGAGGCCATTTCATGGCAGATCCGCCATTTTCTTGCACAGCCCTAGGCCCCTCATACAGCCTACAACTCCCAGCATCCAGTGCCTGGGAGGCCTGTACTTACCAGGGCCCAGGAGCAGAGGGAATACAGGAAGTACCTGCCGCCATTGCCAGGTCCGTTGTGCGATCACCAGGTCTTCCACGCAATCGCCGGCTTCCCAGGGCAATCGGGCGCTGCTGCCTCAATCTGGAAGTCTCCATTGTCCCTGGAGGGGTCCAGGTGAAGCAGGCAGCTGTAGGGCACCTGCGGAAGTCACATGGACCCCTCCAGGGTCAATGGAGACTTCCAGGTTGACGCAGCAGCTCCCAATCGCCCTGGGAGACCAGTGATCGCGCGGAGGAAAATGAGTGATTTGCGCAAAAACGGGGCCGAATTTGTGCCAGTTACGCAAATTTGGTTGTGATTTGCACAAAATCACCCGTCACCTGCACAAATTGCTCAGAAATTGGCGCACGTTGCAGAACCTCCCTCGCACAACTGCCACAACTCGTTGTGGAGCACATGTTGGGTGCCGCAATTGGAGCTGAAACTCAGTCCTGGGGACCGAGCCTCGGAAATCTCATTGAACTCTGCCCCCTAAATGGATTTCCTTGACATCCCTACTCAGGAGAAACTGGTTTTGTGTGTTTACAGCTGAAGCCAACTATGTTCTGCACCAATTGGTTAGGATCTGGGATGTCACTAACCTACCTCCTCCTTTCTTAAAGCAGTTTTTAAATGTTTTAACAATTGATTGAGCATCTACTTAATTTTTTTTTTCGGGCGGTGGGACCATGAGCTACATTTAGTTGAAGAAATGCCCATGCAGCGCTTTCAAAAAGGGGGTGGGGGAGGGGGTGGCACGTACAGTCTGCCGGGAGGTTGGAGAGGGGCAAGGAGGCCACAGAATCAGGCCTGACCCAAACAAGACACAGGGGATCCATAATCAGGTCTCCTGATGTTTTTCTTTTCCTTTAACACCATTCCTAAATAGCTCAGGTCTAAGGTATTGAGAGCAGACTGTGGACGTTTGCTAGATCGCCATGAGAGGCAAAGCTTCACCTGCTAAACCTCTGTCCGTTGGGTTGATGATCAAGTCACAGGAGCAGGGAGCGGAAAAAGTGTAGTAACCGTCCGAAGATCAAATACGCCTTCATGGTATTGCAGTGAAGGGTTGGGCACGTCCAAACACCCTTTTTATGAATCAGGTTGTTGCTAAATCAGTATTGCCTTCACCAGGGGTGGGGAACCAGTGGCCTTCCATTGTTTGTTGAGTTAACGCTCCCAACATGCCTGACCGTTGGCGATGTTGGCTGGGGCAGATGGGAGCTGGAATCCAACACAATCTGGAAGGCCACCTTCCTCCCACCCCTTCTCTACACCAGCAGGGTTTACAACCCTTGTCTCCAAGATTTTAGACAGAGCTCTCACCTAGTCCTACCTGGAGCTGCCAGGGATCAAACCTGGGGCCCTCAGCCTTCAAAGCATGTGTTCTACTGCTGAGCCCAAGGCCCATCTGGAGCCCCGGGTGGGAATCAGAGCAGGTAATGAGCACAGGCAGAACACTATGTCCATCAAGGCTCCTTCTCTGATCTTCTCATTGCTGATTTTCTCCATCCAGGCATCTCTGGAGAGCAGTCCGTCCTTAAGGGCTGCGCTTCCTCCTCCTGGTGCGACAGTCCCTACACCTCCGTCTACAAGAACCTGGGTGCCATTCAAAGCCGCTGCTGCGCCGAGGATCTCTGCAACGATTGGATCAAGGACGGGACACTGAAACCGTTGCCTCACAGCCAAGCCAGCCACAAAGTCACAGCCCAGCGAACGTTGCTTTCGACATGTCTGCTGCTCTCCACGGCCCTTCTCCTCTCCTCGGAGAGATCATGACCGTCCACAAGAAGACTGGGGCTTAATCTGAGCCGGGATATAACAGGGGCCCAGACATGGAACCTGTTTCCCCCACGTCCAGTATTTAAGTGCAGCTGTGAAGAATCATGTAACGTAATAGCAGAGAGACTCTGAGTATGCGCAGAGTGCGTTGTTTCCCCCCCCCCCCATTTCATGCCACCAAGGACCTGCAGCCGCTCCTGGAAGTCTGGGGATGAACAGGCTGGCCTTCCGAGTCCAAGAGCACAAGATTAGCCATAAGCCCCAGATCCTCCCTCTTTGAAATTGGCCACTGACTGGGGCTACAGTCCTCTGCGGTCTCACATGGCACCACTAACTTCTGATGCATAAGATTGTGCAGTGATTAATGTATTAATTGAGAAAGGGAGGGAGGAGCGTCTAGTGGCTACAGAAAGTCAAGACTTGGGATTCCTGGGTTCCGTTCTCAGTGAGGGGTTTGAAAATGAAGGCCAATGAATAAAGGCAGGGGTGCTGGACACCCATTCTGTTTGGACATCCCTCAAAAACATGTCTTATCCTGCTGCTGAATAGAAATCCAAAAGCAGAAACGCCCCCATCTTATTATTTATTCTTATTCATTGCTATGAAGGACTCTTTCTATTTTAACTCTTCCTACGAACAAGGATTTGGCGCCGGCACAGTCCCTACGCTACACGAAACCATCAAGAGGACTAGAAACTCCATTCTTTTTAGATGTGGGGGATCATGCCAAGAAATGTCCAGATGCATTTACTGTCCACCTCGGTTTTGCCTTCCTGAAATTTGATGAGATGATGTCTCCCTGTTATTTTATTATCATATAATTATTTATGTTAATAAACTATTTTTTATAATATTAAGAATATTCTCTTTGATGATCACTCGATTTTAATATAATAATTTTATTTTCTATGATGAGGATCATAATGATGATAGTGCTATGGCTATTGGGTGGTATAAAAATGTAATAAATAAATAAATAGGTATAGCAAGGTCTGGCACGTAGCCTTAATGGAGAAACTGACCAATAAAATTAGATTCGGAAGAGGAACAAGATCTAAAAGTCACATTTAATACACACTGGCATTGCTTCATAGCATATACGACCTCATTGGAATGGGAGAATAAAATCCCAAAAGCATTTAAATCCTTTTGGTTGGCATAATAAACGGTATCTCTCATGTAGTGGGTTAACTTATGCTATATATATATTTTTCTGACCTACAAAAAAAGGAAGAAAAATATTTAAGACCTGAAATATATGTTGTAATAGATATATTTGGTAATAGTTATAATAGCATCACCGATTTCCTGTAAGTGGGAAGGAGAAGGATATTTATGTTAAGTTTTGTTTTCTTTTGTTCCATTAATTCTGCATTTTTGTATGAAATTTTAAAAATAAGTTTTTTAAAAAAAGATGATGAACAGCATTTCTAGGCCATCCAGTACCAAGGTACTCAGAGGGGCCATTTCTGCTGTGTACAAAGGCCAAATGGTATGCTATATTAACTACTTTTTTAAAAGAAAAGAAAAGAAGAAGTGTGCTTAAACTGGGCACTTTTAACTTGAAAAAATAAAATCCGCCACAGGGCCTCGATCTGGAATGTGTCCCAAACTAGACTGGGTGCATTTTCCAAATGGACAAAAAAGCTCCTTAAATAAAAGTGTCCATTTGGAGAGGCAGTGTGGGATAGTGGGTAGAACGTTGGACTCAGCTCAGTTTTGAATTTTCCTGCTCAGGTGCAGAGCTGCCTCTGTGGCCACTCTCTTTCTCGGCGAGCTCTCCAACTCGGGTGGCTCTTTCGCCGGCAGCAGGAGGCCGGCGGGGAGGTGGGTGACGGTGGCGGCAAGGACTCACCAGCGAAGCTGCCGAGCCCTGGAACTTTTTGCCCCGTCCCCGCGAGGGGCGATGCGGGGCCGCCGCTGCCTCCTCCTCCTCCGCCTCTATCTACACTAGGAGTTTCGGGGTGCCCTGGAGGCGCACGCAAGCACACGCAATAGGGGAGGAGGTGCAACTGACAGATTTGGACTTCCTGGAGGCATCTGGTTAGCCACTGTGACAAATGGGATTCTGGGCCAGTTAGGGTTTTGGTCTGATCCAGCAGAGCTCTTTTCATTGCTGAAGGGGCACATTTGCTCCAGTTATGCTTCACTTTTAAGTTTGTAAACAAAATAAATGTTTTGAAGAAGCCTCCTGTCTCCAGGGCTATAGCTAGACTTAAGGTTTATCCCTGGATCGTCCAAGGGTCAAACCTGTTCATCTAGGTGACACACAGGGGATCCAGTGCTCAGGCAGGGGCGAACCCTGAATGATCCCAGGATAAACCTTAGGTCTAGCTGTGGCCCAGGGGTCTCTAATTCAAAAGAAAGCAAACCTTCCTAGCAGCCTCCAGCAACAGGCCTCCAGAATCCAGCCTCCTCTGTCTACCTCATCACATAGAACAGCTCTGATCAAGCTCCTAATTGCAATGATTGCCTTCTTTTCGGGAAGGAAGGAGGACCGTGGAGTTCTGGAAAGAGTCCTAGATGCAAAACAGCTTGTGGAAAGAGACTGAAGCAAGCTAACATGTCTGGGCTTGTGAATCAGTACCAAGCTGCACCCCAATTTCCTGGGAGTCACAGAAATTGTTGTCCAACAGGCTCCCCTACTGATTTCAACCTTTAATTCTTTGACTGATGGTTTAACGGTCAGCGCTGTTTCTAGGGATGGTGAGAAATTTGTTGTATTCTCATTTGAATGTGAGATTACCCAGTTTGTACCCCCTGAGACTGAATGCAGACCCAAACGCAATTCATGGCCAGAAACCCATACAGTTTATTTATTTATTTATTACATTTTTATACCGCCCAATAGCCGAAGCTCTCTGGGAAGTTCACAAAAAATAAAACCATAATAAAACAACCAACATGTTAAACGCACAATTACAAAATACAGTATAAAAAGCACAACCAGGATAAAACCACGCAGCAAAATTGATATAAGATTAAAATACAGAGTGAGAACAGTAAAAATTAAATTTAAGTTAAAATTAAGTGTTAAAATACTGAGAGAATAAAAATGTCTTCAGCTGGCGATAGAAAGAGTACAGTGTAGGCGCCAGACAGACCTCTCTGGGGAGCTCATTCCACAGCCAGTGACTTCTGCTCACCACACCACAAAATGGATATTGTGGAGTTGGGAAAAGAATAGAAGAGGGCAACTACCCTACGTGGGGCTTTAATTCAGTGGTAGAGTACATGCTTTGTATGCAGAAGGCCCCAGGTTCAATTCCCGGCGTCTCCTGGAAGGGCTGGAAAAACTACTGTCTGACACCATGTGAGAAGTTCTGTCAGTCAGTGTTGACAATACCTGGCAAGATGGACTAATGGTTGGACTCTGTATAAAGCAGTTTATTCATTTATTTTATTTATTTATTACATTTATATACCACCCCACAGCTGAAGCTGTCTGGGCGGTTCACAGAAGCTAAAAACAGTAAACATTAAAAGTATACAAAATTTAAAAACTATCAGAGACATAAAAACAACAGTATAAAAACAGCAGCATATAGTTTCCTATATTCCTATAAGGGAAGCTTACATTTGGGACTGTTCAGTTTAGAGAAAAGGCGAGCAAAGGCAGACTTGATAGAGGTGAACAAACATTATGTGTGGTGTGGAGAAAGTAGAGAGGGAGACATTTTTCTCCCTCTCTCATAATACTAGAACCTAATGGGGTCATCCGATAAAATGGATTGGTGGGAAATTCAGGGCAGAGAAAAGGAAGGACTTCTTCACAGAGCACATAGTCAAACTATGGAATTCACTTCCACCTGAAGTGGTGATGGCCACCAATTTGGATGGCGTTAAAAGGAGACTGGAGAAATTGTTGGAGGAGAAGGCTATCAATGGCTACTAGTCCTGAAGACTATATGCTACCTCTAGGATCAGAGACACTTTGCCTATGCACACCAGTTGCTGGGAAACACAACTGGAAAGGTGCCATTGGATTCATGTTTTACTTGAAGGTTTCCCATGGGCAGCTGGTTGGCCAATGTGTGAAGTGAATGCTGGATGAGATGAACCATGAGTCTGATCCAGCATGGTTTTTCTCATGTCCTCCCGTTCTTAGCACATCTTGTGGCAATTACTCAACCCTGCCCTCAGTACAACTTATTTATTTATTTATTTATTTATTTATTTATTTATTTATTTATTACATTTCTATACCGCCCAATAGCCGGAGCTCTCTGGGCGGTTCACAACTGTGACATCAGTTTCCTTATTTATCTCTGGAAGTCAGTCATTGCCCAATATTTGCTAGCAAGCCATATAATACTGGAGAGTGGAGATTACCATCTTCACTTTTTCCTCCACTGCTCCTTGGAAGGTGAGTTCTTGGCTTGTGGAGGCATTGAGCTTCAGACCATGGAAAGCACCACGTTGAGATGGAAAGCTACAACAGTTGTACTGCCAGGAGTCCTGCTGATGATCTGTCTTATTTCAGGTACCAATTATTATCATTGTCATTCTCTCTAATAGCAAACTCAGGGGGTTGAGTGCCAATCATTCTCAAACAATAGTAAAACTTGAAAGCCTCATGATTATCACCTTATTCATTCGCCAGAGCAAGGAGAATCCATCAAGTAGAGCTCCATCACACCCACTTTTTTTTCCTGGTATGCACCCACGATTTTGAGCTCCATTTCTTTAGCGGGACATGTGCTGGTCCCTTTCACAATCGTAGCTATACTGGAGGACTCTCTTTTCACTTGTTTGCATCCCCCACCCCTTCTCTTTCACCCTCCACTTCTTGTTGGGTGATGGATGTGGCAGCTCTACCCCTTCCCCCCCCCACACACACACACTGGCTTTGCTGTCTAGCATTTTACCAATTCAACATTTAATCAGCTGGGTGCCATTTCTGCAGGCAAGGATGGTGGGGTTGGAGCAGTAGAAACCTGTTCGACCTGCTCAGTTCATTCAACACAGTGTGCTGGAGGAGGAGGAGTTGGAGGAGAACCACCCTGCCCTCCAATTTCATCAGCAAGCACACATTCAAAGCACACACACCCAATAAAAGAAAAAAACTCTCAAAGACAGTAATACACGGGGTGGAAAGGTGTTTTAATTCCGTATGGAGGAAATAAACCAGACTTTCCCCATTCCAATATAAGATGGGAAAGGGAGGGGAAGAGGCTAGATGAGCACAGGACAGGGGCGGTGTCATGTGAGTACCACGCTGCAAAAACACATACCAGGCATGGTAAGAGTGCTTTACATTGCCAGTGTGATGGAGCTCTTAGTCTGGTGCTCCAGCAAATGACATGATTGCTGCTGCTTTGAGAAAAGTCCCAGAGCTGCACTCCCTGTGTTCTCCCTCTGCTACACCACTGCAGATAACATGTATTTCTTTTGGTTGCTCATCTCTGGAAAGAAGAAAGTGGCTGTAATAGATTGCAGCTGAGAAGATGCAGCGCTGAACATGTATTCTGTGAACATGTTACATATGAATATATGGATTTGATATCTGATGCAGAATCCTGACTTTTAAAAATTTCCACTTCCATTTTGAAGGGGGGAGTGAGTTCCTAGTCCCTATGACTAACAGGGAGGAGGACATCCCAACAGCATCTCTACCCCCAGCCCATTTTTGTGTCTTTCTTCAGGGACTTCTGCCTTGAAGTGTCAACGATCCACCTCTACCCTGCATTACAAATCTCAGCAGAGGTTAAGCCCAGGTAGCAGCAATATCACCTGCTCTGCTGATGAGAATGCTTGCATAAACCTGAACATTGAATTCATAATAGGTAAGCAAATACTAGGCCAGCTGGACCCAACAGGGCTGCCATATTGTCAAAGACTTTGCAATGAAGTATGGAGGGGGGGAATCTTGATACTCCAAACACCAATGAGAAGAATTGTGTGTAACGTGCAGCCATCTACGTTCCCAGTGGGATCACATGATATCTGAAATGACATTTTGTATGCATTTGAAATCCAGAGGTTAATTTTTTTATTATTATTTTATTGCAGTTTTTAGAATTTTAGTACAAAGGTCCCCTCAACATTTCTTTCTTTCTTTCTTTTAATTTTCAAAATCCCCAACTTTTTAAAATCACTTGGTGTTCAGAGTTCAGGCATAATATTAAATCAGGCTTTCCCAACCTTGGGTCCCCAGATGTTGTTGGACTATAACTCCCATGCTGGGGATGATGTAAGTTGTAGTCCAACACATTCTGGGACAAGGCAATACTTTGCAACAAACCAGACATAACAGTAATAAAGAAAAAAGATAGGAAATTTCTGAAGCAGTAAAACACAGCATGACTTGGCAAAGCTTGTCAAGTTCATCTAGAAAAAACACCACAAGCAAAAAAAAGAGACATAATAATGATAGCAACTCTGTTAATTATTTTTAAGAGTTTTTTTAAAGAAGGATGAACAATTATCAGCAATTGTTACAAAACATACATCATGCCAATTATATCAAACAAATTGGAGGAAGGTCTATGGGTCAAAATGCATTATTTAATAGGCATATCACTTCCAAATCATCCCCCACAAATTGCAGCAAACTACAGCCTTCCCACCCCCCATACACACACACACTGCAAACATGCATCCATTCATAGTCAAAGGACCAGGCATCACATTCAGACATAATGACATACACTGCCAACACACACACACACACACTAAGGATAACACACACACAAACACACACAGGATCACCCATTCCAAAACACACTCAAACAACCAGACAGCCACACCCATACACTCCCTCTTACACACACACATGTGCACACACACACACACACACCTTGGTCTTTCCTCCTCCTCCTCCTCCTCCTTCCCCCCCTTTTTCAGTACTGGGAGGGGTGCTAGAGGCCCAGGCGCTTGTGACGGGGAGCGGACTGAGCTCCGCCCCGCCTCCCATTGTGCATGAGGGTGACGCGAGGCAACAGGCGGGGCTCCGTCTTTGCTTGCCATGGCGAGTGGCTGGGGCAGGCCCAGGCACTTGCGACGGCGAGCGAACTGAGCCCCTCCCCCTGCCTTGTGTCGCCCTCATGCTGAGAAGCATGAGGGTGACGTGAGGCAATGGAAGCCTGGGAACGCAAACTGCAGCCCCAGCCTCCGCATTTTGCCAGACATAACGGGGAAAAAAGGGTTCTCCCCCGGATCAGGTTTGCCGCCCTGATTCCAGACATGTCTGGGCAAAACCGGACATATGGTCACTGTACTTTAAGTGGAGAGTGATGCCCTTGAGATGCATGCTGCCTTAGCAAACACTATGTAGGTATTGTTGTGACTCTGGGGACCTAAGGCCAGGATATCAATATAGTTAGTCTGGCATGGTTACCTTTTCATCTCAGTCTGTTGGGGATATCCCCATATTTTGAATTATCATACTATCTTCTCAAATTGAATATTATTAATATTATGGCCATAGGTGAGAAGGGGAGTATTCCTATGGAGTGTGCCTGAAATGGTGACTCTTAGGATGCTTGAGGTGCTATCTCTATAACCCGTGAGCAGTTGGGGGATCTCCTGCTGTTTCCTGTGGGGCTGCTCATCTCAGTCCAACGCATTCCTATGGCCATTCAGAAGAACACATGGCTATTATGTTTCTGATGGTTTTAAATTTTATATACTTTTTAATGTTCACTGTTTTTAACTTTTGTAAACTGCCCAGAGAGCTTTGGCTATGGGGCGGTATATAAATTTAATAAATAAATAAATAAATAAATATTATGGCCATGCACAAGGACGGGGGCATTTCTATGGAGCATTCATCACACTGGAACTCCTGGGGGTACTAACTCTGTTTCCCATGAGTCATTTGGGAGAGGGCCTTTTCAGTGGTGGCCCCCCAATTATGGAATGATCTCCCTGATGAGGATCGCCTGGCACCAACATTGTTATCTTTTCGGCACCAGGTTAAAACCTTTCTCTTCTCCCAGGCATTTAACAGCATTTAACAACATAAGCTGAGTTTGTTTGTTTTAACGGACCCCAGAATAGCTGTTTTTATAATGATTCTGTTGTTTTTATGCTTTTTATGTTTTTAAACTTTGTATATTTGTTTTTAAATGTTTGCTGTTTTTAGCTTTTGTAAACTGCCCAGAGAGCTTTGGCTATGGGCAGTATATAAACGCAATAAATAAATAAATTCCTACGGTTATTCAGAAGGACACCTGAAAGTTATGGCCATGCGCAAGGAGTGCCATTGCTATGGAGGGGGGGGTGGCATCAAGACTTTTAGGGACTTTTGGGGACATTTCCTCTATTCCCTGTGAGCAGTAGTGGGGCTACTGCTGGTTTGTCTCAGTCCAATGTATTCCTATGGCCATCCTGAAGGACACTATTATTATTATTATTTATTTATATAGCACCATCAGTGTACATAACACCTGAATGTTATGGCCCTGCGCAAGGGAGGGGCCATTCTGTTAGAACATGCATCACAAGGGGGTGATGCATGTTCTATGGCCCTGCGCAAGGGGGTGCTTTTGGATCCAGAACTGTCACTTGAGGCACAGGTGAACTCAGTGGCAAAGTGCACTTTTTATCAGCTTAGGCTGATATACCAACTGTGCCCTTATCTGGACAGAGATAGCCTAGCCACAGTGATCCATGCTCTGATAACCTCTCGTTTGGATTACTGCAATGCGTTATAGTGGGGCTGCCTTTGAAAACGGTCCGGAAACTTCAACTGGTACAAAACAGAGCAGCCGGTTTATTAACAGGGACTGGCTGGAGATACCACATCATGCCAGTCCTTTTACAACTTCATTGGCTGCCAGTCCAGGTCCAGGCCCGATTCAAAGTGCTGGTACTAACATTCAAAGCCCTAAACGGCTTGCGGCCTGGGTATTTGAAGGAACACATCCTCCCATATTGCCTGCCCAGACATTAAGATCATCCACAGGGGTCCTTCTCCATGAGCCCCTGCCGAAGGAAATGAGGCAGGTGGCTACTAGGAGGAGGGCTTTCTCTGTTGTGGCACCCTGTCTGTGGAATGAGCTCCCCAGAGAGGTCCGCCTGGTGCCTACACTGTACTCTTTTCATCGCCAGCTGAAGACCTTTTTATTCTCTCAGTATTTTAACACCTAATTTAACTTAAATTTAAACTTTGCTGTTTTAATTCTGTATTTTAATCCTATATCAATTTCTGCTGTGTGGTTTTATCCTGGTTGTGCTTTTTATATTGTATTTTGTGTTTGTGTTTTTAGATTGTTGGTTGTTTTATTATGTTCTTCATGGTTTAAATTTTTGTGAACCGCCCAGAGAGCTTCGGCTATTGGGCAGTATAAAAATGTAATAAATAAATAAATAAATAGAAGTAGTATTTTAATTCAGAGTTGTTTTCTGAGGGAAATAAATGTTTATCACTTTTAGGTATTTTGATTCGAAGAGGATCCCTAAAATCTTCCATTGATTTCCTATGGCTATTCCAAATGGACCAATACATTTCAATGGCCATTTGGTATCCTTTTTTTTAGTAACTCCCATTCTTGTTATTTTGATTTCCTGTGAAAGAACAATATTTATTTGTTTTGCTGTGTGTGTTTTAAATCATCCTTAGACCCCACCCACCATCCCAGCAAAACTTGCCCAGGTAAGGCCTTAGAACACCTTGTGTTGATCTACTTTTAAAACTATTTTCTCCTGCTTCAGATGGAATGGTTGCATTTGCGAACCTTAGAGATTGCGTCCATGAAAACGTGAATCGCAGCGAAGGAACCATCACACATTACTACAACAACAGAACAATCACGGTCAATCAAAGCTCTTGTTTCCATGACTTTTGCAATGCAGAAATGCCAAGTGAAGATGCCTTGAAGATCCCTGAAGGTGGTAAAGGTGGTGGTGCGGGGGGGGGGCAGAGAGAAAAGAAAAAGCGGGGGAGAAGAAGTCCACTGATCCCATTGATATAGGGCAGGACACAAATGTTTTATTAAATATAATAAAATGGGAAAGTGAGAATGCATGATTTTCACTTGTGGAATCCAAATAGGTTGCCAAATATTACTGGTTTTTGTTTTTTCTCTGTCAGGGCTGCCTGACTTTTAAGAGCTTGCATGACAAGCAGATACAGCTCTTCCTCGCATGGAGATCTAGCCATAGGGCTAATGGGATTTCCGTTTGCCAGGCAGCTGTTGAAGAGACAGGATCCTCAGGGCCAGCTCTACCATTAGAGCACCCTGTGCCCCTCGAGACGTTTTGGCCTACAACTCCCACAATTCCTCACTGTTGCCTATGCTGGCAAGAGCTGATGGGGGTTGTAGGCCAAACCATTTGGAGGGCCCCATCTTGCCTACCCTGCATTAGGAAGTCTGAGGCAGCTGCCTCAGGTAGCAAATGCTATGGGGTAGGCACTGATGCAAGTTACTGGAGGACAGAGCTCTGTGTGCTGTGTAGACTAGTCTGCACCCCATAAGCTAGCCTGCCATCCTTGGGTGTAGTGGGAGAGGTTGCCTATTGGCCAGTGTTGCCAAAGTCCACTACCAGGCTTGGCAGCTGCCTTGCATTGAATGGAGAGAGGCGCCATTTTGCAGTGCACCTCAGGAAGCAATAATGTCTTCGGCTGGCCATGAGGACTCTTGGCAGAGAGGGGAAAATGGTGGTTGTGGGAGGAGAATTCTATAAAAGGTGACAGTCCTGTCCAATCAAATGTCAAGTCAGATATTAATTTGGGGGGGCAGGCAAGAAATGTGGTGCAGGCTCTTTGTTATTAATTTGGCTTGATTCTTTCAGCACCTGAAGCAAGCGGCTCCCTCGAGTGCTATTCCGGCATCAACTTTGACCCCTCTGAACCTTTCTTGGAAAGAGTGAGGTGCCACAAGAATGACCTCCAGTGCTATCAAACTAAAGGCATAATCACAGCAGGTGAGTCCAGAGTCCAACATCAAACAACTAAACTCAAAAGCCCACCCTTAGCACTTAATCTTTTTTGCATGTGGTTTGGGCCTCAATCTTCCCACTGTACTCATGGGTGTCTCTCTCCCCACTCATGTCACAATTTCTTCCACATCTGCCCCTTATTAGACTAGAGCCACATTCTCTTCATACCCTTTGGTAGTGCATTGCATTCTGGGAGAAGTGGATGTACACCCTGGGCCTCCTAACATGATTTCCTGCCTCTTTTCTTCCACTCCCATCCCTACAGGACACGTCTCCATCCCCATGTACATCAGGACTTGCGAAAGCCTATTCTGTACTTTGCATTCACAAACTTTAGTGGGCCCCGTAAATTACACCACTTACGGGGGCTCCTGTTGCAGTGAGAGCTATTGCAATGCGAAGAATGTTGCTTCTCAAGCACAGAATAACAACGTATCTTGCTCTCTGCTGGTAGCTCTTGGAATAGCAATCCTTGGGAGATGGTGTTGAGAAATGGGGCTGAAGGGTGTGTGTGTGTGACTCCTAGGGCTTTTCTACACCTGCAGGGCTTTGGGGAGGGTGACCATATGAAAAGGAGGACAGGGCTCCTGTATCTTTAACAGTTTCATAGAAAAGGGAATTTCAGCAGGTGTCATTTGTTTATATGGAGAACCTTGTGAAATTCCCTCTTTATCACAACAGTTAAAGCTGCAGCTGCCCTGCCCTCTTTTAAATCTGGTCACTCTAGTATAGCTCCTGCACTTTTAACTCTTGTGATGAAGAGGGAATTTCACCAGGTTCTCCATATATACAAAGGACACCTGCTGAAATTCCCTTTTCTATGCAACTGTAAAAGATACAGAAGTCCTGTCCTCCTTTTCATATGGTCACCCTTGCTTTGGGGAGGGGGGAGGGACAATCATGGAGTTTTCCACTTCCGGGATCATCCCTCAGAGGCCACACACCAGCGAGTTGTCCCGGAAGTAAAGAGGGATGGCCCGGAATGCCATTTAAAAAGAGAGAGAGAGGAGGAGACATATGCGCAATTGCGCAGGTGCAATCCTTAGTGAAAGTGAGATTTTTTTAAAAAAAAATAACTTGGTGCTGGAAGACACTGAGCGCCATCCCAAATATGGCGAAAATGCTCTACTCCTCACACACCCCCGATGCCCACAGGCTCTCCCAGCACAGCTCTGTGACCATTTCCTTAGCCCTGCTGCTTGTGGGGAAGAGGGAGGACCCTGGGAGGGAGACAAGAAGTCCCAGCTAGCCCAGGAGAACTGAGTGCTTGTCCCCAGTTCATCCGAGGATTAGCTGTGAGTCATTTGGACATGCAAGGATGACTTCATGACCTCCCCAGGATAAATGGCAGGTGTAGATTAGGCCCCAAGTTCTGTGTTCAGGTTCAGAAGGGCTGTGCTGTACAGCAGAAAGAAAGGATGGAAGTCAGGGTCCTTTTAAAGTCTAACTCAGCCCTCCTTCCCTCCACCCACCCAGTTCTTACATCATTGGTAAGTGACACACATTTAGCCTGGGAGTTTCACATTTGGCTTCAAACCTTGGGAGGAGTGGGGCGGGGTTAAAGTATTCATGGAATTATAATACAGGTATCTGTCTCCGATTCCAAGTTCTCTGATAACCAGGACTCCAAACATATTCATTTACCTTCTCTTCATATGACTTTTATGGTTGCCGGTATTGGCCATTGTTATTGTTGCTGGTTTTATTGTTAGTTTATTGTGTTTATATATTTTTTATCACTTTTAATATCCTGTTTTTATGTATGCTATTTCTGTAAGCTGCCTTGGGAAGGCTTCTGCCCTGAAAGGCAGCCAAGAACTGTTGTAAATAAATAAATAAATAAATACTGGTTTTCATTTTGTTTGTAGATGTCTCCCACTCTGCAATGTAGCTAGATGGGCATTTTCACCCATCTAGCTGAGGCGTAGGGGAAGGGGGGAAGGACAGAGGCTGGGGGTAGCTTGCATCTCTGCTTCCCCAGTCCTCTCCCCTCCCTGGCCACCAGATCACCCCCTTTCCCTCCTCTCTGAGCATGAATTTGCAAGTAGGTTGGGGAAGGTTGCTTTAGAGAAAGGGTCGGTTAATATCTAATGAAGAAAGACTCTCCTTCCTATTGGTTTGAACAACAAAAAGAAACCTGTGTTGATTATGATGGAGCCTGCATTTAATCTGTGAAGTGCTATAGAGATGCCAAACCAGGGCTAAAATGCTTCAGCTGCACAGATGTAATTCAAAACACAAACAGAAAGCAATTTAAAGGGGGCTAAACTGTGCAATCCTGAAAAAGAAATGAAAAAACAAATACTCTGCTTGTTACTTCTGGGAGAGAATCATCAAATGGGGTGGGTGGGTGGGGGAGAATTGTGTTCCCCCTACCATCACATACCGTTGCTCTGCTTCCCTCTTCACTTCCACATTTTGGATGAGCTCAAATTACATGAAGGAATGTGCAGAGATCACATGGCGCCTATAGAACAGTGGGAACGGCAGCCTTTATAACAGAACTTTCCTCTACATGGCAGGAAATCCGGATAAATCCCAACTTATTTCAAAAGAAGTCAGGTTTTCTGTGGCTTATTTTAAAACGCAAAAACCAGGAAATGGAGTGGGAGACATGTGGCAGGATGACCGCGTCATCAAAAATCCCCATGAAGATCCGTGACTGGCCAGTCGCAAGCTCGTCTAGTGATGGTCCATGTTTGTTTCACGGATGGTTTATTAGACATCCAGGGTTGATGGTACAACACATTTGAGGCGCCCCAGGTTGAGGAACGCTGCATAGTATAACTTCTGCCAAGTCTTAATAGTGTCCAGTTTTGGGTGGGAGAAGGAAAAAGGCAGACATAATGGGCTAAGGGATGGTTAATTACCACAAAAGTTTCCGATCATCTCTGGCCACGGAAATAAATTCAGGTGCATGTTTTTGTTTTAAAGTAAAAAGCTGCTGTGAGCCAATCAGGGCTTCCCTCCTGTGGCTAATAGCAGCTTCAGGGAGTGTGTGTGATTATTGCTGGGACTGCATTGGGGGGAATGGCTACATCAGTGTTTACTGTCTGTACATCAGTGTTTACTGGCTGTAACCAGAACCAGAAGGTTCGAGCGCATAAGACCGATTCTGGCCCACTTGCATTGGTTGTCTGTACATTTCCAAGCCCAATTCAAGATGCTGGTTTTAACCTTAATTTTTGTGAACCGCCCAGAGAGCTCCGGCTATTGGACGGTATAGAAATGTAATTAATAAATAATAAATAAATAAATAAATAAATAAATATAAACCCATAAAGCTTTACACAGCTTGGGACCACAATACCTGATGGAACGCCTCTCCCTACATGAACCTACCCATACACTTCGCTCAACATCTAAGGTCCTGCTCCGGGTTCCTACTCCCAGGGAAGCTCAGAGAATGGCAACAAGGGAGAGGGCCTTTTCAGTGGTGGCCCCTCAATTTTGGAATGATCTCCCTGACGAGGCTCGCCTGGTGCCAACATTATTATCTTTTCTGAAACCAGGTCAAGACTTTTCTCTTCTCCCAGGCATTTAACAGCATATGCTGAGTTTTTTTAACTTGACCCCAGAATAGTTGTTTTAAACAGATATTGTCTGTTTTTGTTTGTATTTTATGCTTTCTATGGTCTTAAATTTTGTATATTTGTTATGAATGTTCAGTTTTTAACTTTTGTAAACTGCCCAAAGAACTTCGGCTATGGGGCGGTATATAAATGTAAATAATAATAATAATAATAATAATAATAATAATAATAATAATAATAATGAGTTTAGACACAATGCCAGATAACAACACAAAAATGCAGCAATGGAGTGTTTGGACAACAACCCAGGTTGGAGCGTGCCTGTGTTGAAACATCCTTTGGGGACTGCAAACACATTTTTGCAACAACTCCCCCTTAGGAAACTTCCTGGTATTTTGGTCAAAAATTAAATGAAGCAATGTGAGTTCCAGAGCCAACCCCCTGTTGTGTTAACTCTTCTTTATTATTTATTTAGTTATTTATTGTAAGATTTCAACAAAAGAAAATCAAGAAAAGAGGATAAAAGAAAGGGGAAAACATGGCTAGATAGCATTTTTTCTGGGATGAGGTCAAAGAGTTATTTTTAAACAATAGTTGTTTTATTGCAGGTTTATCACAGCTCTAGATTTGAGGGTGGCTTCCAGCAACATGCCCTGGGGGGGAAGGGATTTAATTGGTGCCCTCCAGATGTGTTGGACTACAACTTACATCATCCCCCACATAGGATTTATAGTCAAACAACATCTGGCAACCTGCAGTTGGGAAAGGCTACTTTAATATTATGTCTGAACTCTGAAAACCAACATTTGTGCTAAAATCCTAAAAACAGCTATTAAATTCAATAAAAATATTTTTATTTTAATCTCTGAATTTCAAATTTCAGAAAAAGTAATTTCTGACCTCACGTAATCCCAATGAGAATATAGATGGCTGCAAGTAATACACAATTCTCTCCAGTGGGTATTTCCAATATCAAGATTTAAACATTAAAAGTATACAAAATTTAAAAACCATCAGAGACATAAAAACAACAGTATAAAAACAGCAGCATATAGTTTCCTATATTCCTATAAGGGAAGCTTACATTTGGGACTGTTCAGTTTAGAGAAAAGGCGAGCAAAGGCAGACATGATAGAGGTGAACAAACATTATGTGTGGTGTGGAGAAAGTAGAGAGGAAGACATTTTTCTCCCTCTCTCATAATACTAGAACCCAATGGGGTCATCCGATAAAATGGATTGGTGGGAAATTCAGGGCAGAGAAAAGGAAGGACTTCTTCACAGAGCACATAGTCAAACTATGGAATTCACTTCCACCTGAAGTGGCGATGGCCACCAATTTGGATGGCATTAAAAGGGGACTAGAGAAATTGTTGGAGAAAGCTATCAATGGCTACTAGTCCTGAAGACTATATGCTACCTCTAGGATCAGAGACACTTTGCCTATGCACACCAGTCGCTGGGAAACACAACTGGAAAGGTGCCATTGGATTCATGTTTTACTTGAAGGTTTCCCATGGGCAGCTGGTTGGCCAATGTGTGAAGTGAATGCTGGATGAGATGGACTCTTAGGCCATAGCTAGACCTAAGGTTTAACCTGGGATCATCCAGGGTTCACCACTGCCTGAGCACTGGATCTTCCGTGTGTCACCTAGATGAACAGGTTTGACCCCTGGATGATCCAGGGATAAACCTTAGGTCTAGCTATGGCCTTAGTCTGATCCAGCATGGCTTTTCTCATGTCCTCCCATTCTTAGCACTTCTCGTGGCAATTACTCAATCCTGCCCTCAGTACAACTGTTACATCAATTTCCTTATTTATCTCAGGAAGTCAGTCATTGCCCAATATTTGCTAGCAAGCCGTATAATACTGGAGATTACAATCTTCACTTTTTCCTCCACTGCTTCTTGGAAGGTGAGTTCTTGGCTTGTGGAGGCATTGAGCTTCAGACCATGGAAAGCACCACGCTGAGATGGAAAGCTACTACAGTTGCACTGCCAGGAGTCCTGCTAACGATTCTTCTTATCTCAGGTATTAATTGTTGTCATTGCCATCCTCTCTAATAGCAAACTCAGGTAGTTGAGTACCGTTCAGTGGCTAACAATAGTAAAACTTGAAAGCTTCATTATTAACACCGTATTCATTTGCCAGAATGAGGAGGGTCTGTCCGTTACACTGGAGCTTTGGCAAATGGCATTGTTACTCCTGCTCTGAAAAAAAAAAAGTCCCAGAGCTGCACTCCCTGCGTTATCCCTTCACTACACTGCTGCAGATAACATGTATGCACTTTCGTTTCTCGGCTCAGAAAGTAGAAAGTATCTGTAATAGGCTGACCATATGAAAAGGAGGACAGGGGTCCTGTATCTTTAACTGTTGCATAGAAAAGGGGATTTCAGCAGGTGTCATTTCTGTGCATGTCACACCTGGTGAAAATTCCTCTTCATCACAACAGTTAAAGCTGCAGGAGCTATACTGTGACCAGATTTAAAAGAGGGCAGGGCACCTGCAGCTTTAACTGGTATGATGAAGAGGAAATTTCACCAGGTTCTCCATATATACAAAAATGACACCTGCTGAAATTCCCTTTTCAATACAACTGTTAAAGATACAGGAGCCCAGCCCTTCTTTTCAAATGGTCACCCTAATCTGTAATAGATTGCAACTTCATGATTGTGCTGGAAATGCGAAGAGCAGGAAGGGACATTCTACCATGCATGGTGGACCTGCAAAAAAGCAAAGACTTTCTGGATACAAATCCATTCTGTAATCCAAAAAATCCTAAAAAATAATATCCAATTGAAACCAGAATACTTTCTTTTGGAATTTATGGATGAGTAGATGAAAATGAATCATGGGACTATATTCTTATATATGACAACAGCTTCAAGACTGATATATGCACAAAAATGGAAGGGCAAAATAGTGCCCACAACAGAGGAATAGCTACTGAAGATGTTCGAGCTAGCAGAGATGGTGAAACTCACGGCAATAATGAGGGGGAAATGGACTGTAAGGTTTATAACTGAATAGGAACCTTTTGTAAACTTTATGAAGGGACGAGAAAAAGATGACTTGTATATCTGTGGATTCAACCAATAGTGTAGAAAATGTGGAGAGAGAAATTAGAGATTTGGATTTGACAGTGATAAAGAAAAACAATAATAATAACGACAACATTGTTATATATTTTTGCTGAGGAGAATATTGGAAGAACATTTTATTTGGTGTTTTGCTTGTTTGTTTGAGTTTGTTTTGTCTTATTTTTGTGGGCGTGTCTTTATATGTATAGTTTGTTTTGTTAGTGTGTTTTATTTATTTATTTATTTATTTATTTATTTATTTATTTATTTAATTACATTTATATACTGCCCCACAGCCAAAGCTCTCTGGGCGGTTTACAACATTTAAAAATAGTAAACATTAAAAGTATACAATTTAAAACACACACACACACACACACACATAAAAAACAGTATAAAAACAACAGTATCCATTTAAAAACAACAATTGTGGGGTCCATTAAAAACAAACTTAACGTTGTTAAATGCTGTTAAAATGCTGTTAAAAATGCCTGGGAGAAGAGAAAAGTCTTTACTGATGTTTGGAAATATTAATAATTAAAAAAAGATTAAATTGTAATATATTGCAACTGAGAAGATGCAGGGCTGAACATGTATTCTGTGAACATGTTGCGCATGCAGATACGGATTTGATATCTGATGCCCAATCCTGACTTTTTAAAACTTCTGCTTTCATTTCGAACGGGTGGGAAATGAGTTCCTAGTCCTTATGACTAACAGGTGTAGGACATCTCAATAGCATCTCCAGAATGCTATGCCCACCCAGCCCATTTTTTGTGACTCTCTGCAGGGGTTTCTGCCTTGAAGTGTCAACGCTTCACCTCTATGGTGCAACGCAATTCCGAGGGAAAGAAAAGGTTTGGTTTAGACACAGATAGCAGCAATATCACCTGCTCTGCTGATGATGTGCAGGTGCAGGTGCAACTCGAACTCATAACAGGTAATCAAATACTGTGCCAGATGGACCCAACAGGGCTGCCATATGTTAAAAGATCAGATTCCATACCGCAATAAACCACGGAGAAGAAGAAAAAAATCTTGATATTGGAAATACCCACTGGAGAAAATTGTGTATTACTTGCAGCCATCTATATTCTCATTGGGATTACGTGAGGTCAGAAATTACTTTTTGCATGTATCTGAAATTCAGAGATTAAAATAAAAATATTTTTATTGAGTTTAATTGCTGTTTTTAGGATTTTAGTACAAATGTTGGTTTTCAGAGTTCAGACATAATATTAAAGCAGCCTTTCCCAACTGCAGGTTGCCAGATGTTGTTTGACTATAAATCCTATGCTGGTGATGATGTAAATTGTAGTCTAACACATCTGGAGGGCACAAATTAAATCCCTCTCCCCCTCCCCCCCAGGGCATGTTGCTGGAAGCCACCCTCAAATCTAGAGCTGTGATAAACCTGCAACAAAACAAATATTGTTTTAAAAATAACTCTTTGACCTCATCCCAGAAAAAAATGTTTGATCGCTGCCCCACCCCCCACCCCGGCTGCTTCCACTGCATTGATCTCTTTTTAAAACTATTTTCTTCTGCTTCAGGTGGAACTGCTGTGCTTGTGAGCCACCGGGAATGTGTCCGCAAGGACCTTAATAACAGAGAAGGCTCCACCACCACTGGTGATCAGAACTTTGCCATCCAATCCAATGTTAGCTATTGTCTCTATGACCTTTGCAATGCAGAAATGACAAGTGAAAATGCCCCCAAGACCCCTGCAGGGGGCAAAGGTAAAAAAATAATAATCCTCCTCTTGATGGGAAAGTGAGAATGCATGATTTTATTATTTATTTATTTATTTATTTATTTATTTATTTATTACATTTCTATACCACCCAATAGCCGGCGCTCTCTATATTTTCACATATTGGGGTTGAAATAGTGTGCCAAATATTACTGATTGGTTTTTTCCTTTGCCAGGGCTCCCCGGCCTATAAGAGCTTGCACGACCGGCAAAGAGGAAGCGAGTACAGCCCTTCTAGGCATGGAGAACTGGCCATGGGGCTTACGGGATTTCCATTTGCCAGGCAGCTATTTAAGAGTCAGGAGCCTCAGGGCTAGATCTACCATTATTATTATTATTATTATTATTATTATTATTATTATTATTGCAGCATTTATATCCTGCCTTTTTTCTTCCTAAGGCACCCAAGGCAGTGTACATAATCCTCCTCCATTTTATCCTCACAACAACAACCCTGTGAGGTAGGTTGGGCTGAGAGCCTGTGACTGGCCCAAAGTCACCCAGTGGGTTTCCATGGCCGAGTGGGGACTAGAACCCAGGTCTCCCGACTCCCAGTCCAACACTTTAGCCACTACACCACACTGGCACACCATTAGAGCACCATATGGCCCTACAGATGATTTGGTTTACAACTCCCACAATCCCTCACTGTTGCCTATGCTGGCAAGGGCTGAGGGGAGTTGTGTAGGCCAAACCTTGCCTACCATGCATTAGGAAAAGTGAGGCAGCCACCTCAGGTAGCAAATGCTATGGGGTGGGCAGCGATGATACGTTTCTGAAGGACAGAGCTCTGTGTGCTGTGTAGGCCACTCTGCACCCCATAAGCTAGCCTGCCATTTTTTTGGTGTTGTAGGAGAAGATGCCTCTTGGACAGTGTTGCCAGAGTCAACTATCAGTCTTCGCAGCTTCCTTAAGGCGCCATTTTGTGGTGCATCTCAAGAAGAAATTCTGTGCCTGGCCCTGATGAGTCATGGCAGAAAACCAAACAAAACCAGGGGGATGGGACAATCCCCTCTGATCAAATGATGCAGGCTCTTTGTTATTAATTTGGCTTGATTCTTTCAGCACCTGAAACAAGCAGCTCCCTTGAGTGCTATTCCGGCCTCAACTTTGACCGCACTGAACCTTTTTTGGAAAAAGTGAGGTGCAGCAAGGGTTATAACCAGTGCTACCAAGGTGAAGGCATGATCACTGCAGGTGAGTCTGGATTCCAACGTCAAACAGCTAAGGCGAGAAGCTTGTCCCTGGTGCTTAGTTTTTCAGGGAATATTTTTCTCGATGCCCCCCTCCCATTTTTTGCTAGCGTTGTTGTGTGGGGAGGAGTATTTGCAAGCAATCAGGGATATTTCGGAGGCTGGGATTGGTGGAGAGTGGGAAAATATGAAGGAATTCCAGAGAACTGGGCGTTCTGTGCACTACACAACAGCACAGCCATGTTTGTGACTGTGTGCACACAAACAACAGGGAGTGGCATCCGATTTTGGCTCCCTCATGTATTAACGTCGGCTCTCTGACGTGTTCCCACTGCATCCTGTGCCTGCATCCCATGTTTCTTTTCCTCCACCCCCATCCCCACAGGACTCCTCACCATCCCCATGTACATCAGGACTTGCCAACGCCCATCCTGTGCTGTGCCTCAGAGCCAATCCTTTGGCCCCATAATGATCACCAGTGAGGGAGGCTCCTGTTGCACCGGCAGCTATTGCAATGCGAAGGAAGTTGAATCTCAGGCACAGAAAAGCAACTACTCAGTTCCTGCCAATGGGTCTCACGGCGAGGGCGCTGTCAATCACACCACCAATTTTACTGAACCTCATGTTGAAGATGGCATCAGCAGCACCTCTCCAGTGCCTGGAACGGGCAGTGTCACACCTGGCCACTCCTGGGAAACCAGCCCCCCCACGGCCACCCTGGATTCAAATTATGACTATGACGAAACAGAAGATAGCGATGGTAATGATGAGAATGTGGACCCAGAATCATCTAACCCACGGCTTATTCCTCGAACACGCGGCTCAGGTCCCAAAGGCCCCACCCTTCAATGTTGTCCTCTTCTGGTAGTCCTTGGAATCACAGTTTTTGGAGTATGGTGGTAAGAAATGGGGCTGGAGGGGTGGCCTTGTGACTCCTAGGTTCTGTGTTCAGATTCAGGAGGTGTGTGTTGTAGAGAAGAAAGAAAAGACGGAAGTCAGAGCTCTGAGGTCTATCTCAGCCCACCCACCCTCCACCCAATTCTTACATCAGTTGTGAGGGACACACATTTACTTTTGCCAGGTTCAAATTTGGCTGCAGATCAGGGGAGAAACAGCATTTAACAACACATGCTAAGTTTGTTTGTTTTTTTAACGGACCCCAGAACTGTTGTTGTTTAAATGGATACTGTTGTTTTATACTGTTGTTTTTATATTTTTGATGGTTTAAAATTTTGTATACTTTTTTTTAATGTTCACTGTTTTTAACTTTTGTAAACCACCCAGAGCGCTTCGGCTATGGGGCAGTATATACATTTAATTAATAAATAAATAAATATAGCCATCTGCCTCTGACACCCAGTTCCAATCTGGTTTTAATTTCGTTTCGTAAATATCTCAACAGTGCAGTGAAAAGAAGATCTCAGAAAGAACGAGGGCCTAAGCATTTGAACACTACAGGAAGCGATCAGGGTGCCAAGTCACAGCCCCAAGGATTCATTTTACATTTGAAAATCTTTTCCCTACACAGGGAGATGCTAGCCGAGCACCTCTGTTTTTTGTTAGGGCCTGCTGCTTCCTCTTCTCCACCGAAAGCAAGCAGGGCTTCTTATTTACCCCACAATGTCTCCAGGCTGCAATGGGAGTATTGAAAGGAAAACCGGGTCACACCCAGGCAATCTGGAGTGAAATCCTGGACTTAGGATTCCTGTTCCTTTGTAGCTCGAGTTTGGGCCTGCACTGTTTTATTCTATTTCATATTAAAAAATTACTTTCAAGATTGTATTAATATAATAGATATTCAACAGAGTACAGGGTGTGATGAGCTAAAGTGCTTACTTACTAATACTATACAGGCCTCAGCTAGAACTTCAGGACTAGCGCAGTGGAGGGGTGAGTATCTCATGATGTTATGTTTGTGAGATCGCCCTCCTCTGTTTACACATGGCGCATGACATCCTCGGAGGAACAGGACGTCACGCCCGCCATTTTGTTTTTAAAACAGCAACAGAAGGAGCGCATGAGCACTCCTGAAAGGTAGGGTGTTGTTGTTGTTTTTTTTAAAAAAATCCCCATTCCCCTCCCCACCCCTGATGGGCACAGAGCTCCTGAGGAGCTGCGACAAAATGTGATGGTTGGCCACACTTTTCGCGGTCTCATGATCATCCTGAGACCACGGAAAAAATGTGACTAAAAGGTAGGGTGATATCCCAGGGAAAGGGAGGGATCATCCCTCCCTGCTGCTGGGATCCCCTATGCGTTGTGTGGGCGCACAGGGATGATCCCGGAACGATCACCGGGATATCACCCCGTCTAGCTATGCCCTTAGCCAGAGCATGTAACACCTATACCAGAGATGCAGAAACTCAGACCAGGGGGGCAGACCTTTCCCTGACCCCCTTTTCCTCTAACCACTGATCATTACTGCCCATAAGGACTTTAAGCTAAACTATTCTGCCATTTCTGCCCTGCCGCTTTTGCCAAACCACCACTGGAAGCTTCTCCAATATGGAATTTGGCCCTCATGCCGAAACAGCTTCAACACCCCTGACCTATCCCATACCAGCTCCATTGTTTATCTATTGGTTTCCGGGGCCAAATTAAGGGGCTGGAAATGAAAGCTCTAAATGATTCAAAGAATTCCCTGCTCCCCTATGAACCTGCCTGGCTTTAGAGATTGGCCTAATGGGCCTGCCATTGAGTTCTATTAGATAGGCAGACATGAGGTACGGGACCTTTTTGGTAGCGGCCCCATGTTTGTGGAACTCCTTCCCTAAGGAGATATGGCACATGGCCACAATTTAGCTGGCTTTTAAGCAGACACTGAAGGCTTTGTTTCAAGCAGTTCTTAATATGCAGTGCTCTGTAATGTTTTAACTGCTGCTGTTTCAATGTTATCATGCCTTAGTTTGATTGATTTTTTAAAAAATGTATTATGCAATATTATTTGGATGTACGCTTCTTTGGGGGAATATTGCTCCATCCAACAGGTCTTTCTAGGAGGACAGGACTCAGCAGTGAATTCCTAAACTATTCACACTGTCACACCGCAACATATTGGGGGTGTGGAGGGTAGGAAAGATTTTCAGAGATAGGCCCAAGACGTTTTGCTAACTGAGTCAGAAAATCAAAATGGCAAAAATGTAAGAATAAAGTAAAATTATGGCTTATGTGCAATGCTGGCTCTAATTCACTCAAATTTATCTTCTATCAGGAGCAAGATTTTTCCCAGCAACATACCTGGGCAATAGTGATATTACTCTCCTGGAGTTCTTGAAGCACTCCAATTGCTTAAAAAAAAATAATCCCCAAGTTCTCGGAACAGGGGATGTGTTGGAGAGGAACACGTTACATCAACGTTAGTGATTACCCATTAACAAAAGCTCCCTCTTGTGATGAAATATAGAAATGTCAGTAAATTTCAGAGTTGTCATCAACTCGCTTCTGCTTTCTTTCACCATCGTGGGTTTAATAGTATTACTTGTGAACTAAATTGAATTCTGCACATGTAAATTTACTTTTCTGTAAGTATATTTGCTATTGTTAATACTTTAAATGAAATTTTGAATCGGTATTACTTGCAAGGTAGATACACATGATTCATATTCACTATTATTAAAAACTCTGGTACGTGCCACACCATTGTTAGAGCGAGTTGTTTGTGGTGCATGCGTCTATATTTTTAAATCAATTTTTGTTATAAGGTTCACCAAAAACAAACAAACCAGCAAGTGTAACTACATACTTTAAAGGCCTCAGTTTCAAAGATTACAACATTCTAAAAGGAAAAGGGAGCAAATTACATTTCAATAAAGGCAGACCAAAGCTCCAATATGCCCATTCATGAATGGTGCCTGTATACCACTCTTTCAAATGTTTCTGGTGTTGTTAGGTCTTCAAAACACAAGGCTGGATCAGACTGAAAGTCCATCTAGTCCAGCATTCCTGTCTCCTATACTCTGCCAGTAAATGTTGCTAAGGGAAAATCAGTGAAGTGTTTTGACAGGCATGATCACACCTTTGGGATATCGAGAGAGGATGTAGTGATTGAAGAATGCCAGTAGAGGGCAGAAGCAACATGTAACAGCTCCTCTATAGGCCGGTCAAGGCATTTTCTATATCTGTGATTATTAGTTCCATAAATGAGCAATTATTACCCAACAGCCACTGCAGAAAAGTTAGAGTTTCAAACTACAATGAGAAGAAAGCCAGGTTCAAATTCCCAGTCACTCAT
Organism: Elgaria multicarinata webbii; assembly: GCF_023053635.1. Taxonomy (NCBI): domain Eukaryota; kingdom Metazoa; phylum Chordata; class Lepidosauria; order Squamata; family Anguidae; genus Elgaria; species Elgaria multicarinata. The sequence continues at coordinate 26,676,664 of NC_086183.1, forward strand.
AAAGCTTGGTGGGTGATCTTGGTCTAATCAGTCACTGTATCTTTATCACCCTAACCTACCTGTTGTGAGGATAAAATTGGGGTAACCCCTATATAGTGCACTCTGAGCTTATCAGAGGAACGGTGTAAAATAAATGTGAGAAAACGAACACCCTTCCATTTTTTAACCTTTTGTGAATAATTTTTCAGTTATTTAGTATTCTGAATGTTGTGTCCTCTCCCCATTCCAGCACTAAGTGTGGGTTTACACACACACACACACACACAAAGAGAGAGAGAGAGAGAAGGAGAGGGAGAGGGAGAGAGAGGGAGAGGGAGAGAGAGGGAGAGGGAGGGAGAGGGAGAGAGAGAGAGAGGGAGGGAGAGGGAGAGAGAGGGAGAGGGAGAGGGAGAGGGAGAGGGAGAGGGAGAGGGAGAGAGGGAGAGGGAGAGGGAGAGAGGGAGAGATTAGCAAATCATCTAGTCCCTCCCTCCCCACCAAGAGATTGCAAGCTGTTCAACCATCCTCTACTGCTCTGCCTTTAATAATAGCTTGACATGCTGGAATTTGTGGATGAAGCTTCTTTTGGCATGAGGAGCCATCATCTTCTCTGCCAATTGCTGCAGATTGCATTGCTCTGAATGACGTGGCAGTAGGGGCCAATTAAAAAGATAGCAACATCAGAAAACAGGTCATACGTTTGATGATGATGATGATGATGATGATAGAAACTGGTTCTTGAGAGACACAGAACTCTGTATTCAGAGATAATGAAAGCAGGGGACAGGTGTTGCTCTACCAGATTAAGTTCATAGAATCATAGAGTTGGAAGGGGCCTATAAGGCCATTGACTCCAACCCCCTGCTCAATGCAGGAATCCACCTTAAAGCATTCAAGATGGCTTTCTAGCTGCCTTTTGAATGCCTCTAGTGTGGGAGAGCCCACAACCTCCCTAGGCTGTTGGTACCATTGTCGTACTACTCTATGGAACCAATTACCTAGGGAGGTCTTCCCTCCCAGGCACATCTGTAGAATTTTCTGCTCCAAAATTGAAGCAATGAGTTAAAGGCATCCCTTCTAATCAAATAAAAACAGGATGAGCTGGTTAAGATTTCAGGTTACACAACAGCCCTTTCCTAAATGACATGTCACTTGCATTTAAGGTTATTAACCATGTCTGCCATTTCCCCGAACTTTAAGGCTCCTGGCCCTTAAAGAGTAGTGTGTCAGGCAGATATTCAACAGCTAAACTTGTTCTCCAACTGCTCTATTTACCAGGGACAGTCCCTGTGTTTTGGGTCCCCCTCCCTGATTAATCCCTATTTATGTCACTAGAACAGCCTTCCACAACCTGGTGCCCTCCAGACTACAACTCCAGCATGGATTGTTGGTTGCCTTTCATTCCACCATCCGCTCATTGACAGAATCAGATTTTTCCCGATTTCCCATGTTTGTGCAAATTCGCATTTGCACAAATTTCGCAGTTGCGAAAATGCAGAAATCCCCTTCAGAACGTCTATTTTCACCCTATAACTTATGGGGAGGGGGGGATAAGCGTTTTCAGCTAGCGGCATTTTTTAAATTTTATCTATTTTTCTACAACTGAATTTGCATAAAATTCTGGAAAGTAAAAAGATACAGTACACAAGTCCACAGAATCCGTCCAACTCGGGAAAAGCTGGTCCGTTGCAGAATCTACAGGTCAGAGTCCTAGAAATTGGAACACATTTGATTCTTTTGTGGATGTCTCTGACATCCCTATATGAAAGGAATAAACAGCCTGCCTTTCCCCCCCCCCCCACATCTCCACACAAAAATATGATGATTCCTCCCACATGTAATGTGCTCATCAGGAAAATAATAAACCTAAGACCTTCGGATTCTTGAGAGTCCTGCTGCATGAACGAATGACATGGAAACAGCATAAAACTGTAGTTAGATTAACAGCAGCTAAAAACAGGTCAGATAATTCAATTTTTTCCCACAGTAAAGGGGGCCAGTTGTTATTGCTGTCAATGAAAATCTTTGTAGGGAAAGTTTTTGTCCGGATCCTGCATGGTGCACGGTTATGGGACTGAGGGGATTTAAGTTCTTTGGGAGAGATCCAGAAAAACTTCCTGAAACATTTATTGGGTCTGCCTCAGGCACCCCCAGCTGCAATGCTCCAAGCTGAAGTTGGCATGCCCCTGTCTTCCTGGAGCTGCTGTAAGGAAAGTGGGTTGTGAATGTTTCAAATGAAGGGACAAATGAAAGCAGTGCACAGCCAGGTGGTGAAGAGAGCGATACCCTCAAGCCGCGACCTTTCGTATGAGATGTGCAGGGTTACAACCACCGCTTCTGGGTTTTCAACTATAAAATGTTGGTAAGTGGTTTGGTAGCATGGTGTCAGGTAGCCTTCCCTAACTAGGGCCCCTCCAGATATGTTGTACAACAATGTCCATCACACCCAGTCTTGCTGGGGGTGATGGGAGTTGTAGTCCAACACAGCTGGAGGGCGCCAAGTCAGGAAAGACTGGTGTAAGAGCAATGCAGAAATCTGCATTGTCTCTCTCACAGCTCTATTTCAAATTCATGCCCAATTTTGTTTCGGCTCAAATATTTTGAGAGCTGGGCCTAAAGTTCTCCGGAGACACTTCTGCGGTTTTTCTTTATCTCACCGCCTTGAAAAAGAAGGCCGCTCTGTAAATTGTCCCCTAAATATTTTCCACCGTTATAATTGTTTGGGTGGTGGCCGCCATTTCCCCCACGCAGTGTCCCAGAAACTTTGTGGAAGATTCCAGATGGTCGCTAGGCTGCCCCCATCCCAAAAGAGAAAGAAACTGATGTAGACTTTCTCCTTCTCTCTGGAGAAATTTGATTAAATTGATCCGCGCAATATCCCTCTCCAAAATAGGGTGTAAAATTTCAAGAGGCCATTTGAGCACCACTTTATTCCCACCCTAACCGTTGTCTTAAATTTTGTGTTTATTTCACTAGAACGCTTGGGCCACGTCTCTTGTTAGTGTCAGGAAGTCATTTGTCTCAAAGGCCATTTGCGCACTTATTTCCAGGTGCTTCTGCTTCCTTCCTTCCTTCCTCCCACTCCCTTCCCACACAATCATGGCTGTTCCTCCCACATATAATGTGCTCATCAGGAGAATAATGAACCCATAATGAATAATGAACCCATCCCAGGCTCCGGCTTAGTCTGTTACCTAACACCTGAAACAACAGGAGCTTTTCTTCCCCTGGCGCCAGCTTCCGGGCACAGCAGTGACTCAATCTGTACTTGGTCTTTCTCATGGTCTCCTCTAGGACATGATATGAGTTGCGCAACTTCCCGGACTTCTTGGGTGCACCTGAGACAGAGAGAAGTGGGGTGACAGGAGGCCCAGGCAGGGAAGGCGGCTGGATTTTTGTCCTCTTTTTTAAATAAAAGGAGAGTGAAAGAAATTATTTTTTTCTCATGCTTGTATGACCAACTACGCCCTTATCTGGATAGAGATAGCCTAGCTATAGTTATCCATGCTCTGAAAACCTCTCGTTTGGATTACTACAGTGTGTTATACGTGGGGCTGCCTTTGAAGACGGTCCGGAAACTTCAGCTGGTACTAAACAGAGCAGCCCGTTTACTAACAGGGACTGGCCAACAAGACCATATCAAGCCAGCCCTCTTCCAGTCCAGGTATAGGCCTGATTTAAAGTGCTGGTATTAACATTTAAAGCCCTAAATGGCTTGGGGCCAGGCTATCTGAAGGAAACCTCCTCCCATACATAACTGTCCGGACCCTACGGTCATCCTCAGGGGTCCTTCTCCATGAGCTCTTGGAGAAGGAAGTGAGGCAGGTGGCTACCAGGAGGAGGGCCTTCTCTGCTGTGGCATGAGCTCCCTAAGGAGGTTCGCCTGGCACCTACACTGTACTCATTCTGTCGCCAGCAGAAGACCTTTTTATTTTGTCAGTATTTTAACATCTAATTTAACTTAAATTTAAACTTTGCTGTTTTAATTCCGTATTTTAATCTATATCAAATTCTGCTGTGTGGTTTTATCCTGGTTGTGCTTTCTATATTGTATTTTGTATTTGTGTTTTTAGACTGTTGGTTGTTTTATTATGCTTTTCATGGTTTTAATTTTTGTGAACCGTCCAGAGAGCTTCGGCTATTGGGCGGTATAAAAATGTAATAAATAAAAATAAATAAATAAAACACTAGCTGTGTAGAAAAGGGGCTAAGTAACTTAAGGCCCATCCATTTCAGTGGGTCTACTCTAAGTATGACTAACATTGGATACAACCCAACCCAAATAGTAGAACAGTTTGAGACAGAAGAAGGAGGAGGAGGAGGAGGAGACGATGCAATTGTAACCACATTCTTGAACCTCAATGTTCACGCAGTCTGCTAAAAAAAATTTTTGCACTGCGATGTTTTGATTTTTCTTTCCCCTTTTCTAACCTGTATCTTGGCAACCTTTTCACACCTAACAGCCACTTACCAAGGAGGTGACTGTAACATAAGGAGTTCTGTGACTCACAGCTTTACTAAAAGACTTTGGGTACTTTCAGATGGCGGCTTTTACCAATCAAAATACATTGTGCAACTATTCTGTCTCCCCCTTCTTGGCTTTTTTTTTTAAAAAAAAAATGGGTGGCAAATAAAAAGTTAAAAGGAACATTGCAAGTGGAGGAACACTACATCTAAAACTCTTAAAATTCTGTGAACGAGGCAAGGTGATTGCACAATAAACACCTCATCTAGAAGCTCTCTTTGTCCATAGTTAGACGGGTGATATCCTGGAGACTGCCCCGGGATCATCCCTGTGCATTCACATGATGCACAGGGGATCCCAGGAGCAGGGAAGGATGATCCCTCCCTTTCCCCAGGATCTTGCCCTACACTTCTAGCCTGCTTTTTCTACATTCTCAGGTTGATCCTGAGACCACGGAACATGTGGGCGGGCATCATGGTTTGTCCCGGCTCCTCATGGGTAAGCACAAGGAGCTGGGAACCGCGCATGGGGTGCAGAGCTCCTCAGGAGCTTTGTGCCCATCGGGGGTGGAGTGAGGGGAGTGGGGAAAGTATTTTTTTTAAAAAAAAAAAACACCTCACCCTTTTTCACTCGTGCACTCCGTCTGCTTTAACAAAAACAAAATGGTGGGTACGATGTCACGTGCCACATGTAGATCACGCCGACGATCTCGCAATCATAAAATCATGAGATCGTCGCTGTAAAAAACCCTGGTCTAGCTGAGGTCCCAAGTGACTCAAGAGCAATTCACACATTATGTTATTCACACTTCTTAAAAACTCTGCTTGGCTGAAATCATGCAGTTCCTGGGAGGCAAAAGAGATCTCCCTCTTTGTGGGTGGAGGGGGGTAGTCCACCATTAGATGCCTTCCTGTAAGTTCTGCTATTCTTGCTCCTCTGCTGTCAATGGAGAAGGCAAAAGGGAGGCATTCTAAAAGAGGGAGATAGTCCTCAGTTCCAGGAGCTGATGAACAAGGCCTACGAACCAGGGCCAAATCACACCATGTTCTGATGGGAACCAATGCAAGGGATGTTATAGGATTGCAGCCTTACGCACACTTAGTGGGGACGAATGACTGGGGAGGAATGAAATGAGTAGATTTGGCTCTTGGTTGCTGGATTCAGAGAAGTGCAGGATAAAGAAAGATATAAATAGTGCCATTATGCATATGAGAGGTAATTAACAGGACACGGGGCAGTGAAACACCCTGCATGGATCCATTCCCAGGCCAGATGGACACTAGCTAAGTGCTGCCATACCAAAAGAATAAACACAGATTTTGCTTTTACCGGTGGAGGTTGAGCCCTTTCACAGTAAGCCAATAAAGAGCACAGCAAATGCTGTGTACCCTTCAGCAATCTGTAATACCGTATTTCTTCAATTCTAAGACGCACTTTTTTCCCCATACAAACATCTCTAAAAACGGGTGCGTCTTAGAATCGCAGGTGCGTTTATTATTTCTTAGAATCAAAGCTTTTTTTCTGTTGGTGGTACTGAAATTAGTGTGCATCTTACAACCGATGGCGTCTTAGAATCGAAGAAATACTGTAGTACAGAGCGTTTGGACGATGATCTGTTGTGTGAGATAGGGTGGTCATGTCTCCTGTTTTGCAAAGGACCATTTGCTAATTGAAAGCATCCGGTATTTGAAGTGTTGTCCAGGCCAAGTCCAGTTTAAGGATAGAGAACCATCAAAAGCCAGAAGAGCAGGGCTCTTGAAGATGTGCATCAGCAGTAGATTGGGAAGGTACACTGGTCTCCTGGTTACAATCTTCTCCATTCTGGCGAGATGTATTACTATTTAAATGATAGTGATTTGAATGTGCATCTATAAAGGAGCACATGAAATTTTTATGCAAAGCTGTGTCAACTTTTGCCCTCCTTTTTGGGGGGTGGGTGGGTTTGATGCATTTCCTCTTTTTCAGTGATGAGTAAGTGGACTCCCGATGTGAAAATCAGGGCATTATACAAGCATGTCCCTAGTTTTCTTTTCTGAAATCTTAAAGACAATGGTTGGGTTCACACAACACACTCACTCAAATTCAGTGGTTGAGCGTGGGTTGATGTTGAACCATGGGTAATTAGACTGCACGACAACCCACGGTTCAACAATAACCCACACTCAACCACTGAATGTAGGTTGTTGCTGAACCATGGGTTATCGTTCAGTCTGAACGCAGTGTGTTTCCTGCAGGGTGGCTTGTTAACCATGCAGTGTCATTTGTTAACCACCCTGACCAACCCCACAACAAACAGTCCAACCACTGAATGTGGGTGAGTGTGCTGTGTGAACCCAGTTTATGTTTTGATGTTGTTGGCTTGTTCTGGTTACTTTTCTCAGCACGAAAGTAACCTGTCAAATGTTCTCGAACAAATGTCGAGAATTTAGGCACCCATTCATACCTGCTGAGCAGGTGATAGGAGTGGCCACACACCTGCCAAATGTCACTATCTCATGCAGCTGTTTCTTAAAAAACCCATGAACACCCTTCAAGGCCAGGTGTCAGCGGAGCTCGTACACCAGATCTGGATAAAATGAACATTAGGAGTTCACTATAAGTCAAGTCAAATGAGGCACACCCACCTGGCCCAGCCCGTAATCCATCCTGACCTACTAACAACTACTCTCTCTAAAACTTGGCCCAAGATCCTACCTGGTTTTCAAGTGCAGGAGTCTAAACAGCTTGAATATCCAGTTATGATCTCCTGTGCAGCCCGACTTTGACAACGGCTGTAAATTTTGCAAGGGCAGGGTTTTGTTCACCCATCCCAGGAGCACAAGTTTGAAGATGCCCATCATGCTCTCATGGGAGCAATGGAACAAAACATGGGTGGATTCATACAATTGAATTTTCTCCCAATGAGTGTGACACTTTAAGTGCGCAATCCTATGCATGTTTAGCCAGAAAAAAAAAGTCCTACAACTCCCAACATTCCCCAGCCACTACAGCTGGCTGGGGAATGCTGGTGGTATATTTATTTATTACAATTGTATCTCATCTTTTTTCCTCTTGGCAAGGATCTCAAGGCAGTGTACAATGGCCCTCCTTCTCTCCATGTTATGCTCACAACCATCCTGCGAGGTAGGTTAGGCTGGGAGTCCGTGGCTGCATCAAAGTCACCCGGTGAGCTTCATGGCCAAGTGGGGACTAGAACCCGGAGCTCCTGAGTCCCAGTCTGACACCACACCACACTGGGGGTTGTAGCACAACTCGCCTGGAGGGCACCAGGTTGAGGAAGGCAGCTTGAAGTTTATATGCACACAGGAAGGAAAATGTGAATGAAAATGCATACAAGTTTTCACGCAGACTTGTTTTTTTAAAGTCAACTGATGTGGAAATGGGATGGAGCGAACTAAGGTTTGGAAAAATGGGAAATGGAGAGGTACCGAAATTGGAAGATTTGCCCATCCCGTATGTGTGTGTGTGTGTGTGTGTGTGTGTAAAAGCAATTGCCATTTTGGATAAGGTGGAACGAGATCTGGAGAGGGGAGGGGAGAGTTTAGCCAAAACTGGGAGTACAGACTTGGGAGGAAATTGACCAGGTTTCTCCCCAAAACAACAACAACACTGAACAGCTGTTTCAGGGAGCAAATGTTAACACAATCTGCTGCCTGCTGCAAATCCTTTTTATGGGCTTCCCAGTGGGAATAGATGAGAATTTTGCTTGCTTCCCTTTTGATAAGGACTTAGCAAAACATACACACTTCTCCTTAAATAGGATGGAAAGAATTTGGAGCGGGTTTTTTTGTTTGTTTGTTTGTTTGTTTTAATCACATGTGGGAGAAATCAAAGCTGGTATCTGCCCAGCGAGGCCCGGAGCTTTGAGTACTTAGCTCTGAGTGTGAATCCCTGTGTAGCCAACATTAGTGATGATGCTAGGGAAAGTGGAAGGCAAAAGGAAGAGGGGTCGACCAAGGGCAAGATGGATGGATGATATTCTGGAGGTGACAGACCTGACCTTGGGGAAGCTAGGGGTGGCGACGGCCAACAGAAAGCCCTGGCATGGGCTGGTCCATGAAGTCACGAAAAGTTGGAAGCGACTGAACGAATAAACAACAACAGGGGGTCATCTCTTTTTTTCCTGACATCTCTTTAACAGTTACAAGGCAAGCAGGTACAAGATGGCCCTCTCCATCCTGTCAATAGCAGCACCCACTGAAATTGGTTGGTGCAGGTGGGTGAGAATTGTGTTTGGCCCATTTGTAAATGTGCAGATTTATTCATAAATGGAACAGAAAGAATAGGGGAGGAGGTGAAACTGACAGATTTGGACTTCCTGGAGGCATCTGGTTAGCCACTGGGACAAATGGGATTCTGGGCCAGTTAGGGTTTTGGTCTGATCCAACAGAGCTCTTTTCATTGCTGAAGGGGCATCTTTGCTCCAGTTATGCTTCACTTCTAAGTTTGTAAACAAAATAAATGTTTTGAAGAAGCCTCCTGTCTCCAGAGGTCTCTAATTCAAAAGAAAGCAAACCTTCCTAGCAGCCTCCAGCAACAGGCCTCCAGAATCCAGCCTCCTCTGTCTACCTCATTACATAGAACAGCTCTGATCAAGCTCCTAATTACAATGATTACCTTCTTTTTGGGAAGGAAGGAGGACCGTGGAGTTCCGGAAAGAGTCCTAGATGCAAAACAGCTTGTGGAAAGAGACTGAAGCAAGCTAACATGTCTGGGCTTGTGAATCAGTACCAAGCTGCACCCCAATTTCCTGGGAGCTGCAGAAGTTGTTGTCCAACAGGCTCCCCTACTGATTTCAACCTTTAATTCTTTGACTGATGGTTTAACGGTCAGCGCTGTTTCTAGAGATGGTGAGAAATTTGTTGTATTCTCATTTGAATGTGAGATTACCCAGTTTGTACCCCCTGAGACTGAATGCAGACCCAAACGCAATTTGTGGCCAGAAACCCATACAGTTCCATGTTTGCAAAGCTTTGCGCAAACCGAACAAAAGACGTCCGACAAATGCACACCTGTGTAAAATGTGATCTCCCCGTATGTGTGTGGCTCCAATTTCAGTTGGACTGTAAATCTACTTGGTGTTTCATTCAGCCAGAATTCTAAATAAACCATCCAAAGCCCTAGATGGCTTGAGGCCAGGCTATCTGAAGGAAAGCCTCCTCCCATATGTACCTGCCCAGACCCCAAGATCATCCTCAGGGGTCCTTCTCTGTGAACCCCTGCCAAAGGAAGTGAGGCAGGTGGCTACCAGGAAGAAGGACTTCTCTGTAGTGGCACCCCAGCCAGGGCTGGTGCTACCACAGAGGCCACTCAGGCGGCCGCCTAGAGCGCCAAGGTAAGGGGGGCGCCAAATGCCGCACCCAGAAGCCGCTCTCCCACAGCGGCTCTGAGAGGGCGGCTTCTGGGCGCACCGTTCCGAAGCCACCTGCCCGCCCCAGTGTCCTGGCTTCACTTCGGCTGGGTGTCCACCCAGCCGAAGCGAAGCCACGCCCACCACACCCCACTCCAGCGTCCTGGCTTCGCTTCGGCTGGGTGAGCGCCAAAGCGAAGCCAGAATGCTGAGGTGGGGGGGGGGCAGCTTCGGAACAGCGCTCCTGGAAGTCACTCTCCCAGTGCGGCTTCCGGCTGGGGGCGCCGTTCCGAAGCCACCCCCCCACCCCAGGGTCCTGGTTTCACTTCGGCTGGGCAGGCGAGATGGCACTCCGTGCCCAGGTATGCTGGGTTGGTGGTGTTGAAAGCAGCTCACCTGCCTAGGGCGCAAAATAGTCTGGCACCGGCCCTGACCCCAGCTCTGGAAAGAGCTCCCTAGAGAGGTTTGCCTCACACCTACATTATATGCTTTTAGACGCCAGGTGAAGACCTTTTTATTCTCTCAGTATTTTAACAGTCTATCAACTTAATTTTAACTCTGTCTAAAATTTATATTTTAAATCTGTATTAATTTTTGCATTGCTGCTCAGTTTTATCCTGGTTGTGTTTTTATATTGCATTTTATACTATGGTTTTATACTGGGTGTTTTGTTTTTGTTTTTTAATATTTTGAATGGTCTTCATGGTTTTAATTTCTGTAAATCGCCCAGAAAGCTTCGGCTATTGGGTGGTATAAAAATGCAATAAATAAATAAGATACTTAACACTATTTCAAAAAAAAATCCCTATTTTCAGCACCTTGGACAGCTTCTTTAGAGTTCTGACTAGTTCCAACTGAAACCAGGAATGGATTCACAGCCCCACTGAGATCAGAACCACCAGCCACCACTGCTCAGATCTACCTCCAGGACTAAGTGACGCACACCTCCATGTGTGTTTACTCAGAAGTAAGTTATAATGAGTTTAATTGGATTTACACTCAGGAAACTATGCAAAGGATTGCAGCCTTGCCCCGCTGTATCTCTCCTACGCCCACTATCAACCCTAGGGGAACTCATTGACAAATGCAAGTCAAACCCGTTCATATTTCAATTCCGCCCAGGTAACTGGAGGGCTTGTGAGAGTTAAGAACCCCTCCACCTGTTTTTTGTTTGTTTTGTTTTTTTTAAAGTGAACAATCTATATGTAGGTTTATCATGACATCATCTCCTGTTTTGGCAACAGGGAAGTAATTTGCTGCCTATTTTGTATCCAAGGTTTCCCAGTGCTGTGCTGTGTAATTGTCAGGAACTCAATTGCCGCCTCCTTTTTTGTGTGTTTTTTGGCAGGGTTCCCATGCTTTTAAACAGACACATGTCAAGCTTAAATCCTACCAGTGCTCTTTCCCCAGACTTGGCATTGCAGAAATTGTGGGAACATGCTTCAGCTGTTGAATTTCTGCCTCTCCAGCGAATGTTCAACCGGCAAGACAAGTGCCATGAAAAGAGGGTATCTATAGTGCCACGAACTACCATCTTCCTCCAGAGCTGTGAGTCCTGCCTTACAGCCATGGTTTCTCTCTGTCCCCTGCTCCCCAATTCTTCCCACTAGCTCCACTTTCTCACATCCACACTAGATCAGTGTGCATTTCACATGTTCAGACTGGCATACGAGTCAACATTATCAGGCTCGCTGCTTGCATGCGTGATTGCGCATGTTTTGGCATGTTCAGTGCATCTCATGTGATACTCCTCAAGTTGCAGGTGGAGGCCAATGAACTGGGGTAGGTGCTTATTCAGTCCTGCTGGCAATGCTGAGTCATAGACAGCATTGTTATTATTTTCCATAAAATAGCATCATTCACATTAATCCTAGAGACAGGGTGGGGTAGGAACCACTCCCACATCTGAGTCAACCCCTTGCACTGTAGAGCTGACAAATTTTCCATTGGTCTTTGTTTTTGTGCAGCTTTGTGCATAGGCATTAGCAGGGGACAACATTTATCTCTATGTGGTGGAAAGCCCAACCAGCTAATTTCTCCTCTTAAAGGGCCACGGTCAAGCCAAGACATTTTGCATCATGGTCAGCTGGGAGAATGAGACGTTCCCATCATTCTTCTCTTTACGTACACCCCAAGTCTCTTTTATTCACTTATGCTCTTATCTGGACAGAGATAGCCTACCTCTGATAACCTCTCGACTGGACTACTGCAATGCATTCTACATGGGGCTGCCTTTGATAACGGTCCAGAAACTTATTTATTTATTTATTTATTTATTGTTTATTTATTACATTTCTATACCGCCAAATAGCCAAAGCTCTCTGGGCAGTTCACAAAAATTAAAATCCTAGTAAGACAATCAACAGGTTAAAAGCACAAATACACAATACAATATGAAAAGCACAACCAGAATAAAAACCACGCAGCAAAATTGATATAAAATTAAAATACAGAGTTAAAACAGTAAAATTTAAATTTAAGTTAAAATTAAGTGTTAAAATAGTGGGAAAATAAGAAAGTCTTCAGCTGGCGACGAAAGGAGTACAGTGTAGGCGCCAGGCGGACCTCTCTGGGGAGCTCATTCCACAACCGGGGTGCCACAGCGGAGAAAGCCCTCCTCCTAGCAGCCACCTGCCTCACTTCCTTCAGCAGGGGCTTACGGAGAAGGGCCCCTGAAGATGATCTTAAGGTCCGGGCAGGTACATATGGGAGGAGGCGTTCCTTCAAATAACCTGGCCCCAAACCGTTTATGGCTTTAAATGTCAATACCAGCACTTTGAATCGGGCCCGGACCTGGACTGGCAGCCAATGAAGTTGTAAAAGGACTGGCATAATATGATCTCGCCAGCCAGTCCCTGTTAGTAAACGGGCTGCCCTGTTTTGTACCAGCTGAAGCTTCCGGACCGTTTTCAAAGGCAGCCCCACGTATAATGCATTGCAGTAATCCAGACAAGAGGTTATCAGAGCATGGATAACTGTAGCTAGGCTATCTCTGTCCAGATAAGGGCATAGTTGGTATATCAACCTAAGCTGATAAAAGGTGCTCTTTGCCACTGAGTTCACCTGTGCCTCAAGTGACAGTTCTGGATCCAAGACACCCCCAAACTACGGATCCAATCCTTTAGGGAGAGTGCAACCCCATCCAGGACAGGGCAAACATCACCTCGCTGGACAGATGAACCACCCGCTAACAGTGCCTCCGTCTTGTCTGGATTGAGTCTCAGTTTGTTAGCCCTCATCCAGTCCATTACCGTGCCCAGGCACTGGTTCAGAACAGTCACTGCCTCACCTGGATTTGATGAAAAGGAAAGGTAGAGCTGGGTATCATCCGCATATTGATGACACCTCAGTCTACATCTCTGGATAACCTCCCCCAGCGGCTTCATGTATATGTTAAACAGCATAGGGGATATGATAGAGCCCTGCGGAACCCCATGGCTTAGGAGCCACGGCACAGAGCAATAATCCCCCAGCACCACCTTCTGGAATCGGCCATCCAAGTAGGAGCGGAACCACTGCAACGCAGTACCTCCAACTCCCAGCTGAGACAACCTATCCAGAAGGATACCATGGTCGATGGTATCGAAGGCCGCTGAGAGGTCCAGGAGAACCAACAGGGTCGCACTCCCCCTGTCTCTCTCCCGACAGAGGTCATCCCACAGGGCGACCAAGGCAGTTACCATTCCAAAACCAGGCCTGAAACCCGATTGAAATGGATCTAGATAATCCGTTTCATTCAAGAGTGCTTGGAGTTGTCCTGCAACCACCCGCTCAAGCACCTTGCCCAGGAAGGGGATATTAGCCACCGGCCTGTAGTTGTTAATGTCCTCCAGGTCCAGATTAGGCTTCTTCAGGAGTGGTCTAATTACCGCCTCTTTTAAAGAGGCCGGCACCACTCCCTCTCTCAAGGAGACATTTACAACCTCCTGGACCCAGCCGGTGATCCCCTCCTTATTTGATGTAATGAGCCACGAGGGGCAAGGGGCAAGCACACAGGTGGTCGACCGGACTTAGCCAAGCACCTTGTCCACATCCTCGGGCCTCACTAACTGAAACTCATCCAATAAAGCTGAACTGGACGGCGCTCTGAAAGCCTCTACTAGTGGAGCTGCATTAAGTGCGGTGTCCAATTCATGACGAATCTGAGAGACTTTATCTTCAAAGTGCCGTGCAAACTCGTCACAGCGTGCTACCGAGGGTTCAACTATCTCACGCCCTGGCCCAGAGTGTAACAGGCCACGAACCACTCGGAAAAGCTCCGCCGGACGACACTGAGAAGACGCAATGCTAATGGAAAGAACTGCCTCTTTGACACCCTCACCGCCACAGAGTAGGCTCGATAGTGAGCTCTAACCCGTGTTCGATCAGACCCAGCACGAGTTTTCCTCCACCTGCGTTCTAGCCGTCTCCCCTCTTGCTTCATCGCCCTCAGCTCAGGTGTATACCAAGGAGCTGACCGGGCTCTGCTCAGAGGGAGAGGGCGCTTGGGCGCGATCGTGTCAACCGCCCGATTCATCTCTGCATTCCACAGAGCTTCAACTTCAGCTGGTTCAAGACAGGACAGCAAGATGGTTACCAGGGACTGGCCAATGAGACCACATTATGCCAGTCCTTTTCCAGTTTCACTGGCTGCCAGTCCAGGTCCAGGCCCAATTCAAAGTACTGGTATTAACATTCAAAGCACTAAACATCTTGGGGGCAGGTTATCTGAACGATCTCCTCTTCCCATTTGTACCTGCCCAAACCCTAAGATCATCTTCAAGGGTCTTTCTCTATGAGTTCCTGCTAAAAGAAGTGAGGCAAGTGGCTACTAGGAGGAGGGCCTTCTCTGCTGTGGCACCCCGGCTTTGGAATGAGCTCCCTAAGCAGGTTAGCCTGGCATCTATTCTTTCAGATGCCAGGTGAAAACCTTTTTATTCTCTGAGCATTTTAACAGTCTATAAATTTAACTTCAACTTTTCTGTTTTAAATTTGTATTTTAAATTTGTATTTCTGCACTGACGCTGATTTTATCCTGGTTGTGCTTTTATATTGTATTTTATATCATGCTTTTATACTGTTTGTTTTATACTTTGAATGGTTTTAATTGTTGTGAACTGCCCAGGGAGCTTCAGCTATTGGGTGGTATAAAAATGCAATAAATAAATAAATAAATAAATAAATAGGTGGGTTAGAGGTGGTCCTTCAGAGAGAAATGGGTTTTTGTATTGCCATTTTTGTTCTGGTATTTTTATTACTATTTGCATGATGGTGATGGTGATGATGATGATAATGATGATGATGATGATGATTCCAAAGATTTGGAGTTGCCTGAGGATGTGAACACCGCCTCCTTCCACCATCTTCAGGTCTTCAGATAGCTGTTTTCTGGTGCCTTTTGTTTAGCAGGAAGATGGAGATTTTTTACAGTTGTGAATCACCACTTAGATCATAATCCCTGAGGCTGAGTCAGGTCCCTAGGATTATTTATTTATTTATTGCATTTTTATACCGCCAATAGCCAAAGCTCTCCCCAGTATGGCTCCATTATATTGTGGAGAAGGCGGAATTCCTTTTCTGGACAACCTTCTAGTGTCTTCCTCAACATTTGCAAGAGCTGTGGTTTTTGAGCTCCTGAACGCTGTCTGGGCTTGCCCGTAATTATCTCCTCCTGCCTTGAAGTGAACAGCGTCAGGAAATATCCCTTAATTGGCTGTTCTAGTTCCTGACACAGGCATCGCCCCAATAACCCGCTTCAAAGTGCTGAGGAAGGGAAGTGCTTGGGCCCAGGGCTGGAGAGGATGCATGAAAAAAAAAAAAAGCCTCCAGGCTGGCATCCTAATACTGAAGGAGGTGTGCCTCGCCGAGGAGGCAGTGACGTCCCACCCCAACTGTCTGCTCATATTTATTGCCTTGGCTTTATATTTCAGCCACTGGCAGCAGCAGAACGCACTCAAGACAGGTGAAAAGGATCTGAAGTGAGTCTGGAACTTAGTGAGCATAGCAATGGGCACCCACCTTCAGCTCCGGCCCTGGATATTTGTCCTGGCTCTGTTGTTCTTCATGAAAGGTAGGTAACCTGGGAAGATCCCAGTCTTGACTGTTGGTAGCGATATTTGCGACGGGATAATAAACCCCATTCAAACAGAGATGTGTGGCTGGTTCTTACTACCCACAGAATCTGAATCAACCCTGGATTTAACAACAACGCTAAGTACGTTGTAGAGTTGGGGACCCTGTGTTGATGAAATCATAGGATCTCCTTACTGGGATCTGAGAAAAGTATGACGGTTTCACCATTGCATATAGTGCAAGGGAAAATGGGGTTCAGAATTAGAGAATGTTAAAATGACAGTGGCATGAGGAGAAAGCTCATCACCTCTGTATTATAGAAGATGGAGTTGAGCTGTGCGTATGGGTGTAGATTTGCCTGTATACATATTTAGTAGCATATAATTAATTCCTTTAACAGGGCTAAGGAAAACCTCTCAATTAATGACATCTCATATGAGTTTTAACTGATTAATCAATCGAGTGATTCAAAATGCATAATTTTACAGATAAGTTAAGCAATGGCACTAACGAGGTGGAAGGGAGCAGACTTTGTTTTTATATAATGCACACATACGTCCCAGCAAGAATGATCTCAGAAGAGGCATCTTTCTTTGCCCCCCATTCAGGAAGGAATGCCTCTTTTAAGACGGAGCTTGCCACCTGAAGTTGTATTTAAACAATTTACGTATTACGCTCCGGCTATTGGGCGGTATAGAAATGTAAGAAATGTAATCAATCAATAAATAAAAAATTGCTCCCTAATGAATGGGGGAGGGACCTTTTAAGTCTATCAAAACGTTAGTGATCCATTAATCCAATCACCCTATTCCATAGTATTCTCGGTGATGGTTCCTGCTGTGGACTTTTAGGCCTCATCTACACCAAGCAGGATATTGCAGTATGAAAGTGGTATATAAGAGGCAGGAGCCACACTACTGCTTTATAGCAGTATTGAAGTGCACTGACAACTGTTGGGGCCCATTAACACATACCATATACTGCTTTCATAGTGCTGTATCCTGCTTGGTGTGGCTCCTGCCTTTTATATACCACTTTCATACTCCAATATCCTGCTTGGTGTAGATGAGGCCAGAATCTCTTATGCAACCTTCTCCCCATTATGAGGTAGGAGAAATGGCCATTTATTCAGAAGCTGGGAAGTGAGGGAACTGAGATGACCTCATGTAGATCACCCTGAGGGCAGGATGAAAGGGGGGTCGTTTAAATACATTTGTACTGAAGACACAATAGGGAACCTATTTGCTTTCATTTCTTTCCCTTCCCATCACAAAGGTCTCTCAGGGCGGGTTGATTTAATCCAACCTGGTTTCACTTTATCCTCATAGCAGCCATTGCAGCGCTGAGAGATGTGGTGATGTATCAAGTGGTAACATCATACGATCACATAGGCAGCCGATCATGTGTAGTTTCCAATCGTGGTGAGGTGAATTTTATCACATATCTCTGCGCATGATCAGAAATCTGAGGAAGAAGGAGCAGGGCAAAATTCGCCTCACCTCACAGCTAGATAGCAGTCAACCATTTCTTCAAGAGGAGATGGTACACTCACTGTGGTCATTTGTACTGTGTAACTAAGCCACCCAGCTGATAACGTTTTGAAAATAGGACATTCTAAAATAAAAGAAAGTTCTTCTTCACACAGCACAGAGTTAAACGATGGAATTTGCTACTGCAAGATGTAGAGATGAGCATCTTTAAAAGGGTCTTAGGCCATAGCTAGACCTAAGGTTTATCCCTGGATCGTCCAGGGGTCAAACCTGTTCATCTAGGTGACTCACAAGGGATCCAGTGCTCAGGCAGGGGCGAACCCTGGATGATCCCAGGATAAACTTTAGGTCTAGCTGTGGCCTTAGACACATTCAGGAAGGAAAAAGATATCAGTGGCTACTAGTCCTGATGGCTATACTATCAGTATCTGAATATGAGTTACTAGGAAGACAAGCAGAAGGGTGCTATTGCATCCGTGTCCAGCTTGTAGGCTTCTCATAGGCATCTGGTTATGAGGACCCCCCAAAACTGACATCAGTGACTGTGGCATCCCATTTTTGTCCTCTTCCTCTTCACATTTTTTGGGTACTAGGAGCACTGCCAAGCAAACTACTGGCTGGGGCTACAGCTGCCCATCATTTTCTTTTCCTCAGAATGCCTCTGAGGCCTGGTGCACCTGCCCACCAACTGAGGCCTAACGTAATTAGGCCCAGAAGCAATCTAGAACAATCAAGATGGCGGACAGCTTCAGGCTCAGACAGTATTTCATGTCACAATGTGCCTGCCCCATGAACAAATGTTTAAAAAGTGGGAGGGTGTGGGGGCACCTTACCTAGGGGCTTCTCAAACCTGGTGCAGCCCTCCCTCTTAGTATCATAGAAGTATTTCTATGGGGCAAACCGCACCATACAAACAAAAACATGTGTAAATACAAGATGCTCTCCCCAGGGGCTGTCCACTTGACGCCTAGCCTGATGAGTTTTAGGCGCCAGTCTGAGAGCTTTTTTTATTATTATTTGCCAGGCTCTTAATGAGTAATAAACTGAATGATGATGATGATGATGATGCTATGAAGTTTTTGTTTTTCGGGATTATATTTTACTGATGCTATTTTTCATTTTATTTTACTGTTTTTGAGTTTAGGTAATTTTTGTTTGGAAAGAGAGAAAAAAGCCCTAGTGGCTACTAGTTTTGTAAATGAAATCTGCTTCTGAAGAAGGCATTTTTGCATTGGGAAGCAGGGCAGAGAGAAAGTTCCTTAACCCTTTTACTGCCCACTATTATTAAACCTGTGATAGGAAAAACCGTTTGGAGGAAGGCTCAAAGTGGGGAAACGACGGGTGTTAAATGCACCGCCCCCACACCTCCTGCAAAAAATAAAAACCTCGACAACCAGAAACTGCATTTGTTTTCAAATTCTGCCTGATTCTCATTGCTGTGAAACATGTAATTTGCTCAAATTGGAGAGCAATCTAGAAAAATTGCTGTGAACTCCTCCCAAAGAGGTAGTATTTAGCATAGCTACAGCAGCAATAAAACTAGAATGCTAGGCTGAATCGGGATTCTCAATGGGGTGACTTTGCTTTTCAATTTAGGCCAGCTCTTTACGTTTACAAAACTTTGTAGGTTGTATATGTGATGGTGCCAAAAAGGCATTAACAGCATGCCGTCAACAGATATCCCAGTCTGAGGAGGGGTTTTGCAATAAGGTAACTTAACCTCATTTGGGGAAGTCATTTTGGCTAGGGTGACCATATGGAAAGGAGGATGGGGCTCCTGTATCTTTAACAGTAGTGTGGAAAAGGGAATTTCAGCAGGTGTCATTTGTAAGCATGCAGCCCCTGGTGGAATTCCCTCTTCATTGCAACAGTTAAAGCTGCAGGAGCCCTGCCCTCTTGACCAGATACAAATGAAAGCAGGGCTCCTGCAGCTTTAACTGCTGTGGTGGAATTTCACCAGGGGCTGCATGCCTACAAATGACACCTGCTGAAATTCCCTTTTCTATACAACTGTGAAAGATACAGGAGCCCTGTCCTCCTTTTCACATGGTCACCCTAATTTTGGCCTGCTCCATTAGTGGGAATCAAGTCATCCACCTGTAGGGTATATTAGCCTGACAAGTGTAAGATGGATTGGTTTGGTTTGCTAAGTAGAGAAGGTGTAACCATATTGGTTTGTGGGAGCAAAACCAATGAGTCTGGTGTGACATCTCACCCTGCTGGGAAAGAATGTAACCCGGTGGACCTGTTTGCTTGCTCAATCTGCTGTCCAGGATGAATGTTGATGTGCAATTTCAAGGCCTCTGTTGCTCTCCTTCCTTTTGTTTCTTTATCTGCACCAAATCCTAAATCCTTAAGAGAAGGTTGTGATTTACTCAGCAGTGACAGAAATGCATTCCTTATGAAGTCAAAAAGATGTTTGAGGCTGAGCTCTGACATTCAAAAGAGACATTAGGCCTAAGCCCTGATTCAGTGTAGCAGTTACATGGTGCATAGGTTTCAGATGGAGAACAATTTTTTTCCCCCTCTCTCAAAATACTAGGACCCGGGGCCATCCCATGAAGCTGATTGGTGGGAGATTCAGGACAAATAAAAGGAAGGACTTCTTCACACAGTGCATAGTTAAATTATGGAACTCACTACTGTTGTCCCTCAACCAGGAATTTAAAGGCCCACTACCCCAGCGCGTTAATAGCCAATCAAACACATGAGGCTGGAGAATACACTTAATCCATTTATTTCCGATACTGCAGTATGGGGGTGCTCTCCTGATCCACAAAATTGGGGCACCCAGAACAAAGGAAACTCACAGTATATATAGGCCCTAACTACAAGAGGGTCTCTTTCTAACCTTTTCTATTGGTCAGTTCTAGATTAGCAAGTTAAGTTAAATTCAGTTTTTCAAGTTAAGGTGCACAAACTCAATGAATCATAGGTTACATTCGATGCTCTATTGATTAAAAGTTTTCCCCTTTGTCTGCTAGCACATGATGTCCACCATTAAGGATTGCAAATCTGGCATGTAGCCACTTGTAGCCACCTTTTGGCAGAGAAGCCATCTTTAACCCTTGGCACATTACATTCATCAGAGGGATGAAATATCTCCCTGGGGCTAACACTACCACAAGATGTAGTGATGGCCACCAATTTGGATGGCTTTAAAAAGGGGTTGGATAAATTCCTGGAGGCAAAGGCTATCAATGGCTACTAGCTCTGATGGCTGTGTGCTGCCTCCAGTATTCGAGGCAGTAAGCCTGTGTGCACCAGTTGCTGGGGAACATGGTTGGGAGTGTGCTGTTGCACCATGTCCTACTTGTTCATCCCTGGCCGATGGCTGGTTGGCCATTGTGTGAACAGAGTGCTGGGGGGGATCCGCACGTCGCTCCCAGAGCGCTTCTATGCGGTCCCAGTGCACCCCGAAAACTATAGTGTGACTGCCCTGTAAAAGAAACGATGAAGAGCCGTCCATGGCGCCGCTGCCGCCGACGAGGAGAGCTCTCCGCTGGCGAGGAGAGCTCGGCAAAAGAAGGCGGGGTGAACTCCACCCCGTCTTCTTTTGCCGAGCTCTCCTCGCCAGCAGAGAGCTCTTCTCGTCGGCGGCAGCGGCGCCATGGACGGCTCTTCATCGTTTCTTTTACAGGGAAGTCACACTATAGTTTTCGGGGTGCACTGGGACCGCATAGAAGCGCTCTGGGAGCGACGTGCGGATCCCCCCCTGGACTAGATGGACCCTTGGTCTGATCCAGCATGGCTGTTCTTATGTTCTTAAAACCAATAGTGTTCTGTGGCATCTTAAAAGGCTAACACATTTAGAGCCAATCCTATGGATCTTCAAACTGAAAACAAAACAAAACCTACAACTCCCAGCATTCCCCAGTCAACCATGCTTCTTCCTGTCTAAACATGCATAGGATTGCACCCTTGTTGTGGCATTTGCCGTGGCTTGAACCACAGCAGCTGAAATGAAATTCTATCTTCATAGCCAGTTTTATCTCTTTATCCTTTTCAGGATTTTTTATTATTATTTTACAAAACTTCTTTAAAACTGAATAAGTCCAGAAAATATAGAACATGTCAACGTTAGGGGTTTGAAACTTTCAAGAAAGTATAAAATAAGTTTCAATAGTGTGAGAAGTGCATACTGGTGGGGCAAAAGTTTTTAAAGGCTTTAAGTGCCACAGCAATCACATCTTTTTGTAATGTTATCTCATAACCAGATGTGATCCCAATTTTTCCAAAACCCCATTCCTGTATGTGCTTAGAATTTAATTTCTTCTTATCCATTGATAAAATCAAATAAATTGACTTACTAATCATTTCAAACTAGGAGACACGTATGAGTTCTGACAAAAAGAAATGTTTGAAAAACCATCTTTCTACCCCTTCCTATCCTGTACAGGTTCTCTGACCCTGGAGTGCTATAGCTGCTTAGACCTGGGCGATGGTGGCTGCAGTCAAGAGAAGACAAAGAAAGTGGTGTGCCCAGCGTCCTCCCACGTGTGTGTGGAAACTGTGGCTGCTGTCGGATGGAGTGAGTAGGCGACTTCTGAAAGGAGAAGTGCTCAGAGCTGTTCTGCATTTCTGATCCTTTCCCTCTATTCCCAGGTGTTGGTTGCTATTACTCAGTATTTGAGGAGGAATGTACTCTGTCGATACATGCTTAAAGGAATACTCTGTTACTTCACATCTTCCAGGGTTGAGCCCTTGCACTGAACAGGTTCTGAGCTTCTAATTAGTGGCTCAAATCATATGAAGTCATGATGGGAAGACAAGATCGCTAAATTCTGCCTGTAGCTTTGGAGCTGGGGCAAACTTCAATGTATTAGGGCACAACCCTGATGAGAAAGCCAGAGGCTGCTCAGTATCCTTTGCAGGGCAGCCAGAGCAAGGAGTGAATCATGTCAGCTATGAGGAGGAGGGAGAATAGAGCACAGTTTCTGGGCTCTGAGGTTGGAGCCCTGGTTCCAACCTCGGAGCCTAGAAACCAAAATATCCTATGTCCTCCCGGGGCTGTCTAGACAATGTATGATTGCTCCCTTAGAGAAGGAAGGTAGGGATTGAGCTTCTGTTCACTGCCTCCCTTCTCTTGCAAGTTGAACAACTAGTTTCTTCGCATAACATGAAATTAAAGATGTTGTGACGATACCAGTGCTTTAAGGATTAGGCAAATCCATTGAAGACAAATTTACCTACTATGGTTAACCAGTTAGGTAAATGAAGCTGTCTTGTACAGAGGCAGTAAACCTGTAAATTCCCAGTGATACGCAAAAGGAGAAGCCATCTCCTACTTTTCCTGCTTGCAAAAAAGGGGGAAGAAAAGGTGATGGCCCAACCAGTGCTGGTTTCAGCCCACCCAACCCCAGAATAACCTCCCCAACATATTGTCCATTAAGAAATGCAGCTCTTGACAGAAAAAGGTTTCCCACGTCTGTCTTAAACATCTTAAGAAAAGGTAGGGGAAGAACCTAGCTCACACGCACACCCATCCAGGGCCAGCCCTACCATTAAGCAGAGTGAGCTAGTTGCCTAAGGTGGCAGTTGCTGGGAGATAGCAGAAAGGTGTTAGAGGAGAGAGCTGTGTGCCATTCAGCCAGCCCAGCACCTCCAAAACTAGCCCACTGCCTTCAGGTATGGGACAGGATATGCCACTGCACTTGGCTGGCAGTAAGATTCAACTGCCAGGCCATTCAGCTTTTGTACATGGAATCGGAGGGGGTGCCATCTTGTTCTTGGCCACAGGCAGCAAAATGTCTTGGGCCAGCTCTGCAGCCATCCCCAGTAGACCAGTTTATGCAAGCTGCTTCTTCCTTATCTCCATGTAACCTCTTTGTTCTGCTCATTTACAGGTCATGGGGACTTCTCGGTTGGTGAAAAGGGCTGTGGCATGGGCAGGTGGGGCACCAACGACAAAGCAGTAGACGTACACGGCATCCTTGCTTTCTCCCAGTTGCGCCAGTGCAACAGCAGCCTCTGCAACTCCAAACTGGACATCAAAAGCCTGGAGCTGCAACCCATTGGTGAGAATATGGGTCACAGGCAGGGATGGAGTCCCTCCTTTAGAAGAGTACAGGAGCTACTTCTCCCGCTGCTATCAAAATGGGGAGCAGTATGTCAGAATACTTTACAAGCATCCTTGACACCCAGTTTTGAAATGTTCTTGCTTATCAACATGGGTTCCTACCTAGATTTGCACCTAACCATGTCCAACGGCTACTAGTGACCATTACAGTGGCTTGTGTAAAACACACAACCCGATTCTGAGCAGGCTTAAACAGAAGTTGTAGTTCTATTGTTGGATTGAGACTTACTTCCTAGAGGTGATCCAACAAAGACAGAACTGAATTTGAGGATACTAGGACATTTAGGAAACTGTCTTATAGATAGTCAAGCTTCGGTCCAATTAGCCCAGTCTTGCTAACATGGACTGCCAGTGCCTCTCCAGGGTTTCAAGCAGGAATCTTTCTTAACCCTACCCGGAGAAGTCAGGGATTGAACTTGGGACCTTCTGAATGCAAAGCCGGGGCTCTCCCACTGAGCTACAGCCCTCCCCTGAAGTGCTAGCATACTGTAGAAGTGCTAGCCTGGTTCAGTGGTGATTGTGCATGATCTCATCCCCATGGATAGGGGGAAGGCAACTCTATGGGAGGAGAGGGAGCCTTTCCCAGGCACAGTGATGCTCGCCCATCACTTATTGCTTGAGATGCATCTCTAAACACAGTCCAGTTTAAAATCGATTTAACCATGCTTTCAGCTTCTCTTCAGCAACCCTGGAAATTGTAGATATGTTTGTTTATTTATGTATTTATCATTTTAAGAAACTATAAACTGCAAAGAATCCTCTATTAGCATCTTCAGAATGTTCCCCATCACATGCACAGTCGATAGCCTGTGGGCTGGCCCTCTGCCCATGCTAAAATCAGGATTTTTGCTTGGTTGCTAGGCAACGAGAGTGCAAGGGTTCCAAATGGCGTGGAATGCTACAGCTGCACCGGCAAAGAATGTTTGATCGACAACTCTGCCATAGTCAAGTGCTACGACTCCTTCCAGGGATGCTTCCATGGCAATGTTACAATGAAAGCAGGTAAAGTCTCATGCAGAACATCTAAGATGTCTGCTCTTCCCTTTGGCCAGCTTAGATTCAAGGCAGCCTCCCCAAGTTTAATTGGCTCCTGGGGTTTCTTATTGTTGATTATTAGAATTATTCAGATAGATGTGTGCTTGTGCGTGCGTGCCTGCAGTTGGTTTAGATGTAATACCTTTTTTTATCCTATGTACAATTCTGTATTTTTAAGGTTTTCAATCTTTCAAAAATGCCCAGATCAACTTTGGCTATTGGGCAGTATAGAAATGTAATCAATGCTTGAAATGAATGAATGAATGAATGTGGGCCTTGTGAAGTCTGGCAGGTAAAATGCTGGCTTTTGTTACCTGTAAGCAAAACTGTGCTCATGTTGCATTCTTTTGAACGATGTAAGGGGTGTGATAGAGTGGGGAAGAATGTGATTCTTGCCCCCTTGTTTAGGGGAGAGAGTTAAATTGGAGTGAGAATAAGGGACCTCATGATCAAATTGGCATGGGACATCAACTGGATGGATTTGGGCTGATGTTAGCACAGGTAACTTTGGCCCAGCACCATGAATCTCCTCCACTGTAGCCGTCTCCTTCTTTCCTCAAAACAAATTATGATGGAAGCAGCAGCGATGATAGGGAAACTGTCCAGAAGGAAGGCCCTCTTTTCTCCCAGTTATCTGCTGTGCTAAAATGACAGCTGTCCAGGTGCCAGGATCCCCTGGGATACATAGTTTCCATAGGGCACTTGACATTCATGCTAAGTATTCAGAGTTCTAGAAAACTACATTTCCTATTGTCCCCGGATCTTAGGATTCTGTCATAAGCATACTAGATGCCAGGGAAAAATGGAAGACCTGTTGTTGTTGTTGTTGTGAGTTTTGAAAGAAGAGGGCAGAGTTCAGGGCTCAGAGAACTCTGGGAGGCATTTGTATCCTCCAAATGACCTGGGGAAAAAACCCTTATTTTTTAATTGTTTGGAAAATCATTCCCTCTAATAGCAAACCTAGGTGGGTAAGAGCTGGCAGAAACTGAGCCAGCATGCTCAAGGGAACCATGAAGTTTGCAATAATATGTTTAAAATATATATTCAGCCTTTTCTAAAGCACTACGTTTACATTTATCTATCATATATTCATCTTTCACCCGCCTGGTTTTCTTTTTAAAGGAAAGGTTTTTAAACGGTTGTAAAATTGCTCTAGAGATTGCTACGAGAGGGTTTGTACCTATCTATGGTTGTCCACACCCAGCAGAACTGTTTTCCCCCAGAGCTTGAGCTAGAATGGAGCACTACCTTTAGATAGTCCTTCTCCAACATGGTGCCCATTGGATCATTGGCTGGAGATGATGAGGGTTGCAGTCTGATACATCAGAGAGCCACCAGATCAGGGATGGCTACTTTAGACTGAATACAATGAGAACACTTCCCAATTGAACCTATGACTCGCCATGTGTTATGACTGTCTTCACCCTGCTTTTCAACTTTTCCAGGCAACTTCTCACTGACCAGGCCTATCAAAGGCTGTGTCAAGGATGAGGAGTGCACTAAGATGACGAGAGGAAGTCCAGCCATCACCCTTACGGGTTCCTGTTGCTCTGGAAGCCTCTGCAACGTTGACCTCTCGAACAAAACACACTTCTCTGCCAAGATTCCTCGGCTCGCGATTCTGCCTAACAGTACTGCAGCCTCCACTACCTCCACTGCCACCACTGCAAAGGTTCCTGGCAGTGGGGCAGCCCCTTCTGTTGCCCACAAGCCAACTCGTTCCATTACTATGAGTCCACCGAAGCCTGATTACCCCGGCCACAACCACGACCATGACCACGATCATGACGAAATCAGCTCTGTGAGAGATGAAAAGCTGTTCAACGCTGTGCGAGTTGAAGAGCGAAAAAACCAACAAGCTCAGTTGCCCTATGGCCCAAAAGGGGCCTCAGCAGGCCTAGGTGGGTCAGCCCTGCTGGTCTTGATGCTGGCTGGGTTGCTCCTGTGAAGGAAAATTGAGGAAATAAAATGATATTGAACTGTCTCCCTTCCAATTACAACTTGCCGTCGTATTTTGATACAACTTTTCCCACTCTGATTAGGCTTCAGCCTACATATGTTAAGCACCATGTTTTGATACAAAAACTTTTGCTGTTAACTATGGTAAATGCCCTACATAATGC
This sequence comes from Elgaria multicarinata webbii, assembly GCF_023053635.1. Taxonomy (NCBI): domain Eukaryota; kingdom Metazoa; phylum Chordata; class Lepidosauria; order Squamata; family Anguidae; genus Elgaria; species Elgaria multicarinata. The sequence continues at coordinate 26,703,236 of NC_086183.1, forward strand.
CTTCTGCATATTGGAAGTGTGTTCTCATCAGACACTTCTCTTTGTCTTGCTTTTCTGGCAGTCATGTTGTAGCGCATGACCGGGAATGGTTAGAGCCTCCTGCCATCTTGTAAAGCAAAGTTCTGTGTTGCATTTTTATGCAGCAAAAGTCAGTTCAGCAATAATAAGCCTTCTTGTGTGCTCACTATCTAACATGAGCCCACTTGGCAGCAACACAATGGTAGCCAGTTTGTACTCATCGTTCTAGACTGAGTTTTCCTTGGGTCATTCTCAATATAGCTCACCACATACGTTTCTTCTCTTTGATGAGGTCCACTGCTCTCTCCTACTCTCCATCTGCATCAATCTACCGTGTTAGAGTTTTAAGAGAACTGTATTAACTAATGTAGGGTTTGGGGCTTTCATGGAATGACACAGGACTGCTAAGGTGGCCAGTCATATGCAAGCCTCATAAAAGATGGACTGATGGACCCACCCAATCAACTTGGAACCAATGAAAATCATCCTTCTTGTCTAGACTGTGAAGTGGACTGTTCCTTGGAGAGTATATATACTCATCCCTAACTCCTCCATCCCTTAGTATTTGAGTATTGATTGGGCAGGAAACTAGCCAGAGTGTGTGGTTGCTCTCTTTCCTAAGTCACTGCATTGCAGGGTAGCTAGCAAGCTGAATACTCTCACGCTTTCGTTCTGCAACAGGCTGGCTACTGATACTGCAGAAATCATTTAAGGTAGTCATCTAGAGCAAAGGGCCACTGGTTCCTCTTCCTTTTTTTCTAATAACATTTTGTCTTCCCAAGAGAGTCAGCGTTACAGAGACTAGGAAGCCCCGCATGCCTACTTGCCAACTTTTGACAGAGGTCAGGAACAAGACACACTTCTTTTAAGTCGAGCAAACAAAGGTGTGAAAGCCACCAAGTCCAAAGAAGAAGCTGTTTATGTAGGACCGAGTGACTTAGGCTGTAGCTAGACCTAAGGTTTATCCCAGGATTGTCCTGGGGTCAAACCTGTTCATCTAGGTGCCACACAGGGCATCCAGCGCTCAGGCAGGAATGAACCCTGGATGATCCTGGGATAAACCTTAGGTCTAGCTATGGCCTTAGTCCCATCAAAGCATTTTTGGAATGGTGAATTTCAAAATATGCCCAACATCCAGGAGGCAGAAGCTTGGGTTCAGTTTAAAGCTGAAACGTCAATATCTGCAAACATTATAAATGAATTTTGAAAATTAGATTTTGATCCTGAAATTTGACATTTTGAGTTCAAGAATCAAAATCTGAAGTTCAACAGTTGTAGCTTTTTCAGTACTCCAGTGTGTATATGCTGACTGGTTCAAGGGATGAATGAAATCGATCTAAAAATCACTCAGGTTTATTACAGTCAGATACTGTCAAATATTGACTATTATTATTGACTGGTCAAATACTGACAGCTACTACTACAGAATCTTCAGGTGCTGAATATTATCTATTAGCACACGCTGAGAATATTCACCTTCAAAATTTGTAGAGGGCAATTGTAAGGGCTGGAGTTCATTTAAGCTTGTCCAGTACTGTTCAGTCAAATCTTGAGGTGATGACGACGTGCCCAGGACCCATCAACAGAGCACCAGATCGTGGGCCAGACCATATGGTAGATCAAACTGGGTGACTCACCCCCACACACCTCCCACACCTGCCCTGCAAGAGTGGGGAGGGGGTACCACTTGGATTAGATGCCTCATAGAAGTGCTAATTCTAGGGAACATTAGAGGCCATTCAAGTTTGCTGTGAAGTCCTCAGAGCCTTTAAAAGCACTTTCTTACAGCTTTCCTAACCCACCTGTCTTCAAAGAAACCATGTCTCAGTGCAATGCAATGTCGAAGAACTATTTATACCTGCGCTCTTGGACTATATATATTTTCATGCTCTCACCAGGCCAATGCTCCTCTATGTGACACACATTGAATCCACTGGTGCCCCCATGCTCTGCAATACCACCTTTCCTGACCTCAGCTTCCCTTGGGGTCCTGAAGCAGACAAAATGGAGGATTCAGAGGCTTACATGTATCTGTTGCTCACCTGTAAATAGTTTCACATTTAACTCTTGCCAAGGCAGGAGATATCAGGGGAAGCCTGAGCTAAGGAGGTGTAGCAAATAAAGGGATTGCAATTTGGCTGAAGAAAGCCTCTATCTGCTTCTTTTTGTTCTCGCATTTTATTTATCATTATGGTGGTTGTTATCTGTGATCCACGTGCTTTACTGAATGACATAAAAAGGGAGGTCTCAGCCCCACAGAGTTTACCATCTAAAATAAAAAGGTGCTTTGGGTTAAAAACAACAACAACAGACCCAAACAGGAAGGAAAAGTAATAGAGTATTCAGTGGACACCTGGGACTTGTCTATATGCTTTAAATACCCCATCGGGGCTGCGCAGTTGCGCCCCATCGTTTATATGATGCAGCCACATCGGACTTTTTCTAAGTGTCAATTTGCTGTGACTCTTCCCACTGCTCTGATGTCACCAGACTTGGTACTGGAAAGAGAATAAAACTATGGTGTTCGATGAAGTAAATAAATGGTTTTAATAGTTTTCTTTCAAAAATAATCCAACAATTAAAAGAATAGTAAAAATTGTGTATTGGGAGCTCAACGTTCCGGACCCAAAGTGATCGTTCCTCAGGAGCTAGAAGTCAATACATCGAGGTATTAGAAAGCTGCACATATTCAATATTTTCACATTAAATATATATATCAACGTATCTTGAAAAAACTGGAACAACACCCATTGTTTGATGATTTATACCACAATATAGACCTGCCCTCATAGTTTTCATACTGAAACAGACTTTGAACATTATGCACATTGTGTGTATGGAGTTGTATATAATTTAAACATTATGCATTTATAACATGATTGAAAATTATCAAGTCCTTCAGACCTGGAATTTCTCCATATGGCTTTAATAGTTCTATGTAAATTCTTAATGCCTTCTTTTTTCTGTTTAAAAAAGTTTATGCTGCATGTCTTACTCATTAGATGTCAATACTGTTCTTAAACATTGTTAAAATCTACACCGACCTGTGTGTGGAGATTACTTCCATCTATTTACAAGTGAAAGGCAAGATAAAAGTTCTTAAAGTCTTCTCTGTTGCGCCATAGTGTGAATGCCTTCATTATCCATAGAAAGTCATACATGCTGCTCAGTAGGTTACAGCTTTTATCAGCCTTAATTGTGTAGGAGGAATCTTGGTGGTTTTGTAGAGGGCTAGAAAGAAGCATGATTCTGTTGAGATTTATGTCACAGAGACAGTGTGGTGTATCATTGTTAATAGAGCATAGATGTTTCCGCCTTCTTTGTATTGGTGGATTTGTCACATGAGAACTTCCATAGTCTGGCTGCGAAGACTACGGTTCCCAGGGTGTCTGAAGAAGCAGAACTGGGGAAGAGAGAGGAAAAGAGAACTGGGGCAGTTGAGTGGGGGAAGCCCAGCAAGGACTTGTGCAAATAAACAACATGTTGCAATCCTGCCTGCCTGACCTGATTTAAAAGTGCTGCTCTTATTTATAGGAATGTGTCTGGGTCAGTTCTCTTAGTCAGCCTTGACAATCATGTGTAGTTCTTTCTTCATTCTTTCTTTCATTCTTTCTTCCTTCCTTTTTTTCTCCCCAACCATGCACGCTCTCTCTCTCCTAGACAAAATGAGGAAGAAGATCCCACCACTGGATTGATGGGTAAGGGTCTCAATTTCCTGAATTTCATGAGCACAAATACTCGCCACCCCATGTTATCAGTGTCATTTTGATTCAGAGACATTGATTTTCCTTTTGTACTTTAAGTTGCCATCCTTCCCTCTAAGTTTCACCAATCTTCTTGAAATTTTCAGGGTATGTAAAACCAACATTTCTTTCTGGCACATGTAAATTTCAGCAAGATTGGGGAAACATTTTCCATTTCATGAATGTTACAATGACCCACCCCCCAATCACAGCTTTATAATGGTGGAATGCTGAATCTACTCACTGCCAATCTACTCAATCTCTCTCTCTCTCTCTCTCTCTCAAACTAAAGCAGCTTCTTTCCCCAACCTAGCACCCCACCCCAAACATGTTGAACTGCACCTCCCAATACATACTGGCTGGGCATGATGGGTGTTGCAGTTAGGGCAGCCACTTCAGAGTGATCGAAAAAAAGAGGAAACGTGTTGCCACAAAAGAGCACAACAATTAGTGTAAAGTTTGTATATGCTGATTCATATGAATAGATGCAAATGTTTTGATAGCATGATAATTTCTATAAAAACACAGCGCCTCTCACCATCCTGTCTGCGGCCCAGCTGCTAGCTGTGGAAGGCCAGCCGTTGGTATGTTTCTTTATCATTTAAACAAGAATTGGACAGGACATCCCTTCAACTAGGGGATGCCTTTAAATAGAAGACAGTCCTCTAGCTGCTCTCCAAATAGAGGACTGTCCTCTGTAAAAGAGGACTCGTGATTAACCTGATTGCAATTCAACACAACTGGGGAGGGGGGGTCTCAATGACCACCTTGGATGTAATCTCCGATGAGAGGGAGGGAATGAATGAATGAAATTTTTATTGCTAAAAGCGATAAGCCATCACAATTTAACATAGTTAGAAAAATAAAATACAAGTTAAAAGTGGAATAAAAATAAATAATTTAAAATAAAATAAAAAGATAAACAAAAATACAAGAATATAAAAATACAAAATCACATTTACATAAATTAAGAGCTCCACAGTGGGGAACCAGAACAACACATTTAAAAAGGGCAAAACCTCCAACTCCCCATTATAGGACTTGTAAATGGTCTTGATGCCTAGCTCTCAACTTACTTGCAGCCAAGGCAAATTTTGCAACCTGAGCAGTAATAAATGCATTATTGCCAGCCAGCAAGATACAGATTTGCTCAAGGGCCGATGGGAAGAGACAAAGACTGGGAGGGCGGTGGGGGTGGAAGGAAGAGGGGCCTGTTTTTCTACCACCCAATTGCACCTCACCCACCACAAACAAGTTGCTTTTAGCCATGTAGGGGAAAAGAAATGGGCATTTCCCTAACTTTTCTCTCGCTGGGCCAAAAAGCAGCTTGGGAAGGGCTGCTGATTTGGACCTGAAATGGAAGGCTGATGGAGTGGAAGGGGTTAAGATGATGCACAACCCCCACCCCGCTCCCCACGCCAATCTCCTGTTGCAGATTTCAGCCTGTCTGGCTGCCTTGAAGATAAAACAAGAGAAGAAAAGAAATAGTGAAGGAGGTGGAAAGGACACGTGATTAACATCATGGGTAATTTGAGCCTCAGGGGTGGGAGAGAGGGCTATTTTATCTATCTATGTTCAGGAGCAGGACCTAAGACTGCAAATAGTAAATTAAGCCACCATCTACACCTTTCACACAGGTCTATGCCTCTGTTTCCTCATTGCTAGAAACAACTGAGCAACCTCCTTGCTATTTTGGGCAGACCGTTGCTCCAACAGAGTCTGCAACATCCTTTTGTGAGGCCTCTCAACAGGGAAGCAAGGACCATCAATCTCAGGACCTGAAAGAGGAAGCGGGCACAGTGCCGCCCACATCCTGACCTACGAAGTGAGACGGAGCAACCAGACTTCCTTTTTCCTTCACCTGGAAAATATGGTTGTTGCTGTTATCTTGAGGGGACACGTACCCACTGTGGTCCAACTCTTTGGGGCACAGACTGTGCCAAAGCAATGCATGTTGGGAATACAGGCCTCCTGGCAGTTGACTTGGGAGCAACAATGCATTCTTGGAATTTCTGCAAGGAGTCCTGCCATATCAATAGGGTTGGGTGTTGGAAGCATGTGAGGCCATTTGGAAACAACCCTTCAGGATATTATTTCAGGGCTGTCTTGACTGTGCTCAATGCCAGTTTCTAGGCCCAGTTCAACATTTTAGTGCTGAGCTTTAAAGCCCTAAACAGCTTAGGGCCAATTGTGGCGTTACACCCCACAAGTCAGTTCCCTAATGTATGTCTGTATTGGTAATTCTGTGGGGGGTTTAGAATGTGGGCCTGAGTGGGTGGAGTTAGAATGTCTTGGGACGGGGAGGAGTGATATATAAGGGAATGACTGAGGGGATTGAGAGAGACTTTTTAGGTACTCTTAGCGTCTTTGGCACTCTCTGTGTGTTAGCTCTTGGTGTTTAGAGTACTTGGGTCTGGAGAATTTGAGGTTCAGTGTAGAGAGTGGTGTCTTTGGAGTGTGGTGTGCAATAGTTGATGTATATTAAGGAAAGGAAAGGAACCTCTCGTACAAGCACTGAGTCATTACCGACTCTTGGAGGGACGCCAGCTTTCGTTGACGTTTTCTTGGCAGGCCTTATAGCGGGGTGGTTTGCCGTTGCCTTCCCTGGCCATTATTACCTTTCCTCCAGCTAACTGGGTACTCATTTTACCGACCTCGGGAGGATGGAAGGCTGAGTTGACCCGAGCCAGCTACCTGAAACCAGCTTCCGCTGGGATCGAACTCAGGCCGTGGGGAGAGTTTCGGCTGCAGAAACTGCTGCTTTACTGCTCTGCGCCACACGAGGCTCTTCAATATTAAACAATACTGATAATAAAGAAAGCTCAAGAGTGATTGTGTGAGAGAAAGGAAAGCACGTATGTGAATGGCTGATTAAATTTTAATCATTTTGTTTTAACTACCACAAAAATCCCACGTGTCTGTTCGGCATTTATCATCTGAAGTTTATACATTTAGCACCCACTCTGACAATAATTCACCTCAGCACATATAATTCACAGTGCTTTAATTTATTATTGAAATCCTTCTCCATTTAACCCCTTTCTCCACATGGTTTAGAGGAAGGTGGTTTTTATTTCTCGCCTCAGGCGTATCAAGCGGTGGTGCTTGGCTTGAGCAGGAAGTAGCCGCGGCCAGGCCTGGTGTTCAGAGCCGGTGTCGTGGCACCAATCTACCTGAAGTAATGTCTTATCATAGAATCATAGAATAGTAGCGTTGTAAGGGGCCTATAAGGCCATCGAGTCCGTCAAGTTCTGTCATATGTTTCTGCCTGATTGCTAAAATCATCCAGGTGCTGTTGATGGGCAACTTCAAGTCCCATCTTCCACCCGATAGCTCTTTATCTTTATACCAGACCTGGGCTGGAAGGCCCTTCACACTGTGGATGCCTTCATAACAGAGGAGAGACCTCCTGCAATTCTTCTGTCTTCTAAAAGCAGACACATGGCGACTCTATGAAGCTCTGTGTTTTCAAAGAACCCACCAACTTCTTTTTTTCCACACCCATAGGACAGGGATCCCAAAACCTTTTGGGGCCCATGTAGTTATTGGCGGAAGTCTTAATTTGTGTGTTCTCAAAAAACAATGCTAGCTACAATTCTTTAATAGTGGAGAACAAAATGATGGATTTGTTTATTCCTAGAACAAGTATGAAACATTAATAGATAGGCTAAGAGCGGAGAGATAAATTAATATTATCAAGACCTCTTGGAGACTTCTTACTAACTGTCATCAGAAACCATAACTGTCTCAGAGAGAGCAGTTAGAACCAAGAAGCAAGTCTGAGGATCGCATTATGGGACACACATAGAATCTTCAGTTAAAGAGACACTAACATGTTGAAATAAACACTTCTCTAATTGATTAACTATCTGATTCTCTGCTTCACTCCTCCTTTATGACAGGCTGAGTTTCTTGCACACTCAATGCTAATTATATCTAATAGGCACATTCGGGAATTTGAGGAAGTGTTGTGGGCACCACCAGAAAATGGTGACCACGGCGGATATGAATATTCACATCATGGCTGCTGTGGGGACCTGGCTAGTCTAGGGTGACCATATGAAAAGGAGGACAGGGCTCCTGTACCTTTAATAGTTGCATAGAAAAGGAAAATTCAGCAGATGTCATTTGTATATATGGGGAACCTGGTGAAATTCTCTCTTTCATCACCACAGTTAAAGCTGCAGGAGCTATACTAGGGCGAGCAGATTTAAAAGAGGGCAGGGCATCTGCAGCTTTAACTGTTGTGATGAAGAGGAAATTTCCCCAGATTCCCCATATATACAAATGACACCTGCTGAAATTCCCTTTTCTATGCAACTGTTAAAGATACAGGAGCCCTGTCCTCCTTTTCATATGGTCACCCTAGGCTAGTCCAAAGTGAGCTAAAGAGGGTGGGGTAGGGAAATAGTGAGGCTAGAGGCTGGGAGGGAAGGTAAAACTACAATGCCAAAGTTGCAGAGGGGAGAGGAAGGCTAAAGGCAAGGAGTAGCCCTCCCTTTCCTATGGAACTCCCTGCCCCTGGAGGTCATGCAAGCACTGCGTTGTTTCCAGTGACTTGGTTGACCAGTCAAGGTTTCATTGGCACTCTGTTTTTAAAAAGAATATTTTTAATGTTGTGTTTTATTCTTTATATCGTCATCATTTTATCTCTTGTTGTTTACCGCTCTGGAATCTATTTAGATGTGGAGTGGTAGACAAATGTCGGAAATCAATGAGAGAGACAGAAGACTGCCTGTCCAAGTTTTTTATTGAATTTTATTTATTTATTTTTGAAGGGAGGGAAGAGCTTCAAGGGTGCAATTCACTTCCTGTCCCTTTCTTGGCAACGATAAGTGCTGCATTTTAGAATCCTGCCACAGGAAATTGCCTTATTCTAGGTCAGGTTTTTTGTTCATGTAGTCCAGTAATGCCAATTCGGACCCACAACGGCTCTCCAAAGGCCCCCTAAAAATATCAGTGATTGGTGAAGAGAAACATCAGACAGTGGTGAACAGCTCATTCCATAAACACAGCTGCTGCCGTGTGGAGGGATTTAAAAATAGCATTCATGAGACAACCATATTGTGGGAAGCGGCTCATAAACAGAGTGGGGTGTGTATCAGACTCTCCAGGGATTGAACTAAGAGGCTTGTGGTTTTAAGCTGAGACCATGCCTAGAAATGCTACTTGGCCCTGTACAGACTTAGCTTTCCAAGTCTTTTTCAGACTCGGAAAAGAATGAGCCCCTGTGATAGGTAGGCAATTAGAAGACTTTGGTCTGGTTGGACCTGATATATTCCTCCTAATCCCAGAAGCCTGGGCCAACAGAGCAATTTATTTATTTATTTATTTATTTATTTATTTATTATTTTTAGATTTATATACTGCCCCATAGCCAAAGCTCTCTGGGCAGTTTACAAAAGTTAAAAACAGTGAACATTAAAAAGTATACAAAATTTAAAACCATCAAAAACATAAAAACAACAGTATAAAAACAACGGTTTTTACTTGTTGCATATCAGCTAATTGGCTGAAGCAGCCTGACCTAGATCTGGATTTCGGTACAGCTGACAATGGTTCTGAGGAATAAAATGCATATGCTGCAATTACGCAGAAGGAAAGAAAAATATAGATATACAAATCCAACCTCATAAGACCCCAGTTTGCGTATCACAACAAGTCATCCATGGGTAAATTAACCCCTGGTGGGGCTTGATGCATGCCAGCTGCCATTTTGAATATGCCAGCCCCAGCCAGCATGCTTGTTGAGGTTTGTCATGTTGCGCGAACCCAAGCAGTAGGGGTTGTTTGGGTTACACAATCCTCAAATAACCCATGACTTGTTTTATGGTTATTTGTGGGTTGTCTCACCTTCAAACAACCCCTGCTGTGGCTGTCGGCTAGACCAAGAAGAGGTGGGCCCTTTGGAGGGGGAAAGCAATTTGCCGTTCTTCCGATATTCTGCCGCCTGATGTGCCCGCATCTGGCTGCTTCATGGTAAGGCCAGCCCTGCCCAGAGAACATAGAATCATAGAATAGTAGAGTTGGAAGGCTCCTAAAGGCCATCAAGTCCAACCCCCTGCTCAATGCAGGAATCCACCCTACAGCATACTTGACAGATGATTCTCCAGCTGCCTCTTAAATGCCTCTAGTGTGGGAGAGCCCACAAACTCCCTAGGTAACTGGTTCCAGTGTCGTACTGCTCTAACACTCAGGAAGTTTTTCCTCATGTCCAACTGGAATCTGACTTCCTGTAACTTGAGCCCATTAGTCTGTATCCTGCACTCTGGGATGATTGGGAAGAGATCCTGGTCCTCCTCTGTGTGACAACCTTTTAAGTATTTGAAGAGTGCTCCCATGTCTCCCCTCAATCTTCTCTTCTCCAGGCTAAACATGCCCAGTTGTTTCAGTCTCTCTTCATCGGGTTTTGTTTCCAGACCCCCGATCATCCTGGTTGCCCTCTGAACACGCTCCAGCTTGTCTACGTCCTTCATGAAGTGTGGTGCCAATAACTGGACGCAGGGACTGTCACTAATAAATAGGGACAGTAGGAGCAGAGTGGGAAAGGGTGGGGGTTCAGCTCCTTCTAGCCCATGACCAATGTTGGGCTGGGCTGGCTTGCCAAACCAAAAATCCCAGTCTCCAGTCCCCTTGTTCCACACTGCCCGATGAAAAATGAAGGCATGGGGGTAGATGTTCGGGCTTCAGTCGCTACTTACCAAAGGGGCTTGGAGCCCCACGTCAAGCAGCAGCTGAAGGAGCCTCTGTCCTGCTCCCCCACTTGCAGCTTCTCTCTCCAGAGGGAAAGATAGGTGGGCGGAGTGGAGATTTCAGATGATACTCTGAGCCCAACACCCTGGAACATCTGAAAGAACGTCCCCTCTCCATCCCTCTCTTCTGCAGGAGAAAGATGTGGTGGCGGGGCAGGCATCAGTGAATACCTGTGGAGGCTGGCAGCTCTGATATCAGTGGGGCAGTGAATCCACTCCGGGTTTCAATCAGAACCAGTCAGAACTCTAAAGGAGTACTCCTTTAGAGTTCTGATAGGTTCTGACTGAAACCCAGGGCAGATTCAATGCCCCACTGGCATCAGAGCCACCAGCCTCCACTGGCTGATGCAGCATTGAGCAGTGAGTCAAAGTCAGTGGCGGCCGATGGCTCCTATTTCAGCAGGGCAGTGAATCTGTTCTGGGTTTCTCCGTCAGAAGCACTCAGAACTCTAAAGGTGCTAGCCATAGTGCTGAAGCCATTGGGGGCTAGGGTTCAGCACTTTCGATAGCTCCTTTAGAGTTCTGACTGAAACCCGGATCGGATTCACTGCCCTGCTGAAATAGGAGCCACCAGCCTCCACTGGTGAAAGTGTTTCCCCTACCATGGGAGAGAGAGGTGAGGAGGGCATGGGCTGCAGCCAACGCTGGGTGGCCACAGTCATAGTGTTCCCCCTACTCTTGGAACCTGGGAAGGGGGCAGGCATCCTTGCTGGGAAGAACCTCACCCACATCTGCAGCTTCCAAACTGGGAGAAAGTGGCTGGCGTGGTGAGTATAATTGTTGCAGCTTGCCTGTAACTAGTACAAGCTGGATAAATCATGCCAGGCATTTTCTCTCGCTCTTTCTTTCCAAGTTGCAGGATAAATTATACAGAATAAGAGAAATCAGGCGAATTTGCATGATCAGATTGCAGAATCCAGCTTTTTCTTGTTGCAGACCTTGGAGGAATTTTAGCACTGTGGGCCTTCCAAGCCCTGCCTGTTATCTATCCTATCTGTGTCTTTTATTCATGGTCTCCACTACAAAGCAGCTCTCCCGCGAGATAAGGAATTCCTCTTGAGGACACGCAAATGGACATAATTATCTGTGCCCCATGAATCATTGCACCCTGCTCTAGGGGACTGATATCTTTATTCATGGCTTTCCTTTCAGCTTTGAAATCCATCTGTCCAATGACTTTGCATCCCTTGAGCAGTCTGAAGGGACTTCATGCTGCCCCCTCTCTCTAGGCAAAGCCACCTTCACCCACTCTGGTCCTTGGTGTTTTCCTATCTGCCGCACAAAATGAAATAACCCTCTCACCAAGTTCCTCTTTTCATCGGAAGCGCCTCTTTATTTTGGCCCCAGTCCAAGATCTCAGCCAGGCGGGGAAGGCAGGCAGCAATCACCGTATCTCCAGTTCCCCGTCGCAGGACTCCCAGGAAAGACAAGAGACCTGACTCCTACCGCCTCTGACAGGTAATGATTGTCCAGGATGATTCATCTCCTTGATGTTGGGTTGCCCATGAGGTCGCAAAGCATCGGTTCTGGTGGCCTCAAGCCTCCGAAAGAAGGGGAATGCGCTTTTGTCCATCTTGCGCGTGAGACTGATTCTCCTTGCAGTCTCTGCTCTGTTCTGGTTTGTGGCATCCCAGATTGCAAACTTGTCTGTGTTGCGGTTAGTATTGCAACCTGTGTCATTGTTTTGTGTCTGGGCTTGCACATGTTTCAGTGTGATTGCGGGGTGTGGCTGCTGAGGTGTGCTCAGATTTGAGAATATCTCGATTTCTCCTGTATGTGCCTTCCGCATTTTGTGAACTTGGGGAACAGAAGGCATAGCTCAGTGGCAGCCTGCGTCCATTATCCGCAAAAGGACCTGTCTCCATCTTTGCCATGTCTACCTAAAAAGGACCTTTGGTAGCAGGGTTGGCAAAGACCTCAGAGAGCCATGGGACATCAAAGGAGACCCACGTTTCCTGCTTTTCTCAAAAGTGGAGACACACCTTTTTCTGGGAAAAGGAACGTAAGAAAAACAGACATTTTCATTCTTCAAGCCTTCAAAAGTTTGCTTTTAGAGTGTAAGAGAGCAAGGAATGACACAATAGAATATTAGAATTGTAGTGGCGGAAGGAATTTCAAAGATCATATAGTCCAATCCCCTGCCAATGCAGGAAATTTACTGAGGCAGTATCCCAGATGTTTGGCTGTCCAACCTCTCCTGATAAACATCTAATAAAGTAGAATTCACCAATTTCTGAGGCAGACCGTCAATACCAGCAGGAATGTTGTTTCTAATATTTCACTGAAATCTCCTTTCTGGTAACGTGAACATTTTGATTCAGGGATCCCCAAACTTTTTGGACTTATGAACACATTTGGGGATTTGAGAAACTGCTGTGGGACCCACCACCAAATGTTTCATTAGCGGATTGGGGTTTTGGCATTTACCTGTTGCGTCTATGGATTTTAGGCTGTGTTTTATTCAGTAAAACCTTTTGTTTCATGTCTTTTGGACACTGCAATGTCTCTTTAAGAAGAGATTGTCTAATCCAGCTAATTCCTGGAGGTGCGATACAGCTAATGCTTCTTTTAAATGTAAATTGTGGCAATGTCCAGTAGGTGGTTGTTCTTTGCCTTGTTTTTTAATGGAAGTAGGTTATTTACACACATAAATTTTGTACTGGAACAGCCTTTGATATTCACTGATGTACATGCTCTGTTAAATTATTTACCTGCTTCATGGCAATGAACAAATGGTCAGTGTAAATGGATTCTCCATGTCCTTTTAACAGCTAAAAGACGGGTATTACAACACTGGAAGGGTAAACACTCGCCTCCTATAAAGAAATAGATTGAGGATCTTACAACGCTTTCAGTATTTGAACAGATGGCATATAACCACCTTCAAATGGACACTCATTTGAATATATGGTCCACTTTTGTTGAAGCCTATGTGTAATTGCTAGAAAATAGTGTGCATTTCATATGTATTCATTGCTATGGATATATATATGAATACAGGTACACATATTTTAAAAAATGGAGAAAATTCAAAGTTTTGTGGGTGCCCATAGATGCCATGCTGGAGACCCCTTCACGGGTACCATTGGAGTGCCATGTTGGGGTGCCATGTGGAGCAACAGAAAAGAGACTAGCACCATCATGTATGGCAGTGCTTCAAATATTTGAGGATGGCTCACATGGTGTCTCTTAATATTCTGTTTTCTTTGCTAAACATGCCCTTTTCCTTCCACCTTCACTCACAGGCCTCTCACCATCTTTCTCTCCAGAGAGCCCATCCACTGTATTTTTGTGTGATTTACTCCTTCTGGTAAGACTCCTGATTGGAAGGAGGCAAGCCCAGTCTAGTGATTCATGCAGAGAAACAACAGGCAGGATCATAGAATCATAGAATAGCAGAGTTGGAAGGGGCTTACAAGGCCACCGAGTCCAACCCCCTGCTCCATGCAGGAATCCACCCTAAAGCATCCCTGACAGATGGTTGTCCAGCTGCCTCTTGAATGCCTCTAGTGTGGGAGAGCCTACAACCTCCCTAGGTAACTGGTTTCATTGTCGTACTGCTCTAACAGTCAGGAAGTTCCTCCTGATGTCTGGCTTCCTGTAACTTGAGCCCATTGGGCAGTTCTGGGTTTTCTACACATGGGGAATGATTGAATGCTCCAATCACAGCCACTGGAGGGAGAGGACAGAAGAATGACATAAACCCCAGTGTAGGCTCCTAAGAAGAGGGAGAGGTCAGAGTAGTGAAACACGCAGAGATGCAGTGGGCAGCCATCTTCATAGGTGGGTACTTTGGGATCACAGGAGCCTTTGGCTATTTAACGTCTGCCTCAAGCACCTGATGTTGATGGGCTTGCAAATTCCAAGCTTGCGTATTTCTGGGCTTACAAATGAGAGGGCATTATGAGATCAGTATTGCAACCTTCAAGTTCCTCTTCAACTCAGAGTTCCAGGCTGGTGCTGCGGAGGCAGCAAGCCGTAGCAAGAGAGAGGGAAGGAGGGAGAGGTCTCTCGTCCACGTCCTGCTTCCACGTCCTGCTTTTCAGCACATGGAGCCCGCAAGCAGCTCCTGGCAAATGGAGAAGGGCTCCAGGTGATGGAGAGGGGAGAGATGGCGACCATGACATGCCTCAAAGCATCATCCCATGAAGGAGGTTGGGAGGGAGGTTGGGTGGGAAGAGATTTGGGGGCTCCTGAGTGTAAAGAGTGGGCTCTAACCATTTGGATTGGCTCAAAAAGAAGCCTGGCTGTTATCCCTTTAAAAAAAATTAAAAAGAAAGGGAAAGAGTTAGCTTGTACCTGAGCCAATTTGAATTGAGCTTGGAGAGAGTTCACAAGCCGTTTGTTTATATTGAATGTTGAAAGGATTGGGTTGGGACATGTATGTGTGTTTCCGCCTCTCCCTTCTTCCCATAATTTGGCTCGATTATTATTATTTAATTAACCAGCCTTCCCCAACCTGGTGACCTCCATGGAGGCTGGGAATGGAGAGAGGTTGGCCACTGTGTGAACAGAGTGCTGGACTAGATGGACTCTTGGTCTGATCCAACATGGCTCTTCTTGTGTTCTTATCTGACTTTGTATTTCTCCCTCTTTCGAAGGTTCCATCATGGAGGTTAATGTCACTGCCTTGGGGCCCACCATGTCCTCGTTGTTCTCCCCCAAAACCAACATAAGCAGCATTATGGACACAATCCAGGTCTTCTTCTACAGCATAGTTTTTCTCCTCGGTTCACTCGGCAACGGAGCCGTGATCTGGGTCACGGCTCCCCAAACCACACGTGCTGTCAATTGCGTTTTTTTCTTCCACCTAGCCTTGGCCGACTTCCTGTTCTCAGTGAGTCGAATCGTGCCCCTGCTGAAGAACGCTTTCTACAAAGGATGGCCCTTTGGGAGCTTCCTGTGCCAAGCCACCAGCTTCATCAAGTACCTCAACATGTTCTGCAGCGTCTTCCTCTTGGCCGCCATCAGCTTGGACCGGGCAGCCTCCGTGGTCTACCCGGTTTGGTCCAAAAACCGTCGTGGGCCCCGCTTGGCCTGGTTGGCGGCCCTTGGTGCCTGGGCCATGGCGGTGGCCACCAGCCTCCCTTTCTACGTTTACCGTAATGTAGTCGTGGATAAGGATAACAAAACCAAATGCTCCCTCACGCTAGGGGATGGCGACAAGATGGCAAAGCTGGCCTTGTATCTGCTGAGGTTGGTGTGTGGATTCCTGGCTCCCTTTGCCGTCATTGTGATCTGCTATGGGGTCATCACTGTGATGCTGAGGAGAAGGCGGACCACTTTCCGCTCCAAGAAGCCCTTCAAGGTCATATTGGCCATTGTGGTCACATTCTTTCTCTGCTGGGCCCCGTACCATCTCTTTCTCCTCCTCAAATTGGCAGGGGTGAAGGGACAGGCCATTTCCGTGGGCCTCCCTCTCACTTCCTCTCTGGCCTACCTCAACAGCTGTGCCAACCCCATCCTTTACTTCTTCATGGGGCTAGACTTCCACAGAAAGCTGGGCCGTTTCAGCCTGGCGGTGGCCTTCAGGAAAACCTTGCTCGAAGACAGTGGCTACTCATTCCACAGGCCAAGCAGACACACGAGAGAAGCCGCCTCTTCTCTGGATGCCCTGGAGCGCACCTCATAGGATGCTTTCAACAACCTCACGGTCCTAGAGGCCTATTGGCTAGTGAGGCCTACGTGTAGTAGTTGCTAAAATAGTATGTATCTAGCGCAGCTTTCTCCAACCTGGCACCTGCCAGATTTCTTGGACTACAACTCCTATCATCCCCAGTTAGCACAGGTTACGGCAACATATTGTTGCATGCTCCTCATGTCCTAGAGCTGTGAGATATTCCAGGGACAGAAGGCGCTACCTGCATGAGATTTCCTTCGGATAACAGAGTGGACTAGAGACTTAAGGTTTCTTTGTAATATATGATTTATTTACAAATATCTAAGCAGAATGTAAGCTGGGGGCAAAGAGCAGGCACTCGTACAAGGCAGCTGATCTGCTTCCCAATCTCAGATCCCCAAATAGAGGCATTAATGGCTGGCCTAGCCTGAGACAATGCAGTGGAAGCTGGTGACTCCGATGTCAGTGGGGCACCACAATTACCAGCCTTCCCCAACCATACAGTCTGGGAAAGGTGAGAGCTTCAGCCCAACGTATCTGGTGGAAACATCTGGTTGGGAAAAGCTAATCTAGAGCCATGCAGATCCTGTGAATACCTTCTTTCAGTGGGGGCTGGTGGCTCCGATATCAGTGGGGCAGTGAGTTCACTCAAGGTTTCAGTCAGAACTCTAAAGGAACTATCCAAGGTGTGGAAGCACCTTGGGCAGCTCCTTTAGAGTTCTGACGAAACCCTGAGCAGATTCACCACCCTGCTTACATCAGAGCCACCAGCCTCCACTGGGACAAGGGGAACTGTAGTCATAGGAATGTAGGAAGCTGCCTGATACTGAGTCAGATCCTGGCTCCATGCAGCCCAGTATTGTCGACACTGACTGGCAGCAACGGCTCTCCAGCGTTTCAGGCAGGTGTTTTCCTTGCCCTCCCTGAGGATGCCAGAGATCGAACCTGAGACCTTCTGCCTGCAAAGCGTGAACTCTGCCTCTGAGCTACAACTCCCTCTGCACCTCTGGAGGGTGCCAGGTTGGAGGGTCCTGATCCATCATGTTCATTAGCGGTGAAATGTGGAGCCAGCCATTTCCGTCCCCAGATCTGGAGGGGAGTGAAATTTGACCATGTGTTACACGGTGATATAGTCTGGGAGATTTTTTACATAATAGATAACCCGTTGTATTGGAAGAGGGCAAGATGTCTTTAAGTCCTGCGTGTCGTTCGCTCCTAAAGGGAATGTGGAGTGATCAGAGGAAGGGAGGCCACCAGGACTCTCCGATGGAATGGAGTGAGGCCAAGGGGAACTTCCTTTCTGAAGTTCAGCCTTTCAAAACTGGAAAGCCAAGACTATTGCCACCCATGGGGGAACTGTATCACATAGGAGAGCCAGTGTGGCCTAGTGGTTAGAGTGCAGGACTAGGACTCTGGAGACCCGATTTCTAGTCCCCCTACTCAGCCATGAAGCTCACTGGGTGCCTTTGGGACAGTCACTGACGCTGAGCCTAACCTACCTCGCAGGGTTGTTGTGAGGATAAAACAGAGAGCAGCAGGAGGCGCATGTAAGCCACCCTGGATTCCTTGCAAGAGGAAAAAAGGCAGAATATAAAGGTAAAAATAAATAAATAAATAAATGTTGTACGTTCCACTTTTCTGAGCTGTGAGCTGTTCCAGGGATTAGCTTCGTTTGGATGAAGAAGAGGAGCAGAGTCTTTAGATGTTTTTGTAATATATGCTTAATTTTCAAATATATCAACAGAACATAAATGGGACTCGTACAAGGCAGTGGACCTGCTTCTCTATATCAAGTACTCATTGCAGGGTTGCTTCAGAAAACTCACTGCTCTTTCTCTGTCTGCACCTTATAGTCAACTTCGCCAGCCTTTGATGAGCATCTCCATCAGAAACAGAGATTGAATGTTAGACTCAGGTGGTCATATCGGGGCGGGGGTGCTCTTTAGATGGTAAGGGCCTGGTTCGCACATAACACCCTAGAGAATGGGTTGAGTAAGGGTTGTTGTCGAATTGTGGGTTGTTGTTACATGCAAACCCTGCACTATGGTTTAATTATAGGTCATCAACAAACCAGGAAGGGAATGCATGATTTGTTGTTGCATTGCGAATTCTTGTGTTGTTCGCTTTAGGGATGACATTGCAGGAGAAAGAATTTTAAGGGTTGATGCCAAATGTTGTTGTTTTTTCTGACCTGGTTTCAAAGTGCCCTGCTGGAGATTTGCTACAAGTTCTCAGTGGGTGGGCTATTCTGAAAGCAGCAGTAACGAGAAGGACATGTTTGAGTAGTCTTATGCCAAAAGCCACTGTGACCCAAGAAGGTGTTATTGGGGGACCAAATATAACCTCTTTTAAGCTAGTCAAGCCTTATTTGATTTTTTAAAAATGTTTGAATTCAGTGGCAGGGCAGGAAAAAACAGCAATGCAGTGGTGATCTATATGTATGAACAAGTTGGTGTTTGCTCTTGCTTTGAAAAATGGATACAGGGGTCTGTGGAGGCTCCCAAGAAAAGGTTTGGCTGATGCAGAGCCCTAGGTAATGGAATCAGTTACCTAGGGAGGTCGTTGGCTCTCCCACACTAGAGGCATTCAAGATGCAGCTGGACAACCATCTGTCAGGGATGCTTTAGGGTGGATTCCTGCATTGAGCAGGGATGCTTTAGGGTTGGACTCAATGGCCTTGTAGGCCTCTTCCAACTCTGCTATTCTATGATTCTATGATCTCTTGTAATTTTGGCTTGTTTCTTTTCCTGCAGCTAGTGATATACTGAAGTCACAGTTCGCAGGATCTCAGTGCCTCATATAGATAGATTAGTAGTGCCAAGGACATCATCTCTCTCTCTCTCTCTCTCTCTCTCTCTCACACACACACACACACACACACACACACACACACACACATCCTAAGACTTCCTGTTCCCTCTGAGATAAGCTACAGTCTGCACTGTAGCTGCAGGGAAATGGATTTCCCAGCAGTAATGCAGTGTTGCCTATTGTAATGCAAAGTATTTTGGGATGGCTCGGTCTTGAAGATGAAGGCTGGTTTGTTGATATAAATCAACACAACTGCCTGAATGTACTTCAGAATTTACCACTACACCACTAGTTGCAATTGTTCGGTCATGGGTTCTTCTTTGTTTTTACTAGCCTGCTAAGTGGCTAGTAGCCTGTTGTTCCAAGCTGGTCGCTGAAGAGGGAGGTTCTCCTCCTCCAGAGCCAGCATGGGAATGCCCTCAGCCAAATCACAGCCTGCCATGTAGCCTTCTAAAAACAATACTTGCTAAATGTTCTTGCTAAATGTCCTTCAATCCCCACCCCCACCCCTTCCTCAACTATGAGACTCCTCTGGCCTCCTGCTTACTTAACAGCTACTTTCTGCCCTTCTCCTCCTAGTCCTGCGTGTCTTGATCCAAAGCAGATTTAAGGAACTGCTGCTCCGAAGGAAGGATTTTTTTAAAAAAATTCAAAAGTACCTCTAAGATCACTGCAAAATCCATTCAATAAATTAGTCATAAAATGGGCCTCCTCCTAATCCTATGATTGAAAAAAAAAGTTACACAAAAGGAACACGCCTCTCCCAAGGATTAAGCGATGATCTTTCTCAACGTTTCCTATAGCTCCAAACGAGTTATTCATTTGGCTTTGCAGCCCAGACTGTCGCCACTGCTGCCCTTAATCATGATTTCAAATGCCTCAGTTTCTGAGCTGTTTTGTCATAAGTGGTGCCGTCTCACGCAACACAGCAACTGGCTACCTGAGAGAAATTACCACTGGCCTCACACCAGAAATACAATCATAAGCAAAAGGGGAAGAGAGAGGATGGCTTTTCCCCAACGTTAAAAGTCAAGTGAATATATGTATTATATTTACACCCTGTCTTTCCTCCAAGGACCACCAGGGGGGGAGGTGGCAGAGAAGGTACATCTCCAGATGTTTTGGACTTCCAAGTCCCAGAAGCTCCTGCCAGCATGGCCGATGATCAAGAATCCTGAGAGCTGAAGTTCAAAACGTTGTTGTTGTTCTTGTTAAACATATGGAGATCTACCTACTGCCCACCCCTGGTGTGCATGGTTCCCACACTCATTTATCCTCACAACAACTCTGCAAAGTAGGTTAGGCTGTGCAAGATAGTGATATGCCCAAAGTCACCCATTGAGCTATGAGGCTGAGTGGCAATTTGAACCTGGGTCTAAGGATGGGCAAACTCACCCGAGATGCGTTCGTGCTCTGTTTGCTGGATTCAAGTTGGTTGCCGAATACTGGCATGCATTTAGGTGAGCTGCCAGATAATAATAATATATTTATTTCTTACCTGCCTCTCCCTCTGGATCGAGGTGGGGAACATCACCAAATACAAAACACCATAAATTGATTAAAAACATATAAAAATATCACATTATTAAAAGGCATCTTAAAATCCAACTGGTTAGGCCTGCCGGAAGAGTTCAGAAGATCCACAGACACCCAGTGACAGCCTCCTCCACTTCCTCCTCCTCCTTCTTCTTTCATGATTTGCAATTTGCGTAAATTCACGATTGGGAATATTTATGAAAATCGTGATTTGCACAAAATTGCAGCCATTAATAGCACAATTTGCATAAAAATGCAGGCATAAAGGAGCATTTATGCCTGCAGTTTTGTGCAAATCGCAATTTCTAGAAATATTCCCAACGGCGAATTTGCACAAATCATGATTTACACACACACAGGGAACCCGCGAGCTTATTTCATTTTTAGCACTAACATGGGCAAATGAAGCAGGAGATGCACGGGAGGCTGACGCTGTCATCAGAATGACCCACAAACATCTGTGAGCGGCCAGTAATGAGTGTGCTATAAAACACTCATTTAAAGAAGCTTAGGGAGGAGGGGCAGGGGCAGGGGCATCAGTGGTGGGATGCCTATTGGGATTTGGATTTCAATACATGCCCAATAATGCTGACCCTGACTGTGCTAAGTAGAAGTGTTGTCACGGGAACAACTGGAAATTTAATTTAGTGGGTACCATAACAGTCTCCAGACAGTGTCTGGCATAGTTCCAGGCACATGCAGACAAGCTGGATTCCACAGAAAGATGTTTACAGGGAGAAAGGCAGCTTAATAATTAGGCTCAGGTCAAGGGGGCAGAGAAGTGTGGCTGTGGGTTAGATTGAAGGATACTGGCAGAGTTGTGGGGCAGCCACATGTCTGGAGGGAGAAGTGTTTTAGCAGCGAGTGGCATTTTCACAGAAAGAGGAAGAAACTGTGACATTCAGATCTGTTTTCATGTCGAAGGTTTATACAATAAATAGGCTACAATTTTATACAGGGTTTCGCCTTTAAACAGTGTTCCCAGGTATTAAGAAAAAAGAAGACCCAAAGTTCACAATAAATATAAGGAGATCGAAACAGCATGCACCGGTATCTCACCGTTCTGCTTAGTGAGTGCTGTAGAAGTTTTACCTCACATATTAAGAACGTCTTCCGTAATCTAGACAAGCTTATGTCAAGGCACTGTGGCAAAGCACTATGGGAAAAGCTTCACGTGGTGGCTAAGGTCTAAATCAGAGGCACGTTTTGAAATCAGATCTGCCCTGAATGCTCACAATCAGGACCAAGTCTCATCTAGCCGGGGATAATTTAAGCCGTGACATCTTCCAATTGGCGAGAGTCTGTTGCTGCTAGACTACTTTAGAATCTTTTCTCCTGTGTGTCATGAAAATTCTGGCCAGCTCATGAGTTAAAATTCATTTGAAGTCTTCCCTTCTCTCCAAATGGCCTGTTTTCTTTGGCAGATGCTGTCCAAGAGACACACATTCCAGAGGAATTAGTTGCTTTAATTATTTGAAACTGAATTCGCACATTACAGAACTGGCTGGAGTTCACATCAACAGTTTCTATCAGCCAAGACATTGTCCCAAGTCTTCTCGGATGGAGGGAATTTTCAGAATCCCCCTTTGAATTGATCCATTAAAAAGCACCACCATCACTATTCAGGCAAATGGTATAAATAAACAGGCATTGTCAACAGCTCTATGTATTGATCAGCTCCGTTTGGTACTGTTGATCCAAAAATCGGATGAATCACACATCAACACATCCTTCCGACCAAACATAAACTTATTCAGCCTCTTCCATTGGCTATCTTGACGCCAGGCTCTTCCCCAGGGAAGAGCCATAATTTATACAAGGAAGCTCCTCAGGCCGAAATGCTAGGTCCATAGTCAAGCGCGAGGAGTCAAATCCATAGTGAATTTTCCCATCAATAGCGAACGTTCTCTTCAGCTGCCGTGACAATAGCATCCATCCAGATGCGCATAGCCTCCGGGCTGGGCGCTACCATGCAGAAGAGACGGTCATAGGTCTTGACACAAAAAGTCATCTTGGGGCTGGGGCTCTAGCAAAGAGGAGCAACGAAGGAATAATAATGAAAATAATGAAGTCGTACTAGCAACTAATGCATTGTTTCATAAAGAAGTGATAATGGCAGATACAAAGATTAATCACGTTACATCCTTCTTAAATCCTGCTTTTCCTCCAAGGAAACGAGGGCAGTGTATGCAGTTCCTTCCATGCCCACACTTCATTTTATCCTCACTTCAACTCTCTGGGACAGCCTAGGCTCAGAGAGAGCGGAGGAACCATAGCTTCGTGGCAGAGCGCATGCTTCGCAGAGGTAAAATCGCAAGTTCGATTCCTGGCATGTCCATTTTTATAAAAAGGATCAAGTAGCAGGTGATGGGAAAGCATTTCTACCTGAGACCCTGGAGAGCGGCTGCCAGTCAAAGTGAGCAATACTGGCTTAGAGGCACCAATAGCCTGACTGCCTGAGATGGCCTTTGATGGACCAATGGCTTCCTCTGTTCCTCTAAAAACTGGTCCATGGGCCATGGCTGGGCCCAGGGCCCAAGCTCCAAACAAATGACAAGCATCTTATCACAGGCCTGTACAACGACCGACTCATGAAGCCAAATGCACCCTCTAGCCATGTCTTGTGGCCTGACAGGGGTTTGAACTCCTGTGCTCCCAAATATTTGCAGTCTCAGCAGCACCATGTAGTTTATTGAGCCCTTGCTGGGCTGCACTCAGCTTGCCGGGTTGAAACTGGGGCAGGTTGGCATACTGGGCAGACCAGTCTTCTCCAAACTGGTGCCCTCCCAATAGGTTTGACAACTCCTATCACCCCAGCCAGAAGCCGTACTGCCTGGGAGTGATGAGAGCTGCGGTCCAAGACATTTGGAGGGCAACAGGTTGGGGAAGGCTAGAGTGGAGCTACATATACCAAGTGGCCCTGGGTACGTCACCACCTCTCAACCTAACCTTCCTCACAGGGCTGTAATGAGGTTGAACAGCAGCACTCTAGACTCTTTGATGGAAGAGTGGGAGACAAATGTAGAATTTGGCCACTCTGCACAGGAACCAATAGATGCTGGAGGCCCAACCAGTTTGGGATATGCCGCTGCTCAATCCAACCGACTCCCCCGTCCCTGATCTGTTTGCATGATGGGAATTTCATGCCAAACGTTGCTTTAAGAGGTCCCCACCCTTGGTACCTTGAAAGCGCTGCGGAGGTGATCGTAGTAAACTTCTTCAATGGCCTGGAAGTAAATCACTCCCTTAAGCTTGGTCTCCTCCTTGTCTGGAACGACAAAGAATCAGAGGAACATATTAGTACATTGTGGGGGGGGGGGAAGAGAAGATGAGAGACCTGTGCTTCTTAGATGAATAGTTCTGACTCCATTACAAAAATCCACACAATCCAGACACGGACAGCAGCAACACAGAATTGCATGTAGGATGCAATGTCTCAGGACGTTGAAAAAATGCAGAAAGTAGTATTGGGGCACAGGATTCATCTTTTGGGGTATCTGGCCTTTTCTTTTTACCTTTTTTGTTAAAAGCAGGTTTCTATGCTTTATGGATGCAGAGAAAGTTAATCCCTGAGGTTTGAAAGTCAAAGCCTGCTGAAAATTCAGGAGCCAGGGAGACGTGTCCGAATAAGATTTCCACTGCCTTTCATAGCTCATTGCTTCTCCCCACGATTAGCAATTTCAGAAGAAATTATGCAAATGAGTAAGGAATATGCAAATGTACTTGTTGTCTGATTTATATGGATCAGAGAATTGAGCTTCTATTGGCACAGAATTTGTAACCTTTTTCAAAGGATATTTGACAATTTGGCCATGCAATTCATACACATTTTGGTGTTTTGCTTATTACATCCCTTTTTCTTACTCCTGGAAGAGTGAGCATTTCCACCCTCAGTAGCAGAAAGTGGGAGTAACCTCCTGGGAGAAGTGGTAGCGTGTGAACTCTCTCACACACACACACTTTCTCTCACTTACTCACCTGCATAATATGCCAGGACACGTTTCTGGCGATCGAAGGTGAACCAGCGTTTCTTCCACGTCTTGATCCTGCCACCCATCTTGACCAAGTAGCCTTTGCAGGACTTGCTGGTTACCCGCACATGCGGGCAGATGTCCACGCTGTGTCCTGATGCCTCCAGGTGTTTGCGAAGGTCGAATACAGCTGGTTTTGGCTCCTGGATTTCCACTGAGTTGGGGTTCTGTAGGACAACACCAGGGCAAAGCTTAAATTCGGAAGTGTGTCTGTTGGCAAGAAGGATTCCCATTCTAGGGGCTGCCACCCTGGAGCATGGGGCAACTGGCATTCATACACCTCTCACTGTTGGAAATCCTGCCATCATGCCATGGTTGATGGGGATGCCCATGTGACCAACAAAGGCTGTGCGCCCTTGCATGCCTTGTTTCTTGCTTTTTGTGCAATGATGCCCTAGGTATCTTCTATCTTCAAGAAGATAGAGGGGTGGAGGTACAGGCCTATCCCTGCACTGTTAGCTTTGTATTGTAATTCTACCCCAAGAGTGCAAGCAGCAGCCGTGAGGATGAGGCCCCTCAATCCAGCTGCTTCTGAGGGTCACCGTGAGCAGGAAAATGAAAGCTTTCTAGGCCTGGATCTCAAACAAATGATACATGTACAAATGATATCTCATAGCTGCAGAGGCAGCCAGGTCACTGACTTACATCTGCAAAATGGGAGTATGAAGGAGTGAGCAATTCATATGCAATGATCACATTCTGCAAGCACAGAAGGAATTTGGCATCCTGAGAATCTCAAGGTAACGCCATTTTCCTGGGTTCATACAGTAGCAGTTTCCTGGGCCTGGGTTCATACAGTAGTAGATGAGGGGGAAAGAGGCTGAGCTCAAACTAGTGTGCTGAATCTCCAGTCTACTGATACCCCTGTTTCCTGGAAGGGAATTTGTCTAACTCCCTTTTAAAGCCATCCAGATTGTTGGCCATCTACACTTGCTTTGTGTGTAATATGACAGCAAAAGCTTACTAGATCTAATAGCCCATTGGAAAAAAAAACCCTGTTCAGAGGCAATATATCTGTGAATATATTCATAGGACAAGGCTGTTGCCTTTGAGCCCTCCTCCTGGGCTTCCTGGAGAGGTCTGCTGGCCACTGCAGCTTTGATATTCCTGAGATAATTAAGAAGTCCTCCTACCTTGGTTGATGGGGGCAACTCCATGCGTCTCGTCTCTTCCGCTGCTTTCTTGGCCTCCTGCAAGGAAACAAGGTTGAGAAAAGTCTGCTGTGGTGAGTTGGGCAATAGACCACAAGGTCCCAGCAGCTGCAGACATACCCCTCCTCCAGAAAAACTCAAACGCACACCACACAAGCCCCAATCCCGTCCCCTCCCACTCTTTGGAGCCAACTTAGATTACTCCCACAGAGTTGTTCACATGAATGCAGGTCAGGCAAAGAGCTGACATAATGAAACTTGCAACTTCCTTGTTCCAGAAGGCACATGAGAGGCAGATGAGAAAGAGGGTTATTCTGGGTTAGAGCAAAAGAGAGGGATAGGAGTTTGGAGGACTTCATGGAGGATAAGGCTATTAATGACCACTAGTCATGTAGGCAAGATCGTTTGTCCAGCGTAAAAGTGTGGGAAGGGGATATTCATCAACTTTCAGGGGCCAAGAAAAAGTTTAACAAAAATTTTGGTTTGATCTTAAATACAAAGTACTCAGGCTATCAACCAGTCGTTGTTGTTTTAAATCAATTCACTCTCTATCTTTTGAGGAATGACTCAACCAGTTACATATAACATTATTTGCATATTACAAAAAAACCCATACACATCCTTTTGGCTGTTCCTAAAGCAAGGGTCAGGAACATGTGGTCCTCTAGAAGTTGGACTGCAAACCCCATCATCTCTCACAAATGGCTATGTTGGCTAGGGCTGATAGGAGTTGCAGTCCAACAACATCTGGAGAGCCACACGTTCCTCACCCGACTTAGAGGCCTTTAGCAATGGCCTAACCACATTCCTGGGACAGAATGCCCCTGGGAAAGATGCTACATCATGGCGGAAACAAGATGGCTGCTACATTGGTTGCACTCCTCTCCCTAAAAATGTAGCTTGGATGTTTACTTCAGCACTAGAAAATGCCTGTATGTTTCTCCATATAAGACAATGAGTAGGTTTCAGGAGAGACACAGTTGAGATTGGAAAACTGGCATGTGGGAGAAAGACTTAAAAAAAACCTCTCCACCTCCATGCCTCAATGAGATTCAGGGGTCCCTCAATTCCTTCTATTTTTTAAAAAAATGTGGGAGATCTATATTGCAAGTAGTTTGGAGCTTATTCCTCACACTTTGGAGAGAGGTCGGTGATGGGTCAGGGGGAAGCGTCTTGCAGATCGTTCATATGGAAAGTAGTTTATGTTTATAAACACAGAACCAATATAGTTTATTCTGAAACCAAGGATCCTGGACTTGAGATTATTTTCCTTTTGAACTTGGCTTCTCACCCTTTCCTGCAGCAGCCGTTCTCTCTCGGCCATGGCCTCCCGCACTCTCCGCTCCATCTCAGCCAACTTAGTGACGCAGTTCCCGAGGCTGTCGAGAGACACATCTGGTTAGTGTCAATGCTAGTGGATACATGGAGGAGCAGAGTGAGAGGAAGCAGATCTGATCTGGGAGAACCATGATTCACAGAATATTAGAGTCGGAGGGGACCTTGGAGGGCATCTAGTCCAAACCCCTGCTGAATGCAGAAATCTTTCAGCTACAGCACCCCTGACTACAGTATTTCTTCGATTCTAAGATGCACTTTTCCCCCATATAAACATCTCTAAAAATGGAGTGCGTCTTAGAATCGCTGGTGCGTTTATTATTTCTTAGAATCAAGGCTTTTTTTTCTATTGGTGGTACTGAAATTAGTGTGCATCTTACAATTGATGGTCTCTTAGAATCGAAGAAATATGGTAATAGCCATGCAGCCTCTGCTGAAATACCTCCAGAGATGAAGAGCCCATCACCTCCTTAGGCAGACTGTTCCATTATCAAACGTTTTACCATTAGGAAGTTTCTCCTACTGTTAACCAAAGTCTACTTCCTTGCAATTTCCACCCATTAGTTCTAACCCTGCCCTGTGGAGAAGCAGAGAACCAGTCTGCTCCACCTTCTGTGCAATAATTCTTCAGACATCTGAAGACTCAATTTTCTCTTCTCCAGGCTAAAGATACCCATCTTTTTCAACTGATCCTCATAGGACTTGGTTTCCAGACCACTCAGGATCCCAGTCACCCTTCTCTGTACAACTCCAGTTTGTCAATGTCCTACTTATATTGTGGTACCCAGAAATGGACACAGTATTCCAGTTATGACCTGGATGCTGTGCTTCTGTTAATGCAATCTAAGATTGTGTTAGCTTTTTTAGTGTCCTGGTCTAATCATTACTTCACGCTGTGAGCCACCAAAGAGAACGCAATCCATCATCTATTCAAGATGGCCCACCAGAGGCCTGATAAAATGTCCTAGTTTTGCAACTTGCCTGAACTTGAAAAAATCAGGGGTTGGGTGGCTGCTGGTTCCTAGCACCTAGTAGGCTACAGTTCATGGTCGATGGGCAAAAAATGCCTTGTGGCTGCTAGACAACTAGAGGACATGAGATAATTGGAGATGGCTTCCTGGGGTTGCCCGGTAACCAAAAGGTGCTTGCTCTTCCCCCATATTCCCAGGCCAATAAAACCTCCAGGCCGGGACTTCAGCAAGTCAGGTCAACAACAGGAATGGGTGAAAGAGAAGGGAATCATCCAGAGCCAATCCCTATCTGAAGTCCTCAAGAATGACAACATGGCTTCAGGGTTGGGGTACCTCAAAAGATAATAGAGAACGGCTCAAGCATATGGGCTGTGGATAGCATTCAAGGATCAGGGAGGCAGCATGTTTGCCTGGTTGATGAGGACCAGGAAAGGAAAAAGCAACCAGCTGGTGGGGTATTAGGTAGGACAGGCTTGGATTAAAGAGGCAGGGGCATCTGCTCACCTGTAGGCTCCTTGAGTGGTTCCTCCTAGCTGCCCCGCAGCCCCTTGGCCACCCAGCAGCTGGTAGAGTGGGTTATTGAGACGTGAAAATTGCAGGTTCGGACTGCCCAGGTAGTGCCCATTGCTCCCACCAGAGAGCTGCGCTGCCAGTACGCTGGGGTCCAGAGCACCTGGAGGGAATGAGAGGGAAGAAATCCAAGAGATTGAGCCAGTAGCCTCAAGGACATCACACCAAAGCAATTCCCATTTTGATGCAAACATTACTTTAAGATGTTATAAGGAGCTTTATCACACCAGCGTTATACTGTGCAATCACTGCGAATTGCCTGCAAAGGACTCAGAAGTTTTCCACCTTATAATCTGCTTTGATTGTGAAGTACTCCCATGCATCCTGCCTTAATTGTGCAATAAAGCAAAAAGATTCGCCGTATTTAGCCCCTACATTTTGAGCGTATCTTCCGAGCCGCCGCTGGGGCACAGGAGCAGGATTTTAAAGAAATGCTTACATCTGCATAAGCTTTAAAGATGAAGACACCAAAATTAGCACAGTAATAAATATTAGGGAGAGCTTTAAGCATACCAGATTTGAATTGAATTGGGTCATCCGTTGATTTTTTAATGATTTTTTACATTCCCCCCACCCCTAAAACTCACTTCCTGGTATGCAAAGGATCGCTGTCGCCTGGTAGTAAAAACAACAACAACCGTAAAAGTTTAGCACTACGGGGATAATCTGAGGGAAGCAGGTACGTGGGATGAAGCTTTAAGATGCTGTGACGGTTATTTTAATATTGTATCGGTTTTATGTGCTCTTTTTACCAGTTTTATGTGTTGTATTGTTTTATTTAATGTTGTTCCCCGCCTCGATCCAGAGGAAGAGGCGGATAAGAATTATTATTATTATTATTATTATTATTAACACAAAGAACCTCCACAACCACCAAATTGATGCAAGTCTTAGATAAAATAGGCCAGATCACAGGGACCAATGATAGAAAGGATCCGTTTTCCATCCTTCTCCATAGTTTAGATAGAAGATATCAAATCTAACTCATCTTATATGAATCAGTTGGTTGCTGTTACGATAGTTCTTGCCAGACATTAGAAGGCTCAAACTATACCATCCATGAAATAATCACTGATTAAAGCCTTAGAGGCTGTGAAAATGGAGATACTGATATTATTTTAAGAGAAATTGGTTTTTTACATTAATATCATTATTGGATAAGTGAACACTAGAGATGGGGAAGAAACTTGTTTCATTTGCATTTTTATTCAAAAGTATCAAAGTATCAAAATTGTACTACCTGAACCTGTACATGAAACAGGACAGTTAAACATCTATATCCACCCTTTTATGAAGTTTCTGATCAAAGTTTGCATAACCCAAAAATACATCTAGTAAAGAAAAGCTTTTATTATAGAAAAATGTGCACAAGAATACTTTATCTTACAAAAGAAAATATGCAAAAATAAAAAGGAAACAATTTGAAAAAATGTGTAGAAAAGGCATATATTTTGAGAAGAGCACACAAAAATGCATAGGATTTTTTTGTGCTGTCTTCTAAAGAATTGCAAATGGGGTTTATAATCATCACCACAATCATCAACCTCTGGAGACGCAGGTTCTACAACCAAAATGTCACCTAACAATGCTGCCCTCTCAACCTTCAGTCTCTCTGAAATCTGTCCTTTTCCCGGTCTCTTTCTATCCACCCCACCCCAGCTAATCCATACCATGCATTGAGAGGGGCCGCTGTGCAGTCCTAGGCGGGAGGCGATCCCCACGCCTGCGGGGCAGACTTGCAGTCCTCTGCAGTCCTATTGAACCCTGGGCGGAGAAAGCAACAGGGCAAGAATGAGCTTTGTCACTCACAAAACAGCTCTGCACCATATGCTTTAAAAAGGGGATTGTTAATCCTTCCTTTCCCCCATCCTATAGTTTTTGAAAATTTTACAAGAATTATATCCAATACAACACACACAATCTTGACTCTAGTACACAGAGAGTTTCCTAATAGCAGGTTAGACTCTTTCCCCAGCTAGCCCTGTATGGTCTACTCTAAGAAAATAAGAGCCTAAGAACATAAGCAGAGCCCTGCTGGATCAGACCAAGGGTCCATCTAGTCCAGAACTCTGTTTCCACAGTGGCCAACCAGCTGTCGACCAGGGGACCAGAAGCAGGACACAGTGCAACAGCACCCTCCCACCCAAGTTCCCCAGCAACTGGTGCACACAGGCTTACTGCCTCTTATACTGAACATAGCACATAGCCATCAGGACTAGTAATCATTGATAGGCTTCTCCTTCAGGTTCTCAGGCTGAGATGCTTCCCCATCACCAGTTCCTTGATCGTATGCCCTGGCATGTTTATTCATTTATTTTTGTATGTTTATTTATTTTAAAAAATTAAATATCTGAGATGGCAAAGAATTGTTCGTAGCATACAGGAGTCCTCTAGCAGATAAGTCAATATATAAATCATTCCTTCAAGGTACTGGAAAGTTTAAAAAAATGCTGCTTTGTATAAAACTCCTTGCTTTTGTTTCGGTTGTCCCACATGGCTAATGATTCCCTGTGAGCGGCTGCTGGAACTGTGCATGGCTTCCCCGTGTGGTGAATCACTGAACTGCAAATGGCAAACTTCCCAGTGCAAGACCTTCATGTCCTGGACTGACTCTGCCACCCAGGCTGCCCATTGGCTCCTCCTGGACAGGAAGGAGTAGAAGAGGGCTTCCTGCCCCAGCAGAGTCTTTCTTACGCAACAAGGTCTTCCCGAGTTCTTGTGGTTCTCTGGTCATGACTTATGGCTTGCTCCTCAATCCTGGTTTGACCTCCAGATTTTGCTTGCTGTATGGTCCAGAATGACCTCAGGCAGAGATCTTGGCATTCCTCTAGCAGAGAGCAACCCAATATTCCCAGTCTCTCAGGGGGGATTGCCCCATGGGCCATTGCCAATGCCAGATTCCCTCATTTGGACTCAGTTAGCAGTCCACTTTCTCCACCCCGCCTCACTGGTTCATGCCCCATGTCTCCCAGAGACCCCCAGAGTTCTCTCCTGTTGAAGAAGACACTACAGGTCTAAAGGAGCAGGATCACATCTGCACACATAAAAGGAAGAGAGGGACACTGAAAATCAAGACAGACCAACAGGACAAGACAGACCTTGACAGAACTGCGGACGGAGAAGACACAGGAAGATGAGTCGGACTGGTCGGAGCCCAACACAATGACCTTCCGATCCGTCTTTTGGGTGAAAGTGAGCTGCAGGAAGACAGAGGCACATCAACACGGGGGCATAGCTTAAAGGATGAAGTGGAGAGGAAACTCTCATTTTTTTCAGATTTAAAATACTAAAGCCACCTTTCTTGGCTTTAATCACTAGAAGCAAACAAAGGTTAAGACAGGCATAAGATTTCAAGAGCAAGCACAACAGGGTTTTTTACCTGTAGTTGTGGCAGGACACCTGACTCCCCCACCCCATGACCCTCTTCATTTTATCCTCAAAACAACCCTGTGAGGTAGGCTGGTCGGAGATAGGGACTGGCCCAAAGTTACCCAGTGAGCACAATGGCTGTGGGACAAACATGTGAACAAGAAAGATCAGAGAGCTCTGGCTATGGGGCAGTATATAAATGTAATCAATCAATCAATCAATCTCATTTGGGCCCAAATCCTTCACAGGGAAGGAAACAGGATTGAAAGGCCAAAATAGGGCAGAAATGGGTAGGCATTTTGGTATCTTAGATTAAGCAGCAACTAAAAAACTGCTAAATGTTGTTTAACCCTAAATTTTAGATTTCAGAAGGGTGCTGTCCCCTGCCTCCAGTATCCTGTGCTTAGCATGTATTATAGACGGGCCATTTGAGGGTGCCACCTTTTTTCCTTCCATAGTTTTCATGTCCTTGAAATGGCTCAGCAACAGGCAAAAACTCAACTGATGCACTTTTCTCTTCCATTGCACCACTAGGCTGGAGAAAAGTTGCATCTGTTAAATTTCTGCCTTCCACACAACTGTAAAAGCCTTGGCAGGGAAAAGAAGAACCAAAATGGTGAGAACTCCAGAGTTGAGAGCTGGGATACCTCTGTCCCATCCCTATGAAATACCAGACTGTGCATTCAAACTGTGTACAGAATCCACACAACCTTGCTTAATGGGAAATCTTGTCTTGGATACAAAGACTGCAGGATGGAGAGGTGATGGAATCATCAGAAGCACTTACCTGAGTGACATTCTGTTTATTTTCTGGAGAGTCCTCCCCACTCTGCTCCAAATACTCCTGGCCCACATCCATTAGGCGATTTTTCTCCTAAACACAAACAGACAAGTCAGCTATCTAGACAGGCAATCCGTTTCCTAAATTTTGGATCAGACGTACACTGTTCTGGTGTACAATTCATACCTATCTCCCTTGTCTGCTTTACTTATCATCATCATCCCATGAAGATTACATTCTCTGTGCACACAATGCCATCTCTCTCCACAAGAAAATTCAAATTCCCCTCCACTCAGAATACCTGCTTACAATTACAGGCTGAGCATATTGGAAATAAGTAGATTCCTAATGCAGGCAGCACAGTTCTGCACCAGAATCCCACACAGAAACAGCTTCAGCCCCTCCTCCAGGACATTCCGTTTTATCTAACTCGAGCTTAAATCCCACTGGTTTGCACATAATGCTAAGCCACAGTGTGGCTTCTTGAAACCTGGCTTATTGTTGTATCTGAACCCATGCCTGCAGATTATTAGTTAACCAGTTACAAACTACATATAGAAGTCATGGTTTGTTGTTGGTTTATGAAGTCTGGCTTGCTTTAACCATGGCTTGTCGTAATGTCTGAACCTAGAACTGTGGCTTAACCCTGGCTTGTTTGCACTGCTGTCTGCCCTGAAGCAGAGGTGCCCAGCAGGAACAGCCTAAAAACAAAACTGTTCCGAAGGCTGGCAAGACAGGTGGAAGTGAAACAAGCCAGATATAGGGAAAACAAGCCACAGTTTGTTTGCTTGCCTGCAAGACAACTAATGGCTAAAGAAACAAACCATGGTTAACATAAACAATCAACTTGTGCAGCATGTGAATGTACTGTCTGACTCTTTCTACCCAAATGCAAACAGCAACAGTTTCTCTGTCTCTACCACAAGTGAAGAGAGAGAGAGAGATCCAGCCATTAAGGGACATGAAGGTCTTTTGCCAACCATTAGGTGCATAAACTGGCATTTGTAAAACTACAGCATCGATTAACAATAATTAGGACAGCCAAACTTCATCTAAAGGTGCTCAAGGGGCAGGAAAACTAAGCCAACACCATTTGCTACTGCTTAGTGATCACAGAATATACTGTGGGTCTTACAGCAACCTTTCCTCCCTAAAAAAGGCTTTGGTGAGTCTCCAGCAGAAAGAAGTTCTTCTCAAAACTAGTAATATCTAGATCAGTGGCTCCCAAAGTGGGTGGTACTGCCCCCTTGCGGGCAGTGGGATTGCATAGGGGGCGTTAAGAGGCAAGGGGGCAGCAGGGGGCGCTCGAGGCAGTCTTTTCCAAGAAGTGCCTCTCCAGAAGGTCTTAAAACCCAGGGACATTTTTATGGGAGAAGGTAGTTTGGTCCCAAGCCATATAGGGGAAGAATCCACCAAAACGCTAATGAAGAGACATACCCTGCTTGGTGTGCCCTGCCACGCTGGCTGCAAAACAGATTACTAAACGTGTTGAGTTAAGACTAATATTAAGTGACTTTAAACCAGACATTGGGAAACTGGTATCACTTCATCAAGCCCATCCATCACATTAAGAATTTACAGAATAGTGAGGTATTCTACCGCCCAGAGAGCTTTGGCTATGAGGCGGTATATAAATGCAATAAATCAAATCAAATCTACCCTAGTTACTAAATGTGATATCTAATATACTTGCTAAATGACTATCAGACTTTGAAAAGATGATATCACTGGATCAAGTTCATCAATTATGTTTAATTGAATAAACTAAAAAAATGTAATTGGATTTTGAATAAATATTCAATTAATTGTTACTGTTTTGAATATTATTGTTATTATCTTCCTTAGTGGGTCATTGAAAATCGCTATTCTGAATAATGGTTTTTATAGGGTAGGGTAGGGGGCACTGGGCATGAGTTTGTGGAACCAAGGGGGCGGTGACCTGAAAAAGTTTGGGAACCACTGATCTAGATAGATGTTACATCCCCTGGGTTCTAACCCCAGTCTGGAAAGCTGGTTGAAATGGAAGGACAGGGAAGCCAGGATCCTGGGTGGTTTCCTAGCTATTGGCAGCAGAATGGGAATTCCTCACCGCGTTGAGGTTCCTGACAGCCTCGCCCTTCTCCTGTGCAAATCGCTGGCACTCGTCTACCATTTGTTCTTTTGTCAGACGGGCCTGTCCTTCCAGCCTCTGCACCGTCCTCTGGATGAGTGGAGAGAACGCAGTTAGTTTGAAACCTAAGATCTCAAGGCAAGATAAAGAGTTTTCCCATTTATGCATTCCAACCATATTGGGAGCCCTTCTTGAAAAGCAATCAGGTGTAGGTTTGAAAATAAAACAAATCAAAAAACCACCAAATAGCACAAGCCTAAGGTTATCAACCAATTAAGGAATGTTTAGTTGATTACTCATCTGCTTTTACACTGATTTAACTTCTAGATGTGCATATTACCAAAACACTAAATACAAAAAGCAAAAGACAGCAAAGGAGGAGTGAGTTAGCTTACAGCTGGATATTCCTTCCTAAAAAGGAAAGACCATTTTTGCCATCATCTTTTTTTCATTCCTTGTTTCAGTAAAATCCCAGAACCAAAACGTCCTCCAGAAATAAATGAACAAGGCTTTAATACTTGATCCTGTTGATTAAAAGTTGACATTACTGGGTCAAAATTTACTCCCAACCTCCCACCCACAATCAACCAACTAATTTTTTAGTTGGCTAATATACTGATTAAACTAGTTTTAAGTGTGCGGGCCACACAAAATGTAACAGACCCTCTTGACACTGCAAGCTTGGACACTTATTCACAAGTAACTCCCATGCTGCTTAGAAAACAAACATGTACAGGCACCACCAGATAAGAAAAGGGATGTATTAGGAATGTCTTGGGACAAAGAGAGATCGTTTCCCCTCCTCAACCTAAAAAGAAAACCACTGGAGTGAGCACAAAGTTTAAGACCTGGAACTGCTGCTTCTTACCCTCCTCTGGTTGATGCTGTTCTGCACCTTAGTGATCTCTTCGGCCAGAGCCTGGCAGGCTGCCTCCTTCTCCTCCTCCAACCGGCTCTCTCGCTCCAGCTGCTGGAACTCTAGATCTTCATAGCATCTCAAAGCTCCTTCTAGCATCTCAGATGTCTGGGAAGAGAGAACGAGAGTCAACGTGGGTCATCTGTGTTCCATTTCTTAGGGCAACAGGTCCTAAGTCCTGTTTTGGACTCCAACTTCCATCAGCCCCAGCAAGCCTGGCATTGGTCAGGAATGCTGGGAGTTGAAGTCCAAAGCATCTGGGGACAACCAGGTTGGGGAAGGATGGGTTAGAGAATATATAAGCAAGTAGAATTCTCTTCCCCTCCTTATTGTTTTATTATGGTTTTATCAGAATGTAAACCTATGCGGCAGGGTCTTGCTATTTACTGTTTTACTCTGTACAGCACCATGTACATTGATGGTGCTATATAAATAAATAAATTAATAATAATAATAATAATAATAATAATAATAATAATAATAATAATTTTTGGTCTAGTCTTCAGCGGATTGCAATGTATTGCAGTTCCTAGCATGCACCATGTCAGACCGCACAGGTGGGGACAGTGGTGAGCAGTCACTTATTTAAATACTCCTACACTCACATGCACACACACCCTTCTACACTTAGAAAGCTATTATGTCCAAGAAAAAGCGAAAGCTAGACCCTTTCTCCCTGATACCTAGTTTTCTATAAGCAGGGATGCTTTCCTTTAAAAAAAAATGACACTATTTCTTCCACTTGCAATCCAGAGAGATTTTCACTATGTGATCAGATCTCCTGTTTGTGTATAGGCTGAACTTTCACAGGTCGCTCACCTCTTGTAGCTGGCTCTGCATTCGCTCCCGCATAGATTCAGGCTGATTGTCTAGATGAATCTGAGATTCAGCATGTTGCCGCTGCAGCTCCTCTACCTTGTGACGCTCCTGTTGCAGCCGCACCTTCTCCTGCCAAAATGAAAAAGGGCAGGGTAGCGTCACCACATTTCCATTGGCAATCAACAGCCAGCCGCTTATTCCTCGCCCACTAGGATTGGGCACTCCTTTCTCACGGAGACTTGATCAACACTGTGATAACGCTGCCTGTGAGGCCCAGTTCTCATTGATGTGGTAACTTCAGCCTTGTATTTAATAACTCGCCTGGTCACCGTAGGCAGCCAGGAATGTCATGCAGGTAAGTGAGTGAGCTGGTGGAAGATGGACAGATCACTCCATCTCTCTTCCACCAGTCCCCTTGGTTTCTTTGCTAGCTGCATGGGGGTGGGTGGAAGCCCTTTCCTCTGCAACCAGCTGGATACCTAGTGATCTGGCAGAAGAGGGAACAATCATTCCAGCCAGAGTAGGCATGGTTGGGCCCCTGCCCAGGACTCACACCCCAGCAGGGGCCCACTGACCCAAACCCCCTGGAGCTGCTCTTCCTCTTCACTACTGCAACCTGCTTGTTCACCTTCCTCTTGCTCTGGCCCAGACAAGGGTGGTGGTGGTGGTGGGGAGGAGGAGGAGGAGGAGGAGTTGCCACTGTCTACTTGCTCACTGGCTCTCTGCCTGTCCAAAAAGTGGTAGCAATGATGAGAAAGACGAAGAGGAACAATAGCTACTAGCAACAATGAGAAAGTAGCCTCACCGGCACTGAGAATGTCTTGCCTAAAGGCTCTCAGAAACCTGGCGCCAGCACCGGTTTCAGCCCTCCTCCACCAGTCCGCTTGGAAAAAGTCTTGCTAAGAGGCAAGTAGCTGTACAAAGATTATGGAAGATGGTGTTTTTTGAAATTGAAGAAATAGTGGGAATGAAAATAGAACAAACACCAAAGATTGCATTACTGTCACTATTTGAAGATATAAAATGTGGAAAAGAAACTAAAGAGTTGATATCGAGTTTGCTGACTGCAGCACGATTGATGGTAGCTAGGAACTGGAAGATTCAAGAGGAATACCTTACTGAAGAATGGTATAAAGAAGTATGGGATATAGCTATTAATGATAAACTGACTTGTAATATTAAGTGGAGAAAATGTATAACTAAAATAAATGAGTTTGAAGGAATCTGGAAACAGTTCCTAATATTTGTGTTTACTAAGGGAAGTGGGAAACCGCCAGCAGAAGAAACGATAAGATTTTGGAATCAGGAATAGATCCCGAGGTGGAGGGTGCACTTTTATGTTAAGAATGATTATGTTGTAGTATGATATTTTATAGTTAATATTTACTCAATACATATGTACTCAACATTTATTCAACATGTATGTAGTATGTTGTGTAGTTGTTTGATGTTTTCTTTATTGTAATGTTGTATGTTTAATTAATGCGGGAAATTAATAAAAAAAAAGAGGCAAGTAGCTGACATTTCCATGCTGGCCATAGACAAGGAGACTTCCCTTTCCAAGCAGCAAGCATGGAAATGCAGGCTACCAGGCTCTTAGCAGGCTAGTACACATTTTTAGAAGCTAGTACACATTTTTGTGGACTCTTTTTCAACACTGTGTAAATCTGTGTCTAGACTTTATTACTTTAGACTGTAGGTGACAGGGCTCTAGTAGTACAGTTAGGTAATTTTAGACTCTGGGACCCCCCTTTTTATGTGTATATTACTTTACTTACTTCCAATGGTCTTATGCCCTCACACTCAGATAATAAAGTAATGTATATTTCTTCACTTTTTTCAAAATGTGGTAAGCCAGTGTCCCTAAACGTGTGCCCCAAAGCCATGCTCTGACAACAACACCGGAGGGCACACATGGTGGAAAGCTCCCCCATGACAAATAACATCTCTAGCCGTGAAAGCTAACATAGCAAGGAGAAGGCTCAACTAGAGCAGTTCTCTCCCATAATCCCGTTTTCTATGCACATATACAAGTCCCTGCTTGCAGTCTTAAGTGGTACAGTCCAGACGAAGGTTTACCACCTCCGTCAGAACTAGGCTTAGCTGGAAGAAAGCAAAAGATTCTGGGTACAATGGGTGTGCAAGCAAAGTATTCTGGGAGAAATATATAAGCTACCAAGCTGCATCAGAACCACAGCTGACTTCATGCCATTTATGAGTTGATCTTTTACAATGGCTGCCTGGCCAGTGATGGATTGGATGTAGAATTTAGGAAGCTGTCTTATTCCAGGGTCAGACAGTTTGTCCATCAAGCCCAGACAGGTCTTGGCCAGAGTCTTTCTCATTACCTGCCAACTGATCCTTGTTTAACTGGAGACACCAGGAACTAACCTGGGACTTTCGTACTGGTCTATGTCTCCTGGTTTTTAAGGTCTGGAGTCACATAGTCATGTGGCAGGCAAGTAATACTGCTGAATAATGAATATTATGAACCTGCCAGCAAGAGAGTGTTCCTCCTTGTGTGGATGGTGTCACTATATACTTTATTCACTTTATTAGGGTGGGGTCAAGAGGTTTTTGGGGTTTTTTTACTGTTCCGCTCATGTTGGAAAGAGACAATGAAGTTTTTGTCTAGCTTCCAGACATGGAGTGCCCTTCATGGCATCCCTTTCATTTACTTATACCTCTATCCCTCCAAGCTACACTGTACATTTACAAAGTGCAAAATGGGAGGGAGGTAAGCCCAGATGGGGGCCTGGATGGAGCAGGCAGGCAGCCAAGAGCCAAGCCTAGCACAGGCTCTAGCTGTATTCATGGTGCATGATGATGATAATGGTTTGCACTCAGCAAGCCCCCACCTCGAGAGGGCCCACCTCCTTGTGGCTTTCACCACTAACCCATTTGCTTTGCCCACTCCCTTTGGAACCAATCTGCCCAAACACCCAGACCGAGAGGGAGAGGGAAGCAAAGGCCGCCGTTCTTTCTTCTGTTCACAAGTGAAAAGGTGGTGACAACAAGGTGAATGAAAAGCTGGGCCAAGGACTTCCAGCGATTTGACAGTAGCAGCCCTATTGGGGTGTGGGCCTCAGCAGGCGCCCACCAATGCAAATACCTGGTGCCTGTGTCTGCATGTAGGCACCATATGCTGTTTGCAGATCTCTCCAATACACCTTCACGGGGTGGGTGTTTGGTACTACGCTGAGGCAGTTTTTGTCTCTGAGCCCACTTCCTTGTTTTCAAAAGGAACCTGAAACACTATTTATTAACTGGGTGTTTTTAGGGAATTCACTTCTGGCTCCCCTCAGTGTATATTTTCCCATCCATGCCCCCACTTTTTAAACAAATAATTCGTTTTTAAAATGGATAAAATGATCCCACACAGCTTTGGGTTTTGTTTGTTTGTTTGGTATGAGAAGAGGCATTTTTCTGTGTGGATGAACTGTGCATCAGATCAACATAGGCCAAAGAACTAAGGTTAGGAGCAGCTTAGGAGAAGCAGAAGCCTAGGAAAGGAGTACAAGAAGGAGGGTACAAATGTTGCTGCATGGCTCAGAGATGAGCACAGCCTCCAATGTTCAGGTTACTAGGAATGTTCAGGTTACAACATATGCCATTTCCATTTACTCTGGAAGAGCCAGTCCTACAGTGATTGATTGATTTATTACATTTCTATACCGCCCAATAGCAAAAGCTCTCTGGGTGGTTCCACTGGCGTGCGGACAACAGGTTCAAAGGGTTCAGTTGAACACCCTAATCCACCGCTGCTGCCATGTTGCAGTAGCAGGGCCAGTGCTAGATGTAGGAAAGAGCGACAAATTCAGCTGCTCCCCACCCCACTCCTCCTCCGGAAGGCTCTTTTCACCAGTGCAGCCGCTGCCCCCCACAGCTTGCTCGCTTGCTCTTTCACTCACTCACTCCCTGCTCCCAGCTGCTCCCTGCTCCCAGCTGCTCTGCCTGACCTCTCGCGTCAGTTGCTGAACAAGGTGGGAGCAGCAGCCATGCTGGGGCCAGGAAGCAGCACGTGGTGGAGTCCCCCCCCCCCCCGCCATCGGAGCTGCTGCCCTACTCTCGTCATCAGCCCTGCAGGTACTGTAATGTTTGGGAGAAAGAGAGAGAGAGAGAGAAACTGTATGTTTACATGCCTTCTCTCCTTATCGCTGCCCCACTGCCCACCCCAGTCTGGACTCAAGCAAGAGAAAAGAAAGGGGGAAGGGGGAGAACTGCAATGCCCCCCAAGACCTCCTGGCTAAGGAGGGTTCATTCAGCAGCACCTTTTTCAGAATGCTTGCTAAAACAATTCCTATCTGCCCTTGCTTATTTTAGGGTGTCCAACCCCCTTTTTTCAAGCCGTTCTTTTGATAAACATGGGGGGTATCTTGTGTCACTTTAAAACAGAGCTGCAGCACAATCCTATGTAGGTCTACTCAGAAGTAAGCCCCACTGTGATCAATCGAACTTACTCTGAGGTAAATGTGCATAGGATGCAGCCTGAAAACAAAGAGAGGATAAAAAAAGACAGGAGAAAAAGAATTGTAGAAATAGAATAGCAAGGTAACTGTGGGATATTTAACCATATTTAAAGACAAGTACAGTAAAATTAGTGCTCCTCTACTTCAGTCCCAATCAAATAATTACAACAGTGCAGTACAGATTATTTGTTAATTTAAAAAAATACAGTTTACTTCAGTTTTCGTTTATTTCGTTTGTTTGATGAATGAAAAAAAGTCCTTTATTATTGTATATTCAATCAATGTTTACCTTTAAAAAAAATAACCCTGGCCAAACTTTCGCAAAAGTCAATCAGAGGGGCATTTAAAGACATGACCATAAAAACCATAATTGTTTCACAAGATGGTAACAGTTCAAAACATACAGCAGTCTGTGGACTGCAAGAGGCTTTACGCTCCATGAGCAGGCTTCCATACACAATTCAAACTGCTGGTTTTTACCTAAAAGCCCTGAAAGGTGTGGCACAAGGATATTTGAAGGGCTGCCTCCTCCCATACAATCCGGTCTGCCCAACACATTCAAAATCACGGGCCCTTTTATGTGTCTCACCACCTTGGGAGCAGTGAATTGCCAAAGAAAGAGGAAATGCAGCACCAAAAAAGGGCAAAAGATGGCAAAGATCTGCATAAAATTTGCATGTGCTAACTGAAATGTATAGATGCAAAGTTAGAAATAATTATTATAATTTAAATAAAAATGATAGTTTCACGATCGTGTGGAAGACTGCGACCAGGTGACATGTAAGTCTGCCTTTGGATGGCTTTACAAGGGGGTTGGATAAATTCCTGGAGGAGAAGGCTATCAATGGCCACTAGTCCTTATGGCTACTAGTTATCTGTACGCCCCCCTGAGATCTTAATGATATAGGGCGGGATACAAATGTTTTAAATAAATAAATAAATAGTCCTGATGGTTGTGTGCTGTCTCCAGTATCTGAGGCAGTAAGCCTGGGTGCACCAGTTGCTGGGGAACATGGGTGGGAGGGTGCTGTTGCACCATGTCCTGCTTTGTTGGTCCCTGGCCGACAGCTGGTTGGCCACTGTGTGAACAGAGTGCTGCACTAGATGGACCCTCGGTCTGACCCAGCGTGGCCCTTCGTATGTTATTTTAGATTGTAAGCCATATGGCAGATGGTCTTGTTTTGTTTTATTCTGTACAGCGCCATGAAAATTGATGGCGCTTTATAAATAAATGAATAAATAAATAAATAATGTTGTTTTTAGTCAGCAGTCCAAGTGCTAATTGTAGAAGGGCAACAGTTCTTATGGCTTCTATCTTTCAACTGGAACCAGACAGGACAGCCCTTCAAATAGAGGAAAGCTTCAAATAGAGGATGATCCTCTGTAAAAGAGTACAAATGACCACACTAGGGCTCAGGACCTATGCAGTTATGGCGTCTAGGTTTTGAAGCTCTCTCTAGAGAGAGGTGTGGTCAGGTCTGTCTTTTTTACATTTTAAGTAGGGGTGTGCACGGACCCCCCACTCCGCTTCACTTTCAGATCCGCCATTTTCGGATCGGGCCGCTCCGCCCCGCCCCCCACTCCGCCTGTGCCCACTCCGCTCCGCTCGGAGCTCCGGATCCGGATCGGAGCTCCGTTTCCCCCCCCCCATGGGGGGGTTACCGGGCCCTGCCGCCATCGCCGCCCATGCGGCGACGGCGGCAGAGCCCGGTAAGGGACCAAGGGAGAGGGGGACCTTATCTGCTTCCGTCCGCGGTCCGTCAGCGTCTTCAATTGAGCCCGCGGTTCCACCAGGAAGTCTGGGCCGCAGCGGGCTCAATTGAAGACGCTGACGGACCGCGGACGGAGGCAGGTAAGGGAGAGGAGGGCGGGGAGGGGGTTACCGGGCCCTGCCGCCGTCGCCGCATGGGCGACAGCGACAGCGGCAGGGCCCGATAAACCCCACTTACCTTTCCGGCGGAGCTCCGGATCGAGGCGAAGGATCCGCCTTCACCTCGATCCTCTCCACCACGCTCCGCCGGCCCCCCAATCCTCTTCGCCTCCGCCTTAAGGGCAGGCGAAGCCCCCCGCTCCGCTCCTGCTTCTCCGGTCCGATTAGAAGTGGAGCACATCCCTAATTTTAAGCAAGCCACTAAGCCTTTAAAAAAAAAAATTACTGAGCTTTCCAATTTGGTTTAAAGTGTTGCCTTCCCAGTTAATTTTGTGTATTGTTCTGCTCTTGGTTTTATTGTATTGAGTTGGCGTTATTGTACTTAAATTGTTTGTGAGCTGCTTTGATTGCCTTTTTTTAGGGCCAAAACATACATGCACAGTATAGGACAAGATGCAGTCACATCCTACTCAGAGATCTGTAACTGCAAGAGACTATGGATGATCTGCGACTGTGAGTGAGGGAGCAGCAGAACTTTAAAAAGTGCACATTGGCAACTCACGCTAACAATGTTTTAAAAGGAATTCTCAAAAGACAAGATACAGGACAGTGTTTGCTGTGGACTAGGCCCTGTCCCTGGTAAAATATGGACAATTGAAATGTATATATAGGAGAAACAGGATAAGATGGAGTCAGGGAGTGGAAGGAAACTGGAAAAGCAAATGGGCAGATGACGGCTAGACATGGTCAGTGTATAGTATAACAGGTGGTCCTGCTGTCCGGCTGGATGACGTCATCAGGAAGGGATGATAAAAACAAACTGGGTTCAGACGACATGTTAACCAGTGGTGGGTTAAATAGTCAAAGGTTGGTTATTGTGTCATCTGTCAGGACTTTTTCACACCACGGTCGATTATTCAGCAAAAATAACCAACGCAAATAACCAACAATGCGCAGAGTTGATTATTTGAACAGCCGTTGGTTATCGTGTCATTTCGGCACACACAACGGGTTACTTCAATGACTACAGAATCCCCTGGCAAGAGGGACCAAAGCGGCAGCTGCTGCTCTAGTTCAACAGGCAAAACTCGCAATGGCTGATGGGATACCAGCAGGAGGACCGAGGGGGAAGAGAGGGGGGATGTGTCAATCTAATACACCATTGACTAATAGTCAACTCGACGTTGGCTTTAATCCACAGAACGGTTGATTATAATCATCTCGTGTGAGCAGTACTCCCTCAATAACCAACCGTGGAGTTGACTATTAACCCACCATTAACTACTGTACTGTCTGAAA
This sequence comes from Elgaria multicarinata webbii, assembly GCF_023053635.1. NCBI lineage: Eukaryota > Metazoa > Chordata > Lepidosauria > Squamata > Anguidae > Elgaria > Elgaria multicarinata. The sequence goes on from NC_086183.1 coordinate 26,747,407, forward strand.
GCAGCACCAGAGTCCACGTACAGGTTTGAAATAACTTGACAAACCTTCAGCTGTGGGTCTCCTAGTTTTTAATTCATGTAATGCATCATAGGTGCCAGTAGGTGAAGTGGGATAGGAGCAGCAGAAGCAGCGGCAACAAGGAAGGGGAATTTCACAGATAGTTTACTGCCTCTGTTTACACAAAGCTGGGGTGACTCTGAGGTCACAAAAGTTCCTGGAACGATGCTTTCTCGTTTTGATGCATCGTCCTTACTTATTTTCCTTGAACTATGAAGAATAGCACTATTGAGCACTGCCACTCAAACTTTCATCTAGGCTTGACTCTTTTTTTGCTTTTACACATTTGTGCACTGTGCACCAGAGTTTCAGAAATTTAACAGCATCAACAATAACAACAAAAGAGGAGGGGAAAGATGCATGGATTGCAACCTCTACTGCATTTGAAGGCACAAAGTTTGGACAAAAGCAGTATGGGAAAGCTACTGAGAAGAACGCTAGAGAGGAGCACTTACCTTCTCCCTTTCGGCGTGGCACCTGCGCTCCGTTTCAACAAGCCGCCTCTGCAGCTCCAGCAGCCGCTCCTCTTCCCGCCTCAGCTCCTGCCTCTCTCCTTTCAGTTCTCCTTCCAACAAGGCTCCTTCCAAGTCCATCTGCCAGGGAGGGGAGCCATGTCAGAAGAACCGTGCCAAAACATCCCGACAGCATGGATGTGATCACTGGCAAACCTCCATGCAACCACTAGGGGGCAGAGGTGCAGGCAAAAGGATGGGAAAGGGGGAAAGAAGAACCCAGGAGTCCTGACTTCCAGGTTCCCCTGATCTGACCACTAGAGAACACTCCCCACACTGTGGCGAGCACCCTGGGAACTAAGTACTGCGTGACGAGAGATTCCCCGTTCTGCGGAGCCAGCAGGTCCTGTTCTCTGCATATCTGTGACATGCCTCAATCCTTCCCCACCTGTCTGGGCGTGGTAGTTCCACAATACCGGTTTTACAGGTGCCGATTGTTGTCCAACAGACACCCCTTTCTCTGTGACGTGGGAAGAGGACTGTACAGGCCGAGGCGTACCTCGATGCTCAGCTCCTTCTTCCGGTGATGCAGCTCCTTGATCCGATTTTCAAGAGCCGAGATCTTGCTCACAGCATGATGCTGTCGTTGCAGCTCCCTTTTCATGTGACACCCGTTCCGCCCTGTCCAGAGACTCTCATACTGTGGAGGAAGGATGGCGTCATTAGGAGCTGCACGTACCCACAGCCTGCGTTCACACAAATAAACACTGTGCAAAGACCTGGCCATTGCCTCCTCTCAAGAATGATGTCCTAGAGGTGCAGAAAAGGGCAGTGAACGAGATGCAAGGGCTGCAGGGCTTTCCCTGTAAGGAAGGCTAAAGCGGTTAGGCTAAATTGGTATAGGCATGACATGAGTGGCAACTTGCTACCAATACCAGGAAATTTGACATATAACACTGGATACTTTGGGTGATTTCTGTTGTTTGGGGGCTATATTTACAGCCTGTGGATGTCCTGTACAAACTACTAGGAAACCGATTCGCTAATCCAGCCTTCCTCAATCTGGGTTCCCCCTGGATATTTTGGACTACAGCTCCTATCAATCCCCAGCTACCCTGGCCAATGGTCAGGGGTGATGGGAGTTAATAGTCAAAACAGCTGGAGAGAACTTTTATAAGCCGTCCAGAGAGCTTTGGCTATGGGGCGGTATATAAATGAGAAGAAGAAGAAGAAGAAGAAGAAGAAGGAGGAGGAGGAGGAGGAGGAGGAGGAGGAGGAGGAGGAGGAGGAGGAGGAGGTGGTTCAGGAAGGAACCATTAACCCATTTCATACAGAAGAGATAGTCACAATCATACACTTCCTAATGGCATAGCTTACAAGCACTGATGGCAAGAATATTTTCATTTAGTAATACATTTTTACTTCCTTGTTGAATATGAACATATGGAAAGGACTAACTCTGAGTCAGTTAGCCCAGCGTTGTCTACAGGCAAAGGCCCTCCAGCCTTCCTCAGCCCTACTACCTGAGATCCTTTGCAGTGAAGATGTCAGGGGTGGATTGAAACATGGACCATCCAGATACAAAGCAGGTGCTCTGTCACTGTGCTATGGTGCATCCCTCTAACTGTGCCAAAAAGGTGTGGGGATGTTCTACGGCAGTTGCAGAATGTTTTGCAAAGTAAGGAGATGGCTTGGAAATAAGGAGAGAAGATCGGAATCCCCCAGAGAAGAAATCCTGTCCTTGCTGGTGTGTTCTGGTCTTGGCCGCCACCACCATCACCTCCACCACCATTGCTACCCTTTCATCCAGGCAGTACTTAACCGAGAGTTGTCAGAGCTCAAGCCGGACTGAAAACTAAAGCTTCTGTCTTGGGAAATCTTCCTCCAGCAGTGTGTGACTGTAGGTAGTAGTTAGGAACTGAAAGGAGGTGGTGACCAATCCCACACACAGCGCTACTCAAAGGGGGAGGAGGAAACCTGTTCTCTTCCCTCTTTTAGCAACACGGACTACCAGACTAATATTTTAAGTAGTATATGGATAATGGGATATCCCTAGATGCCCCCCTCTTCTTCATAACTGTTGCTGCTTGGAGGGGTCAGGTGAACAGACTGTGGCTGCATCCGGACACAAGAGTGAGCAGAAAATCCAGAGAATCCTGGCTTGCTGTGAATGAGCTCCATGCTGGTGGTGTAGGCAGCCCGCTCACTCCCACTTGGCTCCTCCGGCCTATGCCGAATGCCTAAACTAACCAAAAATGGAAATCTGAGTGTGTCTTCTGAACAGCGGCTCCTGGCTTGTTGCTCCCAACAAGCCAGGATTTTAAAACCAAGAATGAGCCCTGTTTGTGACTCTGGGTTGTAAGAGGCGCAAGAAGCCAGGCAGGGGCCCCAGTTCAGGCAACCCACTAAACTTTCTGTTTCTGATTAGTTTTGCTGTTGGCAGGAGCCAAGTAGAACAGCCATGCTGTGTGCATTAGCAGACAGCTCGTTCACAGTAAGCCAGGATTCAATCATTGTGTCCAAATGTAGCCAGTGATAGTAAGGAGGAGGTACATCAAGGCCAAAAGGGTTTGAAATTCTGGTGCTTTAGCATCAGAAGGTGCCCAGCAACGCCAGCCTCTGAAACTGGCCCCTGCCTAGTGGTTATGATACCAACAACGAAATCAAAGCTGTCAGTATTCTAGCTAAGTCCATTAAAGTTGTGTTCATCCTCTTCCAAAAGGAAGCGGATCCAGCTGCGAGGCTGCAAATGGGGAACTATCTTTGGCAACACATCTTGCCAATGCTCAACCACCTCTGCTGGCTCCTGGTCAGCTTAGGTCATAATTCAAAGTGCTGCAGTTTGATGTGGCAAAATGACTTGGGCCAGCCTTGGGTGAATGCTGCACTCTAATATCAATTTCTGCACTTGCCACATACTTGTATGCATCCCCTAATACACACTCACAGTCGTGAGCCAAGCCATTTTGCCACTCTACACATCATATTTTTAATTGTATATATATACATGCACACACACACACACACACGGAGGGAGAGAGAGAGAGAGAGAGAGAGAGAGGGAGAACCTAAATATGTAACGTGCAAATGTGGCGTGTTTGCATATTCAGTTTACTTATCAGTTTCCTTTTGTGTTCTGTTGTTCATTTTATTGTATTTTTAACTTTGGTACTGATTGTCATCTGCTTTTTACTGTGGATTTTGATGCACTTGCCAGAGATCCAGGCCTGCCTGTGGCTCCTTCTTGAGTGTACTCACAATTTCAGATTTTGGTCTGCTGCCATGTTGTGTGTGCAATGGCACACAGGAATGCTTCAAGCTTCAAATATTTATTTGTTTTTTTGTTTATTTATATCCCGCCCTATATCAATAAGATCTCAGGGCGGCATACAGATAAAAGCATACAGTATAAAACAGTAAATATACACAGCTAAAAACAAATTAAACCATAAACCAAGTTAAAACAATATATAATTTAAAAGCAGTAAAACTATTAAAACAGTTAAAACAATGTGCCAATTTAGTGAATTCAGCCATTAAAAGCTTTGTTAAAAAGCCATGTTAATTCCAGGTATGGATGTAAAACTATGCTAGCCAGGATGTGCAGCTGCATTTTTAAAAATGCCTCTTTCCTGTGTGATCAATAGGAAAGCCCCAAACCTAATTAAACCATAAATGTGAAAAGACCCTTAAACAGCCAGTGGCACTCACCCCATTCTGGGCACTCTCCGTGCTGCTGGCTTCATCGTCCTCCGTACAGTCGCTGGAGATGCCTCTTGGACTAGAGCCGCCTTCAGAGGAAAGGGAGTCACCTTCCGTACTGCTCTGGGAGGGGAATCCCTCTTTGTCTGTTGACTGGTGGCACTTTGGCACATCTTCTAGGTGGTCTTTCCCCAAAGCGTCTGGATAAGGGCAGCACTCTGACTGGCTAAGCACCCCCATGGCTTCGGTGTTCTGGCGCACCATTGCTCAAGGGAACATGGTAATGGCGTCCTGCAATCATGAATAATAAAGGCGTTTCTGTTATAGTAGTAGTAGTAGTTGTTGCATTATATAAAAACATAAGAAATACATAAGGTCTATCTAGTCCAGGCTTGTAAATAAGCCCACAAAATTTACTAGCCAATTTTTTTTTACTTGGCCCTTAAGGCTAATAACACTGTGTTCCCATGCTGACCACAGAGGAGAAGCCCCCATCTTCTGCAGCCAGGTGGAAATGCAGTATACTAAACTCTTAGCTGGCTCTTTTTAAAATTTGCCTTCTACCAAACAGGCTGGTGGAGGAGGAATAGAATTAAGGGGCTGGTTTCCTTTCCTCTACAGCCAGCACAGAAACAATGTGGACTGGCAGAGGAGGAATGGAGAAATCCGTCCCTCCTCTGCCTGCCCGCTCACTTGCCTATATAGAATTCTCTGCACTCGCCTACATAGAATTCCTGTTCGCCAACGACAACCAGGTGAGTCGTGTTCAATTCATCTGATCTAATCCAACATTCTATTTCCCAATGTGACCAGCATGATTGTCCAGGAAGTCCACAAGCAGGGAATGAAGGCCATGGCCATAGGCCTCCCTTCTTGTTTTCCCTCCAGCAAAAAGTATCTGGAAGCAGATCCTCCAGATGTTTGTTTATTTATTTATTTACTTATTACATTTCTATCCCGCCTTTTTTTCTCCAAGGAACCCAAGGCGGTGTGCATAATCCTCCTCCTCTCCACTTTATGCTCACAACAACCACCCTGTGAGGTGGGTTGGGCTGAGAGTCTGTGACTGGCCCAAAGTCACCCAGTGGGTTTTCATGGCCGAGTGGGGACTAGAACCCGCATCTCCCGACTCCCAGTCCAACATCTTAGCCACTGCACCAGTTCCTCAATTATAAGTCGTTGAACATTTCCCAATTATTTTGTACACACGGGAAGCCACGAGGGTTCGCTCAGAGAACTACACGACTCCAAGAAGTGGCTCTAGGAAAGCAAGTCTCCCGGGTGACAAGAGTGAGCCCTCCATAGCGAGTCCATAGCGACTCTCAAGAAACTGCCGACTGTTGAGATGTTGTTGGACTACAACTGCCATCATCCCTGATCATTAGCAGTGCTGGCTGGGACTGATGGGATTTGAGTTCAGCAACTTCTGGAAGGCCACAGGTTCCCCATTTTTGCATTATAAGTTTTGATTATTTGTTTATCGATGCATCATCAATGTGCATGATGCTTTACATCACAGGTGCAGAAACTCATCACAGGCTGAGTTCCATTTTGGAAGAAATCTCAGGGGCTGCATTCCAGTGGTGGAAGGCGAAGGCAAAAGTGTGTGGGACCAAAAAACCCAGCATATTTTAACTTAAAGCTCCTAGTGACTGTAACTAAACCTTAGGAGAGGCATTTCAGTCTTTTAGAATGGGGTGGGGGGACTACACAAACTCTGGGAAACCACCAAACATTGGGCCCATTCAGACAACATGCTAAGCCACTGTTAGGCCGCTAACCTTTTGCAGCAAATGGTTAGTGAGCATGTTTAAACCGTGGTTATGTAGCCACCGTGGTTAGGAATAGTTCACACGACACGCTAAGCCACAAAGCTTAGCTCAAAATGCTTAACTGCCATGGCTTAGTATGTTGTATGAACAGGGCCATTAAGTGTTTTTGAGAAAGGCAGTGGGGTCAGGGATAGGGAGTGTGGCCTTCTTGAGAACCACAGTGGGCTGGATTGGGATCCCAGGCCTGCAGTTCTGCACCCCTATTTTAAGATGCCATAAGAAGACAGCTCTCTGCCCGGAGGAGGTTACAATCTCAAATTCAACACAAGGAGGACAAAGAGGAAGTGGAGGGAGATTAGCACTGAGCAAAGGCATTGCTTTTTCAGAGACCTTTTGGGATTTTTTTTTAATGATTTTGCCATTCCTGCCAATATGTTGTTCCCAGTGGTTGTTTCCTGCTGCTGTGATTCTATTAGAATGTAAGCCTATGCGGCAGGGTTTTGCTATTTTATTGTTTTTCTCTGTACAGCACCATGTACACTATATGAATAAATAAATAAATAAATATCAGTGTTCTGCTGTTTGTTTTTATCTTACTGTTTGTTGATTTTTACTTGTTTGTTTGTTTTAAAGTTCAAGATTAAGTATAGCACAAACCCTTGAATTTGTAAACAGAAGGCTATCACGGTTATAACTAGAATATATTTTAAAGTTGTGATTAACCTTGTAGTTATTTCTGGATTCCAAAAGTAAGGTCCAAAGGAGAGTGGTACAAAAAATTCATGGAGGCTAAGGCTATCAGTGGCTACCAGCCATGATGGCTATATTGTATCTCCACTACCAGAGGCAGCAATGCCAGTGCTTGGGGAACACAAGTGGGAGGGTGCTATTTATTTTGTTTATTTATATCATGCGCCGCCCTATAAATGCATGTGCTAAGGGCTGTGAAATTTGAAAAACACCACAGTAATACTAAGTATTATTTTCCTCACGTCGCACCAAGTTAGACGGCCAGCCCTGTTCATGGCAACTTATTATCGTAAACTGAGACTGGGCCCTTAGGGCCTTTATATACCTAAATCAGCATTTCATATAGCATTAATCTGTGGTACTCCCTGCTGTTATTTCAGGGATATATTTTTTTTTTAAAGATACACATGTGAGGAACTGGTTCTGTCATTCTTGGGAGTCTAGTCTCCTGAGTAGAAACGCCCTTTGAACATAGGAACAACTCAGCAAAAAAACACAGAACCTCCAATTAGACTAATAAATGCAGAACGAAGCCCTCCGGCTCTGGGGCGTGAGCTGGAGCCGGTAGCTACAAAGGCATGTGTGGTACAGAAAAGCCACCCCCAGTGCGTGAGACCTGCCAAAGCCAACTTCTCTCAGTTGGTTTGAGCAACCCACTCTCCTTGCCTGTCAGGTTTTCCCCCCATGCACACACACAGAGTGGAGGAATGGGACATCCTGAGGACCCTGATAGGCCTGAATCTAGAATGTTCCCTCACACTGAAGGCCAAGGACACCTTTTGCCCCTCAGTTAGCTCTTGCCTTTTCACCCCCTGAGGTAAAACGGCTATGGGGCCAGTTTATATAGGCTTCCACAAGCGGTGTGGGAGCGAACATGGGGTTGTTTTTCACCCCCTGAGGTAAAACGGCTATGGGCTAGGATGACCATATGAAAAGGAGGACTGGGCTCCTGTATCTTTAACAGTTGTATTGAAAAGGGAATTGCAGTAGGTGTCATTTGTATATATGGAGAACCTGGTGAATGTCCCTCTTCATCACCACAGTTAAAGGTGCAGGAGCTATACTAGAGTGACAAGATTTAAAAGAGGGCAGGGCACCTGCAGCTTTAACTGTGGTGATGAAGAGGAAATTTCACCAGGTTCTCCATATATACAAATGACACCTACTGACATTTCTTTTTCAATACAACTGTTAAAGATACAGGAGCCCTGTCCTCCTTTTCATATGGTCACCCTACCCTGAGGTAAAACAGCTATGGGCTAGGATGACCATATGAAAAGGAGGACAGTGCTCCTGTATCTTTAACAGTTGCATTGAAAAGGGAATTTCAGCAGGTGACGTTTGTATATATGGAGAACCTGGTGAAATTTCCTCTTCATCACCACAGTTAAAGCTGCAGGTGCCCTGCCCTCTTTTAAATCTGGTCACTCTAGTATAGCTCCTGCAGCTTTAACTGTTGTAATGAAGAGGGAATTTCACCAGGTGTGATATGCATACAAATGACACCTGCTGAAATTCCCTTTTCTATGCAACTGTTAAAGATACAGGAGCCCTGTCCTCCTTTTCATATGGTCACCCTAGCTATGGGGCCAGTTTATATAGGTTACCTCAAGTGGCGTGGGAGCGAACAAGGGGTTGGCGGTGGCTACGTTAACATTTGAGGTAACATGTAAGCTGGCCTTTGCCTTTTTTTCTTCAGGGGGCAAAAAGGCAACAGCTTGCCCAAAGGCAGGGGGAAGTCTTTACTCTTCCCTGTGATGGCAGTTGCTCTCACACCACCACCGGTGGTGCAGCTAGCTAACTTTAGGCCCTAGTCTTAATGCACAATCCTAAGATTCATTAGACAGAAATAGGGTGACCATATGAAAAGGAGGACAGGGCTTCTGTATCTTTAACAGCTGTATTGAAAAGGGAATTTCAGCAGGTCTCATTTGTATATATGGAGAACCTGGTGAAATTCCCTCTTCATCACCACAGTTAAAGCTGCAGGTGCCCTGCCCTCTTTTAAATCTGGTCACTCTAGTATAGCTCCTGCACCTTTAACTGGTGTGATGAAGAGGGAATTTCACCAGGTGTGATATGCATACAAATGACACCTGCTGAAATTCCCTTTTCTATGCAACTGTTAAAGATACAGGAGCCCTGTCCTCCTTTTCATATGGTCACCCTACAGAAAAAAGTCCTACAATTCCCAGCATTCCTCAGCCAGCATGCCCGCCCACCCACGCACCCTGGCTCTTTTAGATAGCCGTGTGTATTCCTTCAGTGGTGAAGCACCCAAGTAATATTCTTCACGTCCTCACACCCTGGCCGTTCCATGGTTTAACACTGCTTCTACATCCCGGATACGCTAGAACAAACAAACATTTAAACAGTTTGTTTACCCTGACTTCAAAAAGGAGAAGAAAAAATACTCTTTCAACATGGGCAGTTTCACATTTTATATTCACTTCAATCAGGGCACCCTCATGACTCTAGGAATAAAATGGAGTTTGCCTCTCCTGCCCTGAGATTTACTTTTGTTGGGGGAAGGGAAAAAACAATCTATAATCTCTTTTAAAAGCATAATTAATAATAATTTTTAAAAAACACGTCAGTACACTACATATATCCACAGCTGGCCCCTGACTATAAATTGTTTTTAAATGTAAGAAGAAAGAAAAGATGCTACAGCTACCAGCATCCGCTCTGGTGGGTCCCAGCATGCCCAAGCTGGCCTAGGAGCTGTTGCTAGGCCTGCTTGCTGCTGCCCCAATCCCCTGACCCACTCTGAGTGGTTATGGGGCAGGCAGGCGGCTGGCAGCCCTATTTGCACTACTGAAGACCAAAGTAACATGTATATTTTCCCCTGACTTGTTTAAGATCAATGCCACAGTACATGCTACCCTAGTGACAAGCGTGGCCTAAGATATTTTGCCGCCCGAGGCAGAAAGTCCAAACCGCACCTCATCCCCTCTAAATAACATGGACCACAGGTCCAATTCTTAGTTCTCTTGCACAAGTCTCATTGAAACAGATGGGGCATCTTTCTAGCGATACTTTTCTAGTTCTTAAACCAGACGTAAGCAACCTGATGACCACATTTTGGACTATAATCTCCCATCAGCCCCAGCCAGCAGGGCCAATGGTAAGGGATTATGGGAATTGTTGTCCTTCCACCAGCAGGCTTTTGTAAACTGGTCTTTTGCTGAAGTGGGTTTTATCGAGTTGGCTGCTGTTTCAATTTCTTTTATTGTTGCGTTTTTTTCATTGTGTTTTATCTATTTGCTTTTATGGTTGTTTTAACAAAGTTTTTTATTATTATTTTAAACTTGGTTTTATTATTGTTAGCTGCCATTCGATTGGCGGAAAGGCAGAATATCATCTTCAATCAATAGTTCAAAACAACTGGAGGGCACCAGGTTGCTTCACATGCAGTAACTTCATCCTAAGAGAGACGGTCTCTTTAAATGTCCATTGAGATCATTCACTTCAGCAGCCCCCATGCTCATCCCACGTTATCTCCCCCTGGCTTGTTTCTCTCCACTTGAGATGTTTTCACATTGAACGGAAATAACAGCAAGGTCAAAGTTTTCCATAGAACTGGGTAAGATGCCAACAAATGGACGGAGAAGAGCCAAGAGGCAGAATCAGGTTTGTGTATAGCCAGAGCAAATACAATGCAGGGGTTTTTACGCATGCCTTCCGAAACAGTTCACATTGTAATCCGGGACACTACCATTCCTCCAACTCACAAATGAAGGCTTTTCCCACTCTGAAGATCTCTCTATCTATGCTCCTTCTAGCTAGTGCAGGAAGGGGATCTCACCATTATTTCCTCACAACTCTATCCCAAGGGATAAAATTCTATAGCAATAGCAGTAGATGGGAGGCCCAGAAATGTGCTTCAGACAGCATGTACTAAAAATGCACAAAGTTGGGATGTGGCAATGAATCTGCCTTCCTGTGTGGCCTTCATCTCAGCGGAATGAAGAAATGGATTCGTGCACCATCAAAACGATATGAATCTAATTCATGCGACCAGACAAATAGGCTTAAAAGCTGTTTGCCATTCCATGTGCGAATATGTCCATAATCTGTTCTGGAATTTGCTCCATCTCATAGCCAGATTGATTTTCAAAAGACATTGGGTTGGAGAAGTCCTATTGAAATCAATGGAACTTATGTTAGACATGACTACAACTCCTAGCATTCCTGACCATTGGCCATGCTCACTGGGACTGATGGGAGTTGAAATCCAAAACAACTGGAAGACATCATACCAGGGAAGGTTGGTCTACAGAAAATTTGACACGGCCTGGATCCAACCCATTGTTAGTTTATCTATATCATTTTTACCCTGTTCTACAGCTGGTTTCCAAGGCCATTATGGGCCCTATCAGCTCTACATCAGCAATGGAACAGCAATGCATGCACACGGGGAACTAAACCTCCATTGGCGAGTCCATAGAAATATCCCAAGTTGCTTTACCTCCCCACCCCCACTCACACATATTAGCCAGCTTCTTTTATATTATAAGAAAGGTATTTTATGTAAGCATTTCTGTCAGATCTCTCACTCGGTACCTCGCCCAGCAGAAGGTGGGGCCTGCCTTATTAAATCTTGTTTTTCCAGAGGGAGGAAATGGAAGGAAATAGAAAGAAAAGAAGATGAGACTTGGCAGATATCACCTTTAAAAAGCAGAATCCGGGAGTCCTTGTTCCCAGCTAAGATGGCCAAAATAGAAAAAAAGAAACTGCGTCACCAAGACACACACAGAGAGAGAGAGAGAGAGGACAAAAGGGGACACAGGTTTGCATAACATTTGCACATGCTAACTTATATGTTTATATTAGAAATTATTACTAAAATCTAAACAGAAATACAATACACCTGGGAAGATGTGACCAGGTGATTATGTGCCTGCTCAGTCTTCTGCCCAGGTGCTAAGTGTTGATGGACAGCTTCGGCTATTGGGTGGTATAAAAATGCAAGAACAACAACAACAAAAAGGAAGAGTAATCAAGTTGGCCACTGTGGAGAACAAGATGCTGGACTAGATTGACCATTGACCTGATCCAGCAGGGATCAGGAAAGAAGGACCCAGGAAACAAGACGTGGACATAAACAAGTTGTTAATTTATCCACACACTCTTCCTTGTTGCATGTGTCTTCTTTCTCCTTCCTCTCTTGGCTATAAGGATGTAACAGTTCTGTCAGACCCCAGTGGGTCAGACCACATGTGACAATAATGCAGGAGCCCAATTTGTATCATAGTTTGAAAGCACGTGATACAGCCACTCCGTGGAAGCTAAGCAAATCTCAACCTGGTCAGTATCTAGATGGGAGTCTGCCTTGGCAATGCCACATATGGGGCCTTGAGTTCATGATGAGGGTGGGGAATGCTAATATAAATGTAGTGAATAATAAATACATAAATAATTGGCTGATTCACTGTTTTTTAAAAAGAGGTTGGATTGCCACCCATCAGAGATTCTGTAGTTGTGGATTCCAGCGTAGGCAGGGGTTGGACTAAATGACCTTTGAGGTTACGTCCAACTCTTATGATTCTAGCTACCGACCAAACAATTGCTGCTAACATCCTTATTCCAAGAAGCCTTTCTTTAATATGCAGCCTTGGATTTCTGTGGGGGGGGGGGGTTTCCCCCTTCTTTTTAAATTTTGTTTTAACTGTTTTATTCTGTTTTTATTTTCATTTTACCTTGTACACCGCTCCGAAATTTTTCAATGGGGAGCGGTATATAAATATTCTAAATAAATAAATAAATAAATAAATAAATAAATAAATAAATCGGGCCCATGTACAATGTATGCATGCCAAAAGCATATATCCCTTTGTTTAAGGGTGTGCGCGGACTATTTAACTTGTGCTGATAGCATCAGCATAGTTATGATAATGAGATATTTGCTTATTTTTCTCTTTTTCATTTTTTTACTCCACTTTTCCAGACAAAGTCTCCTCCCAGCAGTTTAGAGTAATAAATCATAAATAGGGCACTTTTCATACACACACACATACACACACCATAATAAAAACTAAGAACAATAGAGTCAGCAGCATAGGTAGCATGGGATGCAAACTGACCAGAAAAAAAACCAGATTGGCTTGTTCCTGTTCCTTTTGAGGCAGCTTGAATTGCAGAAACCAGCAAGGGGCTTTCCTAACTTTATCTTCTCTTAATGTCTGCAGATTAAGTTGCGATCGAAGATAAAGGACCAGGATCAAGCGATGTGACATCGAAAATTGTCCAGTGCTTTAGTTATCCGGTAGATATATCCATTTCATAAGTTCATTTCATTGTCCATTTCATAAGTTCATTAGTAACAATGACTGCATGCCCACTGCAAATGCAATATTAGGTAAGGTCGGCAGTAGGGTGACCATATGAAAAAGAGGACAGGGCTCCTGTATCTTTAACAATTGAACAGAAAAGGGAATTTGAGCAGATGTCATTTCTATGCATGCAGCACCTGGTGGAATTCCCTCTTCATCACAACAGTTAAAGCTGCAGGAGCCCTGCCCTCTTTTGTATCTGGTCACTCTAGTATAGCTCTGCAGCTTTAACTGTTATGACGAAGAGGGAATTTCACCAGGTGCTGCATGCATACAAATGACACCTGCTCAAATTCCCTTTCCTATTCAACTGTTAAAGATACAGGAACCCTGTCCTCCTTTCCATATGGCCAGCCTAGTTGGCAGTTTCAAAGTTGTAATTAATGTTTTTCAGGTGATTAGGCCTTGCAAATATGTGAGAATATGTATATGTCATTGAAATACATGTATGTCTCAGAGTGAAATGGAACTAATAACTAGTGACAGAGAAACTGAAGGTGGAAGAGAGCTGAATTATGTTGAAATAGAGGAGTGATAATCATCATATCATGCATAGTTCACTAGGTTGCTAAATTAATACTTGTGTCAACAGTTTTCATTACAACTGTTCCCTCCTCCTCAAATTTAAACAATTTAAGGGGAGTACGTGCTCTTATCTTTAAAGTTTTACAAGTATTTTAATAAAACTTTCTATACAGTATAACACTTAAATCACATTAAGTTTGCTTTAATTTTCTCCCTCAAATCTTTCAGGTCAAATACTTGAGGTGTATCAACACAGGGTAATTTGTTGTTTCTTAAATACAAATAAAATATAGATGCTAAATTAGATCACTCTCTAGTGCGTCTGAAGAAAATCTGATGAAAACCTACATTTTTTGATGCAAATGACCTTATGCAAATTAGCCTAATTTACATACAAACATTTTCTTGGGAGTGGGAATCCAAATCCAAACTGTCTGGAAAACTCACATTGCTGTCAGGATCCACTTCAGAATTTGGCAATTCTGAGTATGAGTGCTACCGGGAAACACCTGGTACTGGGCCTCTCAAGACCTAGTGGAATTAAAGAAAAATGCCCCAAGGAACTAACTTTGCATATTCCCTGAGACAGAGAACTCCACAAAGAAGAAGAGGCATTCAACATGCATTTGGACAGCCATCTGTCAGAGATGCTTTAAGGTGGATCCCAGCACTGAGCTGAGGGTTGGACTCAATGGCCTTATAGGCCCCTTCCAACTCTACTATTCTATGATTCTAAGATGCCACAGCAGAGAAGGCCCCAGTCAGATTTCAAAGTAATTTTGCGCAAAGAAGGCTCCTGGAGCAAGATCCTATATGAAGTTCAGAAAATATAGTAAGCTTAATATTAAAAGAAAGAAAGAAGAAATCCTAACTTATGCATGGCTCACACACACACTCGCATTTAATCTTGACAAGCAGGTCTTTAAACCTTGTTAGCAATTTTGCCCTTTGCCCTCTATTGAAATCGGAAATGCCCCCCATAGAGTTTTATATTTATTTATTTATGCCCCATAGCCGAAGCTCTCTGCACGATTTACAAAAGTTAAAAACAGTGAACATTAAAAAGTATACAAAATTTAAAACCATCAAAAACATAAAAACAACAGTATCCATTTAAAAACTACAGTTCTGGGGTCCGTTAAAAAAAAAACCTTAGCGTTGTTAAATGCTGTTAAATGCCTGGGAGAAGTTTTCTTGTATTTGTAGGGAGGCAACTCACCACTGCATCTCACCATTCCAATTACTCTGCCAATCCAGCCAAGAAGTATGCGTTTGTTTTGTCCCTCTCTCTGCCTCTCCCTGCCCCCTTTTCCCGGGGCTGTCACTCCATAAAAGAAATCTTGGTCAGTTAATCATAGGGCTTGTATAAATGGATTCCATTAAATCTACATGCATTTTGCACATAAATTAAAACACGTCTTCTGAATTTAAAAGTGTTTCTTTGTTTTTAGGTGAAGCAAACACATGTTGCAACACAAACATCACAAGAGGCATTCCGTGTGTCTGAGAGAGAAGGAGGAAAGCTTCTTCTAGAATGGCACCTGCCTCCCAGAAATTTGTAAATATTAGAAGGAACCTCAAAGGTTATCTAGTCCAACCCTCTGCTGATGCAGAAAGATGGTTGCTATAGTATCCCTGATGAAGGAGAGTCTACCACCTTCTGAGGTGGTCTGTTCTATTGCTGAATGGCTTATATCAGCAGAATTTTTTTCCTAAAAGAGATTTTAGGGAAAATAATTAACATATGTTGCTAAATCTGCCGCATGATTAAATCAGGGGCACCTTTTACACTGTTGGATGTAACTGTTTAATCAACTAAACATCTCAGCCCTGGACTTCCCCATCAATATGGTATCACAAATGCTGTGTTTTGACCATGGTAGATGCAGGTTCAAATCCCCAGCCAGTCACAATACCCACAGAGTGGGTGACCTTGGACAAGTACCCTTCTCTCAGCTTAGTCAACCTCACAGAGCTGTTGTGAGCTAAGGATGTGGAGTTTTAGGACAGGGCTGGAAAGAAATCTCTTAAGCCGGGGAAGGGGGTACTGCCAGGCTGTTGATGTCCACGTGATGTTCAATGGGAGAGATGTCCCTGCCATTGCACCTATGTCCAGTTTAGATAATCACAGAATCATAGAATAGTTGAGTTGGAAGGTGCCTCTAAGGCCATCGAGTCCAACCCCCTGCTCAATGCAGGAATCCACCTTAAAGCATACCTAACAGATGGCTGTCCAGCTGCCTCTTGAATGCCTCTCATGTGGGAGAGCCCACCACTCCCCTAGGTCATGGGTTCCTTTGTCATACTGCTCTAACAGTCAGGAATTTTTTCCTGACGTTCAGCCAGAATCTGGCTTCCTCTTACTTGAGCCCATTATTCCATGTCCTGCACTCTGGAATGATCAAGAAGAGATCCTGGCCCTCCTCTGTGTGACAACCTTTTAAGTACTTGAAGCGTGTTATCACGTCTCCCCTCAGCCTTCTCTTCTCCAGGCTAAAGATGCCCAGTTCTTCCAGTCTCTCCTCACAGGGTTTTGTTTCCAGACCCCTGACCATCCTCGTTGCCCTCCTCTGAACCCCTTTCCAGCTTATCTGCACCCTATAAATCAACAGTGGAAGAAACTGTTTTGCTCAGCTATTTTCCAACTGAGTTGAGCAAGAGAGAGAGAGAATGCAGCACAGACTTATGGCCACAATGACCTAGTTGGTACAGACAAGCAGGAAAGATTCTATCCTGGCTCATCTCCAACCCCATTTCCTCATGATGCAACACCAGTAACCTTTGCTCCCTGCACTTGCCCCATCTTTCACCCTTCCCAAACTGCCCCCTTTTCCCACACCAATTTATACACACACATGCCAGATCCTCACATTTTCAGGAAATGCAAACTGTTCAGGAAAGTCCCATGTTTTAGAACAACTGCTTTCTACAATCCATATATATGCCCTTCCTGAGCACCAAAGAACCAGCACTCTTAACCATCCGCACATTCCTTTGGAATCACCCCCATGGTGCTTCCAGACCACACAGTGACCCACAACTTTGCACTTAAATCTCCTCTGCTGACGGAAAGTTTTGCTTCTCTGAACATGTTGGCTTCCCACCATCCATTCCAGTGCAGTTTTCATTTCAAGTCGCCCTACAGCCGGTGTTTCAAATGCTAGGGGAAATGCCCATACATCCTGCCCCTCTCCTCCACCCCAGTCCATTAAGAAGGCTGTAAGGCAGCAGGCAAAATTCCCCCCAGTATGGAGAAATGTTGCTCAAGAGAAGGGCAGCTGTGAGCATGTCCGCCACCACCACCCCCTCCACTTCCTCCTCTCCCTGGGGATGGAATCCAGGAAAACCCATAAACTTTCCCCCGACTCCAAGGTCAACCACCTCTGACACTCACTTTCCAATGTCCTCCTGGCCTTGTCCCTCCTGCGCGGTGGTCCAAAAGAAGGTCTCCCAATTCCTTTGGGGTTGGTGTGGGAGGAGGGGGGATTTGTCTCTGGGGTGGGGTCTTAAATCAATCCCAGTGGAAAAGAACGCATAAGCACCCGCTCAGCCTGAGGGTGCCCCCCAGTTCAAGCAGACGCTGTCCTCTCCTTTGAGATCGCAGCTTGGGGATGATGGATACCTTTTCCAGGTTGTCCTTGCGTCCTTCCTTGTTTCCTGAGTGTCCCTCCCTCGCTCCTCCCCCCGCGCTGGGTCATTTGCCGCCCATGTCACCAGCGACAGCAGCTTCTTTCACCGCCGCCCCCCCCCCCGTGCTATTTTGAATCGTACCGTCTCAGTGACAGACAGCTGCCACTCACCTGGCGGAGGATCTTTCCTGAAGTTCCCGGGCTACTGGAGAGGATTCCCCCCACCCCGACCCCTTTCCACCTCCTGGACTGTGCTTGTCTCGCTGCTTTGGCTCGTAATCTCAGCTTGCAGCAGCTGCCTCCTGCCTTCCCGGTGTTCAAACAAGTTTTACAACCCTGCGAGCTTTGGAAAAACAAAACCTGTGACATCAGAGCCTGAAGGGGGGAAAACCGGCATGAAGGGAACCAGTGGTGGCCGGCCCTGAGTTCTCTGAAATAGTGAAACCAGGAAAATTCCACCTCATGACATCCTCACGAGAGAGAGAGAGAGAGAGAGAGAGAGAGAGAGAGAGAGAGAGAGAGAGAGAGAGAGAGAGAGAGAGCATTCGTTCACAGCTGTCCCTCACTCTGAGAGTTGCATCTGCTTAAAAAAAAATGGCAGGGCTCCTTTAACGACTGCTTGACACACAGGCAGAAATTCAACTGGTGAGGTTTATTGCAGGGAGAGGATTGAGCTCTATAGCGGTGGGTGTGTTTTGCACGTACAGGGGTCCAAGTTCAGTTGCTGGCATCTGCAGTTCAAGGACCTGAAGATAACAGTGCTGGCACGCTAAAAGGACGATGGCCTCAGAGACCTCAGCTTGTCTCTGACAGTCTAGCCCTGGGGAAGAGGAACCAGTGTTCTGACTTTGTATAAGGCAGTTTCAGAGTTAAGGGAGTACTGCCCTAGCCTCACCCACCATGGCTAAGTTTCCTAATGACAGGAATGCCAATCATGCCAGGCTGAAGGTGGCATGCCCTATAATTTAGTAACCTGCCTTCTCATCTCTGACATACTCTGGCTGCGTTGCACAGGGATGAGGGAAAAGCGCTCTCTGTGTGCTCAGAAATACTTCCTCGGTTGTGATTTCTTCTTAAGGTTACATGATCACATGTGCAGTAAAAGTACATTCTGAGGTTCTACCACAGGATTGCAAACTGACCAGAAAGATCCAGATCGGCCTGCTTTTCTGTCTTTCACAGTCATTTGATCTGATCTACAGAAACCAGCAGCATAAGCTTTTCACGGCATGGGCAGAAGAACCTGCCATCTGCTCGTGTCTGCAGATCAAGAAGCACAGGCGCAAAGGGGGGGGGAGTTGGCAACATATTCTACCCTGATAAATGCTGCTGTCTCAAAATATACCTTGCCCCCTTTAAAACAACAACTTTTTAAGAGTCCAATCTTCTCCCAAAACCTGGGAAGAATATCCAAGAGTTAGTTTTGTTTCTCTGTTGGTTCTTTCTCTGGCTTCTTGCAGGTGTCATGAAGATCAACCACTCCTATATATTAATCCTTAACTCATTCTCCAACTGTTGGTCCTTAGGTAGCTAAAACAGCATCATCCATGCAGAAGAGGGAGTATCAGCACACCCCAATCCAAACTGACCCCCCCACCCCAGTGGATGCTTTTTCAAAAGAAAAAGAAAAAGACATCAAGAGATCCAATCTCAGATCTCCCTTGTCACATTTAATTTGGTCCTGAAAATGCCACAGCGAATAGACAAACAAACGTCAGAATTGTGTGTTAGACTGGATCACTTTCGGCTGCACTTACATGCAGAAAACCAGCACACTGCTAGCCTTCACCCTGATGTGTGGGTTTTCTGTGTGGAGGGAGTTTGCTTCTGAGAGCATTCAAATATGCAACCTACCACCCACTTTAGGAAATGCTAAATGGCTTCATTGCATTGATAGTATATCGTGACCAAAAGAGTCTTCATTGTCTGTTAGCCAATTCTCAGAACTGGAGGAAATGTAGCTGATAAACCTCAAAGCTATAAATGCTTGACAGTTTCCTCAAGTTGGCTACACCGCCCCACCGCCTGTCTTTCTTTCATTATATAACTCCTTTCTGCCAGAAGCTAAATAGACTGAAATAATATTTGTTCATAGATTTGGCACTAGGAAAAGATCTAGTGATGGGTCGGTGACATGGGAGGGGTGGGAGAAAGGAGAAGGGATTGTCCCCGTGTGTCAAAAGAGGAAGGCACTTTGAGGATGAGCTCCCTCCACTGAAATGCACAGAGCTTGTGTGTTGATCAAACTTTCCACTCAGCATTCAGGCAGCATGCCTCAGTTTTCCATATTCTATAAATGGGACTGTGAGTATTTGCAGACAAAGTGTTTGCAGACACTTCTAGTCCTCAGCATCTATATTCAGGGTGCAATCCCAGCATGGCTGGCTGAGGAATGCTGGAATCTGTAGGATGTCTTTCTGTCTAAAAATGCATAGAATTGTGCTCTTAGAGTCTCGTTGTTGTTGCATTTATATCCCACCTTTTTTCCTCCAAGGAACCCAAGGTGGCATACATAACCCTCTTCCTCTCCATTTTATCCTCGCAGCAACAACAACCCTGTGAGGTAGGTTGGGCCCTTTCTACACCTAAGTATTATCCCAGGAAAATGGAGGGATCATCCCTGCCTGCTCCCGGGATCCCCTGTGTGTCATTTGGATGCACAGGGATGATCTGGGGGGTGGGGGGAAAGGGGAAAGGCAGGTGTAGAAACAGCCTGTAACTTGTGTCCAGTTCTGGGCTCCACAATTCAAGAAGGATGCAGACAAGCTGGAGCGTGTTCAGTGGAGGGCAACCAAGATGATCAGGGGTCTGGAAACAAAGCCCTATGAAGAGAGACTGAAAGAACTGGGCATGTTTAGCCTGGAGAAGGGAAGATTGAGGGGAGACATGATAGCAGTCTTCAAATACTTAAAAGGTTGTCACACAGAGGAGGGCCAGGACCTCTTCTCGATCCTCCCAGAGTGCAAGACATGGAATAATGGGCTCAAGTTAAAGGAAGCCAGATTCCGGCTGGACATCAGGAAAAACTTCCTGACTGTTAGAGCAGTGCGACGGTGGAATCAGTTACCTAGGGAGGTTGTGGGCTCTCCCACACTAGAGGCCTTCAAGAGGCAGCTGGACAACCATCTGTCAGGGATGCTTTAGGGTGGATTCCTGCATTGAGCAGGGGGTTGGACTAGATGGCCTTGTAGGCCCATTCCAACTCTGCGATTCTATGATTCTATGAACTGGACCAAAGTCACCCAGTGGGTTTCCATTTATTTATTTATTGCATTTTTATACCACCCAATACAGTAGCTGAAGCTCCCTGGGTGGCCAAGTGGGGACTAGAACCCGGATCTCCCGACTCCCAGTCCAACACTCTAGCCACTACACCACACTGACATCAGGTAGCAGATGATAGGTAACAGTGCCAGTTTTAAGTTTTGTTCTAAGTTTTGAGGGAAGACACCTTCTATCTTCTCCCTGCCCTTCCCTCTATCTGCTATTGCTCTTCCTCCTCTTCCTCATCATTGCCACCATTTGCTTTATGGAGAAAGGAGAGAACCAGTGAGAAAGTTGGCAGTAGCATCTGGTGTTCCTTCTCATCACCTGTGTGATGAGCACAGAGAGAGAGACAGGTAAAGAAGCAAGTTGCAATGGTGAAGAGCAGGTGCAACTCCTCACTTGTCAGTGTTTCCCTGCTGGAATGTGGGCCCTCGACAGGTGCCCACCCATACCTACCTTCAACGCCAGCCCTAATGGGGAAGACCTCTGCCTGGGAATGGCTGCTGGTCAGAGCAGACAATACTGGACTAGATGAACAAATCGCCTGACCTTGTGTAAGGCACCTTCTGATATCTTATACAGACTCATTGAGATATCAGAATGTTCTCCTTCGATACTTTCATGTTTAATTATCTTTGCTTTCTCTGTATAGCCTACGGGGAAACCATCAAATTGAAATCGGATCTGAGAGCTAAGCCCTGGCAAGCCCTCCTCGCTTCGCTCTGGGTTTTTGCTTTGCTGGACAGAAGAAAATGTCCACACAGGCAGATCTTCTGAAGTTGCAGACAGATGCCCTGTGGGACCCAGATAAAGGGAGCGTGCACACCCCACCCTGTCTGCCTCCAACCCAGAAATAATACTTGAACAACAACCACTCCCCCCTGTCACAACAATGCATTGTGCTGCTCAGGAACCACACTAGCTGGGTTTGCAGAAGGATAAATCCATGCTATGTGGGTGGAACGTTGCCCTCTGACAAATGAATGGAACTGTCACAGCAGCCCTGAACAGCTCTAGGTCAGTGGCTCCTTGCGAACTTGATATGTGGCCCATATCAAGGCTCCTATCCCTCTCCCTCTCCCTCTCTCTCTCTCTCTCTCTCTCTCTCTGTGTGTGTGTGTGTGTGTGTGTGTGTGTGTGTGTGTGTGTGTGTGTGAGAGAGAGAGAGAGAGAGAGAGAGAGAGAGAGAGAGAGAGAGAGAGAGAGAGAGAGAGAGAGAGAGAGAAGGAAGACTGATCATGGTGAAGAAGCTTCTCTGTACAGCTGGTTGGCCACGATATGAACAGAGTGCTGGACTAGATGGACCCTTGGACTTCTTACATTCTTCTGAACCCACAGCTTTACTTTTTCATAATGGTAGGATTTGGAGCCAGCCAACAAAACTATTGGGACCGAAGCTCAGAAGGACAGAACAAACACACACACACACACATTTTTTAATTAATTTTTTTGCCCACACAACACAGAATTAACTGATGGGATTCGCTGCCGCAGGATATTAGCGATGGCCAATAGCTAAGGTCAAGGTTGTAGAACCTCAAGCCTGGGGGCCAAATCTGGCTTTCCAGAGGGACCAGATAGCCATGCCCCCTTCCTCTGCCCCCACCCACTCCCTCTGGCTCCACCCCCTTCTCCCTGCCACCTATCATTTCGTGGTTTCCTGTTGTTTGTGCAGGGGGTTTTCTCCCCATTCTAAAAAGTTGAAATACCTCTCCTAAAACAGAGCTATTGGCAGTAAGAGCTTCAAGCTAAAATAGGCTGGTACTTTTTGGTATTTGGGCCCTGCCCCTTTTGCATTTGGCTCCACCTCCTTTTGCAAAATGGAGCTTCCAGTTTCAGAAGCAGTGTACCTCAAAACACTAGTTGCTGGGTGCAAACAATGAGAGTGGGGAGCTGGAACCTTTGTGCTCAGATTGTTGGCTTCCTGAAAGCCTCTGGTTGGTCACTATGAAATGCAGGACATTGGACTAGATGGACGCTTGGTCTGATCCAGCAGGGTTCTCCTTGGCCCCCAGATCCCACAAACCCTTGCCTCTGCTGCTGATCTGCCAGATTCCTCATCTACAGATTCTGCCCACCTCATGGCAGAGGCAGCCTTTGGGAAAGCAAATGTTAACCATCCCTACTCACATGTGTATCAAAAGACACATCAGACCAGTTTCAAAGTGCTCTGGATTTGCATCAGCATCCAGAGGTGAGATTCTTCATTTGCATTAATCCATTAGTGAATGTAAGAATGTACAAAGAACCATGCTGAATCAGACCAAAGACTTTATCTAGTCCAGGATTCTGCTTCGACAGCAGCCAACCAGCTGCCTGTGGGAAACCCACAAGTAGGATTTGAATGCAATATCACTCTCCCAACCATGTTCCACAGCAAGGTCTACATAGGCATACTGCCTCTCATCCTGGAGGTAGCATATAGCTGTCATTGATAATCTTATTCGCCATGAATTTATCTTAGCCCCTTTTAAAGCCATTCACACTTGCATCCAAGCAGCAGAGGACAGGTGTATCCCTCTTGGTAAATTAGGGTGAAAGACTACAAGGTATTAGAGAAGCACGGCAGCCCCTTTTTAGAGACCTTATACAAGAACATGAACATCAATTCATTAAGGCCACCCTGGTAGTAAGTCCCACTAATGCAATGGGACTTACTTCTGGTTAGACATGTATAGGTTTGTGCTGCAAATTAATTTTAAAAGTTTAGGTTGCTTGTATGTAGCCGGGTTTTGCAGTACTGCACTGAGTTTTCCCCTAGAGTTTTCCCCTTAACCCTCCTCCCCACACGTCCCACAACATTTCTGGCTATCAGGCCCGCTGGCAAACAGGTTCAGCTGGGACACAATAACAACCAGGGGGGGGGGAACAGGTGCACGCAGGAAGAGACTTCCTTCCTGTTTCCTCCATACCACCCCAAATCCCCACAAGTATTTTATCTCGTCTCCACTATTTCCTGCCTCTTTGGAATATTTTCAGGTCTTTTTATCCCCATAGAGCAGATCTCCAACAACTGAAAACAGTAAAGCAAATATGCTCCAGCCTTCTTCTAAGCCAGCCTTTGCCAATGCAGTGCCCTCTGGATATTTTTGGACACCACCTCCCATCATGCCTGACCTTTGGCCATGCTGTCTGGGGCTGATGGGTGTCGTTGTCCAAAATCTTTGGAGGAGACTGTGTTGGGTAAGGCTGTTCTAAGCCAACTGTTGAATTAAGGCATGCGATTCTTAAGCTTCTAGCTCATCCTGACACCCTCTCCTTGCCCCCATGATTTCAGTCTTGAGGTCACTGTGGCCACTACAATCAGGGACGTGATCCCATCTATCCCATTCAACACTGCCAGCGGCAATGTGACTCACAGCTTCTGAAGCCCTGAGCCACCTTGAATGTTTATCATCCTATTGCCAATAAGACACCCAAAACTGCTTGCTCATGTTCACCCCGCCCATGGAAGTTCACCAAGGGCATGAAGGCAATGGCTAATAATCTATCTTCTGCTATCTGTCCCCGGCATCTGTCTTCTGCATCGGAAGATATGGTGATGACTACCAATTTGGATGGCTTTAAAAGGGAGTTGGATAAATTCCTGAAAGACAAGGCGATCAATGGCTGCTAGCCCTGATGGCTATGCACTACCTCCAGTATCAGAGGCAGTAAGCCTGTGTGCACCAGTTGCTGGGGAGCATGGGCAGGAGGGTGCTGTTGCACCCGTGTCCTGCTTGTACATCCCTGGTCGACAGCTGGTTGGCCACTGTGTGAACAGAGTGCTGGATTAGATGGACCCTTGGTCTGATCCAGCAGGGCTCTTCTTATGTTCTTATGACTTATCACCATTAAAGGCCATTGACAGAAACCATGAGTTTGTCCAATCCTTAAAAAAAGCCATTCATGTTTCTGGCCATCACTCCAAGTTGTAGCGGTCGTTTGGATTATATTTTATTTTATTGTTATATGAAGAAGGAAGGGTGCAGCTTAGTCACAGAGCATATACCTTGCATGCATAACTTCCCATGGTTTCAAGCTCTACTGAAAACATCTTCAGTTAAAGGATCTCAAATAACAGGGCTAAGAAAGATGGACTAGATAAAGCAACGCTCTGACTCAGTACAAAGCCGTTTCATATGTTCATAGAAGAACTTTCTTCTGTTTGTCCTGAACCTGCTGCCAACCAGTTTCTAGGATGATCTCCGGTTCTGGTGTTTGGAGAGACAGACAATAATGTCTTTCTACTCAGACTCTTCACATCATCAAGGCTGTCATCATTTATTTATTTTCAAAGTGCCTGCAATTTATTAAACCGCTGTTCGAATTAGACACACAGAAGACACATACAGGCAGAATGCCAGCTTTTTCCCGGTCCTTCAACTTCTGCCATTAAAAGGACCTGGGATGAAAAAGCCATGCAGGTGAAGCCATATTGGGATCCTCTTAATAGCTCAGGTGAAGAGCCAGAAAAAAGCTGCCAGGCTGCCTATGAGTGTCTAATATGAATACCAGTTAGAAAACTGTAGGCACT
Organism: Elgaria multicarinata webbii; assembly: GCF_023053635.1. NCBI lineage: Eukaryota > Metazoa > Chordata > Lepidosauria > Squamata > Anguidae > Elgaria > Elgaria multicarinata. The sequence continues at coordinate 26,772,412 of NC_086183.1, forward strand.
TTATAAATGTATGAGCTAGTCAACAGCACATTCAGTACAATCAAGGAGTCCAGCTTTTCCTGGGCTGAACCATGTGAGACTACAAGTAGAGCATGGGTTAATCTTTGGAATGCTCCTCCCGCCTCGCATAGAAAAATCTCCCCGCTTGTAGAAAGGTAGCAAGCCATAAACAAGGCCAGGCTGAATACTTCTTATTTACATGCTTGCTTTCTGTCTGCAGGAAGTTTATTTAGGGGGGTGGGGAGAGAGAGAAAAAAAGATGGAGCATTTAAACAAGTGGTTTTCCACACCTGCAATCTGAAATGGTATACTCCAGAAAACATAAACCATTTGGTGCTGCTGAATAATATATAAGTTAGGCGATATGTTAACTCCTTGTTTTGATTAAGGTCAAAGCAACACAAACCACATGCATTCAATTTTCTAAGCGTGGGCATACCGTAGATCCATCTTCCCCAACCTTGCACCCTCCAGGATCTCTTCTCAATCATCCCAGAGTGCAGGACACGGAACAGGCTCAAGATCCAGGAAGCCAGATTCCGGCTGGACATCAGGAACAACTTCCTGACTGTTAGAGCAGTATGACAATGGAACCCATGACCTAGGGGAGTGGTGGGTTCTCCCATACTAGAGGCATTCAAGAGGCAGCTGGACAACCATCTGTCAGGGATGCTTTAGGGTGGATTCCTGCATTGAGCACGGCGTTGGACTCGATGGCCTTTAGGCCCCTTCCAACTCTACTATTCTATGATTCTATGATCCAGATGTGTTGGACTACCCATCATCCCCAGCTCGGCAGGTGGAGGAAGGCTGCCGTAAATTATCCCATTCCTCTCTTTGCATTCCCTTTCAAATTCTAACATGGCTGTATGTTTTTAGGTTTTGGTTGGGGGTGGGGACTTTTCTCAAATTCCACAGCTCATGGGAGCCCGGCCTGCTTTCCACCATGCCTCTGACAAAGCAGTTTGGAGCCCAACCATCACTTCCACCTTCCCAAAGCCTCACTCAGTTATCAGACCAGATCTGGGACTTATATAACCCACAGCACCAACTAACTAGGAGCATCATCAGACAAGCGTTTTGTCCCACCCTCGCTACTGCCCACTTACAGATGTTTGCGCGTCCTTTAAACGACACTGTCCACCTCTCACTCATTTTTCTGTTGCAAAATAGACCCCTTTTAATCCATCTTTTTTTAAAAAAAAAATGGAATGTGCCGCCATTTCTTGCTCTGTGCAGGAAAACCGGCATGATAAAAACGGCCCCTGAATGAGCCATGTGGTCATGGCTGCTTTCTCTTTCTCTCCCAATGTAAAGAGACCGTCCCTATTGTGCAACAGCAGCAGGAGGCCATCGCGACCGCAGGGAAATGCGAAAATCTGCCCATCTGATGACGCTCTAGGTGACCCTTATGGACAAACAGGATTATACCAGCAGGAGTTTTTGATTCAGACCCAGGTTTGTTCTCATTGGCCAGGAGAAAGCACCCTAATCTGTTCTGACAGGCCTGCTGTGCTAAGTTCCTGGCATGGCAGAAGTGGGCACGAAACAGACGTGGGCACAGAGAAGCGGGCACGAAACAGAAAAGTACAGGACTCCGAGAAAACATTGCAGAGTGAAGCAGCGGGGCATGACGTTCGCACGTGCCCCTTGCTAAGGTGCCCACAAAGGTGATAACCTCAAAGCAGTTCTAAACCCCTTTGACCACATCCCCTGCATGGTTTCTTTGTAAAAGCCCCTATGGTAGAGCGGTTAGACCAGCAAGCGCATAGGGTGGCCACTGACACATCACCAAGAAAGAGGAAATGAATCACCCCCACAAAACAGAGGCCACCAATCTCCATAAAAATTTCATTTATATGTATAGACGCCAATATAGAAATAATTGCTATCGTAAATAGAAATACCAAACGTGTTACCATTGTGAGGAGTCACTGATCAGATTGCCTGCATGCTTGTCACTCAGTCTGCTGTCCAGGTGCTAATTGTGGGTGAGCAAGCCAAAGGCCCAGCTGCTCTCCCTTCTGATGGCTCTTTATCTTAAAATCTCTGACAGCCCTTCAAATACAGGGCTGTCCTCGCTTAAGAACATAAGAAGGGCTCTGATGCTGGATCAGACCAAGGGTCCATCTAGTCCATTGATGGTGCTATATAAATAAATAATAATAATAACACTTTGTTCACACAGTGGCCAACCAGCCATTGGCCAGGGATGAACAAGCAGGACATGGTGCAACAGCACTCTCCCGCCCATGTTCCCCAGCAACTGGTGCACACAGGCTTAATGCCTCAAATACTAGAGATAGCACAGTTGGGCATCCTAGCCAAAGGCCTTTTCTGCCGTGGCACCCCAGCTGTGGAATGAGCTCCCTAGAGAGGTTCACCTGGCACCTGCTTTCAGACACCCGGTGAAGACCTTTTTATTTCCCCAGTATTTCAGCAATTCACCATCCTAGTCTTTTTACTCAGCTGTTTTAAATCCGTATTTTAAATCTCGGCATTGCTGCTCAGTTTTATTCAGGTTGTACTTTTGTATTGTGGTTTTAAGTTTCCATATTTTATTATTTATGCTGTACTTATGGTTTTAACCGCCCAGAAAGCTTTGTCTATTGGAAGGTATAGAAATACAATAAATAAAGAGTAACTGGGGGCAGAAGGAGAGATCCAGATTGGTACAGTGAAGCTTAGGAATTAAGGCCCATTAACCTTACCTTAATGAGCCTCGTGTGGCGCAGAGTGGTAAAGCAGCAGTTTCTGCAGCTGAAACTCTCCCCACGGCCTGAGTTCGATCCCAGCGGAAGCTGGTTTCAGGCAGCCGGCTCGGGCCGACTCAGGCTTCCATCCTCCCGAGGTCGGTAAAATGAGTACCCAGTTAGCTGGGGGAAAGGTAACAACGGCCGGGGAAGGCAACGGCAAACCACCCCGCTATAAGGCCTGCCAAAAAAACATCAGCAAAAGCTGGCGTCCCTCCAAGAGTCAGTAATGAGAGGTTCACAAGAGGTTCGGTTCCTTTCCTTTCCTTTCCTTAACCTTACCCTTAAATCCCCCCACCTTTAAGCTGGGGTTTGTGCCAGTTAGTTGGAAAACATACATGTACTGGTTTCATGCAGTGATCAAGCTCTTAGTCCTGTCTCCTCTTTCAGCCCAAGCTATCGCTGTGGGCATGCTCACCCAGCAGCACTAGTGGAATATTTAAAAGCCACATGGGCTAGCAGGATTGCATGGGCCATTCCTACAAAATCAGCACCAAGGATAGCCAGGTGTCCTCTGTTCCAGATCACAATCCTCTGTTTGAAAGGCTGCCAGACAGCTGTCCTCTATTTCATAGCCATCCTCTACTGAAAGGCTGTCCAATCCAGTTTAAAGATAACGAACCACCAGAAGGAAGACCTCGGCCTTGAAGATACCCATCAACTGCACCTGGACAACAGTTAGGCACACAGGACACCTGGTTACAGTCTTCCCCACTATGGCAAGATGTACCGCATTTCTATTGAAACATATAATAATTATTTCCAGATTTGCATCTCTACGTATACATTAGTACATGCAAATTTTATGCAAATCACTGCCCTCTTTTTTTTGGTGAGCAGCCACCCTATCACCACCTTAGTAAGGTGGGCTCGGGGTGGGGAATGTGACAAGTGGCTTGGTGATCCATAATTGTATTTATTATAAATTAATAAGAACATAAGTAGAGCCCTGCTGGATCAGACCGTGGGTCCATCTAGCCCAGCACTCTGTTTACAGAGTGGCCAACCAGGTGTGATCCAGAAACGCACAAGCAGGACATGGGGGCAACAGCACTCCCCTGCCCATGTTCCCCAGCAACTGGTGCGTATATAAGCTAACTGCCTCTGGTACTAGAATATTATTCTTTTACATGAAGTCCCCAGTGGTTCACTAAAATTATGGCGGGCTGCTCCATTGGCTTTTATTATGCCTCCCATCTCAGCTACTGTTTTAGAAGGCTATGGAGGGCAACACTTGGCTAAAATTAGAGGCTCTGCTTGTGGATTTAATTAAGGGCCCCTCTCCCATATCAGAGTGCAGCAATGATCTCCCATCTGAGTTGCTGATCAGACCCCATGCCTGCTTAGCTCCAGCGTCCGATGCTCCCAGACCACCCCAAGGCCAATTTGTAAGGTCAAACAGTTCAGCTTTTAGTTCTGGGGAGGAAGACCCTAGGATGATTTCACAAGAATTGCACAATCTCTCTCTGTCTGGTCTGTGTGAGAAAAACCCGTTTCTGTGAAGCGTGCCCGGTTGGGTTGACAATTCAAAACATGCCTGCTCCTGTCTGGTTTTGCTCTTGTTTACTTACCTTTTGGTTTCCCTTGGGAAATCTCTGGGAAACCAAGTCCTCTATGGGAAAGTTGTACAGGTGTGTGGGGGGAGATAGAGACCCCAAATTTAAAAAACAATGTTTGGTTTGTTATTTTAAATAGTGCAACAAGAGGAGCATTGTCCAGGAAGTGTGGGCACTGCCTCCCTTTCCGTATTCTGATGGCAAATAAATTGCCATTCCTCACAAATACAAACCCTGTTGATTTTCCCCCTGAGATCCCTGGACTGTGATTTGAGCAGAAGCAGGATGAATTTCTGTTCAGATTTAAAAGGATCCATTTGAGAGATACAACCTGTCCACACACAGCACAATTGTACTAATTGCACTTCGGGGGGCATTGAGTGTCCCCCACATAAAATGATGGTGTTTGAGTAAGGGTGGGCAACACATGGCCCACCATCCCCTGGTGTGGCCCTTGCCACAGAAAAGTATTTTTTAAATAATAATAATAATCTGTATTACTACTGCAAAACACTCAATGGGCTGCATTTAACTTGTTCTGAAGCTAAAGTTGTCCCCTAGCACTCCACAGCCAGGACAGGCCACCAAACAAATTTAAAGCAAGCTAAATTTGGCCTGCTTAGCGCTCCATAGCAGTAACAGATATTTTAATATATTTTTCCAGATGCCTTACAGCAATCTATGGAGCGTGGCCTACAAAGGGTGGGGGGGATGGCTCCCAGACCACCACCATCACCTAGAAGTTGCCTTCGCCTTTATTAGAGGCTAGTGAACAAATCCATCTCCAGGGCCAAGGACTCTGTTGGCAGGCTGGTTTGCATCTGCCAGAATGCAGGTACGAGGGTGGGGGGCAGCATTATGTCTCGCTCTAGGGAAGAGATGGAGCTAGTGCCGAGCTAAAACCTGCCTCCAATTTCCTGAAAGCTAACTTCCCCCATGAAGAGAGACTTCCATTGTCCTGCTTCATTCTTAGAGTGCTATATCATTCATTTTTGTGATATTTTTGAGCTTACCTCACGGTGAGGTGGCCGAGGATGCTGAGTGTGTGACTTCTTTCGATTACACGTCTTCCTGTTGCTCTGCAGCCTTTCAGGCTGCCTGCACTTCCTGCTCCGAAAAAGCCCCATGGGAGAAATTACCTCATGATGCCTTCCCTTGGGCTTTAATCGATGTGCACGTAGCCCAGGAAGCACAGCTCCCGGAGAGAGGATTGTACAATGAAAAACAGGAGAGTTATGTGTACTCCTCCTATGTAAGGTAAGCTCAAGAAACCCAAACCCAACCCATGAGAATTTCTCCAAAATTTCTTCACCATTATTCCCCCCCCCCGCCCCGGAAAGTAATTTTTATTCTATTAAATTGAATGAGAATGGTCAAAAAAAATGGGGAGAAAATTTTGGCACAGCACAGTATGTAGGTAAACCATTTCCCTCCAGATGTTTTGAACTACAACCCCCATAATCCCTGACCATGATGGCTCAGGCTGTTGGGAGCTTTGGTCCAAAACATCCAGAGGGCACCAGGTTGTCTCTCCCTGGTTGAAAGACACTCAATGCAGTTCTGCTGCTAAAGATAAGTAAATCAGGTCTTGGGTAGTGCCTGGGTTGAATGGTAGGGAGACCATCACAGAACCACCTTCACATCTTTGGAAAGAAGAGTGGAAGAGAAACCTAACAGGTGAGATAGTACAGCAAGGAAGGGACAGGTTCTCCCAGGTGAGGCCTTGAGCTGCACAGCCACCACGTCACTTGGTACAGCTGGAAGAGCAAGGGTCAAAGTCTCCAACCTATTGGTATAGGGAAAGGGCATGCTGGGACATCCTGAGCCCATGGAACATCTCATCACGCTATCTCGCCTAAACAAAATAGCTTTAGGTTTAGCCAATGGCTATACTAGCTAGGGATAATGGGAGCTGTAATCAGATGCATCTGGAAAGTGCCAGGTCATTGGGGAGGATGGTCCAGGGTTTACCTCAGGTTACTAAAATGCTCTTGTTTATTTGCTATGCTGGAGCAGGCCTACAAAGTTGGTTGTGGTGTGTGGATGTCTCCTGTGTACAATTCCAAGATCCGCCTTAGGGCAATACTTTGAATAGGCCGACTCAGGAGGTCACAAAATCGCCTGCAAGCTTTTGAGATCTCCAGATCTCTTCGTCAGGCAAGATGTTTCAAAAGTTGTGGCAGAAGGAGGGAGCAAAGGGGAAAGAGGCCTGATTTAAAATCATGGACATGGTTTGCAGCGGCTGCAAATCTGATGACTTTGGGGCGAACCACCAGAGCCCCACCCGGCAGAAAAAGCTGGGGCGCCCCCCAAAGTTGCAAAACTGGCTTACCACGCTCTGAAGTGAGGGAGGGAGGTCATACACAATGCCATCTAAACAGCCCCCTCCTTCCCCAATGCAAAGCATTAAGTCTAGTCTCAAAAAAAGGATGGGGAACTCATGGCCCTCCTGATGTTGTACTACAACTCCCATCATCCATGCTGGCTGAGGAGGCTGGGAGTTGGAGGTACAACATCTGGAGGGCCATGAGTTGCCTTTCCAAAGGCAATTGCCCAACTGCATCACTAGCAATAGATGAGGCATATCACGTTGCATGGTCCCACTGTCCTTGAAGACAAGCTGGCTTTGGCCTGGTGAGGAGACCCCTGGAATGTGGACAATGACAACATCCCTTGCTTACCTCTGCCGGAGAAAGGTAAATCCTTCCCTGGCCATACCATCCAGTGTGTGGACCAAAAGCGCACCCTCTTACATTTAGCTAGGGGCGATTCTATCAAGGTTGGTTTCACCCATTTTCCGTTTTTCCAAGGTTAAGTTCGTTTGGCATCAGTTTCTCTCTCTTTTCAAGTCCTTATGAAAATCCGCATGCACTTTCAGGCAGTTCTCCTAATGTATGGATTTTTTGCCTGCAGGTTCCCCTGCTTTGGAAAATATGAATTAGCCGAGTCCGCATTGAAAGGTGAACCAAATGAATTTCTCTCCTGGCCCTTCCCAGGTTGCACCTGCAGCCCAGGCTACCAGGAGAGGAGGGGGAGGGGAGGCCACATGGCTTCCAGTACAGTGAACCATTTCCATTTACTTGGCTTGGAAACTCAACACTGGAGGGTAAGCTTTGAGCACCTCGGCAAGGAGGGTGTGAGGAAGGGGGTTGTGAATACAGCAAAACAGATAACAAAAATGTCCAAGAGCTGTGAACAGCAGGTGCCCTTTCAGCATTCTAACAGGGCAAAGAATGCAGTTGAGCTATAGATCCAGCTTCAGCAGTTATGTTCCAGGGTGAGTGGGTGTGTACACAGGAACATCAAAGATGTTGACTTCAAACACCACAGAGTCAATAGTTGGAAAGGGAAGGCAATCATATTCAAATAAAACTAGGGCTCTTTCTGCACCTAAGGATTATCCCAGGCAAATGGAGGGATCATCCCTGCCTGCTCCCGAGATCCACTGTGTGTCATTTGGATGCACAGGGATGATCCCGGGACGACCACAGGAAAAAAGGCAGTTGTGGAAACAGCCTAGGAAAGAATGGGAAATGGCAGAGACAACGTTAGATACGCTCAGATACCCCTTAGTCATAAGAACCTAGGAAGTGCCCTGATGCTGGATCAGACCAAGGGTCCATCTAGTCCAGCACTCTGTTCACAGTGGCCAACCAGCCACCGGCCAGAGATGAACAAGCAGGACATGGTGCAACAGCACCCTCCCACCCAGCAGGGTCCGTTACTTCTAGGTTTCCTAGCAAAATAATGTAGCAGCCTAGCGTACATTAGCCCGTGTGCAACAGCAGCATTACAACGAATGCACATTTAATGAATGACTTGCACCTGTAAGTTGCCAGTCTCTGAAAATAGTTATCTACCTACTTCCCTATGTTTAATAAGAGACTGCCTGCCCAAGAGGGCAGAGGATTTCAAATCTGGAAAAATGGCACAGGGAGCAAAAGGATGAACATCCTGTTCTAGTCAAATATGGAGGCACTGACCCATGTCTGTGGCTGCTTTGGTACAAAAACTCTCATCAGAAGATCCATAAAAGGAAGGACTTCTTCACAAAGCGCATAGTTAAACTATGGAATTCATTACCACCACAAGATGTAGTGGTGGCCACCCATTCGGATGGCTTTAAAAGGGGGCTGGATAAATTCCTGGAGAAGACTATGAATGGCTCCTAGCCCTGATGGCTTTGTGCTACCTCCAGGATCCGAGGCAGTAAGCCTATATGCACCAGTTGCTGGGGAACATGGGTGGGAAGGTGCTGTTGCACTATGTCCTGCCTCATTGGTCCCTGGCCGACAGCTGGTTGGCCACCGTGTGACCAGAGTGCTGGACTAGAAGGACCTTCGGTCTGATCCTGCACGGCCCTTCTTAGGTTCTTATCCAGTCACAGATCTCTCGTGAAATGTGTAATTCAGAGTTTATTAAAAACAGGCTTGATTCACTGCTATCAGTAGTTCCAATGAGGAAACACTGCTATCTAGTGGACAGAACTTGAAACTAATTCAGCCCCATCAACATGCATGGTGTTTTATAGCAGTGGTAGGCAACCTGGTGTCACTCAAACAATCTGGAGGGCAACTCCCATGATCTGGGTCTTACTGGCGTTGTAGCCCAAAACATCTGGCGGGCACTGGGTTGCCCGGCCCTGCTGTGCACATTTGCATAAGTAAAAGAAGGTCCCTTCTCTTGCACCGCTTATAGTATCAGGGAAACCAAAATGAAGACATCCTATCCCGTGCATCCGGTCCCTAGAGTCTTCCACACCTTTTCCTACGCCGTGGAAATACAGCCACTGCTCCTCTGTCAGGCACCAAGAGCGTGCAGCCATTTCGGGGTCCAAGCTTCAAGGATGCTTTGAAGGAGCTCCAACACCTGATCAAGGTGTCCACAACTTCTCCAGACGTGGAAAGCTTCCAAGCCATCGTTACAGCATAGCCAGGAAGCCATTCAGACCAGGTCCTTAACCTAGAGCGTACTTTTGCTTAACCGGTCATCCTGCCCTGATCCGCATTCCCATCCCTAAGGAGCCCTTAGCCCATTTGGAAACTCCAGCTAGTTAACAACAAATGCCGTTTTTTATTCCATGAGCAACAAGAGCTTCCGCACACAAAATCCGTCCTCCCCTGAGTTTTGATCATTCACATTACAAGGGTCCCTACCTTCTGGTCCACAAATAGAATTTCAAGGTCCGAGAGAGAAATCTCAATGTAAGGCAAACTTGAAAGGAACAGAATGGAGGGCCGGGAAGTGCCAGAAATGTCCGGCCAGTGCAAAAGGAAAACCCAAAACAGGGCCAAAGAGGGATCAGAGTTAGAAACTGATGCTTCATCATATAGGAACCAGGCCGGGACGAGTGTGTGGCTGTGTGTGACAGGAACTGAGGCGAGCGACTGTATCCGACTTCTCCTCTGCACCTCTCCAAGGGACACCCTTCTCATCTCCTTTCACCACCTACTCTACAGCGAGTGGTAATGGGGTTCTTTGTACGCCGGGAAGCAGCCGCACTGCTTCAGGGAGGGCCTTCAAATGCCGTACAGGTGTGATCCCGGGGAAACAGGCATGGCCTAGAGAATGAAGCACGTGGCTAGGCAGCTAGATCTTGAATTCCACACTTGAGGTTAGCAGGGACCGCAAAATCTGCAGAAAAATGAGAGAGTGTTACCCAAAGTCCGGACCGGAGTGTGCAAATATTTTGGGATGAGAGCTGTAGGTAGTGCCAGGTGGTGGGTCTGGGGCTGCACACATGTGTACAGTCACACACACACACACAGAGATATTAAAGTCCCTCCCATAATTAGGATCAATGGGAGGGTGCAAGCGATCCCAAACACTGTTTCCTTGCTGCTCTTAGCAAGAGAAACAGCAATCTGTTCTCTACCCCCCAGCTGATGGCTGATCAGCTGGCATCAGCAGGAAGCAGGTGGGGTACATTGGGGGTTCTGCACAGGGAATGGCTGAAGGTCGCATTTCGCCCACAAGTTGTCCATAAGAGATCTGTGCCTGAACACAGAATGCAAGAATCCAGGATTTCTGGCCTTCAGACCAGACCCATAGCACCCCAACAACTCAATCCTTTGCCAGTTTACTCTGAAGCAAGTCCTACAGAGTTTAGAGGGTCCTGCTCCCAAATAAGCATCGTAGGATTACAACCTCGGGGCATACCCAACCCTATGCATGTTTACTCAGAAGTTAAGTCCCATGGCGTTCTACAGACCTTGCTCCCTAGTAAGAGGATCCTGGACTGCAGCCTTAGCGGTTTAGAAGTCCAACAGGAATTACCCTTTCTTTGCCCCGGAACCCTTAAGTTCAAGGAGGAGGGCTAGAAAATAGCTAGAATTTTCAGCACCCTGGCCAAACTACAACTCCCAGGATTCTCTAGAGAGGAAGCTATGACAATTAAGCAGATTGTAGGCTCTCTGCTTCTCCCCCTGGCTTGGGGAACAGAAGCCGGCCTCACCGATCTGTTTGGGCTTGGGCAGGTTCAGATTGTTCATCAGCTCCACGAAGGCCTCCTTGGGCAAGGTCAGGCGAGGATTCAGGGTTCGCTCTTCCTCCACTGTGGACATAGTCTGGCCTGCAAGGGAGGAGGAGGGAAGATTCAGTAAGGAGAGTGAAGATACCAAAGAGTCTTGCAGCACCGCTAAGGACAACAGGTTTATTGTGGCAAAAGGTCTTGCAGACTAGAGCAGAAGTGGGCAGATGTCAGGCGTTCAGGATCCATTTTGGGTTTTTTTTAATAGAATGCTAGAATGCTAAGAGCTAGCATTCTAAGAGGGGCAGAATCAATTATCTACTACACCTCATGAACCATCCATTTTGCTCAAAGGAGTTCCATGGCATGCCCAACTCGGTTTGCATTTGCAGGCAAAGCTGTGTTTTTTTCCTGAACTCTGGGAACTTTTTGAAAAAAAATTTTTTTGCAGCTAACCATAATTTGTGCAAATAGAGATTTGTGCAAATTAGGCAAATTTGCGCAAACTTTAGCTGTAATTTGCGCAAATTAAAAATACGGAAAGTCTGCAAACTGGCCTAACTCAATGGAGATTGAGTCAGGTTCTGCAGTAGAAAACGGATTGAAGTCCAGGGGGCCAAAAGAAGGAAAGTTTGTTGAGCTTCACACACCGAACACATATCTCTGACATCTCTAACCATACACTGATGCATCTATCTCTCTATCTATGAATTAGCAGAGATCAGAGATTCGAACACAATACTCTAAAACTGGCCAGCTAGTAGGGCTCCTCAAAGACCCGATCAAACACAACTACTTTACAGATGAAGAACACTGGGGCTGGAAATCTTTATACTGGGATTTTTACTTGTTAAACAATTGGGAGTCAGATCTACCACAAATCACCCAGTGATCTACCGGTAGATCCAGATTTACCTTCTGTCTACCTCTGATCTAAAAGACATGACACAAGAGGAAGAAAGCATGGAGAGGGTAGAGGAAAACAAACAAATTCAGGCACCAGTTTTTAAAGTTATGTAGTCGTCTTTATAATGACCCGCTTGTATGAAAACAGTTCAGGATGTGGAGGATGACATGTACCTGCTGAGGTGCACAACAGTCCATGAACACTTATGCCACAGTATTTATTTATTTATTACATTTATATACTGCCCCATAGCTGAAGCTCTCTGGGCGGTTCACAAAAGTTAAAAACAGTGAACATTAAAAACAAATATACAGACATTTAAAACCATCAAAAGCACAGAAACACACAATATCCATTTAAAACAACTGTTCTGGGGGTCAATTAAAAAATACCCTCAGCATAAGTTGTTAACTGCCTGGGAGAAGAGAAAAGTCTTAACCTGGCACGGAAAAGATAACAACGTTGGCGCCAGGCGAGCCTCGTTGAGGAGATCATTGATCATTCCATAATTGAGGAGCCACCACTGAAAAGGCCCTCTCCCTTGTTGCCATCCTCCGAGCTTCCCTCAGAGCAGTCATTCGGAGGAGAACCTTAGATTCTGAACGTAGTGTACGAGTAGGTTGATGCCGGGAGAGGCGTTCCGTCAGGGATTGTGTAACCATTGTGTAAACCATTAGTTAGACATTCATAGTAACTGGGTCTTATATGCAAGGCTATGCATTTCCTTGGAATTAGGGTTTTTAGATTGTTGGATTTTTTTATTATGTTTTAATGGTTTTAATTTTTGTGAACCGCCCAGAGAGCTTCAACTATTGGGCGGAATAAAAATGTAATAAATAAATAAATAAAAATAAAATCCCTAAAGCACTGCAAGGCTCTGTTTTGGCTGCAAGTGACTAATACAGGAAGCTGTTATTAAGGAGAAGGAGGTATGAGTAAGAGCCTGCATTTTCACCCACCACCGCATATACCATATCACCCCATCACATCAGATTGGGGTCACTAACTTACCAGTGTAATCATGGGCAGGGAAGACTAGGCAGTCGCCAGGGAGTGTGAAGATTTTCTCATGGACTGACCAATACAAGCTCTCTGCGCTGCCTGGGAGGAGAGATGGAGCAGCCTGTGCTTAAAGGCATCCAGAGATTTCCTGCACCCTCCCTTCCCTTTGCAGCCTGGATCTCCATGAGGACAGCTCGATCAAAGGGCCTGCACGTGTCCCTCTGTGTGTTCATTCAGTGCCCCTTCCCACCGAGAGTGCGCCCTCTGCCCACCCACCCCTCTGCATTCAGCATTAGTGGGCAAGGTATCTATGCACACATAGCTGTCGTGTTTCTCTTTAACCTCCTGCCTTCTTGGGAGACAATAACGAGGCCTGCTAAGTAATCTACAAAGCTTTAAGGAATAAATATCTCTTCCCACCTGAAGAGCATCTAATCTCTTGGAACTTTCTCCTTGGCAAAACTATGCAAACTAAGCAAGACAATTGTCCATTCAAGAAGAGTGGAAAGCCTTTTCCCAAGACACGTTAACTTCAGAGAGACGAGTTCTGAGGTGGCTTCTGACGGGATGCGAGCCGAGCTGACTTTCTCTCGCCTTCCTTTCATTCCGCCCGTTTTAGCCTGCGGCGTACTCTAGGATCGGCTAACCTGTCGGGGCTCTCCCCCTCGGAAGAATATTGGCTTCCCACGGACTGTGTATTATTTGCCCTTGACGAGATAAGCTCTGGAGAGGGTTCACTCCCAGCTGGTGAAGAGCCCGTGACAGCTGTCTCCCCCACTGGTACAGGCTGGCCTGTGTCTGGCGCCAACTCCTCTACATCAGAGTCTGACTGATTACTTGAAACACCTTCTTCTAAACTAGGGGGAGCAGGGCTAGACCTGACAGTAACTGTACATGCACAATGAACTGGGGCAATCAGTGTGAAAGGCATCTATGCACATGCAAAACGTTCCTCCATGCAACCACAAGCCCTCGGACGATAAGTTTCCGGTCACACGGAGGAACTGTTCGGATGTAAGCAATGCAGGCTGCTGGCTCTGATGTCAGTGGGGTGGTGAATCTACTCCAGGTTTCAGCCGGAACTCTTAAAGAAGCTATCCAAGGTGCTGGAAGGCAGCAGCAAAGTGTTGGAAGACAGAGTTGTGAGCGGTGCGGCCTACCCTGTCCCCCCACCCCAAGGTGGCCTGCTGCTTTCAGGTGCAATGGAGGAAGCCATCTTTTAACAGGTGTCCAAGAAAGATCCAACTGCTAGAAAAGTCAGCTTTTGTACATAGAACTGGAGGGAGAGCCATCTTGCTCTTTGCTGCAGGCAGCAAAATGTCCTGGGCAAATTCCTGGTTCAGCATCGCATCTAGTTCAACCCTAAATGTTCTTCAGGTACCTGCTGTACACCAATGCACAGGGGTCTATCTACCTTCTTCTATAGCAAAGACATCTCACCCCCCTCCGCTACTTTATTATCCTAGATAATATCCTACAGAGTATCCAAGCAAAAATGGTTCTCACTGTGAAATTAGCGTAGCAATCCCTGCATTCATATGCTTCATAGACCCATCCTTCACCATGATCTTGAAGCTGTCATCTCTTCCCATGGGGCACCCACTGAGCCTGGACCAAATCCAATGGGCCCACAGCAGATCTGACCCTACAAAGACATTCCTCCCTCCTATAAAGGTTTCTGCTTTCTCAGGCACTGCAGACATCCCTCCTCATCCACAGCCAGCACTGCAAGGCCGTCGTACCTTGCTGGAAGTCTGTTCGTCCACAGCCTCGGATCAGCAAGGCGTCCCCCGTGAAGGCCATGCTCTTGTCATTCAGCACGTAGGTCAGACAGCCATCTGTGTGCCCAGGGGTGGCACGAGATTCCAGGGACTGCAGCGACAGCAAGACATTGACATGAAGCCCTCTTTCTCATTTTGTATGAAACTGACCACACTGGCTATTGAAAAATAGGCCTCCAAATCAGGTAACAGCAAAAGGATCCAGCTTAAATAAAGCAGTAGGAGTCATAAGATCATCAGAAGAGCCCTGATGCTGGATCAGACCAAGGGTCCATCTAGTCCAGCACTCTGTTCACACCTTGGCCAATCAGCTGTCGTCCAGGGATCAATAAAGCAGGGCATGGTGCAACAGCAACCTCCTACCCAAGTTCCCCAGCAACTGGTGCACACAGCCTTGGATGCTAGAGGCAGCACGCAACCATCAGGGTTAGGCTAGCCATTGATAGCCTTCTCCTCCAGGAATTTAACCAAACCCCTTTGAAAGCCATCCAACTTGGTGGCCAGCACTACATCCTGTGGTAGTGAATTCCACAGTTTAACTATGCTCTGTGTGAAGAAGTCCTTCCTTTTATTTGTCCTGAATCTCCCATCAATCAGCTTCATGGGATGTCCCCAGGTTCTAGTATTTTGAGAGAAGGAGAAAGATGTCTCCCTATCCACATTCTACACACCATGCATAATTTTGTACACCTCTATCATGTTCCCCCCCCCCTTAGCCATTGCTATCTAGTCCTGCTAGGAGGCATACCCAGCAACTACGCCAAACCCAACCAACAACAGTCTTGTGAGGTAGATTGCTATTACTCCATCGCAACAAAGGGGAACGGAAGCAGTGACTTGCCCAAAGTTACACAACCAAGAGTGGCTATGAGCCCAAGACCAAGACATTATTCACTGAGAAACGCCTAACACATTGGCTTTAAAGATACATGCATAACATGGACTACAGAGAAATGAGGGGGTAAGAGAAACCATCACTCACGCTAACAGTGGACTCAAGTGGCGAGTGCAAACAGGACTGAAGCCCAAGCGAAGAAGCTGAGAAACAAGAAGGAGGTACCAGCATGCTTGGGGAAGGTTTGCACAAGTACCAAGAAATCCTTTCAATTTTTTTTAAAAAGGGGGAAACAAGCCCCATCCCAGATCAGCCCAACGAGGACCGAGCGGGTTCAGTAGCCACAGGCAAATTTAACTGTCTGTTGGAAGAGAAAACAGAAGATGCAGAGAATGAAACTCCCTGCTTGGAGGGAACGGCTGGCTGGAATCCTGAACAGGAACACTCCGGTTAGGTGGGAGGATATACTGCAACATTTCGTTGCAGGTTGCTTTTGCCCTACTATCTGTTCCCCAGACATCCGCCAATGCACTTACGAAAGCTCCAAATTTGATGTTATCCCCTTCTTGGATTAGGATGTCAGCCGAGGCCCCGCTGTGCTTGGAGATGACACTCCGGCAGCCTGGTAGTAGCTTCTTCAGAAGTCCAGTGCCTGTGATGTGATCGGCATGGCAGTGGGTGTTGACTGAGAAATCGGGGGGTGGGGGGAGAGAGAGAAAGATTACCATGGTTCTTATTGCAAGGAACAAGATCTAGCATTCTCCCTCTCCTTTTAACCAGGCAGCCTTTAGTCTTGCTGTTATGTGACTAGACTGAAAAATATGCTTAAGAATTATTTTTTGCACCCAAAATGGACTTTTCAGTCCCATGTTTGCTTACGAGAGAGAGGGGGCCTTCTCCATGACCACGCCTAGAGTTTGGAGGGCCATAGCTCTCCTGACATGAATATACCCGGTCACTACGTTCAACATCTAAGGCCCTCCTCCGGGTGCCTACTCCGAGAGAGGCTCAGAGTGTGGCAATGAGGGACAGGGCCTTTTTGGTGGTGGCCCCCAGACTATGGAATGATCTCCCTGACGAGGCTTGCCTGGCACCAACGCTGCTATCTTTCCAGCGCCAGGTTAAGACTTTCCTCTTTGCCCAGGCATATGGCAGCGCATTTTAATCACCCACATGTTTAGGGTTTTTTTAATGGTTTTTAATGCTTTATGTGTTTTAGAGTTTTAAATTTTGTATACTTGTTTTTATCTTAATTTTAGAATTTCTGTAAACCGCCCAGAGAGCCCTGGCCATGGGAGCGGTATCTAAGTGCAATAAATAAATAAATAAGCTTAGGATACGGGCAGTTTGATTTTCAATTCCTATCCTAATGATCCCTGACATGGAATTTGGTGTTTTCACGCTGAGTCGACGTTTTTATCAAGCTATCCACCCAACCCCAAGATCCCTTTCCTGATCAGTTGCTGCCACCTCAGGCACATATATATATATATGAAGTTAGGATATATATTTTTCCCTAACTGTGGCTAAAGAGCCTGAGATCCAGATACCTAACGGAACAGCGTATGGATAATGTCACTACGTAATTTTGTCACTAGGTGGCACTGGACTTCGGTATCTCTGTGGGGAGTCAGGAGCTTCCTGCCGCTGTTCTGTTCTTATGGGAGAGAAGCAATAAAGTTCTTATCTGGCTTCCTGAACTGGTGTGGCATCTGCAGCTTTTATGACATGGTGTCCAAAGCTTTAAACTCACAGCTTCCTAACAAGAGAGAAGAAAACGGCACAGTTCCCTCTACAAGAGGGCTTCATCTAACACAGCTTTCTCCAACCTGCTGCCCTTCTATAATCTCCAGTCTGCGTGAAAAGCAGCAGGTTTGGGAAGACGCTCCATTTTGCGAGTTTTTAGGTGTCGTTTGCTAAGGCCTTTTATGTTTAATTTGATTCCTGCTGCTCTTGAGTTTTATCTGTTGTTTTAGTTCCATGACCGTTAGCTTTATCGTTTTATGACTGTGTTGAGAAACTGTACTTAACATGGTTTTAGTTTCTAGAGGACGTAAGCCTGGTGAATTACGATATCTGGTGGATATCCCCAAATTACGAGGCGGAATATAAGCATTTTTAAATTTATTTATTTATGTATTTACTGCATTTATATCCCACCTTTTTTCCTCCAAGCAACCCAATGCAGCGTACATGACCCTCCTCCTGTCCACTTAATCCTCATAACAACAACCCTGTGAAGTAGGTTGGGCTGAGAGTCAGTGACTGGCCCAAGGTCACCCAGTGAGCTTCCATGGCCGAGTGGGGACTAGAACCCTGATCTCCCGACTCCCAGTCCAACACATTAGCAACTACACCACACTAGCTCTAAATACGTGGGTAAAGAAATAAATATTTTAAAAGCACAAACAAAATAATGTACTCAAAATTCTCGCCTTGTCATTTCCAGCCTTTCCACTCCCTGAATGAAAGTTAGACCCAGGAATTCGTTTGTTACCTAGTGGTAGAGAGGAGCATCTTCTATTTCCTTCCCATTCCAATTTAACCTGTTATTCCCATGGAGGCCAGGTTAGACATCTCACTGCCGTTGGAGCTGAACAGTTTCTATACTGCCCTAGGAGCATCTTATGTCGAAAGCACGGGATAAAGAAAAGAAAAAGAAGCTAATTCTTTTCTTCCAGGACTAAATAGAACTCACCTGCGTAGAGCAAACTTAGCCCCAATTGTTTCACCAGCGTTGAATCTCTCTTCGCCGTTTCCAGAACCGGGTCTATCAGAACCGCTTCTTTGGTCTTTGCGTCTGCCAGCAAATAGGTGTACGTGAAGCTTTCCAATTCAAAGAGCTTGTGGAGAGGAAGAAGAGGTCACGGTTAGCCCTGGGGAGTGGGGAGTTTCTGGCTACCGAGAAGAAGGCAGGGGCTCCTGGGAATATTTTCATTCAACGCCTTCATTAAACGCATGTAAATAAATATACGCCCTCCTTGACTGGTGTGCAGCCACGGCTTTTATGACACAGTTTTTATGATCGTAGATTATCTTTCAGATGATACAAGATAAGAACAGGACCATGGTCTTTGAGAGCTGCCCGACTGGTTTTTGCCACCCTCGCCACTGTCTCGCAGGTATCCATGGCCACTTTTGCCCATTTGGCAGTTCCCCAGCTCTTAGCAATACATTTTTCCAGTGCCACAGCTTTTATCTTCATAACATTTTCAGTCTTAGCATTTCAGTATTTTATCGGTATTTATCAGCATACTGATATAGTACAGCAGTATTTTTTAAAAAAACTGCACTTCAGAAGTTGCAGATTGTTTTATAGTACTCGTTTCGTGATATTCCATATGTATCTGAGCGGGATGGTATCGAGAAGGTATAATTAAATCATCACATAACTGTCTACCCAGCACTCTGCTGCCAGGACCATTCACCTCTCGCACATCTGGAATCCCTGCGCTGGCTTACAGACTGCTTCCGGATCTGGCACAAGCTCCTCAACCTCACCTTCAGTCTCGTTCACGGCCTTGCTGACCTGAACCCCTTTCACTTCTCCATTCTTCTAACCCATAGAGCAGCTTTCTCCCAACCTGGAGCATTATGTTGAAAGTACAGGTGTGTTGGACTACAATTCCCAGCATGACCTAGCTATGGAAGGCTAAAGTAGAGCCTTGCCTCTGATCTTGGTTCTTCCCACTTCACCACCCACCACTAGGGTGACCATATGGAAAGGAGGACAGGGCTCCTGTATCTTTAACAGCTGTATTGAAAAGGGAATTTCGGCAGGTGTCATTGGTATGCACGCAGCACCTGATGAAATCCCCTCTTCATCACAACAGTTAAAGCTGCAGGAGCCATGCTAGAGTGGCCAGATACAAAAGAGGGCAAGGCTCCTGCAGCTTTAACTGTTGGGATGAAGAAGGAATTTCACCAGGTGCTGCATGCATACAAATGACACCTTTTCAATACAACTGTTAAAGTTACAGGAGCCCTGTCCTCCTTTCCATATGGTCACCCTACCCACCACCATCTCCTGCTCCCTCAAAAGACTGTCCTTCTTCCTGCTGCTTCCTCATATTCTTGGGACTGCCTTCCAGGGCACCTGCCTGATGTCACATCCCTTCCTCCCATTCCCTCCCCCAAATCCACCTTCTATGACACCTCTGGCACACACCCCTAGCTCCCGTGACCTCCTCTAACTTATCCAGTAACCCAGGGGTGGGCCATTTGTGTGCCTTCAGATATTTTGGCCTACAGCTCCCATGAACTGTCACCACTGGCTAGGGCTGTTGGGAGCCATAGGTCAGAACAAAGGCAGAGCCACAAGTTGCCCAGGTCTGCTGTAACCAGTTCTACGCATGCGCAACTGAAACAAGCCCACAGTCTCCCCTTCCCTTCATTTCCCCTGTTGCTTTGCTGGGTCAGTTGTAGATTGAAAACTCCTTGGGGCATAGACCTGACTTCTGGTACTCTGTAAAGCAGCATGCACACTGATGGAATAATACTGTATTTCTTCGATTCTAAGACACACTTTTTTCCCCATATAAACATCTCTAAAAACGGGGTGCGTCTTAGAATCGCGGGTGTATTTATTATTTCTTAGAATCAAAGTTTTTTTTCTGTTGGTGGTACTGAAATTAGTGTGCATCTTACAGTCGATGGCGTCTTAGAATCAAAGAAATACGGTAATAATAATAATAATAATAATACCGAATGACAAAAATGTTGTTGAAAAAGAAGAGGAAAAGAGAGAAAAATATATACCACTGGCCATGGAAGTCAAAGAACTATGGCAACAGGAAAAGGTCACAATTATTCCATTAGTCACCAGCATCACATCAAAACAACTATACAGAAAACCTTCAGAAACTGAGCCTACCAAAATACATCCACACCAACATCCAGAAAGCAGTCATACTTAAAACATGCTCAATTGTCAGGAAATTCCTGAATCTGTAAAAGACAGCATGAATTGGCAAAGCCCGTCATGTCCATCTAGAAAAACTTCCATGAGTGAGAAAGAGATGATGATGATACCTGGAATTGATTAGGGCACGAATGACCAAGAGATGCCAAAAAAGACAATGGGCATAGGAGACCGTGGGTATGAAAAAGAAGTGATATCTTGCGTTTATCGAATTACTCTGAAGAAAGACCCTTAGGATCCAAAATGTGTCTGAAGTTGTTTTTTAAATAAACTACATCCTTTGATCCACCCCTTTGCCCTTGGCTTTTTGGGACATCTGTATTGGGGTTTTACTTTTTTCGCCCTTTTTTGGCTTTTGCTTCATGTATGACCAAGGCCAAATGATTCTCTGCAAGACTCCTAACCTCACTCCCACATACCCAGGAAGGGGTAACGGTCGTGGTCATTAATCAGAGGTTAGGAAGGAAAATTTGAAGAAGCTGAAAAGGCTCCATCAAGATAAGACGCAAATGCACAAGTTTTAGGGCATACAGGGAAGAGAGAGAGAGAGAGAAGTTAGGATCCTGCGGTCCTGAACATTCCTTGAAAGGAAGCCAAATTGAAGTCAGTAGGATGGACTTATGCACCTACGTGCAAAGGATCAGGCTACTAAAAGGAAGTTTTAGACATCCAGGAAATCGAATCCACCAGTCGGGACTTCCAGTTCTGTCCCAATTGCGAAAGAGAGAATATGTTCTTATTGACATTTTTTTAAAGTCACACTATATTGAGGCTTTATTTTGGTGACGTTCTAGTAGAGATCTTGTATCTTTCTTGCACAACTTGGTATCGGAACTTACGCAAGCGAACACACACACAATCATGTAGCAGACAGATTCAAGAAAGGAAAAACCTCACCCGTTTAAACCTCTGCCTGCAGTGCCACTGTTCGAGGAAGAGGCGCTCAATCAGAAGGGAAAAGTTGGCAACCCACGGCAAGTATGGCGCTCCTGGGAACGCTTCCTTTAGCTGGTGGCCTTCCAGCTCCCCCTCTCTTTATTTTAGCAATGGGGAGACGGCGGTGCGGTCCTACATTCTGCACGGTGCCAACCAGGGGTTGGCGGAGCGGGCACGTTTCAGCTCGGCTTACCTGTCGGAAAAGCAGCCCTTGGCTCTGGGCGGAGCGAGCGCAGTAGCATCGCTGGGGCAGGCTGGCCCGGGTCAAAGCAGCGACGCGCGCCTGGCTCAGGGTCCGCAGAGCAGCGGCCGGGCAACTCCGGAGCAGCCCCATCGGGTGTTCCCTTCTGACCGCGCGCCAGACTTCGAGGAAACGCGGGGAGGCAGAAGCGACGTCCTTTAAAAGTCCCAAGGCTGCGGCCGCGGGGCGGGGACTGGCGGCGGGCCAGGGAG
This sequence comes from Elgaria multicarinata webbii, assembly GCF_023053635.1. Classification (NCBI taxonomy): domain Eukaryota; kingdom Metazoa; phylum Chordata; class Lepidosauria; order Squamata; family Anguidae; genus Elgaria; species Elgaria multicarinata. Next base: position 26,794,025 of record NC_086183.1, read on the forward strand.
GGAGGCGAAGGCGTCCCCTTAAAGGGCCAGCTCCGCAGAGGCACGAAGAGCGCTTCTCTATGTGTCGGCCTCTCCCCACCCCCCGCAAAGTAGAGTCTTTGAACATAAGAAAAGGAGACTAGGGTGACCATATGAAAAGGAGGACAGGGCTCCTGTATCTTGAACTGTTGTATTGAAAAGGAAATTTCTGCAGGTGTCATTTGTATATATGGAGAGCCTGGTGAAATTCCCTCTTCATCATAACAGTTAAAGGTGCAGGAGCTATACTAGAGTGACCACATACAAAAGAGGGCAGCTTTAACTGTGGTGATGAAGAGGAAATTTCACCAGGTTCCCCATATATACAAAAGACGCCTGCTGAAATTTCCTTTTCAATACAACTGTTAAAGGTACAGGAGCCCTGTCCTCCTTTTCATAGGGTCACCCTAGAGGAGACCAAGGGCCCATCTGGTCCAGCACTCTGTTCCCACAGGTTTAGGGTGACCCTATGAAAAGGAGGACAGAGCTCCTGTATCTTTAACAGTTTATTTATTTTTTATTTATGGATTTTTATGCCGCCATTCAGCCAAAAAAGGCTATCACGGCGGCTTACAAAAGTATTTCTTGACAGTCCCTGCCGACAGGCTTACAATCTAAAAGACATGACACAAAAGGAAAGGGGATTGGGAGGGAGGAGGAGGAGGGGGGGGGGAAAGGAAAGCAAATTCAGGCACTACAATCTTAGTTGCAAAAAAAGGGATTTTCAGCAGATCTCATGTGTATATATGGAGAACCTGATGAAATTCCCTCTTCATCGCAACAGTTAAAGCTGCAGGAGCTATACTAGGGTGACCAGATTTAAAAGAGGGCAGGGGCACCTGCAGCTTTAACTGTTGTGATGAAGAGGAAATTTCACCAGGTTCCCCAGATATACAAATGGCACCTGCAGGAATTCCCTTTTCAATACAACTGTTAAAGATACAGGAGCCCTGTCCTCCTTTTCCTATGGTCACCCTACACAGGTTTAGTCTCTGGCATCTCAAGTTTTGTTTTGTTTTGTTTTTTAAAGGACTAGGTACCAGGTGACAGAAAAGAACCTTTTATCCTGCACTTTGCAGAGCCCCCTGTCAACTCCATTTAAGGCAGTTTCATATATTTATTTTAGCATTTTTATCCCGCCCTTCAGCCAAAAAGGCTCTCAAGGCGGCTTACAAAAATATTTCTTAAGGCAGTCCCTGCCCACAGGCTTACAATCTATATGTTCATATGTAGGCCTATGTAGGATTTTAGACACACGTGCAACCTCCGCAGCCTCATAGCGATTCCATAGTTTTTCAGCTATTGCAGGAGAAGGGAAAATTAATAAATCACAGTCCTGTGGCAACATAAAGCAAACAGATTTGTTTTTGCAGCTTTGATGGAGAGAGACAGACAGACACACACACACACACTCACACCCTTCTTCAGATGCAGGAAAGGAATAACAGGAACCATCGCTGAAAACAAAGGATGATTCAGAAATACTTCAGTCCTACTTTCCCCCCCCCCCCCCCCGCTAATCAGAGTCTTTTTTATGAATGCAAGAGCAAGGGTTAACTTGGAGACGGAGAGCCCTTTTTTTATGCTGCTGCAACCATCGCTTTTACTGACAACAAGACCAAGGTCTTAAGCCATCACCCATAAAACTATTGCCTTGAGTCACGTAAAGGGCAAGGGAACCACCTTATCTAGACAAACACATTCTAACTAGGGGAGTTCTTATGCACACACAGGTTGATACCAGCATACTCATGTGTTTGATTGCACAGAGACAGGTCTAGATATATTTATTTTTACATTTGATAGAGTGAGTCCCTCTAACATGCTCACACGTTTACTGCTGCTCACGGATAAAAATCAAGACCCACAGATACGACTCACAATGTATTCCACCTACTAGCCAGGATTTATCCAAGAACATCAGAAGAGCCCTGCTAGAACAGACCAAGAGTCCATCTAGATCAACATTCTGTTCACATAGTGGCCAACCAGCTGTCCACCAGGAACCCACAAATAGCACCCTCCTGCCCATGTTCCCCAACAAATGGTGTATGTAGGCTTACTGCCTCTGCTACTGGAGGTAGCGCATAGCTATCGGGTCTGGTAGCCATTGATAGCCTTCTCCTCCAGAAAACGGATGACATTCATATTCAGCTTTCTATGTCCAAAGGGCAGCCCTGTGATTCCGTTTTACAGGGCAGGGAATGTGTGTACTTAAGCCTGGTGGATGTTAATTGCAGTTTACATGGCCCTTAAGTACTGTGTGAGCAGCACACATGAAAGGGTTGGGCTGTGGAATGCACACGGTGAGACCGTGGAGCACGTTATTGAAATACATGCCGAACCATAGTCAGAGTATACAGCTGAGTACAACACAGTACCATAAGTTTGAAGAATTACAAATCCTAACTAAGGGTGCAATCCTATACATATCTGGGTAGAAAAGAAGTCATACAACTCCCTGCATTCCTCAGCCAGGACATTTTTTTCCCTGTCTAAACATGCATAGGATCACACCCTAACAGCTGAACCACCATTTTAGTGTTTAACCTTGTTTTCCACGAATACAAGGTCAAGAAATCTAGGGTGGTTTTACATAAAGCATGCAAAGCCACATTTCTTTATTATTTACGGAATCTTTACCTGGCTTTTCCCCTCCCGAAAAGGAACCACTCGAAGCAGCTCAAATATAAAAACACAAGTATAATAACTAACCATTAAAATTCATCACAAGCTAAAAGCAGCAGCAAACAATAGATGAAATGAAGCAACAGCAGAGTCAAATGCTTGTTTAAAGAGCTTCTCTTACATTATTGGTTCGAGTATTAGTGAGGGAGCGAATGGGGGAAGGGAATGTGATTATGCATTGCAATCAAGTTGTAAGATTTACAATAACACAACAGAAGGTTTACACAACAGAAGTGATTTACACTTTTTCCCCCTTTTGCATAGAACACTCTCCTTCTTTTAATGAAAAGAACACAACCTGAAATTCTGTGTTTTATCCAGGGAAATGTCTGCATAAGAAGAGGAAGAGAAGATTTGAGAGCCGGTGTGGTGTAGCAGCTAGAGTGTTGTACTAGGGAGTCGAGAGTTCAGGTTCTAGTCCCCACTCAGCGATGAAGCTCACTGGGTGATTTTGGGCCAGTCACTGACTCTCAGCCCAGCTTATCCCACAGGGTTGTTGTTGTGAAGATAAAATGGAGAGAAGGATGATCATGTACACTGCCTTGGGCTCCTTAAGGAGGAAAAAAAGGCAGGATATAAATGTAATAAATAAATAAATAAATTTGACAAATTCTGGCAGATCTGAGCACAAGGTTAAATTTCTAGCTACATCTCTGCCCATTAAGGAAGGAAAGAAGAATAAAGAAAAGACAGGGCTATTTTAAAATACCCAACAGAGATATTTTTTATGGTGTATGCACTATTCTTCAGACAAAGAAATTAAACTAGGGTGACCATATGAAAAGGAGGACAGTTGCATAGAAAAGGGAATTTCAGCTGGTGTCATTTGTATGCATGTCATACCTGGTGAAATTCCCTCTTCATCACCACAGTTAAAGCTGCAGGAGCTATACTACATTGACCAGATTTAAAAGAGGGCAGGGCACCTGCAGCTTTAACTGTGGTGATGAAGAGGGAATTTCACCAGGTTCTCCATATATACAAACGACACCTGCTGAAATTCCCTTTTCTATGCAACTGTTAAAGATACAGAAGCCCTGTCCTCCTTTTCATATGGTCACCCTAATTAAACAGGTGAAGCTTTTCCCACTGTATATCTCCATGCCAAGAAATTAAACAGGTGAAGCTTTTCCCATTGTATATCTCCTTGAAAGAAAACCTTCACTTGCTACATTTCTGCTTGCCGGGATGGAGTCAGTAGCATTCCTTGAATCCACCAAGCTCTTCCGTTCTGGTAAGGCACCGGGAAACGTAAAAGCTCAGAATCCCAGCTCGTTTGCAAACGAGGCGCTTCCTTTTGTCCTTTCCGAGCCACCGTTGCAACGTCGTTCCTTTGCCCTCTTCATCGGGTGAAACCATTGCGAGGAGGAGGAGGAGGGAGAGACGTCCCTGGAGGTGGTTCTGCCCAGGCGCACATTTTCTCAGCAAGGCGTGCTCACTTGATTCTGCCGCAGGTAGTTCCGCTACATTGCTTCTGTTTATGCACCTCTCGTCCGAATGTTTTGCATTTCCTCTCGGGTGTAATTCTGATATCGATTTTTTGGGGGGTGTTTTTGCATACGGATATACTTTAAAAAAGAAAAGCAAGGAAGCAAACAAAAACCTCTCTCTTTTGCTGCCTATGCTGTCTTTAAGAAGGTCCGCGTGGTACATTCCAGTCGAGTTTTGCATGCCAAATGCGCAAATCCCTTTGCTTAAAAACAAAACAAAACGGGAATAAAGGCGGCGGCAGGCGAGGAAGAACGTCTTTTTTACCCTTGTGGACACCCTTCCATTGCTATAGTTATTAAGAGATCTAAAAGAAACGCTCTTTAAATTCCTCCTCTCCCTCTTCTTCTTTTGCTGTTTAGGCTGGGAGTAGGTCCCGTTGAACTCAAAGGAGCTTACTTCCGAGTAGACATGTATAGGGTTGCACGGTTAATCTGGACTCCTACTCCAAAATGGGCTTCCCTCAAAATCCCCACTCTACACTACTGCTTTAAAGCGCTTTAAAATGCTTTATAACAGTTCTGAAAACGGTATATGGAGTGTGTTCTGGGCCTCAACAGTTGTCAAAACTGTTATAAAATGCTTTAAAGCAGCAGTGTTGATCCTGCCCCGGTAATTTGAAACGCTGCCTTTGCATTGTGATCTTATACGTGCTTACCTGGGAGTAAGTCCCAGTGAAGTGAAGGGGGCTTACTTCTGAGTAGGTCTGACCTCTACTTGCGTGGGTCCTAGGGGGCTTAATCAGAGTAAAACTTGCGAAGATATAACCGGACAAGCACATCTTTAGTAAGAGCTAAAATGTATAAAACAAGCAACCATTTCCCAACGCAAATAAATGCAACAGTTAGTTCCCCCTGAGTCCAAACATTAATCTGGAATTCTTGCTTCCAACTTGCAGTAGGCCAGTCCCAAAGTGTCTTTGGTTTCACAAGATGCAGGATACTTCAGTAGTCCCTTCTGTAGAATCCTTAACTTTAGCCCACAGGACAATCCACCCACCTGTAGTTCATACATTGCAAATTGAAGTACTGGGTTTGCAATAATAATGCAATTATAACAAACATCAAAGATACAAAAACGATACCCCGTCCCCTTGCAATGCTGTAGACAAAGTTCTGTTTACCTAAAACAAGGTGATATGAGCCCATAAATCGATTCTCCATCTTTCAGCTTCCCGACAGAACAAATGCTTTTTGTTGTTTCTTCTCTTAATCCTCCCTCTGAGTGCGGACTCCGCCCAAGGGATTAAACCATCCGACTATAGGGGTTACATAGCCTTGTATAGGACTGGACTGTTAATATCCCAGGGTTGTCTTCCCCAATTTGGTGGCCCCCAGATTGCTTGGACTACAACCCCCATTGCCCCCAGTCATCATGCCCATGCTACCTATGGATGATAAGAGGTCTCATCCATCACATCTGCAGAGTTTGCTTGGGTCAATGGGAATTGTAGTCTGAAGGATGGTTGGGAAAGAAAAGCCAACAGGACTGATGAAGTTAAAATTGACAGGGTCTGCTCGGTTCCTACATAAAATGGGAAATTGCCATGACTTCTATGGAAGAAAGAGCGGATAGAAATGTTATAGAAAATAAGTTTCCCTCCTTTTATCCCCTTTCCCAATGTTTTTCGGGGGTTCTCAATCTAGGGCCAGGTGATTTGTCCGCCGCATACTACTGGTGGGCGGGACTGAAGCCAGTAATGGGCGGATCCAGAGCCAAAAGTGGGCAGGGTCACAAGTTGATCATTGAACTGGTCGCTTGCAGAGGGCTTCTGAAATCCCATTCCGTCTACAGAGTATTGAGCTTTCAAACAGGGAACACGGGAAAGAGGTTTAAAGATTTACTTTTTGTACTGAAAATAGCGGTTTAAAATCCTAAGAAATATCCTGCAAGATTTCATGAGAGTAAAATGGGGCAGGTGAAAGTGCAGGTTGAGGGAGACACAGGGCTCTGCAATTTGGGCTGAATAGAGCTATACCCCCCTCCCCAACCAAGCGGCAGGGTGCTATGGCATTCCCATTGCGTTTTAAATACCTCCTGAAAACATACCTATTTATGCAAAGGCTTCCTGCGCCATTTGGTTATTTTTATAGTTGTTTTTTCATTGCTTTAATTGTTTGCTATTCATTTTTGGTTGGCGTGCCTGTAATTGTTTACTAATGGGCATTTTAAAAAGTGGTTTTAAAAATATTTTAGCAGGCAAATCGCTTAGCGATTTTGTTAAACAAGCAGTGTACTAGCATTATTATTAATATCCTATTTCTTCGATTCTAAGACGCACTCCCCCCCCCATATAAACAGCTCTAAAAATGGGGTGTGTCTTAGAATCACAGGTGTGTCTTGGGTTTGGTTTGGTTTTTCTGTTGGTGGTACTGAAATTAGTGTGCATCTTACAATCGAAGAAATAAATGTATACACCCTCCTGGTAGCTCTCAAGGCTTTGGGATTGATGGCTTGGACGTAGCACTTTTATTAACTTCCTATCACTCCAAAATTAGGGATTAATTTTACTGGGGTTTTAGGTGCCAGCTAAAAGCATACTTTTCCCAACAAGCATTCCCAAGGTGACATTGTCTTCTGTACAGTATTTAATTCTGAGCTCTTACTGTATTTTTGTACATTGTTTAGAAACTTGCCACTTAAATGATTTACATAGTTAGTTTTACACAGATATATGCACACACATGTACTTTTTGGAGTAAGAGGCGTTGCATAAATTGGGCTTCTTAGGGTGCAATGCTAAGCGCATACTGACTTGAAAGTGTTTGCTTTTGAGGAAACACACTGTAAAAAGGATTGGGCTGTTAATGAATGAATGAATTTAGTAAAGTTCTAATCCGCCAAATAACTAATGTTTGCTGGGCGCATTGCAACCAGTTTTTTATTTTAAACTGAACTAAAAATGCCATTTTTTAAAAGGTCCATGTTAAACCACCTGCGGGTAGGTCTTGCCTCTTGTTTTTAGTTTGGTCTTGAGCGTGTCTGTGTGCATGCTGTAGGGGGGAGCAATGCAATTGAGGAGCCCTACGGACGTCGCTTCCGTCACTGCCACGTCATGACGCACACACGATTCTCCCTCCCCCTCCCCCAAATAATATTGGGAAGGCGTCGATTGGCCGAGGCAGCTGCAAGGGAGAAAGACCCTCCCCTCCCCTCCAGCCGGCCTGCTGCTGTCGGTGCTGCTGCTGCGGCCGCGCATCGCTGGGGAAAGGGATGCGGTGGAGCGCACCGCCTGGCCCCCCGCGGGGACAGCATGACCCGGCGCGATCGGCTCATGAAGGGGAGACCCCAGAGGCAGCCTGAGGCCGGGGGAGGCTCCCGGGCGGGTGAGTGGCAGCAGCAGCAGGAGGAGGAAGGAGCAGAAGGCCCAGCTGGAGAAATGGATGTGGGGGGTGGGCGCGGGAGGGGGGAGCTCCGATCGGTGCATAGGATACGAAGGCAGCCCCGTGGGTTTGCATTGCGCTGGGCCTGGCACGGGCAGAGAGGTGGGTGGGTGGGTGATTTTAAGGGGCAGGTTCTTCCCCCACTCCACGATTGTAAACCAATGTATGCCGGCATAAGATAGGAAGACGGTGTAGACCGGGTGCATTGCACCAAATCCAGATTTGCGTCGCGTGTAAATACATCACACAAACACACAGAGGATTTCAACAGGGTCCATTCCGTTTAGAGATGGCGGAGGAAGGCAGGCTGCTTTCCTCCGGAGAGGGGCTGAGCCCCAGTTGCAGAGCGACACACACACACACACCAGTGTTTTACTTGGAAGTAAGTGCCACTGTGTCTGGAGGGGCTTACTTCCCCCACACACACACCCAGGTAAGCATGCACAGGATAGCAGCCTTGGTAGCAATAAAAACTTGGCTCTGTCGAGAACCAGAACGGGCCAGCTTTCCTAGTGGGTGCTGCAAAGTGTGCATACATCTCCCCTGCTGGACTGGGTCAGAGGAACTCATGCTCAAATGGGTTATGGGAAGCCTACCCATGTTCCGCAAACGTCAATGTCCACTTGAACTGAACACCAAACCCATCAGTTCCACCGCCATGTTATGCATGTTTACTCAAGAGTAAGTCCAGTCGTGTTCCTTTGTGGTGCTCACTTCCAGGTGAGTGAGCACAGGATTGCAGGCTGACACTCTAAACTTTCCTGCTGCTTCGGAAATCGTACTTTAAATATAGATAGGCACAGCTTGAATATGACGTGTTCTTGTTTCTTTGCTTTTCTTGTCGTGTGTACAAACATTTGCCCCCGGTGGGGAGTGGCTGGGGACCCCAAGGTGCCAGTTTTGTGTCCCCTAAAAATGTTGAACAGGGTAGCTCCAAAGTTAAACATGTGTGTCGTTTGTTGGGGCATATGGATTACTCTAGACAGGTGGAGGCTCCGATGCCGGGGGTGGGGGAGATCTGCTCCGGGTTTCACTCAGAACCAGTTAAAACTCTAAAGGAGCTATCCAAGGTTCAGAAACACCTCGGACAGTTCCTTTAGAATTCTGATTGAAAGCCGGAGCGGATTTACCGCCCCACTGATATCGGAGCCACCAGCCTCCAATGCTCTGGCCCTGATATTTGACTGCCTTGAACTTCTCTGGAGTAAAATAGACACTTTTTGTCAGAAGCAAGAGTCCTTTCCAGCACTTAATCTCTACACAACCTTCCCCAATCCGGTAGCCTCCTGAAGTGCGTGACTACAACTTCCAGCACCCGCAACCATGGTGGTGGGGATGATGGGGGCGGGTTGTACGCTAGCTCATCTGGGAGGTACACCAGGGTGAGGGAAGCAGCTTTGATAAGAATGAAGAAGACTGGAACTCTGGCCCATCTGGATATACCACTGTCTAATCTGAAAGTAGTGTGTGTGGCATAGCTCAGTGGTAGTGCACCTGTTTTGCATGCAGGAGGTTATCAGGTTCAATCCAGGTAGGGCTAAAAAAAATCTCCTGCTTCAAACCCCAGAGAGCCACTCCTGGTCAGTGTTGACAATTCTGGGGTCTAGATTTACATGACTGCATTATTGACCACATTCCACATACTGCTTCCATGGTGTTATTTCCTACTTTTTAATTCCACCTAATCCAAAATACTGCCACAAATGTCATTGTGCACCTTACGAGGTGTAAATGTGCAAGAGGGTTATAGCATTGTCATGATGGAATCATGATGATTCCACACAAGGTGTGGGTAGATCTGGCCCAGGTTAGACAGACCAATGGTCTTACTCAGTATGTGAGAGCCAGTGTGGCGTAGTGGCTAAAGTGTTGGACTGGGAGTCGGGAGATCTGGGTTCTAGTCCCCACTCAGCCATGGAAACTCACTGGGTGGCTTTGGGGCAGTCACAGACTCTCAACCCACTGCACCGGGTTGTTGTCGTGAGGATAAAACGGAGAGGGGCAGGATTATATATGCCACCCTGGGTTCCTTGGAGGAAAAAAGGTGGGATATAAATGAAATAAATAAATAAATTGTAGCTTTCCATGTTAGAAGAACCTTTGACATCTGAGGGCTATTATTGAGGAGGGGGACTTTTATCTACTTTAACCTGGTACCTTTCAGATTCTAGGTCTGACGCTGAAAATGGACGCCAGGGCCAAACTCTGGCACAAACAAGCGGCCCCTTCAAGAGGGGTTGTTTTGTTTCTGTGTACACCTTTTTTTTTTAGGTAACCTGTCCCTAGCCCCTCCAAGCCCCCATCATCACCACCACCCACTTTTATTTGGACTAGCACACAACTGTCTAGTCTTCTGTCTAGTCTTCTTGGCTTCTGTGCCATATCTCTCTTCCTCTTTCTCTCCTCCTTCCTGGCCTGTATTCTGAGGAAGTTACCATAGCAACCCCACACTTACGCCATGTTGAGCAATAGCCGAATGTAGCAGTAATTGGATCCCAGGGCCTCGTGGGAGACAAGAAGCCACGAGGGAATTGTGCTACTGAAGGGCCGTCAGTTAACGCAGGTCTAATCCATACGCCGCCAGCTTGCCCCGTGCCAAGCCGAGGCCGGACTTGCAAATGAGTCCACAAAAATGGCTAGCCTGCTTGCTGACACCTTCTGATGCTGGTTCATTGTGGCCTAGGAAGGAAGACCCAACTTCCATAAAGCTGGTCTTCCTAGTCGCCTGGAGCCAATTCTTACTCACCATAGGCGACTACGGAAAGGGGCTGTTCACAAGCTTGCCTTGGGGCCAAAATGTTACATGGGAGATTGGATGTCCCTATTTTCTAATTCAATTTAAAAGCAGCCTCCAGAGATTATAATAGGGTAGCTGGAATTCTCCCCAGTTCCTATCTTTCTCTACAGCAAGATCAGCTTCGAAGTTGTAAATATGTATATTGGACAGCTGTTTGGGCATGACTCCTCCTTCGCATGGCAGCCCTTCCAGTTCCCTGAAAATGCTATGCAGAGTCAGACTTTACAGGATGGGGGGAGCTGTGGTGTGTGTGGGAGTGGGGAGGAATCGCCAAAAACTGGGCAGAGAGGAAATCCTGGATCCAGCCTTTGGAAACTTGTTGGAGGCCACAACATTTAGCTTTTCTCAGGGCAGATTTGTTTTGGCAGGATGCACACAGCCTAAGCCTCTCTATTGAACCCCCTCCCCACCCCACCTTGCCCCATCATAAGGACATCATAAGAGCCCTGCTGGATCAGACCAAGGGTCCATCAAGTCCAGCATTCTGTTCACACCGTGGCCAGCCAGTTTCATATAAGAAGCCCCCAAGCAGGTCAATGCAACAACACCCTGGTGTACATAGGCATACTGCCTCTGATGTAGGACAGCAGGACAAGTAGCCATTGATCCTGTCGTCACGACTGACTGCTGCATATGACACTGGACTCATTTTGTGCGTCTCTCTCCCCCTCCCCTCCTTGGTGCAGGTTACATTCTCACTCGACCAACCCTTGTCCTCATGCTGGAAAGAGGAGAACAGCCCTGCATGAGCAACAGCAAGAACGGAGTGGCCAGCAACCCTCTGAGCGGCAACGTTGCGGGTAAGGAAACGCCCTGGTTGCGAGGCTGGGATGTTGTGACCTGTTCCGCCCTCGGACTTCCCGCGCCCTGCTATATTAATTAGTGTCGTCAGGTCAGAGACCAGGTGCGGGCTGCCGGTTGGCCGCCTTGAAGGGAAGGGAATCGTGGAGCTGAGAAAGGAAGGAAGCTATACCGAGCCTACAAAGCTATGCCATACTGAGTCAGGAGGCCCTCGAGTCCAAAGTTTCTAGTTCACTGCTGTCTGCCCTGGGCTGGGGAACCTTTTTTCTGGCGAGAAGCCACGTTCGCTCGGGGGAACCTGTCAGGAGCCGCACGTTGCTGGTGGGTGGGGTGTTCTGCTCAATGGTTTGCCAGTAGGCAGCAGGTCATTTTGGATATTCAGAGGCAAAGAATGCACCAATGAGGGAAAGAAAAGAAGCCTCCTCCGTTAAGATAAGGTAAAAAGCGAGAAAAAAAGCAAGACAGGTCATTGGAAGCAAAAAAAGCAGACATCCTTTCAGCACATCAGCTTAGATTAGCAGGCATATGTGGCCCCGTAGGACCTGTTCTGGACCAGCCGCAGGTGAAATTCAGCCACGGATCATCCAAAAAGAACAATTGCCAGTTGTCAGAACGTGGGGGTCAGAGCCACCACTATTACTTCCCACTTTCTCTCAACCTCTCCCAGGGGGCTCCGTGGGGTTGCTGAGGCAGGAAAAGGGGGAGTCTGGCAGATGGCGATAGGTTTCTGATTTTTCTTCTTTCCTTCCAGACCCGCAAGCCTTGAAGGAGAACGCCAAGTCGCCTTCGCCCACCGCCCTGTCTTCCCCACCCGCCACGGAGTCCCCCAAGCCCGCCCGCCCCCGCCGTCCCCGGCCGCCGGCCGTGCTGCCCTCGGACCGCCCCTATCAGTGCAAAGACTGTGGCAAGCGCTTCGTGTACCGCTCCAAGCTGGCCACGCACCAATGGACCCACTGTGCCGAGCGCCCTTACAAATGCCCCGACTGCCCCAAGAGCTTCAGCTACCCGTCCAAGCTGGCGGCCCACCGCCGCACGCACACCGGCGAGCGCCCGTACCCCTGCACCCTCTGCCCCAAGCGCTTCGGACACCGCTCCAAGCTGGCCGCCCACCAGTGGATCCACACGCCGGAGCGCCCCTACAAGTGCGCCGACTGCCCCAAGAGTTTCTGCTACCCGTCCAAGTTGGCGGCCCACCGCCGCACGCACACCGGGCAGCGCCCGTACCCCTGCAATCGCTGCGGAAAGAGCTTCTGCTACCCATCCAAGCTGGCGGCCCATCAGCAGATCCATGCGGCGGCCGCAGCAGGGCGCCCCTACCCGTGCATGCACTGCAGCAAGAGCTTCCGGCAGCTCCGCAACCTCACACTCCACCAGCGGGTGCACGAAGATGGGGAAGTGGGGGATGACTTATCTCAAAACAAGGGCCACAGCAATGGAGAGAGGCCCTAGGGCACATCATTCAAGTCTGGACAATGAGGGGTTGGGGGGGGGGGGGAGAAGCGCAAATGGGTTAATTTGGACACATGGTGGATGCGGTGGGATCATTGTAAATAACTGAAGAGGGCGAGATTTTGGGGTTAACCATTGTGTTAATGGTCTTGCTGCTGTTCCCCCTTCCCCACCCCACAGTGCCAAGTTGACCCCCTTCCTCCAGGCAAAAGTGTATACCATGCTGAAAAACAATTTAAGAGAACCCCAGTCCTGCGTTGAGAAATGGCATATTCTGCAACCTGAACAAATGATGCAAGCTGCAGCTTCTTCTTGTTGATTATGTTAACCTTCTGTCTTGCACCCAGAGTTGTGCCAGGCACCATGGTCTATGTCCCCTCCGTTCCATACTGTGCTGATTCAGCAGAAAACGAAAACAATCCTCAAACAGCCGTTTCGCCAGAAGCTTGCAGAAATTCACGGCAAATGACCGCACGTGAACAAACGTTGCGCAGCGTCATTGAGAGCAGAAGTTTGCCCTCGCTTTGCTTCTTGCTCAGTTGGCACACGTTTGCATTGGAATGTAGAGTTTCTAGCCCTTATGAAGGCAATGGCAAGCCTGAAAATGTCTTTGTGATGTCCGAGTGAACTTGGCCAGAGGGGTCACTCCCCACAAGTGTCAGCAGGAGAACTTTTGCAGACTTACGTGTCGTATTCAGGCTGCCGTGATCTTGCCCTCTTTGGCATAGAACCTGAGCCAGCTCCTGTTGCAGGCCGATTAGTCCCACATAAAAACTGGTGGCTCAATTCGGGCTCTGTGTGAGTCTCACTCTGAAAGGGCATCTACAATGTGCGTGGAAAGCTGTTTAGGGACATGGCTTTCTCTTGCTGGACAGGGGCTATCAGATTTTTGTTTTTTACCACTTGGTATACACAACTTGATAGCCTGGGCCCATGCTCCGACTGTGGCTGTTTCACCACATGTGTTTCTCTCTCTCTCCTTCCTCCCTCCCGTTCCCCCTTCCAGGGTAATTATGTCCCTCTTAGTTGAAATTCTGGATTTTTATGTCTGCACCTTGTGCTGTTCTCCCATTTTCTAGTCTTCCTCCCTGGACTAATTATACACATCCTCCTTTTTTGAAACTTGCCAAAGCCTCGTGTCTCCCCGGTTCCCTTCCCCACAATTTAGCACAGATCAATTCCTTAATCTTCAGGGCAGGCATTTGTTCAGAATGTTGTGAGGGGACAACAGGATGGGTTTTTGTTTTGGGTTTTTTTTGGGGGGGAGGGGGAAGGGGGGTTGATTGGTCCATGATCTGTTCGTAGTTGATACTTTAAAAAAAAAAAGGACTCCACTAGAAGCCTGGAGTTTTTGTCTTATTTTTTTCTTGATAAAATTAATAAAACATAAAAAGCAAACTCCGTTTTGAAGTTAAGATCAGCTTGGAGCACATGAAAAATGCTGACTTTTCAGACTGAAGATCACAGGTCCATGGAAGACCTATACATTCATAAGCCATCTATTTCTGCTTATCAGATGGCAGGGGTAATGATCAGCATACGTCCATCACCCTGTTAGCTTTCCTAGCAAGCTACCAAAGCATTTTGTTGCTAGAAACCAAATGCTAGAGTGGATGGACCTTGATCAGATCCAATAAAGCAATTCTGTACTATTGCTAATGCAAATCAAAACAGTTGTGCTTAAGTATTCCAGGTTGTTTAACAAAGACCCCAAAACAGATCTTTAAAATATTTGTCAGGCTAAATTAAACCTCATTTGGAAAGGGGAAAAATAGGCTAAACTTTCACATAATCTCTTGGGATCCTAAAGTACGTCTTTATTATTTTAAGCCATTTGTGCGGATACTTTGTGGGGGGTTTAAAATTCATTGGGTTATGGAACTGAGAAGCTTTTTGAGGCTGTATGAGCAGGACCAGAGGTAAAGATGGAGAGTCATAACATGAACAAGCTGGGAGGCCAGGGGAAAACTTTCCCCTGGTTATACTGCGCAATGTACTACCTTGAAAAGACTTCCACGCCATCTCCTGTTGCCAAGTTCTGCGGAAGAATCTCCAATGTTTCTAGAATCATCTCCTCGCTTCCCTTCCCAGCACATTTAAAGGCTGACATGCCTGGCTTTCTGTCCAGAACTATTCCAATCCTATTAGAAGTCACACACGGATATTTAGGTTCTCGTTTTCTATGACAGAAGTCTTAGGACAACCTTTCCCAACCTGATGCCCTACAGAGGCATTGAACCACAACTCCCAGCATGCTGGCTGGGGAATGATGGGAGCTGTAGTCCAACACCTCTGGAGGTCATGGAAGGCTGCCTTAGGAACTTGTTGACATTGCCCCGTAACAATCTAGAAGCAGAAGTGCAGCCAAAGTCTTGGATTTTGTTTTATTAATATTTTTTTAAAAAAACACAACAAACCAGAAAGAGGAGAGGAAGACATGGACACCCACCCACCCCCTTTAAAGGAGATTTGTCACCATTGTTAGAGCCTCAGGCAAGCTGTTGCTTAATGACGGGTATAATTTCTGGAAAAGGGCAATCCTCAAACCTAGGGGCAAGTGAGCTGTGCTACAAACTCGATCCGGTTTAACGGCTTCCCCCCTCCTGACAAGAAGTGTGGTAGTTTTCAAAGGGGGGGGGCTTGCAAATTCCCTGCGCGCTCACAAAGCCGTTTCCTCTGGGGAGAAGCCATGAGAGTTTAACCAAAGACATCCAAATCCAATTTTTTGGACAGCCCGCCTCCGTCAGGCCTGGAGCATGCAGATACTTGGAAGGGCGATCTTAGCGCCCTGGGGAGAATCCCACTAGAAACCTAGACAAATGAGCAAATCCCCCTGGCAATTGGTGCATTTCATGGCTTTGAACGACTGGGGAAATGCTATAGCGCCCCCTACCTGGAGGAGGCCTGATTTTCCATGCTGAGGAGGCCAATCAAGCTGCAGCTGAGATCCGGTACATTTTCTTTTGACGAAACAGGAAATCCTTGCCTAATTCTTCCCCGCTCCAATGGCCTGCTCAGGGATTCCCAGTGTGCCACACAGCAGGACTGAGTGAAACATGGACAGAAAAGGGTTCAAGGGGCTAAACTCCCAGTTCTGCATCAAAATCAAAAGGTTCAGGGGAAAACCCTGGGGTGTCAGTAACTACACTTAGGCCAGACTAGCCCTGTAGCAACAGGCTACGACTGACATCTGCTGCAGCAGCACCCCCATCCCCAAGGCTGAAAAGCTCCCACGAGCGATGAACTCCTTTACTGAAGTTAAACACATCTGAACCCAAGAGCAGAAAGAAAAGGGTCTGGCTTGATCCCCAGCACTGAGGGTAGCACCATGAGGCTGGGGGCAAGTGGGGGAAACCAGCTCTAAAAACGAGGTAGATTATTCAAGGCCTCCCAGTCCAGTTCACAGCCAGCAAAAAGCAGGAAGGAGCATGCATTTTAATTGTGGGGTGGGTAGCACCTTGCAAAGAACATGTAAGGAATTAAGAGCCGGAAAGGGTCTGGTCTCCTGTTTCTCCCCAGTGAAAATCCGCAGAGTTCTTTGCCCAGAGGAGAGGGAGAAACTGACAACTCCCTGCTGAAATTAACGAATTCATAATGAAATTAACTGGCCTTGCTTTTTGTTCCCACACAGGCAAACACTGTGTTCACATTAGCTGGCCTTAGTCAGAAAGCCAAATTCACAGAAAATTCAAACGGATGAGACTTGGGCCGTACGAGCTGCAAAATAAACTTCAGCCCAGTTTAAACAGTCATGGCTTCTCCCAATAGCAACTCTAAATACTGTTGTTTAAGACAACTTGGCACGTGGACCAAGCCTTCCCCACAGAATGGCCGGCCACTGGAGGGTGTCTGTTTAGCTCGCGCACACTTAAAAGGAGACATAGAGAGGTGCAGCATGTCCACACATCTGAAAAAAAGACATGTGAATTGGAACAAGATTGTTTGTGGACACAAGCGAGTACCGGATGTTGGCCGTGGGCCAGTTAGGATGTTATTTTCCACAGGTGTATCTACAAACACAGGGAAGCGGAATGCACAAATTGGTAACGCACACATGGGACTAGTGAATTTACAGATTCTAAAAAGGTCGAGAAGCTGGAACTCTGTATCGCCAATTCATGTGTGCAAGTTTACCAGTGTCTAGAGGTGAAGGAACGAATCCCCCGTCTATGAAAGGGCAATGGGCAATCCAGCCTTACGTGCCGAACCACAAAAGGGAAATGGGTCAGGGAGTGGGAGGCAAGATTCTCTCCTACAAAACCCTGAGCAAGCCAGAGGCTATAGCGGACCAAGGTCCACTGCTCTAGGGCAGAGTGTTTCAAACTTTAAGGAACGAATTTCAATGTTTCCACTGTTCTCAGCAAAGAAAGAGGGGGAAAGGTGTGGGGGGATGAGTACAAGGGTGAAGAGAAGGTCCCAAGAATAAAAAGTATAAGTGTGTGGATATGGATCTCCTATTTTCAGTTAAGTCCTGGCCCCTGAAGTTCAAGCCTAGCTCCCCTTTCACCTTCCAAGCCCTTGAGGCTGACTCTGGCCCTGATCCAAAGTGGCACCCGGCAAGGCCCAGGAGCTTTTCAGCATTGTTTTCTCAAGAGCAACAGCTGTTTTGAGAAAGTGAAAATGGCACCTGACGCAATCTGAGCAAGCTACTACCAGAGGGAGAAACACACACAGAGGCCGTCAGAAACGCCGCTACATCCGTGTAAGCCTGCGTGACAGCGTGCGGAGAGGGGCTTGCTGGCGGGCTAGGCTTTCAACAGGAAGGAAACATCCCAGCGAGAAACACTGGAGCGCTCGGTCAAGCAGCCCCGAGACAAAGAGGACAGTTTGCTCCAGAGGGCGTATATATTATACACAAATGCCTGCAGGGAGGCCTCTTCTACACCTGTGGCACCACGACGTACGGCTGGTGGGGGATCAGCTTCTGACGCTCGTTGCAGTTGTAGATCCAGCGGGGGCGCACAAAAGAAAGGTTGGCGTTCTCATTCAGAGCCTGTAGCGGAAATCAGAAAACAGACGGTGCTTGAATGGTCCCCGGTTTCTCCCAAAAGGTGGAGCCGGTCCATCCGAAGGTGGAAGCATTTCACTGCCACGTTCCAGTATTGGCATTCAAAGGAACCCCCTCTCCAGTTAAAATGTCATCTCGGCCACAAGCTCAGAGCTGGCATGGGGCCGTACTTAAGATGTTTGAGATAAGACTGAGAGACCCGAGTTCAAATCTCCCGTTCAGCTACAAAGCTCACTAGTTCATCTAGGCTCTGCTGCTAACTCTCAGCCTAACCTGCCTCACAGTATTGTTGAGAGGATCATAGAATAGTAGAGTTGGAAGGGGCCTACAAGGCCATCGAGTCCAACCCCCTGCTCAATGCAGGAATCCACCTCAAAGCCTACCTGACAGATGGCTTTCTAGCTGCCTCTTGAAGGCCTCTAGTGTGGGAGAGCCCACAACCTCCCTAGATCATTGGTTCCATTGTCGTACTGCCCTAACAATCCGGACTTTTTCCTGATATCCAGCCGGAATTTGGCTTCCTGTAACTTGAGGCTGGAGGGCAAATTATGCAACTTGGGAGGAGAGGTGGGATATAAAAGGTGTAAGCAAGCAATAAATTAGCTCACCGCGTTGCCTCAGGAGTGCCATGGTTCCTTTCATCCTCAGTCCCCTCCCACCCCAATGGCAATGTGGGACTACCTTACTGGGCTGTTGGAAGGATGGGATTAAGCTTCGGATACCTGAAAGTACTTTCTAAATGCTCAGAATTATCATCGTGCAAATCTGCTACAGTTTAGTTCTGAAAAGGTCGTTCCATAATTACCTCTATTAACTTTGTTAGGGGCCCACCCAAGACCACAGACTACAGCTTAGGACCTTCTAGGCGAGAGAAATACAGTCCCCTATGAGGCCGGCAGGGCAAGCTCACCTCCTCAAAAGTGTCATCCCACTCTTGAGCCGTGATCACGTAATTCACTCGCTCGTTCATGTAGTCCTCCACCTCTCTGCAAGTAGAAGAGAAGCATTCCCTTATTCATATTCTTTATAGATGGCTTTTCACCCTTGCCTCTTCTGGAGAAAAAGCAGGTGATCTACATCTTAATGAATAATAATAATAATAATAATAATAATAATAATAATAATAATAAAATATTTATTTCTTACCCGCCTCTCCCTTTGGATCGAGGCGGGGAACAACATTAGAACAGGAATCAATATATCTTAAAAATTCTTGATTTAACATTGATCTGGATAGGCCTGCCGGAAAAGGCTAGTCTTTAAAGCTGCCTTAAAATCACACAGAGAGTTAATTTTACGAATCTCCTCCGGCAGGCCATTCCACAATCTGGGGGCGACAGAAGAAAAGATGTTAATTTCATTATCATCATCATCATCTCTTTCTTGCTCATAGCGGTTTTTCTAGACATACCTGGCGGGCTCTGCCAAGTCCTTCTGTCTTTTACAGATTCAGGAATTTCCTGATTAATGAGCTTTCTGGATGTTGGTGTGGATGTATTTTGGTACACCCTGGTTCTGAAGGTTTTCCGTATCGTTTTTTGATGTGATGCCAGTGACTGTTGTGACTAACGGAATAATTGTGACGTTTTCCTGTTGCCATAGTTCTTTGACTTCCATGGCCAGTGGTATTGTTATTATTATTAGCATTATTATTTACATTTATATACCGCCCCATAACCAAAGCTCTGTGGGCTGTTTACAAAGACCGGAATAGAGACCGCTTTATGAAACCGCAGAAATGTAATCAGCTCACTCATCTTTTATTAGAATCTTACAACAATGAACACTCATAAAGTAGCGAGGCATTTTTAAAGACTGTGCTCATTACACACACGCAACACACAATATCCCGCGGGCACCCTTCCGGTGAACAAAGAAAGCTTTTCAACAGCTTGAACTGTTTGTATGCAAGTAGCGTGCCGCATGCTATCATAGATTTTGATGCGATATTGTTGAATCATACTTCTTGAATTTTTTTTAACGCTGCCCCCGATAAAGAGAATGCAACATACACAAAACATGTTGAAGACGGACGGGGTTGTCAGGGCTCTGAAAAATTCCTGACCTCTCCTATGTCTAAAGAAGCATAAGGATGGAATAATAGTCTCTTTTGTTGCAAAATCAGAGTGAAGAATTTAGATTTTCTTTTTTATTTACTATACACACCTTAAACTCCCACCCACCCACCCAGTTTTTGTAGTCGCAAATTATAACACAATGGCCCTATTCAGACAACACCCTAAACCATGCTGGTTAAGCGTTTTGAGCTAAACGTTACAGCTCAGCATGTTGTGCGAATCATAACTTAGTATGCCGTGTGAACCATTCCTAACCATAGTGGCTACCTAACCATGGTTTAAACATGCTCACTTGCTGCCAAAGGGCTAGCGGCCTAACCATGGCTTAGCGTATTGTCTGAACAGGGCCCAATGCAATATTACTCAGCATTCCACCTAAGCAACATATTGCTAACGAAACTCACCCGTTAAAGGCTGTGATGTACCGGTTTAAGAGGCGCCGCTCCTGAGAAGGGAATTCGCCATAAAGAAAGAAGTGTTTGCCCCCAAATAAATCTGGTAATGAGAGGTTTAGGTTAGCAGAGAGAAGAATGAAGAGTCAATCCCCTAAGCACGCCCCAGAGATTGAACCTGAGATCCCCAAGCATTGATTTCATAAGCAGATCGTGGTGGAGGCTGCTAGGTTCTAGCACAAAATGGACCACATTTTTACTAACGACGACTGTTGCTCATGCGACTGCAGCTCATCCCCCAACCTCATTTTCCCAGAGTCCTTGGGCCCCTAATTAATTCTTGAACAATTGATTACCTACGTTCAAACTGATTCATCTAAACTTTAAATAAAATCACATTAAATAAGCCTCAATATAGGTGTCTCTTCAAGGATATTGAAAGAAGCTACAATTAAAAGTTGTTACCACTTGCTATTAGAAGAAAAGCTCGTATTTAATATTTTCTTCTCCATTCTCAGTTACAAGGATGTCCAAGAACCAAACAGCCTCACAAGATAAACAAGTGTGCCATTAACTCTCGGTCCCGATTAGCGTTCATCCCCACAGGTTAATCAACTCATGCCCTAAGGTTGAGTTGATTGATCTACAGATGGAAACCTGTAGTCCTAGACCAACACACACTTCCTCATATATCCCATTAGTTGTGGCATACCCGGTAGCTCTGGGATAGGCTGATCTGGCTCCCCCTTTTCCTCAACGTCCGTGTTCTCATCCGTGGAGCCGCCGTAGGGATCGTCATCCGGATCCGGGCCAGTCCTCCGCCCTCCTTGTTGCTTTTTGCGGTGCTCCTCTTCTACTCTAAAGCCGGGGTGGGGTGGGGGGACAGAGTCATTTGGGGCAGTGGACTCGACACGATCTCCCCTCACCACAATCGGCATCAAGCCTCTAGTCCTCAAAATTAAAGCGCACACCGGCAACTTCTGCAGGAGGCCTAGAAAGAGTCTAAAGTCTACGTGAAATGAGGAAGCTTCTCCCTTACACAGCAGCTTCCTGTCCCTTCCCACCGGTCCCAAGACCTTTCCCCCTATACTTGTTCATCTGCTGGCTGCGTGAGTATCCAGCTGCCATTTCAAACCCCTTTAAGCACAAAATCCCCAGAGTTTCCCCCCTCCCCCACCTCCATGATCCATGGAAGGACGAAGCACGGCGATCTTCACTTGACCAACCTCCTTAGTTCATCGTCGGTGTCGCCAGAGCCCTCGCCCCCGTTGTCCCGGACACCTGAGAGATTGCAGGGGGAGAAAAAGGAGAGGGGGCGTTTAGCGATGGACGAGCTCTGGCTGTGCGTGGGTGGGCTAGCCTACCCCTGGCCCATAACTCAGGAACCATCACCTGTTCATTCCACAGCAGAACGTAAGAACATCAGACCAAGGGTCCATCTAGTCCAGCACTCTGTCCACACAGAGCTGTGGACCAATCAGCTGTCAACCACAAGCAAGACACAGATGCAACAGCACCCTCCCCTCCTACCCAGGTTCCCCATATTTTCCTATTCCCTTCCAAAGATGAGCCACCCTTTGTGCCTTCTCCAACATGGAGACACCAGCAACTGAGGCACACAGGCTTACTGCCTCTGATACTGGAGGGAGCACACAGCCATCAGGGCTAGTAGCCATTAATAGCCTTTGCTTCCAGGAATTTATCCAACCCCCTTTTAAAGCCATCTGAAATGGGTGGCCATCTCTACATCTTGCGGTAGTGAGTTCCATAGTTTAACTATGTGCTGTCTGAAGAAGTCCCTCCTTTTATCTGTCCTGAATCTCCCACCAATCAGCTTCATGGGATGACCCCATTGGGTTCTAGTATTATGGGAGAAGGAGAAAAATGTCTCCCCATCCACCTTCTCCGCACCATGGGTAGGTGCCAGGGAGCAAGTCCTTTGGACCATTTCTCCTAGCATTCCCGGCCAGAATGGCTACGGGTGCTGCCAAGCTACTTGATGATACGGTAGAAAACCTTGGCAGGTCCAGGAGAAAATGGCAACAGGAAGGGAAGAAACCGAGGCTCAATGGCTTCTTAAGGAGAGGCTTGGAAGGCCTGGGAGGCACCACAGGCCGTATCCTGAGGACCGGGGTTGTACTTCTTCCTCAGATTGGAAGATCAAGAAGATATCAGGTGCTACGTGCAAGCTGGTAACATTGATGAACTCCTATCTAATTTTACAAGATTGTGAGCTGCATGGGGAGAGACCTATTTTTCCTCCCATTCCAATAATCCTGGAACTCAAAGGTCCTGGAACGAAATGGATCAGTGGCAGGTCTGAGACTTCTACACACCGTGCATAATCTTAACTACCCCTAAGACGGGGCGACAACCACTTGCTTAGAGGGCTTAACAAGATATTTTTTACGAAAAAAAAGATCCCACAGGTTCAGGGAGTGTCTCTAGCGGTTGTGACTGGCTGTGGAAATTAAACAGGACTCCCACAACCAAAGACAGCATTGGTCCCCCAATGATCCGCTGACTAGGGCCGACGGAAAGGGACAAACGTCCGCTCAGTGTCACATTCAGCAGCTTCCAAGGTGATGGAGGACGCCGGAAACAGAGTGCTCAACTCGCTGGGCCTTTAGGTCGGACCCAGTATGGCAGTTCTTACATAAAGCCAGATGTTTTTAGCCTTACCTGTGGCATCCTCGTCATCGCTGCAGGACGCTGCAGAGTCGGCCGCCGGGGCCTGCGAATTGTTGTGGACGCCGCTGTTCCGAGAGGTGGTGGGCTCCTCCTCCTCCTCCTCTTCAGAGGAAGCCCTCCTTGGCGCCATCTGAACTACTTTGGGGCTGGCGGGAGTCTTGGGCTTGTGGTTGGAGCTGGGCTGATTGGATCGCTGTGAAATAAAATAAAAAACAGCGCTCGGACTACGGGCAAGGGAAAAGGGAGCCCGCGCGCCTTTCATGCCAGCCCCTTTAGCTACAGATTTTACCAGGCTACCGGGGGCATGCAGGATTTGGATAAATTTGGGAGAAGGGGGGGGGCTTGTGGATTTCATTATGGGGCTCCCATCTCCCCCACACCCCCATATTTCAAGCACTCAGCAAAGGCCCTGTGAGTGGAGCTGGGCTTATGCCCTGCGTAGCTCCTTGCTCAACGCCGCCCCGTTCCTCAATCACCGACAAACAGCCTCATAACGTCTATCAAACCGGTCCATTTGTGTAAGTGACACATGGTCGCAAAATCCGGCTTTTCCCTCCGTTCAGAATTAGGCACCCCCTGATGCCGAATTTCTTTTTAAAAGGACAGTCACACAATTTTTTTTTTAAAAAAAATCCAGCCACATCAAACTCCTATTAATCACTCCACCAGTTAGTCAATTTCGCCTGCATGTGACTAATACAGCCTCCCCCAAACCTGGTGCCCTCCAGATGTCTAGGACTACAACACCCATGGTCATACAGGTTGGGAATGATGGGAGTTGTGATCCAAGACAACTGGAGGAAACTAGGGGTGTGCATGGACCCCCCACTCCGCTTCACTTCCAGATCCGCCATTTTTCGGATCGGGCCGCTCCGCCCCGCCCCCACTCCGCCTATGCCCACTCCGCTCCGCTCGGAGCTCCGGATCGGAGCT
Organism: Elgaria multicarinata webbii; assembly: GCF_023053635.1. Classification (NCBI taxonomy): domain Eukaryota; kingdom Metazoa; phylum Chordata; class Lepidosauria; order Squamata; family Anguidae; genus Elgaria; species Elgaria multicarinata. Next base: position 26,817,751 of record NC_086183.1, read on the forward strand.
CCGTTACCGGGCCCTGCCGCCATCGCCGCCCATGCGGCGATGGCGGCAGAGCCCAGTAAGGGGGAGGGGGGCCTTACCTGCCTCCGTCCGCGGTCCGTCGCCGTCTTCAATTGAGCCCGCGGTTCCACCAGGAAGTCTGGGCCACAAGCGGCCCAGACTTCCTGCTGGAACCACGGGCTAAATTGAAGACGCTGACGGACCGCGGACGGAGGCAGGTAAGGAAGAGGAGGAGGGGGGTTTACCAGGCCCTGCTGCTGTCGCCGCATGGGTGACAGCGACAGCGGCAGGGCCCGGTAAACCCCACTTACCTTTCCAGCGGAGCTCCGGATCGAGGCGAAGGATCCGCCTTCACCTCGATCCTCTTCGCCACGCTCCGCCGGCCCCCCAATCCTCTTCGCCTCCACCTTAAGGGCAGGCGAAGCCCCCCGCTCCGCTTCTAATTCGCCGGTCCGATTAGAAGCGGAGCACATCCCTAGAGGAAACCAGGTTGGGGGAAGGCTGGACCAATACAACAGTTTGGATGGGGGGAATTATAAATATTTCCTTTATTTAATGGTACGCATTTATGTGTCGCAGAAGATGAGGTCTTAGAAGAGGCATTCTTCTGAGATGGCATCTGCAAACTTCAATTTTTCTAAATACTTATGGTAACGATATAACATCTCTATTTATTTATTTATTTAGAATTCTTATCCCCTGCCCTGCCTTCAAAAAGAGCACAGAGAGGTTTACAGTATTAACAAAACGCGAAACCACTACAACCATAAAATCACACTAACACACTCAAACAATTAAAACACAAGGCACACACCTACGTTAAATGCACCGCCCAATTAATCGCTGTTGCTTTTCTAGTCGCTTAAAAAGGATTTATAAGGAAGTCATCCAACCGAAGCTTGGAGACCTACTTCGTAAGCCCCGAGTACCCATCCCGATCGAAGGGTGCCAGTGCGGCAGTAGCAACTCCCCTCAAAACAAAACAAGACACTCGGAGGAACCGAGGACCGACATTACCTGTTGATGAGGCTTGCGGTGTTGGCTGGAGGTCTCTTCGTCACTCTCCTCCTCCTGCTCGCTGCTGGAGGATTCTGGGCTGACCATCAGGTAACTGGGAAAGAGAACCCACCATTTGTAAGACAAGATGCAGCCGAAAGCAGACCTCCTATCCCAGAACAACGAGAACAAGAATCCTAGATGGAGGAGCCCTTTGAAGGCCGTTCTTGTTCCACTCACCGCTTGCAGGGCAGGTTCCGCCTTGTGCGGTAACAGTCCAGTATCCACTCCTTGCGCACAATAATGCCTCCAAGCCCTTTCACCTGGCTGTATTTGGGTGTGTTGGCAAAGGCACAGCTAGGAAGAGAGGGACATTCAAAGTGGAGTTTCACACAAGCGCCTGTAAGCCCACGTCAAAAGCAGAAAAGCTGGCAGGGATCATGATGATCAAACCCAACATCTTAAAACAAGGTGTGCGGTAGGTCGGGGGGACTCTCCTGACATGAACTTACCCGTACACTATGCTCAACTTTTAAGGCCCTCCTCTGGGTGCCTACTCCGAGAGAAGCTCGGAGGATGGCAACAAGGGAAAGGGCCTTCTCAGTGGTAGCCCCCCAATTATGGAATGATCTCCTCGACGAGGCCCACCTGGCGCCAACATTATCTTTTCGGCACCAGGTCAAGACTTCTCCCTTCCCCCAGGCATTTAACAGCATATGTTGAGTTTTTAACTGACCCAGAATAGTTGTTTTAAATGATATTGTATGTAATCTGTTTATATACTTTAATGGTTTTAAATTCTGTATATCTGTTTTTAACGTTCTGTTTAAGAAATCTGTAAACTGCCCAGAGAACTTCAGCTATCGGGCAGTATATCAACGTAATAAATAAATGAATAAAATAAAATTGTGTCACCCAATTCCCCACCCCACCCATTTATGGACTGCACTAGGTATTTATTTATTTTTAAAGATGTTATATTAAAAAATAGGTCTCGGGAGTGCTAAAATGGACAAACTTTGCTTGCAACCGAGCTGAATTTGACCCTCTTAGTGCTCCATAGCTGCTATGGAGTGCCATTTTGTTGGCAAATTTAAGAAAAATCGTAATAATTCAGGGGCATGGCAGGGGGCAGCATGCATTACTCACCCATTTCAAAGGCACACGGTGAAGGCTGCGATGCTGTGCAGGCTTGCCTGGGATTAAGTCCCATTGAACACACTGGGATTTACTCCAGAGTAGATGTGCACAAGTTCAGGCACATTAACCGAAATCGCAAATCAGCTCACAGTCCTGCTTTTCTACGGCTGCCTGGCAACTGGGGAAACTCCCTCCTGCCACCCAAGCTCCCCAAAACTGAATAGGGTTTTTTGTGGGGGGGAGGCGGTCGGATTTGAAAACATTTGCTTTCGGCACCAACTTTTCAATACACATCGCGATATTTGGTGAAACAGGAAGTTAACAAGATACGAATGGATGTCGGGTTGAAGCCTTTGGGATTACGCCAGCTTTCAAATCTACGGCTGAGAAAAAAAAAAGGTACACAGCTTTAGGAGGGTCAGAAAAGTCCAGCAGGACACCTACATGAGGTGAGTGCTGTCTGGGGTCCAGTCCGGGCGGTATTTGCCCCCCATCTCTAGGGCTTTGTCCCGCAGCTCAGAGCGGAAGGGGTTCTGGAAGCCGCTCAACACAAATACGGTGCCCTGCAGGAGGTGCTGGAAAGACCCATTTGCTGTCGCCTCAGATGACGTTTGCAGAGGCTTTTTGGAAGGAGGTGTCTTCTGGGGGGTGGGCGTTGAGGGAGAAGCTGGAAATGAGGAAAGATGGAAAGTTTTTTAAAAAAATAAGTTACTTAGGGCTAAGATGGGAAGGAAAAATCATTATTCACTCTTCCGCACAAATCAATCAAACTCTGATGCAGAGAACGCACAACAGATTCCTTCCACAACCTGTTTGCTTAGAATTCCTGCATAAATAGTTGCTGGGGCTAAAGCAACATGTGGAGAAGGGGCTGTGTCCAGAGGTGCCTAAGCCAGTATTCTGCCATCACTTTGCGTGAAATTTGGAACTACCCTGTTTCCCCGAAAATAAGACAGTGTTTTATATTAATTTTTGCTCCCAAAGATGCGCTAGGTCTTATTTTCAGGGGATGTCTTATTTTTCCATGAAGAAGAATACGGTACACATTTATTGTTGAACAAAAAAAAAGGTCTTATTTTCGGGGGGATGCCTTATATTACAGCGAGAGGCAAAACTGGAAGTAGGTCTTATTTTCGGGGAATGTCTTACTTTCGAGGAAACAGGGTAGGTGCAGTAATTGCTGTCTGTAAAAACACAACGTTCATTTTTAAAAGAATCAAGTTTCTAGTCCTTATGAATGCATAATCTTGAAAGCTTGTGAACAACACCTGGTAAGCTATCAGAAATCAGAACATTTCGGGGAGGGGAGGAAGAAAGGCCGAAAAGGATTTCTTTAAGATATAGGCTGAAAAGTGGTTTTACACACCAAAGCCATCGAAGGGTATTAATTGCGGACAGTAATCGACTTCAATTTGCTGGGGAGGCAGGGCACACATCATTGAAATAATCATGCAAAGCAAGTACAGTTACGATTTTCTATTTTAATGATTATATGTAGGCCGCTCTGGGAACCTGTTTGGCTGAGGAAGGGGATAAAAGTACTTCAAATAAACAAATGAATGCGAAGAATTGATTATGGATTTATGATGCAGATATTATAAGAGCAAAAAGTTGTCATTCATCTGTGATAGAGAAGGGAAGGTGCTTATGATGGTACATGCCACCTGCAGATTTTAAACGTATTTGCATTCATATTATATGTATTATTTAAACTGCTTTCTAGATCAGGGTGCCTTCACATTGATCTAATGAATCAAGTAGACACTGCAGTACTAGCTCTGCCAAGGCTATATTCCTGGGAACTAGGCAAGAGAGGACCCAGGAGGGGCTCTCTCTCTCTCTCAAGCAGGTGTATGGCCTGATGGCTGGCAAACCATGGCTGCCCGCAAAGGCTTCTGGGAGAACGGCTGCTTCTGCTTCTAAGCTAGCAAACTGTTATTGCCTTCTGTACCAATCAGCAACATTCCTTTGTGTTATGGGAAAGATGGATCAAAGCAGGTGTCTTATCTGTGTAGCCTGGAGCTGACATTCCAGTCTCTTCATCCAATTAGGAAGTGCACCTGGGTAGAGGGGATTAGCTTGTGTGTGCCAAAGAAATGCCAAGTAGTGCCTTGTTTATCACATGTAACCTCATGCTATAGATCCTTATGATAAGAAGCGCTGCTTTATTAATCCCCATGTATGATTGATCACTCTCTTAACTTGGCAGCAACGCCAAGTTCAGTTACGCTATAATTGTTCTTGTGCCCAGGGGTGAGTGTCCAGATTTTGCCGAAGGGTCTTTTGTGCGGGAAGTTTTCACAGTCTGTTGTTGTTTATTCGTTCAGTCGTTTCCGACTCTTCGTGACTTCATGGACCAGCCCACGCCAGAGCTTTCTGTCGGCTGTCGCCACCCCCAGCTTCCCCAAGGTCAAGTCTGTCCCCTCCAGAATATCATCCATCCATCTTGCCCTTGGTCAGCCCCTCTTCCTTTTGCCTTCCACTTTCCCTAGCATCAGCCTCTTCTCCAGGGTCTCCTGTCTTCTCCTTGTGTGGCCAAAGTACTTCAGTTTTGCCTTTAATACCATTCCCTCAAGTGAGCAGTCTGGCTTTATTTCCTGGAGTATGGACTGGTTTGATCTTCTTGCGGTCCAAGGCACTCTCAGCATTTTCCTCCAACACCACAGTTCAAAAGCATCTATCTTCCTTCGCTCAGCTTTCCTTATGGTCCAGCTCTCGCAGCCATAGGTTATTAGGATTCGTGTAATATGCTAATAAATTAGTCTCCTTGTAAGCAAACCTGTGAGTCTGGCTACTTTTGTCTCCTTGGCAACCCTGGAAACGTCAAAGCCCACGGCCGGCGCAATACAGCAGGATGGCGCTGATTAGCATAGCCCTGTTTGTTAGAGCAAGAGAGAGGAGCGAACCACGCGCTGATATCCTCCTGGAGGAAAAGAGTGAGGGTGCAAGCCTACACGCACTCGCAAAGCAGCAACGGGGAAGGATTTACTCCTGGGCAAGCATGCTTAGACCTGCACTCCAAGGTTGCTCATCAACGCAAGCAAGTGCACCCAATCCCAAATATAATCTTCAGCCTCCCACAAGAAAAAGGGAAAGGACTGCAAAGCCTCATTTCCAAATTGTGCTCCACCCCGTCCCCCGCACCTTTGAGTTTCTTGGAGGGCGGCTGCGCAGGCCGGGGGGTATCGGGGTGAGTTTTCTTGGCCGCAGTTGAGAGGCTCGTATTGTCCTTGCTGAATTCGAACTTCCGCTTGACCGGCGGGGGCTCCTGCAAGCAGACAAAAACTAAGGCAACGATCCCCTACCCATTTACCTGGGAGAAGGCCCCACTGAGCCCAATGGGGTTTATTTCTGCGTAGAGGTGTGAAGGGCTGTGCTGCCAGTGTCCCCCTTAGCTTTGCCGCAGCTACATCGGTACCGCTGTTTCAAGTCACAGGGGCCACCATTCATGTCCCCAGAGAGGAGATGCAGTTGAGGCTGGGATGGCTCCTTGGGCATGTCTACACCAGGCGATATCCTGGGGATCGCCCCTGTGCATCCACATGACGAACAGGGGTCCCCGGGAGCAGGGAGGGAAGATCCCTGCATTTCCCTGGGATATCACCATACCCTTTCTTTGCGGCTTTCCCCACGGTCCTGGGATGATCCCAAGGACCGCGGGTGATGTGGCTGCCCATCCCGGCTTCTTCCCCACGAGTAGCGGGGGTCATCAGAGGGAAGGAGGCTGAATGGGAAAAGTCCAGGGCCATCAGGGGTGGAGTGGGGAGTGGGGTAGGGGCTTCTTCTTTTTTTGGACTTACTTTTGTGCTGGAGCACTGGTGCGCTCCAGCCCGTGTCTTTTTTTTTTTTTTAAGGCAGCCGTGACGTCCTCCTTCCTCCCTGGACGTTGCGCGCGCATGTGAATACAGGGGGAGGATCTCGCGATCAGCATATTGCAAGATCCTCCCCCCTCCCTCCTGGAATGCCAGGCGGTGTAGACATGCCCCTTGTCTCAGTCAAGACACCGCGTCCCTACTGACTTGCTCCCATGCTTTTAACAGCAGCCCGACACGGAGACATTTCGCAAGCGGAGCTTTTCCCCACTGCCCATCTTAAAACACAAAAAGGACAGGGAGCGTAGCGGTGAAGAGACTGAGCTGCAAAGGAGAAAGACCCCCGTTCAAGTTTCACCTCTGCCATGAGCTCACTGAATGGCTTTAGACACGCTCTCCCCATGCTGATCTGCCGTATGGGGGATAATACTACTGACGTACCTTACAGGGTTGATGTAAGGATATCCTATAGCTGAAACTCTCTGGGCAGTTTACAATTCATTACAGTTGGGGGGGCCACCACTAAAAAGGCTCTGTCCCTTGTCACCACTCTCCAAGCCCTCCCTCAGAGGTGGCACCCAGAGGAGGGCCCCAAGTGTTGAGCGTAGGGTATGTTCAGTTTGGGAGAGGCGTTCCTTCAGGTATTGCTGTCCCGACTCATGTAAGACTTCAGAGGTTACAACCAGCACCTTGAATTGGGCTCGGCAGCATACAGGCAGCCAGGGCAAGCGACTAGATAATGCAGAGGTGCAGAACCTCAAGCCCAAGGGCCAGATCCGGCCTGCCTCAGGTACCAATCCTGCCCTCCGGGGTTCCCCATATGGCTAGGCCCCCTTTCCCCTGATCATTCCGTGATCTCCCAGCTTTTGCATGGGTTTCCCCCCATTCTCAAGAGTTGAAATGCCTCCAGGCTTAGCGATGCACAGTAAGAGCTTGAAGCGAAAAGATGTTGTGATTTTTAGCCATTTATAGCCACACACTTTTTAACCCCCACTCACTACTAGAACATCCCCCCCCCCCCAATTTGCTATTTATTCACAACATTTGTACCCTTCCCCGTATCTATACAGATGCCGGGACAATAGTACAAAGAAAAAAAGATTGAAACACAGTATTAAAATTATTCATTTTCACAATGGAATTCCACCCTCGGGGTGAAAGAGGTTCCGTACTCCAGAGATGACGCACAGGAAGCCCTTTTAATACTTGCGAAGCAGCACAAAACAGGGCCAGTTAAAACAAAGGCGGGGGGCAGCCCTAGGTAAGGCTAACACATGGCTATGGCTTCACATCCAGGCCATCCACGTGGCACCCAGTTCTTTACCTTGGGAGATGCTTTGGGGGTGGGTTTTTCCACAGAGGAAGGCGACGGATCCGGGGAACCGGACATACCGGTTTGCAGCGAGGCAGCAGCATAACTGGGCGAAGGCTGGTCACCCTGAGAGGCTGCACGAACAAAGAATAGCAACAGCAATGATTACAACACTCAGGAGTCCACGCGGTGCTGGAGCTGAAGCTTTGCACTTCGAAGTCTAGTGTCCAACGAGTGCCAAAGGGAAGCCAACAGATTCCACCTCTCAACCACCGCTTAATGCTAACCCCATTCCACCAGCCCTGCTGAAAGTCTACTTAACGCTTTCCTCTTCCCTCCCTATCCCTCTTTCCTTGTGTGCTGTGTCCTTTCTAGAGCGCCAGGACAGTCTTGTTTTACTGATTGATTGTAAACCCCTCTGTGACGCATTCTTTGGCTCAGAAGCAAGTGGGGGGGAATACTTTAAGGGCGCAATCCTATGCATGTTTAGACCCCAAAAAAGGCCTAGTCCTATTTTGTGTCTACACATGCATAGGATTGCACCTTATATTAATAGGTAATAAATCCATACACACATCAGACCCAACTGTCTCTGCAGAGGCCACCAGTGGGGGAGGAGGCAGCAGCCAGGCACCTCTCCACCGTGCCTGGGTCCAGCTTCAGCTGAGAGCCCCCACCCTCCTGCTACCAACTGTCTCTGCAGAGGCCACCAGTGAGGGAGGAAGCCGCAGCCAGGCACCTCTCCACCGTGCCTGGGTCCAGCTCCAGCTGAGAGCCCCCCTCTCCTGCTACCAACTGTCACTGCAGAGGCCACCAGTGAGGGAGGAAGCAGCAGCCAGGCACCTCTCCACCGTGCCTGGGTCCAGCTTCAGCTGAGAGCCCCCTCCCTCCTGCTACCAACTGTCACTGCAGAGGCCACCAGTGAGGGAGGAAGCAGCAGCCAGGCACCTCTCCACCGTGCCTGGGTCCAGCTCCAGCTGAGAGCCCCCTCCCTCCTGCTGTCAACTGTAACTGCTGAACTTTGCAACTAAGATTGTAGTGCCTGAATTTGCTTTCCTTTCCCCCCTTCTCCTCCTCCCTCCCAATCCCCTTTCCTTTTGTGTCATGTCTTTTAGATTGTAAGCCTGCGGGCAGGGACTGTCAAGAAATACTTTTATAAGCCGCCGTGAGAGCCTTTTGGCTGAATGGCGGCATAAAAATCCTTAAATAAATAAATAAATAAATTGGTATGACCCAATTCTATGATTCTATCAACCATCTGTCAGGGATGCTTTAGGGTGGATTCCTGCATTGAGCAGGGGGTTGGACTTGATGGCCTTGTAGGCCCCTTCCAACTCTGCTATTCTATGATTCTATGGTAAGAGCTACCAGTCATGATGGCTAAATGGAATCCCATTTGGTCAGGGGCAGCACGCCGCTTGGTATAAGCTGCCAGGGAGCCAGAGCAAGGGGAGGCCCACTACTGCCTTCATCAGGCCCTGCTGGTTGGCATCCCAGAGGCAGCTGGCCGGCCGCCGAAGGAAATGCCAGACTTGATGGGCCTTTGGTCTGATCCAGTGAGGCTCTTCCTGGGTTATCGGCCAGCTTGAGGCAAGACGCCAACGGGCGCAGCGCAGCTACCTTTAGGTGGAGAGACCAGGGGTTTGCTGGCGCGGCTGAAGAACAGGGCGCCGGGCTTCAAGGAGCTGTCGTTGCTGTCGTCCTCCTTCACTTTGAACTGGCCCAGTTTGGTGACTTTCTGCAGGGCGTGGAGCAGGGAGAGAAGAAGACCAAGGTGACACGTCGGTCAAGGCATGAGAGTCTAGAGCGAAGGGAGGCCGGACGCTGGGTTTCCGGGATACTCACCGGCGAAGCAGCTTTGGAATGAACTTCATTGTTTTCTGGAGGCGAGTGGAACCTCACGAAGGAAAGGCCGTAAGCCAAGGACTGGGGAGAAAAGCAAGCGACTCAGGAGAACTGGAGTGAGGAAGTCCAGCCTCCCAGGTAGCCACACACCCCACTCTATGCCCCCTTCCTCCTCCTCCCCCCCCCCCCCAGCAACCAATCAGGTGTCTGTTTCCCAACTTTGGTGTTGTCCCCACCCCATTCAAAAAGCTTGACATGCCTCTTCTAAGGATGAGCTACTGACTGTAAGAGCTTTAAGCTAAAGTGTACTGGGGGTGTGTGTGTTGGTATTTTGCTCCCCCACCCACCTTTGACTTTGGCTCCACCCTCTTTTTTTGCCCACCCCTGGAATGTGGCCCCTGAGTGCTTCTCTGAAAAGGAATTCAACCCTTGGGCTGAAAGAGGTTCCCGACCCGTGCAGCAAAAGATCTAGGTTTACCAATCAGCAGTTTTAAGCAGTTGTTGACCTCACCAGCTGCCCCCGCCCCTCTAACCGTTGCCCTACACTCCTTCCAAAGCTCTGCTAAAGGAACCTACTCGCATCTGAGACTGGTAAAAGCATGTTAGGCAGAGATAAGAGTAACGCCCCTGAGCCAGAGTAACAGCTGCTTGCAATTTCCATTCCACGGACCAGAAATCTCTTCGCTTATAGTAAATAGTAGTAAATAGTGGCTAATTTGTTACCTTTTCATATTGAGAGTACACACAACTCTGAGGCTTATTCACTCTTTTGCTGGGGGTCACCCCCCATTAAAAGTACAACCCCAAGCATATCTAATTGAGAGTAAGTCCCACTGAACTCGGTAGGATGGATCCGCATGGGATCATGCTCCAAAAAGTATCACATTACCAGATTTTAACTGCTTCTGGTAGTGCTCTGTATTGATGTGGATTCCTCATCTAGAGGTGCAATGAAAACTCAAATGTGAACCTCTGTGCTTTCATATCTCTAGACAGGGGATCCTCACAGATTTCGGGGAGCTACCAGGAGGAACTAAAACAGTCACACCTTCCATTTGCCAGACACAGGTAAATGTCCCAGGCTAGTTGATGCTAGTCCTCCATCTTCTTTCACTGCCATCGTTCACATTTTCTATTACAACACACAAAGTTCTTTGCAACCGATCTCCACCTCAAAATGCTCCTGTAATACAGGTCGGTATGAAACCCATTTGACAGATGAACAACCGAGAGAGATGACAACTAACCTACCGCTACTTAGCAAGTCTCTGACCGCGCAGAGAAATGAATGCAAGTCTGACACATGTGAGCATCCCTTATATACCGCGTCACCTTTTGCTCTCAAAAATACAAACCTTAGTATAGGGCTGGGTACAAACGATCTTAACCCGGTCCCACTTCCTCTCCGTCGTGGCCTTCACCAACTTATCTGGCCCAAACATACGGACCCTGTTGAGGTTGGTACCGCTCTTGCTCTCTGAGGGGGACATGAAAGAGGACGTGCCCAAGAGCACCTGAGGCGGAAGAGAAAGGACGATGGTGGATATCATGGGGCAGACTTTAAAAGATTGCATATTAAAAGACTCCAGCCCCTTCCTGAAGTCGGAAGACCTAAAGACGGTAGTGCACGCGCTGGTAACTTCGAGGCTCGACTTCTGCAATGCTCTCTAAGGGCTCATCTACACCAAGCAGGATATTCCACTATGAAAGTGGTATATAAAAGGCAGGAGGCACACCAAACAGGCTATAGTGGTACGAAAGCGGTATATGGTATGTGTCAATGGGCCTCACAGCTGTCAGTGCACTTGAATACCACTGTAAAGCAGTGGTGTGGCTCCTGCCTTTTATATACTGCTTTCATAGTGGAATATCCTGCTTGGTGTAGATGAACCCTAAATAGGCTACCTGTGTGCCTAGTCTGGAAACTTCAACTAGTTCAAAATATGGCAGCCAGGCTGATCACCGGTACATCTAGGGGTGACCACATTACACCACTTTTAAAATCTCTTCACTGGCTGCCAATTAGTTTCCGGGTGAAGTATAAAGTGTTGCTTATCACCTTTAAAGCCCTACATGGTTTGGGTCCAGGCTACCTGCGGGATCACCTTCTCCCGTACAATCCGCCCCGCACACTCAGGTCCTCTGGGAAGAACTTCTTTCAGCCAGCCAAAACGAGGCTGATAGGTATTACCCAGAGGACCTTTTCCTCTGCTGCTCCCAGATTGTGGAATGGCCTGCCGGAGGAGATTCGTCAACTTAACAGTCTTTTAGCATTTAAGAAAGCTATAAAGACTGATCTCTTCCGTCAGGCCTATCCAGTGGAATTTTAGGATGCTTTTAGGATGTTTTTAGGAAGTTTTAACAATGTATATTATGTTTTGATTAATATTTTATGTATTTTATACTTGCTGTTGTTCCCCGTCTCAATCAGGATGGAGAGGCGGGTTAGAAATAAATTTATTATTTATTATTATCATCCTATTGTTACTAAGTGCCATTTCAAACCCAACAGGGTTGAGGGATGGGTTACAGTCTAGAGCTGGGGGGAGAGGGAGGGGGACACTGAGCCACGTGCCTGGCCCCCAATGGAAATTGCCACATGCAAGGAAGAGGCACAATGCAGATGTTGTGTCCTGTGTCCTTATGGTACCCTGATGTATTTGGCTAGCATTGATTGCTTTGAATGTGGCTACATTCAATGAGTAGCTGGCTTACACCGCTGGAGTCCTACTCATCTGTGACTCTACTCACTCACTCCCCCAACCCTCGGGGTCCTATTTTCCTTCTATTGGTTTTAAGTGCCCTTTCAAGATGGCTCCATCTCCCTTGCCGGCTGTTTCAACACCACAGACCAAATATGACACATCCAACTGCAACAAAGAGATAACTCTGATCCAGCATAATTGAAAACATCAGCTTTTGCTACAGAAGAGCCAGCTTTGAAGTCAGGATGTGCAGGATGGTACATGAGGCCCTGAGTATCATCCAGTTCACACACACACACACGCACACACACACACCTTACCTCGTAGTTCTGTTCGCTGGAGGAGGCAGAGCTGCCAGCCAGCACTTCCACAAACGCAGAGCCTTCATTGCCAATGTCGATGCTGTGGATCTGCTCCTCTTTCTCAAACTGTGGGGAGAAAGGACTACTTCAGCCAGGGATTAGAGAAAACACTCAAAGAATATCCTGCAGCCCAGGCCTGTATGGTAGGCCAAGATACGTGTCCCATGCATGTACGACAGCCTACCATATCAACATATCACTCATACCAAGTGAGATTGCGAGTCAATCCAGCCCAATTTAAACTGACTGGTGGTGGTTCTAAAAGGTCTCAACAGAAGCCTTCCCTTTCCCGGTCCTGGTACCCAAGATCCTTTTAAGTCACGACATCAAAGGTTGAATCCAATACTTTCAGCATGCAAAGCAAGCACTCTACCGATGAGGTACAGCTTCCTCACTGGAGGCCTAACAGAGCTTCTACTTTTGCTGCCCGGGACGGCAAAAATATGGAGGTTTGTAAACCACCAATACATCACACAATGCAAAAGCAGGCTCACTAAATCCAGTCAAGATGCTATCCCAGCATATGGTGCTGGAGAAAGGAATTCAGATCCTAGTTTACAAACTCCCTGCGTTACCTCCCAAATCAGAGGGGTTTTTTTTCAAAGCAATGGTCTGGAGGCAAAAACAGCTTGATGGGGAACGTGGACACGAGAGCTGCAGCAACTCACATATCTTGCCCATGCAGCCACGTTGTCATTTTGGGAGCAATGTGTCTACAGTCAGAGAGAAGGCCAAATTACAACAACACACAGAAAACACATATATGAGAGGTTTATTTGTCAGTACAGATCAGTTCATACGGTCTGTTTCACCTCCACAACCACGTACATGCCTGCAGTCACATAGAGAACCATCACCATGAACCAGGCGGTACCGGGATGTGGTCAATAGCAAACTCCACCACCAGTCCAGGGTTCTTTGCAGCTACCACCATTCGCAAAACAGCGATAGCTCTGATCATCGCCTACAGCTCATTGCAAATTAATATCCTTTTGCAGAAGATACTCACATGGCCGAGACAGAGACACGGCTTTGAGAAACTAGCTGCATGAGCCAGACTTCGAGCAATCAGCCACCAATGAAGCGCTTCGCAAGTACTTACGCCCACACCAATGCTGCAGGAGAGTTAGGGCTCATTTCAGAACAGGGTAGCACAAGAGACAAATGAAAACTCACCTGCAATATGACAGAGACTTGCTTCTCCCCTGCTTGGGCGGCCTTCCACTTGTGATAGGTGTCGGCTTTGAGCAGGTTCTCGGCGCAGTGAGTCTGGGGGTAGAGAAAGGAGGTGAGATGGGAAGAGAAATGACATGGCAGGAAAGAATCCCTCCAAGCCCAACAGTTATTTCAATCCACCCCCACGGTCTGTTCCCTCCCCACACATCACTCCCCCCTTTTCTTCCTCGCCATGGTCTGCTCCCCCCTCCACAGATCTCTGAAGAACATCAGAGGAGCCCTGATGCTGGATCAGACCGAGGGTCCATCTAGTCCAGCACTCTGTTCACACAGTCAACCAGGGACCCGCAAAGCAGGACACGGTGCAACAGCACCCTCCCACCCATGTTCCCCACCAATTGGGGTATATAGGCTTACGGCCTCTCTCCACCCCCACCCCCACAATGGTACTTTCCCCCTACCATCCCTCCCCCACCATGGTCACTTCACACATCCCCACACCCTACAAACGCTGACATTGAATGAGGCAATTTCTGCTCCAGCTCCATCCCCCTCACACTAATATCCCTGCCTGCCTCCCCCCCTCATCACCCACATTGGGCTCTTCCAGATTCTACCACCCCCCCTCATCACCCACATTGGGCTCTTCCAGATTCTACCAATCACAACCCCCCCTCCTCCCACCCCCCACTACGAATGGTCGCTTCCAAGCACCAACGGAACGCAGCCTCCTCTTCGCCCCCACCCCCTCGGCCACGGAACAGCCGCCCGGCAAAAGGTGCCCGCGGGCGCGCCCACACTCCCGTCCGCACCGTGTCCGAGCTGCTCGCAGACACCACATGTCGGACCGCGATCTCCGGCATCTCCCCGCCAGTTTCTGTCACCGCCGCAACCCGGCAGCAAAACTCCACATACCGCCCGGAAGTGCTAGATGCTCACTTCCCCTTGTGGGCGTTCTCTACTTACCACCACCGCGCGCGTCTATGGTTCCCCGCCCACGACAGTCCTCCAAAGGTTTCTCCGCAGGCGCAGAGCCGCATCGGCGTTCCTCCAATCCGCAGCCCTCAGAGGGAGTCTTGCCACTCCTCCCGCGGCTTTATTTCAGCGCATGCGCTCTGGCTGGCTCTCGGTAACAGCTGTAGAGAAAGTATATCGCTCTGTTCCAGGGCAAGACTGGAGACTGCTCAAAAATAATCATTGCAAAATATAGTTCTTGGGAAATAGATAATAACGTAGGAATGCACCATTAATTAATTAGTAAGTTTTTAATTAGTTTATATTTTATTTATAAAATAAATACATCTAATTTGTTTTAAATAACGCATCCATGAAATGATTGATTAGGTGTGAATGTATGCATTTATTGTACATTTATTGAATAAATAAAATAGACATCTTCAAAAAAAAATAGGATAGGAAATACCTTTTTATAATATGTTAAAAACCATTGTTCTTTGCCAGCGTTCTCCAACCTGGTGCCCTCCAGATGTTTTTGGCTACAATTCCCATCATTCCCACTGGCTACGTTGGTTAGGGTTTTTCTTGGTAGCAGCTACATTGCCCCGATATTACACCGATCAGACTTAAGAATCCCTGTATTTGTCTGCTGTCATAAAATGTATGTCCAAATGGGCTTTCTGGACTCATCCACCGTCTGGTCTAATTTCCCTTGGCTCATGTGCTCCTACTGTTACCCAATTCCTTTTGGAACAGGCTGCAGCTCGCCTATTTTGCCAGGCTCTCTGCCCCAGCACTTAGACCTTTTCAGAGTCTGGCTCCAAGCTTGGCCCCCAGAAATAGCATTCCAGTGTTTGCTTCTTTGGCTATTACTTCTGCCAGAACTTCATTTAAGAATAGAAATTAGAAGCACTTGTTGCCATGACTCTGGTGCTCTGTGTCTGATTTAATTTCGATTTTCAAGAACGTTGTTGGCTTTTCAAATCCAGGTGGTCTTGCAGGATAGTGTTTATTTGGATCCGTTCCAATCCAGGTTACGGCCTGATTTGAGGGAGAATAACAGACTCAGTTACCCTGGTGGATGACTTATGCTGAGAAACGCCATGAGGCACGTGGCCCTGTAGGTTCTCAGTCATACTGCATTGCCCATGGTCTCCTTCTGGACCACCTGGCTGGGTTGAGTTTTAAGCTGTGGGAATGGAGGATTTAAATGAAGCCCCAGCTAGCCCCATGAAGGGGGTCTCTTGCTCTCTCAGAGTCCACTGTCCATCTCTTTCTAGAGAGAGAGCCCAGGAGATATACTCCAAATTTACCCCATTTGTCCATTAGACCATTCTCCTGCCAGAGTAGTGAACAGAGCCCAAGAAAACAAGAGTTGTTAGGATAATGCTCCTCACAAAAGAATCTCCTCATAAGACTCTCCATGTGACCCATTTTGCAGCCTTGATCCAACCACAAGGCATATTAAATTAGAGCATAATAATAATAATAATAATAATAATAATAATAATAATAATAATAGATTTATTTCTTATCCGCCTCTCCGTTTGGATCAAGGCGGTGAACAACAATAAGCATAAAATACATAAAACTGTATTAAAAACATAGTATACATTATTAAAACATCCTTAAAACATCCTAAAATTCCACTGGATAGGCCTGCCGGAAGAGATCAGTCTTTATAGCTTTCTTAAATGCTAAAAGCCTATTAAGTTGACGAGTCTCCTCTGGCAGGCTATTCCACAGTCTGGGAGCAGCAGAAGAGAAGGTCCTCTGGGTAATGGTTGTCAGCCTAATTTTGGATGACTGAAGTAGATTCTTCCTAGAGGACCCAAGTGACAGGGAGGATTTTTACAGGAGGAGGCGATCCTGCAGGTAGCCTGGACCCAAACCATGTAGGGCTTTAAAAGTGATAACCAGTACTTTATACTTCGCCCGGAAATTAATTGGCAGCCAGTGAAGAGATTTTAAAACTGGTGTAATATGGTCCCCCCCACTAGGTGTACCGGTGACCAACCACTTCTATTAGAAGAGACAAGTAATCTGAACCTTTTACAAAGGACAAAAAAGTTGCAGCATAGCCTGTTCCCTCACCCTCTCAGGATTCCTCTTGGTGGCATTCAGACATTATCTTTAGGAGCAACTGTCTTTTTCTAAACCATGGCTTCCGGTGCCTAAAGTGGTGTGCCAGTAAGTTCCTTTGCTAGAGACGCCACAATTAGTGTCTTAAGTAACATTGTAATTTTTCAAAACCATTCAAGAAGTCGCTATACTCTTCCTACGCAGACACACAAACAACCACCAGACATAGGCCATAGCTATAGGCCTAGATTGGAACGGATCCAAATAAACACTGGATCGTCCCAGGATCATCCCTGTGCATCCAAATGACACACAGGGGATCCCGGGAGCAAGTAGGGGTGGCCCCTCCAATTGCCTGGGATAATCCTTAAGTCTAGCTAAGGCCATAGGTTGTAGAAAGTTCTCTAGCTGTACATTTTAATTCCCCACACTTCTTTCATCTCTAGATTCACTATTGGAACTTCTCACAGGGAGGGAGGAGGATTTGAACCAGGCATCTTCAGTTGCTGATTCCACTGTATGTCCAGTTTTGAGAACCTTCCCAGCAAAAGACTCTATGGTGGCATTATATTGGTGCCTTCCTGGGGAAGCTCTCCTGCTGGTGGTAATAAGCAGCTCTGCAATCTCTGTCAGGCAGCTGCAAGCCAACCTCCATTTTAATTATCCCCAATGCCTCTGCCATAGTGTCACCTCAGGGCATTGTGGGTAATTAAAATGGTGGAAGGCTCACATATTCAGCTGCTTGTTGCAGGTGCCTTGTTGAGGTTTTAGTAACTGCCCAAGGATATTGGATGCTGATTCTGACCCTACCCCATTGTAGGATTTATGGAATTTCTAAGCACTAGTGTTTGGGATCTCCTTTAGCGATTCTTACATCATGTTAGCATTAACACTTGGCAAAAGTTCATGTTTGAAAGGAACACCCAGTCTTGTTTCGAAGAACCCATCTTGGTGGCGGTCAGTGGTGATGCATGGTTATTTCACGGTTGGACTACTGCAACCTTCTTCTCACTGGCCTTCCTTCTTCTCACATCAGTCCGTTGGTTTCTGTTCACCACTCTGCCGCAAAGATCATCTTCTTGGCACGCCGCTCCGACCATGTTACTCCGCTTCTGAAATCTCTTCATTGGCTTCCAATTCACTTCAGAATCCAATATAAACTTCTCCTGTTAACCTTCAAAGCTTTTCACGGTCTAGCTCCTTCCTATCTCTCCTCTCTCATCTCACACTATTGCCCCGCTCGTGCTCTTCACTCCTCTGATGCCATGTTTCTCGCCTGCCCAAGGGCCTCTACTTCCCTTGCTCGGCTTCGTCCATTCTCTTCTACTGCCCCTTACGCCTGGAACGCTCTTCCAGAACATTTGAGAACTACAAGTTCAACCGCAGCTTTTAAAGCTCAACTAAAAACTTTTCTTTTTCCTAAAGCTTTTAAAACTTGATGTTGTGCAGACTTCTACTGTTACTTTCTACTGTTAGTTTTACCCTACCCTGTGCCTGCTTACCCTACCCTGTACCTGTTTGCAGTCTCTTCCCCTCCTTATTGTTTTACTATGATTTTATTAGATTGTAAGCCTATGCGGCAGGGTCTTGCTATTTACTGTTTTACTCTGTATAGCACCATGTACACTGATGGTGCTATATAAATAAATAATAATAATAATAATAATAATAACCCTGCTCAGAAGTCCATTGAACAACTCAAGTAAGCAAGCCATTGGAATCTTTCCAGCTTCCATGTCTAACAATTGGATTCTGTGTATTTTTACTTGAGTGTACATACTTGCTGTGCCTGAGCCATTTCAAGATCAGTCAACAAGCCAAGGTTCTACAAAGCAAAGCCATCAGTATGAGCTCAGCTTCACCTTTCCTCACAAAAAGGCAATTAGCTCCAACTGCCCTGTGAGAAAGGAGGAGTAGAAGCAGATGAAGAGAACTGTCTCCATCACCATCAGCTGCACTGGGCTATTCCCTTTCATACCTTTTTAATTAACAGCTCCATTGTCGTCGTGTTTTAATGTTCAGTTTCTTTGTAGGCATATTTTCTCAGAAAAATATCTTCTGAGACATTTCCGCTCAGCTCTGCTCATTTTACCTCAAGCTGCTTGTTGTCATATTTGATCTTTAACCCCTGGAATGATGCTGAGGTATGGTGTCAGTGCACTTGTATATTCAAAACATGGCTTCATCCCAATAAAAATCATGAGGCGGGGGGAGAATTTGGGGAGGTCATTTTCACTGGATACAGAGACTTCCACAGGCTGCTCTAATGTGCCAAAATCGTAATGAAAACTCAACTCACTGGGACATGACCCCGCAGAAAATGGGAAATGGCCGCCAGAAGGCCCCTTTCTGTGGAACAACAACAAAAAAGCAAGCTAGCTTTTAGATAGGGAAGCATTCCTCTCTTTCCCATGGCCTCTTTGTATTCCACAAGTTGAAACCCAAAGCTCTCTGCTTCCTTGCCAAGAGCGAGAGAGGTT
This sequence comes from Elgaria multicarinata webbii, assembly GCF_023053635.1. NCBI lineage: Eukaryota > Metazoa > Chordata > Lepidosauria > Squamata > Anguidae > Elgaria > Elgaria multicarinata. The sequence goes on from NC_086183.1 coordinate 26,836,615, forward strand.
TGGGAAAACGAAAACGGGTCGTGTTCTCTTCGTTATGAGAGAGAACCAACTGATGCACAAAGGGGCCCCTTGAGGCAATCAATAGACAAAGAGAATCAGCTGTCAGGGTTGCCCAGGGGCTGAAGTGCCTCTCATCTAAAGCCACAAGCCCAATGCCAAGCTCATATTTACTCGCTCGCCCTTACGTAACCAGCCCGGCTTATAACTTCCACCGGGCCTGCTTGTCGCCTCAGAAGCTACGGCTCTGAAGAGATCCTGCCTCCCACCACCGTGATGACTCTGGTCAACCTCTGCCTCCTCCTGGCTGCTCTTCTGGCCAGAGGTGAGTCTGTATCAATCTCTTATGGCCAATTCTATCCGAGAGAGATGCAGGGGTTAAGGCAAGGGGGGGTGTTGCAGTTGGGATCGAAAGACCAATCCATTTTGCTTGCTTTTATGGTGGGTATATTGCGGCCTTCTCCAACATGGTGCCTTCTAGATAAGCACATAAGAATGTCCATGCTAGATCGGAGTAAGAGCCCATCTCGCCCGGCATTCTTTTCACATGGTGACCAACCAGCTGCCTGGACATGTGTGCAATGGCAACTAGTTGCATAGGCATTCTTCCTCTGAGAATGGCGGCAGCATATAGCCATCTGGACTAGGAGCCATTAATAGCCTTTTCATCCATGAGATTGTCTAACCCTCCTTTTAAAGTCTTCCAAATTGGTGGCCATCATGACTTCTTGTGGTAGCAAAGAAGTCCTTTCTTTTATCTGTCCTGAATCTCCCACCAATCAGCTTCATGGGATGACCCCATTGGGTTCTAGAATTATGAAACAGGAAGAAAAATGTTCTCTTTATACACTTTCTCTATACCCTGCATAATTTTGTACACTTCTATCACATCTCATTTTTCTAAGCTAAACCATCCTAGACGCTGTAACCTCTCCTTGTAGGGGAATTGCTTCAGCCTCTTAATCATTTTAGTTGCTGTTTTCTGCACTTTTTCCAACTCCCCAGTGTCCTTTTGGCTGGTATGGGAATATTGGGAGTTGTAGTGCAACACATCTTGAGGGCACCAGGTTGGAGAAGGCTGGCAAATTGCTCAGGGCCCTTTAATTGCAAGAGAAAAAAATCTTCCATGTTACAGATACCAGAAGTTGTTTCAGACGCTTGTTGTCTCCAGGTTATTACCCTGGATCAACAACCCTCATTTGCAGGGACAAGGAATTCCCACTTGGTTCGGTCAACCCAACTACGTCTTCTCATTCTGTTATGTCTCAGGTGAGCAGAAGTCATTGTGGGTTGATTGCAGGACAAAATCTTGCACTCCTGATCCCGGAGTTAACAGCCCTGCTATGGTTGTCTTTCACCATTATGCTTTCCTTGTGGTCTTCCTGGAGACATCTGTCTAGCAAATATTGGAGCCAGAGAAATGCTAAGCTCTAATCAGGACGTACCCTCCAGATCAAAGGCATGGACGGGGAGAGCAAATGCTTGCATGAACCTTGCATGCTCACAACATGACATATGACATGACCATAGGTGCATGTGCATGGTTGGCAGGATCCCCCCTTTCTCCAGGGACAAAGATCATCCAACTCAGGCATCTTTAAAAGGAGATTTAGATGGATTTATGGAAGAGGAGGCTATCAATGGTGGATATATATATAAGCTCCAGTATCGGGAAAAACATGCCTGTGTCTGCCAGTTGCTGGGGAACATTTGCAAGAGGATGCTGTTGCACTCATGTCCTGCTTGGGGGCTCCCCAAAGGCATCTGGGCCAGATCTACATCAAAGAGGACATGACACTTTGAAAATGGTTTGAAAACTGTATCTGGATTGTGTCCTGGGCCCCAACAGTTGTCACTACTGTTATAAACCACTTTAAAGCAGTATTGTAGATCCTGCCCTGGTTTGCCAAGGTGGAAGCAGAATGCTTGACTAGGCGCCTTTGTTCTGATCCAGCAGTGCTCATCTTATGTTATTTATTAGCAACATTTATATACCGGCCCAAGACTAAACAGATTCTGGAACGGTGAACAATAAATGACAAACGGAATACTACACAATGTTAAAAACTTTTTAAAACACCAACATACGAATAATAACCATGGCTGGTCACTTAGGGAAGGCTCGTTGAAATAAAAATGTCTTCGTCGGACACTGACATCCAAGGGCAGGGAGTTTCCCCACAGAGGGAGCGACTACACTGAAGGTTCTGCTGCAGCTGGATTCGAACTGGGCCACAGGTCCATGTAAAACCACCAGGAGCACCTAATCTCATGATGTTAGTGACCGGATAGGTTAGTAAGGGAGAATGCGATCTCTCAAGTTCTTATGCTCTTATTTTATGTTGTTGGCAGTAGGGGCTGGGGACTGACTTTGGTGGGGCTGTTAATTTTAGTCAGGACTCTGAAGGTGCTATCCAAGGTCCTGAACCAATTTTGAGGGTTAGGGTTCAGCACCTTAGATAACTCCTTTAGAGTTCTGCCTGACGCCCGGAATGGGTTTACAGCCCCACTGAAATCAGAGTCATCGGCCTCCGCTGGTTGTAGGTGTGATGGTGTTGCACAAGCAGTCACACTTCCCCATCACGCCTACCAAAGGCCAATTCCAGCAAATGTGTGAACTGGCCCACAGTGTAGGATGAGATCAAGCAAGGCAATGGTATGATTGCATTTAAATGATGTGTATTGAATGGGAAAAGCTCCTGTTTTTAATGGGGGGGGGTTATCTTAATATCTTTTAACTAGCTTTAACCTCTTATTCACTCCGGTAAGCAGGTTTGATGTGGACCAACAATGCAAACAAATTGTACTTTGTGTCGAATCCAGTTGGTTTTAGATTAGATTTTGTTTTAAATTATTAAAGAAGTAACTTACAATGGGTAAGTCTATATCTTACCCATAGATATGCAATCTATATCTACACGATATAGATACAGAATGTACATTCAGAATGATGATGATGATGATAAAGGGTTAAAGGGCAAATTTTGTAGAAAGTTAATAAGATGTAGAATTAATAAAGTTAATTAGTAGAGCAATCAAATGTGCCATTTATATAGGGGTGATACATCTCTGCTACTCCATGGGAATGGCTACTGTTTTACTGGCTTGCTATCACAAGGGGGCAGCAACAATGCAGGTGTTGGGAATTTTATTTATTATTTATTACATTTTTATACCACCCTCTGTCTGTTGGATCTGTCTGCAATGGCATCAACTTCATCCAACTAGCCTCAGGCCAGGTGACGATGCCGTTGGCTTGCACAAGACCCTAAAGGCCTCTGAACACCGCTCTTACACTATGTCATTTCCCTCAGCCATTGCACTGACCAGAACTATTCATATTTTCCGCATTAACATATACTCTGGTCATAGCCAGGTTTGATTACTGTAATGTCCTTTACATGGGGCTGTCCTTGAATACAGAAATGATAACCGGTGCAGAATTCTGACAGGGGCTAAGCATTACACATATTCAGTGACACTTAATTTGGTTGACTCCAGGTTCAATTCAAAGCGCCGTTATTAGCTTTTAAAGCTCTAAAATGGTTTGGAATCAGGTTATCTGAAGGAGTGCCTTAATCATATTAACCTACCCAAGCTTTAAGATCAGGATCTGAGGACCTGTTCTTGTGTCCACCAGTGAAAGCTGTGAAATTGGAGAGTGCCAGGAACAGGGACTTTTCTGAGGTGGCTTCAGCTCACCTTCCAGGTTAGAGTGAATGTGGCAACTACCAGGCAGATCTGACCCTAACCCAAATACAACTTCTTATGTAGAAATGTAGTACTCCATTCAATGAAATCCCTGTCTAATTTCACTCCTTTTCACAGTCTCCTGCCTGACCTGCGAGACCTGTATCAGCCCTGGCGAAGGCTGTTCTGGTTTGTCTCATCCTTGTGGAGCGAATGAAAACACCTGCCTTACCATCGTCGGAATGAACTCTTTGGGTGAGTGAAACAAAGAGGAATCCGCATGTCATGTCTTGTCCCAGCAGCAAGAGAGAAGGATCCTCATTCCCATAAATTCAGGCCTTTATGCGCAATGACTTTTTGCACATGGAAGGCATAAGTTACTCCTTGGTAGTAGACCATCCACAATTCTTCCCCCAAGGTTGTACTCATGTAGGTATATTGCTGTGAAGGTTTGAGACCCACTGAGGCAAGGTAATAAACTCAGGCCTGGATTCCTGGAGTTTTCTGTTGGGAGGGATGCCTTAACATTTCTCCAGTTAAGGTTCATTCTCTGGTTAAGTTTCATTTCCTCAAAGTGGGAACAATACTTTCTATTTTGGGGGGAAGAGGGTATAAAAGATTGAGACAGACCAAAGCCAGGAGCAGACGAGGGTCAGAGGAAGACCAGAGCTTAAGGAAGGAGCAGAAGGATACAGCTTAAAGAAGTCTAGGAGCAGCTTAGGGTAAAAGAACTTGCATTTTTGCAAATTTATTTTCTTTTAATGCCTTTGTATCACACAGCTTTATTGACCAAATACCTTTAGTTGTAATTTGCTTGTTTTACTTTACTAGTAAACTTGTATTAAGCTAAAAGTGTCTAGCGTGTAACTCACCCTACATCTGCAGCCTAAACCCCGTGTTATTCGGAAGGGGAAGGTATAAAGAAGGAAGGTGGGACTCTTAAGGAGGCAGAGTCCAGGTCATAGGAAGTACCCTGACAATTGCATTTTCTAAGCATTGGAAAGTCAATATTTTGAATCTGGGAGGAAAGTGGGACTTTGAGGAAAGGATCACGTTATCTCAGATTCCCTTGCTGGCACTCTTGAAAATGTTAGCAAATGCCCACACTTTGGAAAACTCCATTTCAAATCTACCTCTCTGAACTGAACCTCTCTGAATGGCTGTTTTGCTTCTCCAGGTGGCGGTGATACCGTGGAGACCCTCAAGACTTGTATTGCTGCTGCTGATTGCTATGCAGGTTCCATCAGCATCACCACCAATGGCGGGATACACCTACAGAGCGTCTCCAGCTGCTGTCAGGATGACAACTGCAACCGCTGGGAGCTGAATTGTACGGAACGATCTGCCTCTCTCCTTTTTGAGCCCATTTAGTCATCGTTCCAGAAATCTCACACCCCACTCTTCACTTCCTCACGCTTCTCTCTTCCTAACTTTGTATATCCAGTTTGAACCTCAGATGGGCACAATGTTGCTCAAAACTTTCCAGAAGCTCTAAAGCAGGGGTAGAGTACCTCTGGCCCACCTGTGTCAGCCAATCGCTTTCAAGGGGGCATGGAAGTATCCACATCCCCTTGAAAGCGATTGGCTGACAATCGACGATTCAAAAGTCAGTCAGATTCAACAAGTAGGTTAGGCTGAGAGTCAGTGAGCAGTCAGATTCAACAATTATGACATAAGGGGGCACCTAGGAACACTTGCAACGGTATTTAAATGTAACAATGGGAGAAATGAAACAAGGAAGGAGAGCAACCCTTCCTTAACATTATAAACCATTTGTGTAGATCCCACCCCAGCATTTGGGGTAATTTGGCCCCATCCCCTGTGCTTTTTGGCCCACAATGTTTTGCCTTGGGCTCCTCCCTTCACTGGAACATGACATCTGATTGCCTCCCCAAAAATTGAATTTGTCCCTCACACTGGAAGAGATTGAACACCCCTGCTCTTAAAAAAACAATCTAGGGGGGAAAAAACTGGTCCCTGTTGAACAGCTTCCAGATCAACCTGGTTCCCGTCAGATGTTTTGGACCTCAACTCCTAGCATTCCCACTTTGGCTGGGCCTGATAGCAGCTGACATCCAAAACATCTTGAGGTCACCAGGTTGGAGAAGGCTGTTCTAGATGTTGATTCAGACAGTGTTTTTATATATGTGATTTATTTCCCCTTCTATCCCATGGGCTCAGAGTAACTTACAGTAGTTTTTCTAAATATTAATCATTCTGTCCCCAAGGGGCTCACAGTGGAAGGACAATCAAATTGTTTGGGGGGTGGTGGAAGGAGGATAAGGAATGTTTAAAAACACCTGCATGTGTGTGTCTGTGTACACACTAGTCTGGATTCTGAGTGCTGATCACTTGACAAGTGATTGTTCTAAGAGGCAGTTTGGGACCCAGGGATCGTGCACCTCCTAGCATCCCCATTTAAACCATTAATTACCATTTCCCACATTCTACTTTCTGGTTCCCCATCAAAAGGCCGCAAACACTAGTAGGTTAAAAATCAAGTCCCAGCTAGCCCAACCTGTGGCTCACATAAGGAAGGCTAGCAAACATGAATAGCTACTTGCTAGGGTTTGACACACATGAAATGTTTTTTGTGGTCCAGGGCAAACAGCAAAAAATGAGAGTTTATCAAGCCCCTGACAAGCTGACGTACATGGCTGTTGGGTTGTGTTTGACTTGATGGGTCACAAGTCACGTTGGTCCATTCAGGCTCTAAACTCTTGGGAGGTCCCTTGCTTGCTGTCACCCCATGTGACTCACAGAGCAGGGCTTCTGAAAAATATCTGGTCGATGAACTTTATCCACCTTCAGAGGCTATATCACCTATTGCAGTTTCTGTATGAGTCACTGTTCTGAGCATGATATCGCCTTGGAAGAAGCAACATACAGAATCTTCATGGGCTGCATCTTTTGCACTAGGTGTGATTGGAAGGATGCAAGGCTAGATGAGTGGGTCCTGCAGATGTGTGCAGCCAGGTATCCACCTCTGCAGGTGGGTGCTTTGAGTTACGTATCATGGCACACAGGTTGAGAATTCCTGAGCTACAGTCTCTGTCTGGCTTTCTCCACAGTGCCACCTATGAACCTCACCTCTAATGGGTTGCAGTGCCCTGTATGTTTTGCATTTGGTTCTGATCACTGTGAGGGAACTGAGACTCTGAGCTGCACAGGAGTGGACAATCATTGTATCACAGTGTCTGGGATGCTGAATGCAGGTAAGTTCCACCTGCCTACTATGTCTTTCAACAACAACCCTATATCAGTTTGCCTGATTATGTGTTTTTAGCCTTCCTTTCAGGGCACAGCCCTCCGAAAGCGGCTCACAGAGTTAAAAGAGCATAAACAATTATAATACATACATACTAACAACATCCCCAATCTAAAAATAGCTGCAGTTGAAACCCCCAATAGACCATATTTCAACAACAAGGAGACTTAGAGCATCTCTACATTAAGGGGAAATCATGTTCCTTACCCGGGGCTTTGTGCTTCCTGTTTTTTTGGCATGTTTGCTATGGGCTGCATTACACAGGAGGAAAGAGGTGACCATGTGCTTTGAACTGAATACTTCTCCCTTCACTTCTATTGAGACAATGCCATCTAGTGGTGCAAGGTCCTGCTTTTTCCCGGATATTTCTTTTCACACTGGGATTGCTAGGGGATACAGTGGCTAATCATGAACACACAATAAATCACCCATTTAGAGGAGCCCTGAAACAGTGATGTCTTCAGAGACTGTTTACAGGCCAATATGTACCTCTCTAGGGAAAGGAATCAAAAGGTGTGGGGCCACCACTGAAAAGGACTCAGATTGTACACCTCTGGAATAAATTATATTGTCCCTGTATTGCATACAGGGCTCTAAGGTTGGCAGATAGTGATTTCCCTGAAGCTACCTTGCAAGACCAGAGAGGTGAAAATTGAATCTGGGACTTCATGACTTGCACTTCATTCTTGAAGCACAAGGATAACATCAGGCTCTTCTGGGATCCCATTCTTGACTCCAGGATTCCCCAGAGGGCCACGTCCATTTCCCTTACCCTAGCCCTACCCCCTTACCCTGGCCCTACCCCCTTACCCTAGCCCTACCCTCTTTCCCTTACCATGGTCCTACCCTCTTTCCCCTGACCACCAATTGTTGGTGGCGTATTTCCCCCCCCCCCCCAATTTGAAATGCTTGAAGTGCTTTCTCCTAAGGCTTAGTTAATGAAGGTTAGATCTTGAAGCTAAAATAGGCTGGTATTTTTATTTGTATTTTGGCCCCGCCCCTTTTGTATTTTGGCCCCACCCACCTCTAGGATGCAGCCCCTGAGAGCTCCTCCAAAATAGAATCCGGCCCTTGAGCTGAAAGAGGTTCAACACCCTTGTTGTAGCTGCTATGTGACATGATGTCCCTGACAACCCTGAATGACTTTGTTCTCTGCCCGCAGGTGGTCTTCCCTCCCTCTTCACCGCAAGGGGTTGCAGCACGGAGACTGCCTGTTCCCTGCCCCTGGGGATGGGCCTCTACTCTGCAGGAGTCCTCTTTAAGCTCAACCAGGTTGTGTGCAACCCAGCGTTGAAGGCCAGCCGCACCTGAGGGAGGAAGCTGGCTGAGAGGGCCAAAACTCTCGGCCCCTTTACACTGTTCTGCCAGCCCTCCGGAAGAAGAGTTGCTCTTTCTCTCACAGGTTCTTTGTGCTATTCCCTTCAGGGAATGTCTTGAATAAACTGGCATGAAAAAACAGCAGAAGTGTACACTTCATTTCTGGCAGTGCCGCCTGTCAAGCCTATTATTATTAATTCTAACATTTCTATACCACCTCATAGCCAAAGCTCTCTGGGCGGTTTACAAGAGATTAAAATATTAAAGACGATATACAAAATTTAAAACCACGAAAACATAAAACCCACAGTATACACAAAGACGACAGGCGGCCTGGTCCAGGAAACTGGTCTCTGAAATCTGAAAAACAGAAGCAGTCAGCTCGAGGCTTCTGTGTGTGCCAGAGGGTTCCAGGATGTCCTATTTCACCTTTACCGAGATTTGGATAAGATAAGAAACAATGGGACTCCCTCGTGCTGTTGCAGGGCAGTGTGTTGTTAGTTTTTGAGGAGTAAGTGAGTAGACGTGTCTAAGACTGTGCTGTTTATTTATTATTATTGCCTTTCCTGCTTAGGGAGGAAGAGTTTCTGCCTCAAGGCCCTGCACCTGGTTGACATCTATTCAATCCTGATGGGGCATATATAGGGTGACCATATGACTGGATTTGCCCGGGTTTTTGATGACAAATTTCCCCCCCCCCAAAGAGCAGCTCTAATGGCAATTAACAAAAATGCTTATAACTCCATCATTTTTTAAGATAAAGTCATGAAACTTGGCACCATGATAGCTTTTAGGTAGAGCTTTAGCCATACCAAATTTGAAACAGATCTGTTCATCCATTGATTTTTAGGAATTTTTTAAAATTTGAGGATTTAATTTTTTTAAAAAAAATGTTATTTTTAAAGATAAAGAGATGAAACTTGGCACCATGATTGCTCTTAACAAGGACTTTAGCTATGCCAAGTTTGAAACAGATCTGTCCAACCATTGAGTTTTAGGATTTTTTTAAAAAAAGTTTGAGGTTTTGAAATTATTTTTTAAAAATAATTTTAACATGGCGACCATGTTGTCCTCCTTTTTGGTTTCCAAAATATGGTCACCCTAGGCATATAGGCCCCTCAGGTTATCTCAATATGCAGATACCAAATGATGTCGACCAGACTTGGATACTATGCACTTCGACTTGAGGTGGGAGGTTGCCATTTGCAGCCCCAAAATCTTGGGGACAGCTCTGTAGCACAAGTAGGGCCAGCCCAATACATTTTGCTGCTCCAGGCAGTGAACAAAATGGCACCATTCTGTGTACAGAAGCTGAAAGGGCTGGCACTTAGACCACTCTACACCAAGCAGGATATAACACTCTGAAAATGGTTTGAAAACGGTATATGAAATGTGTCCTGGGCCCCAGCCGTTGTCAATACAGCTATAAAACATTATAACGCAGTAATGTAGATCCTGTCTTATTTCATCACTGGGGAAGGGACACTGTCCTCCATCACACCTGAGGGCAGCAAGCTACAGTGGTGGCCAAAATTGTGGACACTTTTTGAAATTTTCATGATTTGCAACTTTGCATGCTTATAGAAAATGTTCTGTTTCACGAAATTCAAATGTTTACACGTATATCAATTGAAAGACCTGATTCACGTAATACAAGAATCCTGCTTCTTTTCCTGGGTGGTTGCCACATTCTGCCTAACAGTAGGGCTGACACAAGAGACATAGGCATGTGCAGCACATTTCATTAAGGTGTTGACCCTGGTCATTTTATTTATTTTTCAAAGATGACATTTATTGAATCCTCATTATTTTTATCCATTTGTTTATTAAACACTGTTCCATCCATGCCCTACTCTGTGTTCAGATTCCCTGACCACAGGAGAGCTGTTGCAAGTGAGGGTGGGAATGAGAATTGGTGGGGCTTTGTGGTGACCTTGCCCTGAGGAGGGTCTTACATTTTTTAGCCTCTGAGTCCCCTCCTCCTGGCCTCTTTGAAACGTGGCTCCAAGCAGAAAGACATTATTGCTTGAGACTTTAGGGTGTGCCTGCGAACACCTGGCCCACCCCTTGTGCACACCTAAGACAAGAGAAAGACACCTCTACTTCTTCACTAAACCTTCTGCATATTCCAGAGGGTTTGGTGTAGAGTGAGATTTTTATGGAGAGCGCAATTAGATAATAGTTAGTAAGCCAAGCCAATATCTCCAGAAACCCGAAAACAATGCAGTGACATGTTCCAGGGCCTGTTCCAGCAAGCGAATGGGTTAGCGCTGGTGGAGAGAACTCACTTCCAAGGCAACCCAATGAACTTAATTAACAAACCACAAAGGCCTAGACAAGTATGATGCAGTGAGTCAGAAAACATCTGAGCAGCTACATCCCATTGCTAATTCCAGGAAATAAAGCAGTTGCTGGAACAACCACTTCTGATACAAGCTACACCACAAAATTCCATTAAGCGTTACGATTAGTTGACAATTATGTGGTGTGCCACAAAACCTCCAAAGAACCCAGGATCCAATGCCACTTCTAGTCAGTGATGGGATTAGCGGTTAAAGCAGCCAGAATGCCTGATTTGCGGCATCTCTCAAAACCACATTGGTATACACCACAGAGGGCAAAGTGAAAATAACAAGGAAAGTTACCAAAACTTCCCCTGCCCTGCAAAACCCAAAACACGTTCTAGCACCTGTTATGGGAAGCAAATAGTTCACAAAGAAGGCAGCTGATAGAACAAGATTCAAGGGAAGTGTACCCTTTAAGAGATACAAGTGTTTTCACTAACATCCTAATAACATCCTTTAGGAAAGTCAGAACTACATCACTATATGAGCTTCATCACACCAGCTTTATACTGTGCATTCACTGTGAATAACATGCAAAGGACTCAGATGTTTTCTACTTTATAATCTGCTTTCATTGTGAAGTACTCCAATGCATCCTGCTGTGATTGCACTGCTTTCCCTAAAGAAGCGCTGAAAATAGAATTGTGGAAAGACCGACTCTTCTTACTCCCCCACAATCCCAAGGCTAATTTTAACATACTTCCTTGTCCGTCTCTGAGCGGCCATTTTCTTTACAACAGTTAAAGATACAGGAGCCCTGTCTTCCTTTTCAAGGGACCTTCCCACAACTGGAGGCAGGACCATCTTAACGCATGGACACGCTGGGCAGTTGCCCGGGGGCCCCACGAGCATAGGGCCCCCATGTTAATCTATGCACAGACCAGAATTTAACACTAATTTTAACATTCCGAAGTTAACTTCCAAAGTTAACATCTTGGTTCAACCCAAGTGCAATGTCAGCCACTAGTACTACTCCTTCAACTATATCATCCACCTCTACATCCACTCTTGCACCCAATCATCCAGTTCTAGCAGACATAATGGAATCATTACCTGTTCCTGCAGCTGAGGACATTCCACAAGAGGAAATGTCGTGAAACTGTAAAGGAATTTGCGATCCAAGACACAGATCCGGGGTTATGGGACATTAGCAATACTAACACAGTGGATGACTGGATTCGAAGTGGGCCGACATCATGTCAGAATCATGACAGCAACCTTTCAAACTCACGCAGAGTGTATAAAGAAGATGGAGGAGAGAATACCTGGACTTCAAGCCAATTATAAAGGAATCCTCTTCAAAGAAATTTCGCAAGTGTTTGCGTTGAACACTTGATCAATGATAAATCATTCATAGTCATTTCATACTGTGCGCCTGTGCCATCTCCGTCAGTACCAACTAAGTACCATTTTTATGTTGACATTTTTGTTTTTCAAGTTCAAAGCTCATGTTATATTGTCCAAACATTTGTATTGATTAATCTTTGCTGTACAGCATGGATTTTTTTTAATGTAAAAACACTGGTTTTGTTGGAGGTACCAATAAATATAAGTTTATTTTATCGATAATTTACATGTTTATTCCTGTAAGTGGTTGTGTAGGCAGGGCCCAGTGCACTGCTTTGCCCGGGGGGCTATAATGCTGTTAAGAGGGCCCTGACTGGAGGGCAGAATTGGATGCACAGGCGACCCCTTTCTACAGGAAGCCTTTCCCAAATTATTATTATTATTATTATTATTATTATTATTATTATTATTATTATTATTATTATTATTATTATTATTCCGCTCCCCATTGAAAAATTTCGGAGCGGTGTACAAGGTAAAATGAAAATAAAAACAGAATAAAACAGTTAAAACAAAATGTAAAAAGAAGCAAAACAACAACAACACAGAAATCCAAGGCTGCATGTTAAAGAAAGGCTTCTTGGAATAAAGACGTTTTCAGGAGGCGCCGAAAGGAGTACAAGGTCGGAGCCTGCCTGACCTCCAGAGGCAGGGAATTCCACAGGAGGGGCGCCACCACGCTGAAGGCTCTTCCCCTGCTGGATTCCAATCGGAGGATGGATCTAGGTGGAACCACCAGGAGCAGGCCCTCGGATGACCTCAGTGACCGGGCAGGTTGGTAAGGGAGAAGGCGCTCTCTCAGGTATCCTGGTCCCAAGTTGTTTAGGGCTTTGTACACAAGTACAAGAACCTTAAACCTGGCCCGGTATGTTGTGGAACCATTTCCTTCTGTTTCCCACCTCCAAGTGCATCACCTTCTTTGTATACCCCACACTGGCCGTGATAAGCAGTATTTGCTCACCATTCCCTAGAGAGTATATAAAGGCTGTATCAGCCCAACACCACCTAGCGGGACTCTTTGCCTGAAGGCATCACATCGACAGAGAACCTGAACAACCAGTGGGGAGAAACCAGGTAAGAAAGGAACGCTTCGCTATGGATCGTAGTAAGCCTTCCAGTCAGAACGTGCTGGTGCTTGGGCAGGGCTACTTGCTTGTGACATAAAAGGGCAAAGGCAAGATATTTGGGCAGGTTATCATTATGCTGCCCCTCTACAGCTTGGTGTCTCTGCTTGCAGCAAATCCTTCCCACGTTGACCTATCAGATCTCTGTGTGTCTATGCCTTGGAAGCCCTGTGTGACTATGCCTATGTGGTGCTTATGTGTCTGTGTGATCCCTGTGTGTCTATGTGATCCCTGTGTGTTTATGCCTTGGAAGCCCTGTGTGTCTATGCCTATGTGACTCTTATTTTCTATATCACCACTTTGTGTCTATATGACCCCTATGTGCCTATGCCTATGTGATCCCTGTGTGTCTATCTCTTAGAATCCCTGTGTGTTTATGCCTTGGGACCCTTGATTGTCTATGCCTGTGACTCTTATTTTCTATATCACCCCTTTGTGTCTATATGACCCCTATGTGTCTATGCCTATGTAACACTTATGTGTCTATGTGACCCCTATGTGTCTATGTCCATGTGATCTCTGTGTCTACCCCTTAATCCCTGTGTGTGTGCGCCTTGGAAGCCCTGTGTGACCCCTATGTGTCTATATGACCCCTATATGACTATGCCTTGGGACCCCTGTGTATCCATGTGACTCTTTTGTTTCTATACGACCCCTATGTGCCTATGCCTGTGTGATCCCTGTGTGTCTATCTCTTAGAATCCCTGTGTGTTTATGCCTTGGGACCCCTGATTGTCTATGCCTATGTGACTCTTATGTTTCTATATGACCCCTTTGTGTCTATATGCCTCCTATATATCTATGCATATGTGATCCCTGTGTGACCCTTGTGTCTATGCCTTGGAAGTCCTGTGTATCTATGCCTATGTGAGCCCTGAGTTGCAGAAAATTCTGGCACACATTCTAGGCTGCTGACTCAGGTTGTGTGGGCTGCTGTCGCCCATGTTGAGCTACACTGTTATCCCACACGAACATTTCAAAACATACCCAACGCTCCCCTGCAGCTCTGTACTGCAGGGGACAATTAGGGGTGGTAACATCCCTAGAGGCCAGGGTGGACACAGTGTAGAAATGGCAGTCCTAGCCTGCTGGTTCATAATGCCACTCGCTCACTGTATTCTTCTCTCCCCATCAGCCAATTAGAGGCTTCTCTGAGTGGGGACTAGAACCCAGATCTCCTGACTCCCAGTCCAACACTCTAGCCACTACACCACGCTAGCTCTCCTTTGGGCACTGCTGCCTCCCACCGGGTAAGCATCAGGGGATGGGGCCCATGGAGAGCACTTTGCCCAGGACCACCTCCAACCAGAAGCTGGGCCAGAGGGTTGTACTTTCACTAGAAACCGAGCGATGTTCGGCTCCCATTGATTTCATGCCTGACAACATTTCACATATGAAATTGGGTCATACCGCTAAGCACCTGCCAGAACCCAACACCATGACTACTGATGCAGGCATTAGTGGCGGTGGGGTTTTTTTTGCCCTTTGTATGCGGAGTGGATTTTTACTCTGCTAAAGCTTGTCCTGCAGACATTTAAAACAAAGAACGTTGCTGCTGTTTTTTCAAGATATACTAGAACAAACATAGTTATCAATGACGTTAGCAACTGCTTGATATATTCTTTGCCAGCCACTCTGCACGAAATAATGGAACGCGTGCTGCATGGTGCCACCCATGTACACTTGTGGGTTAAGTACACAAGGATCAGGCTGTATCCGTACTTACTAGACACAACACCCAGTGCCAGCTCCAGGTTTTTGAGGGCGAGGTAGTCTCTATGGCCCCCCCTTACTCAGTGAGTCTCCCTTCTCATCACCATTGTCATCAGCTGCTCTTGGCAGGCAGAGAGGCAGTGAGCATGTAGGCAGTGGCATCTCTGTTGTCTCATCCAGTTTGGCCTGGAGTTTCCTTTAGGGATACATCTCCGGGCGTCTGTATAATCCCTCTAATGGTGAATTCAGATGGTGTGTGTACATTGTAATTAAAATGCCCCCACCTAAAAAATAAGGGGGATGTATCAGCATGGTTGGGGCAACTCTGAGGTTTGCAGAAAAACAAATATAATTGTTAACAAAAGTAAAACCTGAGGCGGTAACCTCCCACCCAAAAAACAACCCAACAAAGGCTGAGTATCCCCAGTAGTAGTAGGTGTGTGTGTGTGTGTGTGTGTGTGTTTGCAAAAGGGCAGAGAAATGCAGCATCTGTTGCAGGAAGGCATGGTTGCCTGGAAGTAACCCTTAACAGAAGGACCCTTACAAGAGGTGAGCCCACAGGCTCCAACGTTCTGTTGCAGGCCTCTGTCTTTTCAAATACAGAACCACTGACAAACATAGGTACCGTGATGCCTGAAATGGTGCCAGTTGGCGATTCTTGGGAGAAAGAGTAAACAAACAAAAAAACCAGCGTCATGAATTTGAGCTCAACATTTGTCCTTAGATCGGTACAGAGATAAATTCTGACTTTCTTTTTCTTTGGGAAAACACCTCTTTCTACAATCTCATAGAGTTTCTTTGTCCAGGGCCCAGCTCCAAATGACACCAAGTTGACTTCTGGGTCCATTAATCAGCACGGCACAGACATCAGTCCCGATAAGGGTGGTGGCGTAGGCACTGCGGTACCTTTCTCTTCCTGGTCCTGCTCTTTGGTTCCCACCGGCGCGGCCCCAACCCATCAGATTTCCATTCCATTCAGAGCTGCTCTACTGTGGCAGCTCCGAGAATATCCCTTTTCCCCTTGGCTGCTTCCTGCTGCCTTGATGTCTCCCCTTTGCAGGATTCAGCAGAAATTTTTCATTTTCTCAGGCACACTAGCCTTGTTTTCTCAGGCACACTGGCCTTGTTTGCTCCCCTAAGGCATTTTACACACACACACACACACACACACACACTGGGCCCAGCACCAAATTGTTCAGAGAAGAGGACAAGGTAATCATTTACATATTGGCCATTCCCAAATATTCTCCTGGGTGGGTGCAACTGAGATTTATTTTTAATTTTTATTTGTTACATTTATATCCCACCTTTTTTCCTCCAAGAAACCCAAGGCGGCATACATGATCTTCCTCCTATCCATTTTATCCTCACAACAACAACCCTGTGAGGTAGGTTGGGCTGAGAGTCAGTGAGTGGCCCAAAGTCACCCAGTGGGTTTCCATGACCGAGTGGGGACTAGAACCCGGATCTCCCTACTCCCAGTCCAACATTTTAGCCACTACACCACACTGGCTCTCTGAAATGTCATCATGCAAACCCCAGGGTAATCCTGGGGTAGAGTTGAGGGTGAGGGTGTGGAAGGCTGGGAAGGCCCATAGCTCAGTGTGATAGAGCACGTGCTTTGCGTGCAGAAGGTCCCAGGTTCGCTCCCCGACTTCTCCAGGTAGGGCGAGGAAAGAATCCTGTCTGAAACCCTGGAGAGCAGTTGCTGCCAGTCAGTGTTGACAATACTGGGCTAGATGGACGAAGGGTCTGACTTAGTAGAAGGCCGTTTCCTATGTCCCTAAGGCTGAAGAAGCAGCCAAACTCCATATCCCTTCAAACCTTCCTTGTAATGGGAACTGTTCCTGGGGGAATGCTGTCAGTGTCCTTGTTCCCTGGCCTTGGGAAGGCACTTCTGCCACCATTATCCATGCAAGCCAGGCCTATTGGGGTCCACCAGTGACATGGAGGAACCAGGCCTGAGCACCACTGTGGAACTAGAGGACCACCCCCTCCCCAGCCCTAGATGTCAGAGACCCCTGAATTCAAGATCTTCGACCTGGTCTGACAACTGCATATTGTTCGCCATATTGTTTCCTTCTTGCTCTTCCCATCTGCTATCATTTCATTTCTGCAGGCAAAGAAACCTCCTGGTCTCCCGTTCAGACGCAGATGTTGGCAGTTCCCAGAATCATGAAGTTGAATCATCTCCTCTGCCTTTTTGCTGCCTTGGTAGCTGCAGGTAAGTCAAGGAGCAGAGCTAGGAAGAAACAACAGGGACACCTGTCCTGGGCATACCTTACTGTATGGAAAGATGAGTTGGTCAATGTTGGTTTCTCCCAGTATCTCATTTCACCAATCTGAAGTTACGTTCATCTCAGCATGAACTTTGAGATGTGTGGTGTGTGTTTTTTAAGTTTGCAGGCAAGCTCATAAGCATTTTTGTGCCAATTCCTCCTATGCATGCATTTCTGTAGAACCATTTTTTTCTCCTAATATAATTCATTTTGCATGTGATTTCCCTAACGTATGCATTTTTGGACCAAAGAACTCCGTTGCAAAATTTAGAGAACTGCAAATTTTGAAGGAAGTCTGACTTTTGCTTTGCGTAGTGGTTCGAAAGAGTGATATTAGGTAAGGTTGCTTTAAAATACGAACTGAATGAATTTTCTGCCATCCCCACGATGTAGAGAGGTGTGCAATGAGAGTGAGGCAGTGGAGAACGTGAGGTTGGCCAACCAATAGCCACACACTCATACCTCAGCACATTGTCACAATTGTCTTCCTAGTCAGTGTCCCTGTAGCCATGTATTATTATAATTAGGGGTGTGCTGCACTCTGTTATGGATCCCCAGATCTGAAGCGGAGCGGGCTGATCCAGACCTCCGAAGCTCAGTTCCAGAGCAGATCAGGGGAGGTCCAGATCGGCTCGAAGTGGTTCGGAACGGTCCAAAGCAATTCGGACCATTCCGAAGCTCCAGACCCAGGTAAGTGGGGGGAGGGGGCTTACCTGCATCCATAGCAGTCCAGGCAGCAGCTTCAACTGTGGCCCAGGCCTCAAGCCATGGCCTGCTTCCGGCTTGAGGCCTGGGCTACAGTTGAAGCCACAGCCCGGACCACTACAGATGCAGGTAAGGGGGCAGGGGTGAGAGGGGTTTACCTGGTCCATGCGGCGACGGTGACGGTGCCAGGTAAGTGGGGGAGGGGGGCTTACTTGGCTCCGCCGCCCGCCCCTGTCGCGGTCCATGCAGTAGTGGACAGCATAGCCAGGTAAGGGGGGACTGGGACTTATTCGGCCCCATTTTGTCCCCCCTTCCCCACTTACCTGCCTCCGCTGTCCGCTGCGGAGGCAAGTGAGTGGGGAAGGGAGAGGCAAAATGGGGGCCGAATATCGATCCAGACCTCTGGATCTCACTCTGGATTGGGATCCAAAGCAGTTCGGGGAGGGGGTGCACAGCCCTAATATATATATATATATATATATATATATATATATATATATATATTAATTTGTGCTCTTTTTCTTTTCCTTTTTTTTTAATGAAAGTGTGTTTTAGCATGATTAAAAACAAACAACTGATGCCACCTTTCTGTTCTTTCCAGTTAGTGTCATTTATTTCTGGGTTGTTGTAGTCTTTAACTGTCTACTTTTTAACATTATTCATGTAATTTTGCAATAGTGCTGAAACTGTAAATGTGTTTTAGAGCATTTTTTAATGATTAAAAAATATCCAAAATTCTGTCTAAAAATGGCAGGTTCATTGAACTGTCCCTTCTTGGCCCACAGGGCTGTGTCACGCCCTCTAGGGGTGGTGGTGGAACATAACGGGTGTCCACTCAAAATACGTGCTCTTTTCCAAAGTGCGGGAAATCAGTTCCAATGCCACCTATAGTTTACAATAGACATGCCACAACTGGGTAGAACTAGGTGTCACCAGTGTGGAAATTCTCCTGTCTCTCACCCTGACATACCTCACAGCATTATTGCGTGAAAACAAGCAGCAGAAGAAGGGGACCATGTACACCAGAGATTGGGAACCAGCAGCCTTCCAGGTGCTGTTGGACTCCAGGTCTTATCATGCCCAGCCAGAACAGCCAGTGGTCAGGGATGATGGAGTTTGTAGTCCAACACCACCTAGACAGCTGCAGATTACACCAACTCAAGCTCCTTGGACAGAAGGTGAGATTAGAAACGGGGGGAGAGAAAAGAAAAATAAATAACAATGTTACTGCCATTCTGAATTCTTCTTGTTATTTCTGCCTTAGCAAACTCCCTCAAGTGTAACTGTACGGCTGGCACACCGGGATGCACTGCAGATAAAACCTGTACAATTGAGGACGGATTCTGTGTTTTGTCGACAAACACAAGTAAACTAGGTAGCTAAGTGTGTCTCTGATTTCCAAATAACTGTGAGTGAATTCTTGCTGGGGGGGGGGGGGGAGACTGGCTCAGTTTGAACAAATAAATAAAATGGAGTTCTTCATGAAACCAAATCACATGATGAACATCAAACTCTTCATATGAATAAAACAAATGTACCAACATCTTAAAGAGGAAATAGAGGTGCTTTGGTGAAAGTATAACACAGCTGTTTGTATGCTAAGGATCACTGCCTGAGACCCACTTCACGTCCCACTCTTCAAGGCAGGGGCCACACAGTGGTAAGGTTGGACATTTGCCAGGGTCCCAAGGCCAGCAGAGGGCCCGCACTCCCAACAATGCTACCATTTCCACGTTGCACAAAGTATCCAAGAAAATCAGATATAACCAAATGCAATTCTCATTTGCATGTTCCATCTATTCCAGATTATTGAGTGTGTGTGTGCACTCAGGGGATGGGGGGTTCCAATGAGAGTGTCATGCACTGAGGACCCCCAAAATCCTAGAGTAGGCACTGCCACTATTGAAGGTACTTCTCTGGCTATTTTCAGAGTCGGAGGGGAATTTCCAGTCTGTAGGGGCTATACTCACCAGCTGCCACTGGCTGCCATTTTGGGTTCCTGAAAAACCCCTTAGAACAAAATTATGCCATGATATAGCATCATTCTGGGGCGTTCTAGGGAAAACAAAATGGCGGCAGCAAGGAACCAGGAGCTCTCCACCAATTCGCAACTTCCTGCTTGCTCCTGAAAATGCAGAAGAACGAAGGCAATTTTCCATTCTTTTTCACATGCAACTTCCAACCCCCAAAATATGCCCAGGGCTTCTCAGATGAGAACATCTGGACAGACGCTAGGTGGAAGGGGAAAGATGCACCCGAATGTGTGTCCACATGCCTGCCCTTGCACGCACGTACATCAGATGTGTTTTGTTCCGAGGAGGCCTCTGGCCTCCCTCTCTTCCCCTCGAAGATTTAACACATAGTGATCTGATCCGGGTGAAGCGGCCTCAGTGAATGCATGTAAGCAGGAGCAACCACTCAAAAAGACTTCCCCACTCGTGTTTCCCCTTCCAGTGTAGGCACTTGATTGCCTATATATCGTTTGCTTGCGGTTCAGTTGTCAGAAAAGTCCTGGCTCAAGAAACATGGCTGCCTGAGGCAAACATGGTGCCCCGCCCATTCCAAGATGGCTGGCAGTTTAAGCTTACTCCAACACTAGTGATGGAACAGTATCCTCTACCACACTGGAGGGCAGCTTAGGGGGCAGAGGGCAGGCCGCCTAGCACACACAGCTCTATCCTCCACAACCTCACCTCTGCTCCCCACACTTCTCCCCATCTATCTTTCACTGCCTAGTTGTTCTGACCCACCCAGAGAGCTTCAGCTATTGGGCAGTATGGAAACGTAATAAATAAATAATACAAAATGCTCAGTGGGCTAGAGTCAAGAGCTGGACACCTGTCCTTCACATGTCAAAAACTGCTAGCCTTTGCCTCTCCCCCACACCCCACCTGGCCTGGTTTAGCTCTGCCCCTGCCTTCATCCAGGTAGTATAGACCTAGGTTGGCACCTTTGGTTACAGGTACCATAAAATAGAGTAGTTTCAGTAGAAGCAGAAATTCTCTGTCTTCCTCTGTTGGATCTCTCTCTTACCTATTCGTTCCTCTTTAGCACATAGGGACTGCATTGGGACAGTCATTTTCCAGGATGAAATGCCAAAGACTACGGGCTCATCCACACCAAGCAGGATATTGCACTATGAAAGTGATATGAAAGCGGTATATAAAAGGCAGGAGCCGCACTACTGCTTTATAGCGGTACTGAAGTGCACTGACAACTGTTGGGGCCCATTGACACAGACCATATACTGCTTTTATTATTATTATTATTATTATTATTATTATTATTTATTTATATAGCACCATCAATGTACATGTACATCAATGTACACCACTTTCATAGTGTTATATCCTGCTTGGTGTAGATGTGTCCATGGGCCCCAGCAGTTGTCAGTGCATTTCAGTACCATTATAAAGCACTAGTGTAGATCCTGCAGTGCACTTCAATACCGCTATAAAGCAGTTGTGTGGCTCCTGCTTTTTATATACCACTTCCATACCGCTTTCGTAGTGGAATATCCTACTTGGTGTAGATGAGCCCTGGGAGCTCTCCCTAAGAAATAGGGGTGGTTGGATGGAACAAGTGATTCCATTGCAGACTGGAAGGACAAATTCACAGATGCCTGACCACACGCCTTTAGAAAGCACTTTACTGTCTTCTAACACTTTACTGCACAGGGGTTTGGGGCCACGGGTTTCAAAACATGCTGATATTTGAATTATCTAGCAACTTTGTGATTTGTGATTATTATTATTATTATTGCAAAACAGATGGATCCAGCGAAACAACAGCTATATTCAGAGCCTGCCAGGACAGCAAGGCCCCTTTTGATATGTGCACAGCAGGGACCCTGTTAATCTCAGCCACCAAAGGATTTTCTTTGGGCAGCACGACCAAATGCTGCAACGATACAGATCAGTGCAATAATGGCACCCTTCAAGGTATGACTGAGGAGCTCAGGTCCAGATTGTTTGGATCTGTTTTATTTGTGTTTTATTTGCTATTTGTTTCCCCCACCCTGCATTTCCTTTTCATATAAACCATCCTGGGAATTTCTTGTTGTTGTTACGCTTTTATTTTATTTTTATTTTATACTGTAGTTTTAAACTTTTATATTATGTTTTATCTTGTTGTATTTTAGGGTTTGGATTGTTGTGAAACACCCAGAGAGCTTTGGCTATTGGGCGGTATAGAAGTGTAATAACTAAATGTTATTGAAGGGTTGTATAAATACATTTTTAATAAATCAGTAGGATTAAGGCTGCAGAAACCATGAGGTATCATTACTGATGATTGTTAATGGATCTGCTGCTATTGATTTGCAAAAGCTGGCACCTAAAGGAAAGCAAAAGGGCTTAATGTTCCTAAAGGCAAAATCTTATGCGTGTTTAGACAGCATTGCATGGCTGCCTGGAGCATGCTAGGAATTGTAGGCCTTTTTTACTGCCTAAAAGCACATAGGATTGCCCCCTTAATGACTGGGAAACTTTCTCTGGCCTTTGGAATGTCCTATTCTTTAGGTGGCTTGAGAGGCACACAGAAAATTAGTTGCTTGCAGAGTTGGGCAGAAAGAGTTGCAGAGTTAGGAGAAGGGATGGGAGAACTCAACAGGATCCTCCAATTTCCACCTCAATTCATTCCTTCTCACTCCCAAATGTGAGCATTTCCCCCCTCGAACAGGAAAAATTTTATTTATTTATTTATTTATTTATTTATTACATTTTTATACCGCCCAATAGCTGGAGCTCTCTGGGCGGTTCACAAAAATTAAAAACATTCAAAGTATAAAACAACAGTATAAAACCATACTATAAAATACAATATAAAAGCTCAACCAGATCAAAACAGCAGCAATGCAAAATTACAAATTTAAAACACCAAGTTAAAATTTATTTATAGACTGTTAAAATGCTGGGAGAATAAAAAGGTCTTCACATGGCATCTAAAGGCATATAATGTAGGTGCCAAGTGAACCTCCTTAGGGAGCTCATTCCACAGCCGGGGTGCCACAGCAAAGAAGGCCCTCATCCTGGTAGCCACCTGCCTCACTTCCTTTGGCAGGGGCTCGAGGAGAAGGACCCCTGAAGATGACCTTAGGGTCCAGGCAGGTACATATGGGAGGAGGCGTTCCTTCAGATAACCTGGCCCCAAGCCGTTGAGGGCTTTAAATGTCAATACCAGCACTTTGAATCGGCCCGGACCTGGACTGGCAGCCAATGAAGCTGGAAAAGGACTGGCGTAATGTGGTCTTGTCGGCCAGTCCCTGTTAGTAAACGGGCTACCCTGTTTTGTACCAGCTGAAGCTTCCGGACCGTTTTCAAAGGCAGCCCCACGTATAACGCATTGCAGTAATCCAAACGAGAGGTTATCAGAGCATGGATAACTGTAGCTAGGCTATCTCTGTCCAGATAAGGGTGTAGTTGGTATATCAACCTAAGCTGATAAAAAATGCACATTTTTGATTGGAGAAAAAAATTGGGTGGTTTGTTGTTGTTGTTGTTTTTAAAAAACACCCAAATATGTACTCCCCCCACCATTGATTAAAGTGTGAAAATACATCTTTTGGGTAGGGTGGGGGAAATTGAAAAAGGTGAAATCATCCATTTTTCAAAAAGACACATTGTGTGAACAAAACTGTGAGCTCGAGAAAGTGCAATCCTTGCCTATTGTGTTTGCGTCCAGGGTTGCAATCGGGGCATGTTGTGCTAGTATTCTTCACCCCTCCCCTTCAGCTTCCACCCCACCCACCACTGGAATAGAGTTCCTGGGAGCTTCTCTGAAACTGAGTTCAGCCCTCGTGTTGAAAGAGTTTCTGCATCCTTGTGAGAGCCATCATTTCCCACAATGGGCACTGCTATAGGGTCAGATGTTACTTTAAATCCCTGCTTGAATCCCATGCCTGGGATTCCTCCATTTTAAAGAAAACCCAAAAGCAACTGCATGGCTTTTCCATCTCTCTCTCTCTCTCTCTCTCTCTCTCTCTCTCTCTCTCTCTCTCTCTCTCTCTGCATGACTTTCAGCAGGACAATGGTGCAAAGGGAAGGGACTGACCTCCCCTTCCCTCTGTTGTGATCTGGTTTTCACCCACCCCATAGTTGGTTATGCTGAAATAAATGGCTTGGGACCTTGGTACTTGAGAGAGCACCTCATACCCAAATGTTACTCCACTGGACACGAGATATATATTACAGTGGGACATGGGACAGAGCTTTCTCTGTGGTGGCACCCCGGTTGTGGAATACCCTTCCTTTGGAAACCCAACTGTCACAGCTATTGGTTTCCTTTCAGCACCAAGTTAAAGCATACCTTTTTTATTATTATTAAAAAAGGCTAAAATTCTCCGTTGCACATGGTTTTAATTGTTTTAATTGTTCTTATTGCTTTTAAACTTTTCTATTGGTTTTAGTTTGTGAATGAGTTACTACATTTTTAGCGGTGTATGTTGCTTGTTTTACATTGCTATGATTTTATCTGTACACCCACCCTGAGATCCTAGTGATATAGGGTGGGATACAAATATTTTAATAAAATAATAAATAAATTATCATTATTATCATTATTATTATTATTTATTACATTTATATACCGCCCCATAGCCAAAGCTCTCTGAGCGGTTTACAAAAGTTTAAAACAGTGAACCTTAAAAAGAAATATACACAATTTAAAACCATAAAAAGCATAAAATACAAACAAAAATGGGCAATATTCATTTAGAAACAACTGTTCTGTGGTCAGTTAAAAAACTCAGCATATGTTGTTAAATGCTGTTAAATGCCTGGGAGAAAAGAAAAGTCTTGACCTGGTGCCAAAAAGATAACAATGTTGGCGCCAGGCAAGCCTTGTCGGGGAGATCATTCCATAATTGAGGGGCCACCACTGAAAAGGCCTTCTCCCTTGTTGCCATTCGCCAAGCTTCCCTTGGGGTAGGCACCCGGTGGAGGACCTTAGATGTTGAGTGTAGTGTATGGGTAGGTTCATGTCGGGAGAGGCATTCTGTCAGGTATTGTGTCCCGAGCCATGTAATACATTTTTTAAAAGAAGATATGGAGAATCCCAAGCACAAGATTCAATGAGTCATTTTTAGGTTGCAGTCATGTTTCTATAGTGCCAGCAGAAGGCACACGTGCCAAGATATCTCTGAGCTCCACCTTTATAATATCACAGCCATCAGCCTTTTCCAACAAAGGGCCTCCCGGATGAGAATTTCATTTCAGTTTGCAAAGCTCTCAAAAATCCCCCATTTGCAAGCCTAAAACCCGAACTTGCATTCGCGTCCACAAAATGCCCATCTTTTAAGCAAAATGCTCGACTTTGAGAAAAATGCACATGCTGAAAAAGAGATTTCAAACAAGCCCACATGAGTTGAGAGAATTTCAGTGAGCTCAAGCACTAGTCAGCAGCTCTGCAGGTTTTTAAGCAGGATATTTTTTTCCCCCTTGCCCTACCTGGAGATGCCAGGAGTGGAATCCAGGACTTTCTGCATGCCAAGCAGGGGGCCCACCACTGAGCTAAAGGCCTGATCCTGTTGCATCATGTATCATCATCATATGGCATCATGTAACATCATGTGATCATGATGTGGCATCATGTAGCATCATTCCATGGGGTCTTTTGCAGGGGCAGGAAGCAGGAGGGAGGTCACCTGTAGGGAACCCACAGGTGGAGGTGAAAATAAGTAACTCCCTTACCTTTGCCACAGTCAAAGGTAAGGGAGAACTGAAAACGTTTGGAGTGTTTGTGTTGTTCACACACGAACACACACAAACATAAACAACTCTCACCTTCCCACTTTATTTATTTACTTATTTAAAGTATTTTTATCCTGCACCTCAGCCAAAAAGGCTCCTGGAGCAGCTTACAATAAATCAGTAGGCTTACATTCTAAAAAAAAAAAAAAGACATGACACACGAGGAAAAGGGGATGGGGAGGGAAGAGGGGGAAAAGAAATTAAGGAGACTGATAGGAAGGCCCTGCTCCACCCCTCTCATCTCCCAATGGAGGGCAGACCATCAGCTCCTTCTTCTTCCCCATAAGGTCAAAATGACCCCCCGCCCTGGGGGGGGGGTTCCAACTGAAGCAGGCCCTGATGTTCTCTGCCTGCTCCCATCTCCCTCATTGCTGCTTTCACCCCTTACAAATGGGATGGCGAATTTGGGGGGCACGGACATTCTGGAATACTGTGTATTCACGCTGCCATTTATTCATGCTTTTAGTACCAAATAACACCACCAAGAGCAAATGGAAGTGCCCCTCCTGTTTTGCTGTCGGTTTGGAAACCTGCCATATCACCATGATGGAGTGTGATGGCTCCCAGAATAAATGCCTCAACTTTACTGGAAACTACACAATAAAGGGTAAGGATAGGTTATTTGTTTGTTTGTTTGTTTTATTTTGTTCTGTTTATAACCCCCTTGTATACAAAGTACTCTAGGCAGCATACAGTGTTAATCATTTATTTATTTATTTATTTATTTATTACATTTCTATACCGCCCAGTAGCCGGAGCTCTCTGGGCGGTTCACAAAATTTAAAAATGTTCAAAGAATAAAACAACAATATAAAACCGTAATATAAAATACAATATAAAAGCTCAACCAGATAAAAACAGCAGCAATGCAAAATTACAAATTTAAAACACCAAGTTAAAATTTATTTATAGACTGTTAAAATGCTGGGAGAATAAAAAGGTCTTCACCTGGCGTCTAAAAGCATATAATGTAGGTGCCAAGCGAACCTCCTTAGGGAGATCATTCCACAGCCGGGGTGCCACAGCTTAACAAACAAAATAAAAACCCTCAATAAAAACAATACGGCCTAGAACCTGTACATATATATAGCAAACAGCAAACAGAAATAAGAATTCCAAAAAGGGAAGGCGTGCTGTAATAATCCGAGTCTGTAATCCCTGGCCAAGGGTGACCATATGAAAAGGAGGAGCGGGCTCCTGTATCTTTAACAGTTGCATAGAAAAGGGAATTTCAACAGGTGTCATTTGTATATATGGGGAATCTGGGGAAATTTCCTCTTCATCGCAGCAGTTAAAGCTGCAGGTGCCCTGCCCCCTTTTAAAGCTGGTCACTCTAGTATAGCTCCTGCAGCTTTAACTTCTGTGATGAAGAGGGAATTTCCCCAGATTCCCCATATATACGAATGACACCTGTTGAAATTCCCTTTTCTATGCAACTGTTAAAGATACAGGAGCCCTGTCTTCCTTTTCATATGGTCACCCTACCCTGGCCCTAACTTCACTCCTGCCTGAATGGAGATTTGACAAAATCAAGAAAGGGAATACCTGGACAGCAATGTACGGCAACAGAAAAAGTCACAAGTATATCAATATTACTACAGTTTCAAAATCATGAATATAATAAAGTATAAATACAGAGCACACATTTTTTTTCAAAATGGGGGTGGGATCCCCAAATATTTAAAAGGAAACAACAACAACAAATTCTGTGCAGAACAAAACCATGTAAAATAATGTATGACAAATTCTCAAAGCCCAGAACTCACCATGTAGGAATGAAAAAAGTATATAAATAAATAAATAAATAAATATAGAGCCCGTAAGATGAAAACAATGGAATACTGGTTCAAATCACTCCTTGCTGATGTTCATGGAAATAAGAAAGGAAAGAATGTTTGGCACAGTGATCTCTAAGCACGTTTCACCCTATATGGACTTCCTCAGTGGCAAATTAGATCTAGTTACCATTTGTACCATTCTTAACATGCAGCCCAGCTATCCGATTTCTGTTGATGTAGCACATAGAAACAGTGTTCACTCCATGTTCCACACTCAGTAAATCAAAGTCTGTGACTAGGGCCATAGCTAGACCTAAGGTTTATCCCTGGATCATCCAGGGGTCAAACCTGTTCACCTAGGTGACACACAGGGGATCCAGTGCTCAGGCAGGGGTGAACCCTGGATGATCCCAGGATAAGCCTTAGGTCTAGCTGTGGCCTAGGAATGAGAATTTGAACCTGAGCAACCGAGACCAACACTTTAAGTGCTGCTTTTCACTGAGGTGTCCGGGAAAGCTGCCAATAGACCAGCTAATTAGAGAGATATCCAAATGTGGGCAGCGTGCCCAGACAAACTCCAAGAATTCGGCCACAAACTTAGCAAACAAATGGTGGAGTTTGTCTTTATCTGTGCTAGGAAATAACACAGTTAACTCTTTAATGTCAGAGTACAAGACATTTTAAACATAAGCAAAGTCCAGTTCTGTTCCAAAAGTCAAGGGCTTAGGGAGGTAGAGAGAGTCCAAGAAACAGTCCAGAGGTCCAGGGATAGGAGCAGGTCACGAATTCCAAGCCGGTCCAAAGTTCAATCAGGATACAAGGTCACCACGATCCGAAGCAGGAATCAAGAGCTTTCGCCAGGATGCTCAGTTAATCTCTGGCGAAGTTCCTGTTGCTTCCCAGCTCTCTAAATACCCCTCCCTGGCAGCT
The DNA here is from genome assembly GCF_023053635.1 of Elgaria multicarinata webbii. Lineage (NCBI taxonomy): Eukaryota > Metazoa > Chordata > Lepidosauria > Squamata > Anguidae > Elgaria > Elgaria multicarinata. Next base: position 26,864,856 of record NC_086183.1, read on the forward strand.
ACAGGTGTTCCCTATTGAGTTGGCGTCTAATATAAATACGCAGAGACCTGCGCCGGGCCTCCTTTTCCGCCCTATGCTGTCTAAACAACTGCGCAGGTAAGTTTGTTGCATCTGTCTCTGTGTCTTCTGAATTGGCCAAGCTCCCTGCTGGTTTAATCACCAGCATGCTGGTACTTGGCTCTGCTTCCACTTCATTCTCTGAGTTGGCCCCACTCCCAGCTGGCTCCAGTTCAGCAGCCGTGACACTGGCCTCTGCATGTAAAGGTTCTGCTTCCTCCTCCTCTGAGTCCATCCCCAACAACTCTTCAGAGGGCCTAACATGAGGTTGCTTCCAGATGCAGGACTCCTCCTAGAGTTATTCTGAAAAGCTACTGTCCTTAATAGATTTTTCTGGAAATTGCACAATAAAAGGGTCATCTGGAAGCATCCCTGGCTCTCCAGTGGATGGCCCTTGGCTTATCCTTTTGTGAAGCCTCTGGCACAAACTGAGCCCAGTTCTGCACCAAAGGAGACCCTCCTCGAGAGAGCCAATGTGGTGAAAGTTTTGAGCTGGGAGATCCAGGTTCTAGGCTGCACTGGGCCATGAACCACCCTGGGTGAGTGTGGACCAGTGACTGACTCTCAGCCTAATCTACCTCAGGTTGTGAGGATAAAAATGGAAAAGAGGAGGCTGCAAGCTGCTTTGGAGGTTCCTTGCAAGAGGAAAAATGGTGGGATATAAATGTAATAAATAAAGAGCTCAAGTGAGATCTTTGACTGGTCCTGCAGGAACTCAGCCCAGTGGTGGGTCTCTGTGAGATCATCAAGAAGTTTTCAAAAGGATTGAGTTGAAAGGAAAGGGGTGCATTCATGGGGGAAGGGAAGTGCCCCCCCCCATTCCCAGCCTGAGCTATAATGACACTTTTTCCTAAAGTGTAGCAAAATCAACAAGAGAACTTTGTTCCAGTGATGAAAAGGAGCTATTTTACCTTTTCCTTTTCCCACTGTCCTTTCCCCACAGGTTCTAAACCTCAGAACTTTACTGAGAAAGGTTGTTCCAACTCTGACGCAGGCATCCTTAAAACTCACACGGAAGTGTCCTTTGGAGGTGTCACTTACGTTATTGGAACCATCACCATGAAGAACGCCACCGACACTGCCAGCCAGGCTCCGGGGAGCATTGTTTTTGTTGTTCTTCTACCCAGTCTCTTTGGGCTCCTGCTGGACAAGTTCCTTTACTAATCTCCATTTGCCTTCTTGGCTCAAGTCTTCTTCTTTACTCAAGCTGGGGGAGGGGAGGATGGATGGACGGACATCCCCAAGATAATACAATGAAAGAAGGCATCATTCCCAGAATTTTAGCCTCTAGCATCTGCTAGTGCTTCTCTGTGTGTTTCACAGGGCAAATTAGCAAAACAGAGGGGGGTCCTAATGTTGCATCTATCTGTGTGCATCTTAGTGGTGGTGGTGAATAAGCAGTGTCATTAGAGATGTCACACGATTAAAGAAATCTTACAGTGCAAATCCTACTAATGTTTATTCCCAGGTTCAAGTGTCTAGGATTTTAGATTTAGTCAATTGAGCCCATAGATTAAGCAATTAATCAATCCATTAAACCTGCATAAGCTAGCATATAGCTAGATCAATAGTTTTGAAGGGGGAAATGTATATTTCCCCTATTTTTGTTCTGAGGGTGTATGTGCATGTCACAACAGGTGTCCACCTTAGAAGAGGCATTCCTTCCCATGTGAGAAAATGGATTCCTCTTCAAGATGTTGTTGCTTGCCATCTACAGTTTTTATAGGTACTTGTGTTAAAAAATAACCTTCCATTTTTTTTTAAAAAAAAATGTGCTGCCCTATGAATTGCGTAATTTTTTTTAGTCAAATAGCAAAGCAATACTATGTATGACTACTCTGATGTAAGGCCTGTTGCTCCCAGGTATATGGGTAAAGGGTTACACCCTAAAAGGATTTTTAATTGATTCATCTCAATCAATTAAGCATGGCAGCCTTTTGAAGTCTTGATTTGGTTTGTTGTGTAAGGACTGGTGAGTTGAGTGGTAGAGCATGTGTGGTGTATGTGGCAGGCCATAGGTTCTACCTTCAGCTAGCAGGTCCTAGGTGCCAGTACTGGATGACCCCCTGAAGAACTGTTGCATTCAGAGAAGACAGTCCTAGGCTAGGAAGACCGGTGGCCCGACTCAGTATATTGTAGTTTTGTATATATGTATCTGGAATAAACTGATCTCACTTGAATCATTTCCTCTCTCTTCCTCTGTCTCTCCTATCTGTTTTAAAGTTGCTATTGCAGACAATGGGCAACTATTTTGCAAAACATTCTACATTCTGCTGGGAAGAGGAATGGAAAACTGTGGAGGAAGGGATGGAATGGAGTATATTCAAAAAGGGCCTGAGGGCCTTGCTAGACCTACTGGGTGTTCCGTGGTTGAGGAGGGGTGAATCCGGATTTTCCTATTTAGGTGTGATGCCTCATGGTCCACACATTGTGAGGATTATCCCGGTGTTGGAGGGGGGCGGTTGAGGGAGTTTGCTCCGGTTGTGGTGCTGTCGGGTTGAGCATGGGTTGCGCAGCCACACAAGCCTGATTTCCGGGGGGGGGGGGGGTTGCCTGCCGCACAATTTGTGCAAGTGTGAAAGAGCGCAATTCGCATAGAGCGGCCGCAGCCGCCGTGGCAGCTACGGTAGCACTGGTGCTGTTGTTCCATGATGCCCCCCCCCCGGCTAGGCACAGGGGAGCCAGTTGGGATTGGGGGATGACCCACAGGGGGCGTGGCCAGCGGTGGCAGGAGGATGGGAACAAGTGGCATTGTTGAGCGGCAACATTGACAAGGCAGGGATGCTGCCATTTCCTTTCGGGGGTGATGACAGGCGTACTGTGATCCGAGGACAGCCGTCTGCATGGGCACTCTGCGCCTACATATCCCATCACGCCTCTGAGTTTTGCTGGCAATGACCGGCCCTGTGCCCTTCCCCCCCCATCCCAACATCCTTCGCACCACATGTATTCAATAAAATGCATTCAAACTGCACGACGTCTAGTCTTCCTGAGTCTACCCCGAAGGGTAAACCCTGCTCATTAGCATCGTTAGCAGAAAGAAGGGAGGGCTCGTCAGTTTCCGCACCAGTGGAGGTCTGAAACCAGCATCAGCAGCCTGCCGCCGTCACTCCCCCACCCAGCAAATGCAGTCGGTAGGATAGGGAAGTGTATTCACACAGTGCAAAGGGGCTCCAGGGCAGGTCCCCGGGCTGATGGTTCCCTGACCTTCTGCCTGCCACCGCGTGGCCAATGGAAGATGGCCGCCCACCCTCACTTGTTGCCCCCTTACAGCCAGCTGCCGCGTACCCACTCCAATAGGCACACGGCCCTGCGTGCCTCTATCACGCCCATCATTCCCTGCTCGCCTTTATATCTTCTGTGCAGCATAAACCACCGGCACTAGGACGGTACCCGTGGCTGCCCACCGTGACGGGTCACCAACTTCCCATTACAGTTGGATGCCCACCTTCCCGAAAAGTGACCCACACAAAGGTACCGAGCTGCACATAATCCACACATCCACCACACACACCCCAACCACTTAGCAGACACTTTTTCGGTCCTCCGTTCGTGCGCAAAGCGGACCCGTTTGGTTAAAAAAAAAAAAAAAGCAGCCGCGCCACTGCCACAGTTGCGCACGGGGCGCAAACGGCGGAGGTTTGCCCGAAACCACTGACCACTCCCCTTAGCAAGCCTTTTCCTGACCCGTGCTGACCTCGCCGGAAACTGCGCTGACCTCATTTCGTCCCACACCTCCGCCTCCCATATCCAAATTAGCACGCACCGACAGAAAAAGCCGCGCTTAAAGCCGTTTCATAAAACACGGGAAAACAGAGGTTTCACCACAGGATGAACATGGATCCAGGTGAACATCATGTGGATCTGTAAAGACAACGACGGTATGTAAGGCGTGCTACAGCCCCGTCTAGCAACGGCCTGAGTAACTGGTTGAAACACTGAACAGGAGCACTCCACATGGCCTCATTTTGTTACAGATCCCACATGTTAAGATCATACAAAGAACCATGTTGGATCAGGCCAAGGGTCTATCTTGACCAGCATTCAGTCACACAGTGTCCAACCAGCTATCGACTAGGAACCCATAAGCAGGAATTGAGTACATGAGCACTCTTGTTTGGCTTGCTGGGGAACATGGGTGGAGAGTAGTTATAAGACGTGTTTTTTGCACAATGGATTGCTCCTTTCATTTTAGATGTGCTGCTACTTTATCACAATGGTGTGACATAGAGAGTGTTTTGTCAGGAACATTGAGGTCTTTTGAAGGCTGGCAGTCTAAATTGGATAAATTGGAAGAGTTTCGGGAATTATTATTATCATCATCATCAATATAATTATTCTTACCCGCCCCTCCGTTTGGCTAGGAACAGGCTGAGCTGTACAGAGTCAAAGACTGATTGGGACCTTTGGCCTAGATCTGGTCAACAAGCCTGAAGTGGATAGAAATTAATCAGATTTTCTCCTTTGAAGCAAAGCCTCAGGTGCAAACAGAAATAGAATTTATCATTGCACAAACAAAATTGGACATGAAAAGACTAGCTATATTAGAAGTAGCAAAATTTAGTGGGTTTTTTTTTATGACATTGGAAAACATCAACATACCTAACTCTTCCAAATGACTTTAGGCTGCAATCCAAAACACACTACCAAGAGAGTTGCCAGCTAAATAATTAGGGATATATCTCTGGGGAAAATGAGATAAACTCTGTTTTATTATGTGAAGTATCATGTGACTTATGTAGGTGGCACGGACGGCCATAGCTAGACCTAAGGTTTATCCCTGGATCATCCAGGGGTCAAACCTGTTCATCTAGGTGACACACAGGGGATCCAGTGCTCAGGCAGGAGTGAACCCTGGATGATCCCAGGATAAACCTTAGATCTAGCTGTGGCCTGAGGTTTCACACCCCTTTCTCCTGTCTGTAGTAACACCTTTGAGGTGTAGAACATGCTTTGGCTGTGAAGAAAAATGTCAAGATGAAGATGTGAGGATAGATGAGTTCAAATACAACCAAGATGCTTGCCTCATCATCACTGCTAATTACTCATTATGTGAGTGAGAAGTACTTTAAGTTCTTTTAGCATGTGGTCTTTTCATTATTTGGTCTCTGGAGCATCCAGGAATGACTTGCTTGTCAACATCCCATGCCAAGTCAACATCACCTTCAGCTAGCAATAGGGCCTTCAACATCACAAACAGGAAACCAAAAAAATGCTATGTCCCCCAGATCCTGTCATCTGTACACCTCCTTTTCACAATCAGTTCTATCTATCGAAATAATAGCCCCACCTTTATCTTCAGGTCTAATAATTACACTGTAATCTTTCGCTAATTTATCTAATGCCTGTCTCTCTCTATTTTCTCAGTGCTCTTTCGAAATGTCTAGTTTAAACAGAAGAACCCCCTACAACTGCTAGCATTTCCCAGCTGAGAGTTAGAGGACTTTTCTTCTGTCTACAATTGTGCTCTAGGTCTCTTAGTATTAACTCCTCATTCCTGATTGGGCCTGTTCAGACAACACATTAAGACATGGTTAGGCTGCTAACTTTTTTGCAGCAAGTGGTTAGTGAGCATGTTTAAATCATGGTTATGTAGCCACCATGGTTAAGTGTGGTTCGCATGACACACTAAGCTATAATGTTTAGCCCAAAGCGCTTTACCATCAAGTCTTAGTGTGTTGTCTGAACAGGGCCATTCCCAACATCTTTAAAATAATCACTATATTACATGGTTTTTTATAAGTCTACAAAGTTCAATCCTAACAGATAAGGCATCATACAATGGGGGGGGGGGGAACCAGGACAAAAACAAACTCTTGTTCAAAATGGTGTTTGAAACACTGCCAGAGAACAAGTGAACCATGATGGGGAGTTAATTGTTAGGGTTGCATCCGAAGAAGCCTCCTCGGATGAGGAGGAGAAGGAGAACTTACCCACAGGAGAGGGAGTTTCCTCCCCCACAGCCAGACAGGACATCAACACGCAGAGGGAGGAGGTCGCAGGTCCATTGGAGGAGCCACTGTCTAGCCAGACCCTTGCCCTGCCTGATGTTCCAGAGGTGGAGGCAGAGATAGAGATGGTGACGCCACCCAGCCCTCAGGAGCGGAGGCAAGAAAAGAGGGCTGAGCAGATGCAGGTGGTGAGGAAGAGTGTGCTTGTGAGAAACCGCCAGGGGAACGACGCCGAGCCTAAATAGGAAGCAGGTGTAATAAGGCACAGCTGGACTCTGGGTGGGGCCAGACTGACAGGACTAGAAAAGGAGGAAGTCTAAGGCTGTGTCTTTCTGGTCAACACCTTTCACTCTCTCTGGTTGCCAGTACCTTGCCTTGCTTCCTGACTCTGACCTTGGACTCTCGACTCAGACCAGCTGACTGATGATGCATCTACCTGACCCTGACATCCAGGACAACGGACTCAGCTCTTGACTTGGATTGGACTTCCGACTGGCTATTGACACCACAATATCGACATTCTTCATTTCTGGCTGGGGGACTCAGACTGGTAGGCTTCTGTCTAAAAGGCTGGGACTTGATCTTTGCAGCATCCAGGCTTGTGTTTACATTCCTGGCCAGAGATTTATGGCCGGGTAATTAAACCGTGTAATACAACACTTAAGAGATAACGCTTCAGCTCAAGGGCTCGTCTTTGAAATTAATATGATTTCATCAGGCTGGGTTTGTTGAGCGTGTCAAATGGATGGTGGGATAATCATCCATTTGGCTGTGGTCTGGAATGTAATGAAGTCTTGTATCCATTTCAACGTTAATGAGCATACCCTTTCAGAAGGCACTTGGGCCGTGGGCACACCAGCCGTTTATTCCTGAATAATACCAAATTCATCCCTACTGGGCCACATGAGGCACAGCTGATCCCTCTGTGATCTCGGGTTGACCCCTCAGTTATTCAGGAATAATGCTGACTACTTTTGTAGCGTTTTTTTCCGGCTCTCTTGCTACAGTCCCGAAGTCTGCGGCTGGTGTGTCCCCACTTCACGAATCCGTTGCTGTTCGCTGTGAGTTCCAGGATCAGTGAACAGCCAATGACCTGTGAGGGGCGTGCACATGGGCATCAGTATGTTTGACCACTGAGGTGTTTGACCGCTGCTGTGATTGTTATTTTAATATTGTATTGGTTTTATATGCACTTTTAATAAATTCTATGTATTATATTGTGTTTGGTGTTGTTCCCCGCCTCAATCCAGAAGGAGAGCGGGTAATATGATGATGATGATGATGAAATAAAAACAAACAAATCTCTGCACAGGAGTGCATTTTCGACACAGTACCTATCCCCACTTCTGCCGCTGTGTATTTGTGCTGCTGCATTATTAAAAAAATAAATTCCGTGCCCTGTATCCATCTGCCAAGTCCAATAATTTCAGTTATTTACACAAAACAACACCCTCCCAGCTGGCCAACCTACATAGTTTTGGAGCATCATAACTTACAACAGTAAGTCAGGGGAAAACTGACTTTTTCTTTTTTTTCCTTTTTCTTTTAGTTTTATTTTTTTTTAATATTTTAAACATCGCAAACGGACAATCTTTACACCACATATAATACCTAACAACAAAGGTATACACAAAACAACTACACTAAAATACAATTTAAAAAATTAGGGATAAAGAAGACAACTGGGCGTATAAGACGACCCCCAACTTTTGAGAAGATATTCCTGGGTTAAAAAGTCATCTTATACTGGGCGTATAAGACGACCCCCAACTTTTGAGAAGATTTTCCTGGGTTAAAAAGTAGTCTTATACGCCAGAAAATACAGTATATTTTTGGCCCCCTTCATACCAGAAATGCTAACTAATTTCTTAATTACTATTAATATGTTAATTAAATTAAATTCTTTCTTATGATTTATCTGAATCTCATACATTGGATTCACAGAACCATACTCCATTTCTCTCTAATTCTTTAATTACAATTGATACATCAATCAAATTTACTTCTTCTCTTTTTTCCTTTCTCATTTCTTTTCTCTTTTCTTTCCTTGTCTTAATACTAAAACCCACAAACAAATACATCAAATTTCTCTGTCTCTTGCAAATATTCTATCAAAGGTTTCCATTCCACCCTAAACATAGCTGTCGATCTTTCTCTCATCGCTGTGAGTTTTACCATCTCTGCCAATTCCAGCATCTTCAACATCCATTCATCCGTTGGTGTTCTTCATTTTTCCAGTTTTGCCACTCTAGACACTATTTTTCTGATTCCCTTTCACAGTGGATTTGCCACTTCATTTCACTTACAAGGGATTTGCCAACTACAACTAATGTTACCAAGGCTATTATGGTTTAACTTTCGCATATCCTAACTCCATCCAGGTGAAAATTGAATGCTGCCAGACTGATGAGTGTAACATACAAAATCTTCATTGTAAGTATTTGTTGAGTTATGCTATGTAAGCTGTTTAGTTATGGCTCAGACTGGGACTCTGGCACATAACCTTTTGTAATAAGTCTCTGTCTGGGAAACCAGAGACTAGCAGAGTTGCAGCGGTTCTCAGCCAAGAGACAGCAAAGACATAAATTAAGGCAAAGGATTCTTGTAGGTTAAAATAAATCCTTTACTGGCAGATACATATAATTAGGTATGGCAATACAGATACAAATACTTACAAACGGTCAATCAATACAGCACACATCGAGTTGGTTAAGTGGAAGGGAATGAACATGCAAAACACATTTACTTTTATAGACAACAATGTACAATTTTATGTACAATGGTGCAACTCTTTGCAACCCTTAATTGATGCAAACCACTTAGACAATAATTCAATTATTACACTCAGTGTCCAGGTGGAAAGTTGACCTTTAAGTTCTGCTGAGTCCTCTCTTCTTCCAGGTTCTAAGGAAATTAGCAAAACAATGGAAAAACAAAACCAAGATCCATTCCAGGATCTAACAGTATTTGCATCTTTTTAGACTCAATATGTGTTTATGTAAAAGCCAATTGCAAGAATTACAACACAGGATGATGCCATTTAGAGAGATACTTCCTTGATTCTCAAGGGCTGAGGTCACCAGGGGCTTGGAGCAGGATTGTCTGAATTTGACTCTCTCCTGCCAGAGTGAATTTCTGCCATCCTTTTCTATGGAGAAAAGTAAAGTCTTGAATTTTACATTGTCCCTGCTCAGACAACATGTCAAGCCATGATTAGGCCACTTCCCTTTGTGGTAGGGCAGCTGCTCTGGAATTGGGAATTGATTCTGGATAGCCAAGGTCCCTATATGGACCTGTCACTGATTCTTGGGAGACCAAGGCATTCATGGATGCAAAGAGAATTAGACTTGGGCCTGACCTTGACAAAATGATGGGCTCTACCCCTCCAAGAAGTGCACAGGAACCCTGAACAGGAGCACCTTTCTTAGTGAATGAGCATATTCATTAGCCAGTGTGGTGTAGTGGCTAAAGCGTTGGACTGGTAGTCAGGAGATATGGGTTCTAGTCCCCACTCGGCCATGGAATCTCACTTGGTGACTTTGGGCCAGTTGCAGACTCTCAGCCCAACCTACTTCACAGGGTTGTTGCAAGGATAAAAATGGACAGGAGGATTATGTATGCTGCCTTGGGTTCCTTGGGAGAAAAAAGGCAGGATATAAATGTAATAAATAAATAAAATACTGCAAAATTAGAGGGGGGTTGTTTGGTTGATCGGTGTGTTTTTTGCAGATCCAACATCCTTACTAAACTAACATTCCCTTGATTCTTAGTGGGCTGTCATGACACTTAAAGTATTATATTATGCATACAAATTCACAGAAAAGATGATAGAATATACGTTTCTCCCTTTAGATCCTTTTAAAGAGTGGGAGACTTGGTACTAAAAATAAATGGGAAGGCCTTGAGGCAAGGGAGTATCAAAATACCACCTTGTCTGATCTCCTAGATAGCAGGAGACACCAGATCAACCTAAACAATCCAGGCAACCTTATGCCCACAAGCAGGAGGGCTGGAAGAAGGGCTTGTAGAACAACAGTTTCAGGTGACCCATCGAAAAAGAACGTCCCAGAGAAAAGGTGTTTCAAAGAACTAAGGTCTTTATGAATGAACCTTGTGGGGCAGACAGGAATAGAGGTGGAGGTGGGAGAGAAAAACAGGATGGTCGTAGAACTGAGTACTGACTCGATGGGTTGTTTTTTGTAGTGCCAGATCGTAACAGGCTTCCACTTAATGGGGTTCAATGCCCAGTCTGCTTCGCAGAAGACGCAGATTATTGCGACAGCCAGGGGGAAACCATCCAATGCCGCGGCACTGAGAATGAATGTGTTGATACTACCCTTGACTTCAGTCCACGTGAGTAGTCACCAGTCATGGGGCAATTTGCACTGTTTCTCTCATTTCTTTTCTGGCTTGCTGTAGGAAGAAACATAATGGAGAAGGCTGGTGTTTAGTTCACTTTTTATTTTAATATTCTCTATTTAAAACAACAACAACATTGATTTATTACATCACTATATTGCACAATAGCCAAAGCTCTCTGGGTAGTTTACCAAGATAAAACCCCTAAATATACATAAAATCAACATACAAAAGTACAACCATGTTTTAAAACAATCAACAGTAATACATTTTATTTTAAGCAAAGTAACACAGTCCCTTTGCTTAGAACCAAAGCTTATATTATAATTATAATCATTGATATTTATTTATTTCCCGCCTCTTTCTCTGGATCAAGGCAGGGAACAACATTGAATACAAAGATACAAAAATACATAAAACTGATTAAAAACGTAAAATCAATACATTATTAAAATCCTAAAAACTTTTAAGACAATTTAAAATTCAACTGGGTAGGCCTGCCAGAAGAGAGCAGCCTTACCTTCTGCACTGGGCTGCAACAGAGGAACCACTGGTTCATCTCTCCCTATTAGCCACATTCATATGTCAAGCCTTTGTTTCACAGGAAGACCAAAAGACGGTAGTGCACATGCTGGTAACTTCGAGGCTCAACTTCTGCAATGTGCTCTACATAGGGCTACCTGTGTGCCTAGTCTGGAAACTTCAACTAGTTCAAAATATGGCAGCCAGGCTGGTACATCTAGGGGTGACCACATAACAGCAGTTTTAAAATCTCTTCACTGGCTGCCGATTAGTTTCTGGGTGAAGTATAAAGTGTTGGTTATCACCTTTAAAGCCCTACATGGTTTGGGTCCAGGCTACCTGCAGGATCACCTTGTCCTGTACAATCCGCCCCGCATACTCAGGTCCTCTTGGAAAAATTTACCCCAGCCAACAAAAACAAAGCTGACAACTATTACCAAGAGGACCTTTTCTTCTGCCGCTCCCAGATTATGGAATGACCTGCCTGGAGAGATTTGTCAACTTAACAGTCTTCCGGAATTTAAAAAAGCCATAAAGACTGCTCTCTTCTGGCAGGCCTACCCAGTTGAATTTTAAGATGCCTTTTTAATAATGTGCTCCTTAAAATGAGTACCCAGCTAGCTGGGGGAAAGGTAATAATGACCGGGGAAGGCAACAGCAAACCACCCCGCTATAAGGCCTGCCAAGAAAATGTCAGCGAAAGCTGGCGTCCCTCCAAGAGTCAGTAATGACTCAGTGCTTGCACGAGAGGTTCCTTTCCTTCCTTCCTTTTAGTAATGTATTAGTTTTAAATATTTTAATTAGTTATATGTATTTTATGGTGTTTGCATTTGTGTTTTTCCCATCCTTGATCTAGAGGGAGAGGCGGGTAACAAATAAATTATTGTTATTGCTATTATTATTATTATTTGGACTCTTATTAATTGTTTCGCCAGGGAGTAACTGGCCTATTATATATGAATGATCACTCTTTATGTGTGCTTAAACCCTTGCTAGGTAGAGACCTGGGATATAGAAACTTCATGACTAACCCAGGGGCCAATCAATCAGCATGGTTGTCCTGCTTATGGTGGTGTTGGGACAGATCTCCAGGCTCAAGTCCAATAGCAAAGCCAGTAAGCAATCAAATGCCCAACACAAATCCAGAGAAGAGCTGAGTTGTCAGGGAAATACAAGGCAATGCACTCTGAGTCTGAAACATGTGCCACTAATTCAAGGCAGGGATAACTATGTAGTGAGGTTTAGAGTTGATGGCTGTTTCTCCTGAAGGCCCAAGATCCCTCTGATCTGCTTCTTGGTCCTCTTTACAAGGAGGCTTTCTGCAAAGGTGTACTCTTTATGTCATCCTCCAAATAGTAGCTCTCCAAAGGGAGTGTGACAATGACGCATAGGGTAATTCAAGGCAGGAGTCAAGCAACTGGTGCTCAGATGTTGTGCCAACATCTAGTATCTGCACCTGAAGGCCTTTAAGCCTGAGCCTTCAGAAATCCATCTAGAGCACAGCTACAGGACATTGATGCTCATAAGTACCCCTTTACTCATGAGGAATCATTATTCCTCAGGCAGACTCTCTGCTCCATTCAGACTTGGGTCAGACTCAGCATTAAGGTAGCTGCAGGGCAAATCCAAAGGCAGTTCAATCAACAAGCAAAAGTTGAAGGCACAGTTTTATCAGGCAGTTGCTAAAAGTGAGGTTGGAGGTGCAGCCAAGGCCAAAATCTAGGAGATCCATCAAGCAAAACCACAGTCCACTAGCAGAGTCAAGCAAGAGCCCAGGGCTCTATCGTGGGGAGAACCAAACACAAGGCAACGGAGCAAGAGTACAAGGCAGGGAAGCTGAGGTATAGGGGCAGTCAAGCCCCCTCATTGTATTACAATATCTACCTGATATAATTCTTATATGCACTTTCTCTTTTTTTTCTTTTCCAGTTGGATTACATCCCATGACCTTTGCAGCAAAAGGATGTGCAAACAGCAATGTATGTTCCTTCCCCACTGGAAAGACATTAGCTAATGGTTTGTTGAGCTTCATGATCTACCAACTGCAATGTCAAGATGTCAAGGGATCATCCAAGCAGCCCAAAAATGAGATGTAGATGGAAAAGTGCAAAGCCCCCCTCCTCCCTGGCCATAGCTAGAAGGGGCAATATCTCAGGGATCACCCCGGGATCATCCCTGTGCATTCACATGATGCACAGGGGATGTGGGGGGGGGGGAAAGGGAGGGATGATCCCCCCTTTCCCTGGAATCTCGCCCTACACTTCTAGCCCACTTTTTCTGCAGTCTCGGGCTGATCCTGTGAACCATGGAACGTGTGGGCGAGCATCATGGTTTGTCCCGACTCCTCATGAGTAACTGTGCATGGGGCGCTCAGGAGCTCTGTGCCCCTCGGGGGTGGGGTGGGGGGAGAGGGTAAAGTATTTTTTTAAAAAAAACACCATTTTTTTTACTGAAAGATATATATTCTAACCTCACCCTTAAATGGTTTTTTTTAGTGTAATTGTAGTTGTTATTTGCATTTTTGTTGGTATGGATTATGGATTATGTTTGTATGATGTGTGATATTTGTTTAAATGTTGTTGGAAAAAAATATGAGTGCTTGTGTGCTCCGTCTGCTTTAACAACAACAACAACAACAACAAAAATGGTGGGTGCAATGTTGCGTGCCTTGTGTAGACCAGGGTGACAATCTCACCATCATAAAATCATGAGATCGTCGCTGTAAAAATTCCTGGTCTAGCTGAGGCCCCTGTGTATCCCATCTGATAAATTCTCTTGGAGCTGCGTCTGGCTTCCTTTTCTGCCCTCTGCCAGCTGAAAGACGGAACAGGTGCATTTGGTTCTTCCCCCTCTTGGTTATCTAAGCTGGCAGGACTCTCTGCTGGCACAGATGCCGATACACTTGTGCCAGGCTCTTCCTCCTCTTCGCTCCCTATACTGGCAGGATTCCCAGTTGGCACAGGTTCCACCCCCCTTGTGCTGGACTCTTCAGCAACGGGTCTGGGTTCCTCCATGTCCTCATCCCCTGACTCCATTCCCACGCAGGGTATGACAGCCTTGGTCACATGTCTGATTTCACAGCACACAACTAAGACAAACCTGTTCTACATAACATCTTAATGTTAAAATCACTGGAATAAAGAACAAGTGAGACATTCAATGTATCTGAAATTAACTGCAGTCATTCTTTTGTAGCTTTTGCTGCACTTTGAATCTTTTGCTATATTCTGTGTGATAGAGTCTCCCCTTCCCTCAAATATCTTTTCTGACTTCAAATCCTTCAGTGGATGACCATAGTCTAACCTTTCCTAACAGTTAACACCTTTTTCATATCCATACTCATAGTTTCATCATACTGCTACCACTGAACAAATGAAGCAGTTGACAAGTACAGAAAAATCTGGTATAATGAACAAGCAAAGTAGCATATAAAGTACTATTACCCCGCAAACATTAGCCATGGAACAGCCATGAAATAATATAAAATACTATTACCCTGCAAACATTAGCCATGGAACAAAATGGATTAAAAGGCTTGCTGCAGTCACTTCTCACTAGCACCTCTTTCAACTTCTGGTTTATCAGTGAGAAACTAATCTAAAAATTTGTCATTGTGCCTCTGGTTCATTAGCCATATTTATCCAAATATCTCCTGAATTTACAGTGACTCAGTGTGCAGAGAACAGAAAGTCCAATCAGGGAGCCAAAGAAAACTGGCCAAAGAAATGACAGAAACAAGTCCCACTGATTTCAATAAGAGAGGAAAATATATACCACTGGTTATGGAAATTAAAGAACTGTGGCAGCAGGAAAAAGTCACAATTATTCCATTAGTTACATCAGTCACCCTCATCACATTCTTATTATTCTTATTATTCAGAAAACCATCAGAAACTAGGCCTACTAAAAGACATCCACACCAACATCCAGAAAGAAGTTATACTTGAAAAATGTTGAATAGTCAGGAAATTTCTGAACCAGTAAAAGACAGCATGACTTGGCAAAGCCCATTATGTTCATCTAGAAAAACCATCACGAGCAAGAAAAGAGAGATAGATGATGATGATGATGATGATGATGATGATGGCTTCCCTGTAAATTTTTAAAAAGATTTTAAAGAACGATGAACAATTGTTACAAAATATATGTCATGCCAATTATAGCAAACAATGGAGAGGAAGATCTATAGGTCAAAATGCATTATTTAATAGGAATATCAAGTCCAAACCATTCCCCCAACTCACACACAGGAAGGTACAGCCCTCCCACACCACACACTGCAAACATGCACAAGCATTCATTCATAGTCAAACACCCCATGCAAACCATTCAGACATGAAAACACACACTGCCAGAACGCGCGCACACACACACCCACGCACTCAGATCATGCATTCCAAAAATGCATGCATATACATCTGCATTCACTCAAACACCCCATGCACCCCATTCAGACATGAATACACACTGCCTGCACGCGCGCGCACACACCACATACACACACATACCTTAGTCTTACCTGCTGCTGCTGCTTCCCTTGCTGCTGCTGCTTCTCCTATTTGCTGCTTCTCCTCCTCCTGCTTCCTTCTTCTTGCTGCTGCTTCCTCTTTCTTCTTCTTCCTCTTCTTCTTCCTTCTTCTCCTTCTCCTCGGCTGGTGATCGCACCAGCCTAGGAGGAGAGGGCTACATCACGCTGGCGGGGGGGGGGGGGGGAGCTGGAGGATGGATCTTGTCCTTTGCCCCCTCGGGCCGATTTCACCCTTTTCCTGTACTGGGGAAGGCAAGGGCTGGGAGACGCATTCCCAGAAGTCTGGGAATGCGTCTTCCAGCTCCTCCACTCCAGCAATGCTGGCCTTCTCCTGTGTGCTGGTGCCGTTGTGCCAGTGCATGGGAGAAGCCTAGATCGGCGCTGTGGGGAGTAGCTGGAAGATGCATTCCAAACTTCGGGAACGCATCTCCACAGCCTTATCCCCAGTGATTTGGGGACCAGTCACAGTTGCCACAGAGACCCCCATTTTTCCAGAGGTCTCTGGGGTTTCCCGGTGCATCTGGTCACCCCTTCCTCACCAAACTAGTTGTGCCCAGCTTTTGCCTTTGGGTACGAATTTTTGTTTCGGTTCATTTTTTATAAAGATTTGCCAAAATTCACAGTAACAGTGTTTTTTTCCAAGGCTGTGCAAACAAGGGTATTTGTAACTACCCCACTGGAGAGACAAAACCAGCCAATGGCTTGATAAAATTCAACATCTCCAAACTAGAATGCCAGTGTGCCAAGAAATTATCCAAGCTGCCTGTAGCTCAGCTGTAGGTGCAAGAGAACAAAGACCTCCTCTGAGTCTATTCCATCATTTGCAAAAGCGGGGGAATAGATTGTGGTCCTAGAAGTGAGAGTGATGAAGATCTGGGACTAAAGGTTCTTTGGTTTTCTTCTCAAAGTCTTCTGGAAGCTGAGTTTTAGAGGACCGGATAAAAAAGGGTTTAGATGTGTTGTCGAACCAAGTATGATGGGTGGGTTAATTTATACTGAGCCAAGATCATGCAAAATAAATTGATATGGCCAAGAAAATATCTGCTTTGTATATGTTTTTCGTGAATATTTCTTGAGGGAGAGAGTGGTGTTTGAAAAGGCCTTCTTAGGGCATGACTAAAAGCTCCATCACACCTATGATGAAACGCTGGCTACCGTCACTTCTCCATCGTCTCTCAGTTACTTCCTGTTTGAAAAAAGGAAGTAAGCAAGGAACACGAGGCCCATTCTGTCGGGAGTTATAATCATGCTGCTTCTCCAACACACAGCAGGAGAGAGCAGCAACCGGACTTTTTCTGGTTTTTCTTGTGGCACAAGGAAGGCCAGAACAGGCAACAAAGGCAGACGTTGGGAGGGATCGCCGAGAAATCCGTGAGTGCCCAGTAACGAGCGTGCAATAAAACGCTTGTCGGGTGTAGCTCTTAGTCCAGGAAGAATGGTTGATTGATCCCAAATGCTTGAAACCCTTGACTCTTCATCATGGGGCAACTGATGAAGTTCTTTCAAATGGTAACTGTAATCATCATCACACCATCTGTGGATGTTCGGTATCATGGATCACAAATCTGAGCCCAGGGCCTCATCTACACCAAGAAGGATATAGCACTATGAAAGTGGTATGAAAGTGGTATATAAAAGGCAGGAGCAACACCAAGAAGGATATAGCAGTATGAAAGAGGAAGACGGTATGTGTCAATGGGCCCCAACAATTGTCAGTGGACTTCAGTACCACTACAAAGCAGTAGTGTGGTTCCTGCCTTTTATATTTATCATTTATTTTATTATTATATTTACATACCGCCCCATAGCTGAAGCTCTCTGGGAGATTTAGAAAAGTTAGAAACAGTGAAAGGATACAAAAGGATACAAAATTTAAAACCATCAAAAATATAAAAACAACAGTATAAAACAACAGTATCCATTTAAACAACAACAGTTCTGGGTTCCATTAAAAAACAAACAAACCACTTCCATACCACTTTCATAGTGCAATATCCTGTGTGGTGTAGATGAGGCCCAGGTCTCATGGGCCAACCCTGACACTCACTCACTATTCCAGTGAATTAGTCATGAGAACATAAGATGTGCCGTACTGGATCAGATCAAGTGTCCATCTAGTCCAGCACTCTGTTCACACAGTGGCCATATTGAAATTTCCAATGGAAACCCCAGGAGATGTCCTAGTTATTGACATTGATGTGCAATGGATCCTCAAATATCCGTGAGAGGCTGATCATGAGCATGCAATAAATCACTCATTTAGAGCAGAACACAAAATGAGGGGACAGCAACCAGTGCAAGAGGAAGGAGACACATCAGAAGTGACCAGGGAAGTTCAGCAAGCTTCTTTTGACAAGTCAAAAAGGTTTTCTTCATAAAATTCCAGACTAAACTTCACTGTACAATGCCTTTGGAGCTGTTTGAGAAAATGCCATTTTCCCATCCATAGTGGTGGAACAGGATTTAGGTTAGACTGGATGGCAACATTAAAATAAGTTTCCAAAAAAACCATCTCAGCAACTTCAAACACAGAGGTGTGAATTCTTGTCTGATAAGATAGCACCCCTGGGAAAATGCGCAGTCTCATTTACAATAACTTCCACCAAATTAGTTATGCTCAGCGTTTGCCCTTTGGCTCCTCAGCTTGGCATATAAATTGACCTAGGTAACCACCTCGCTACTTCAATCACTTTAAGTTAGTCCTGCTTTGCTCCATGTCCTCCTGACTCTAGATCTTCCTGGTACTATGAAGGCACTCCTGAGCACATACCTCCTCTTGGCCTTGCTTTCACCAGGTGAGCATGATCCACAAGTCCAGGGTTCCTTGTCTTGTTTCTGGGAAGGGAAATATGCAGATGGCATAAAGAAGTGAAAGGTCTTCTAGGGTTCTGGAAGCCAGAAATGGAGGAATTGGGAAAATAATAGTTCTTAAACCAAATGAAAACTGGAAGGCTACAGTTTTAAAACTGAGAGCCAAGAAGAGTGCTTTGGAAATAGAGGTGGAGAAAGGATTCAGGAGTCCTTTGGAAAGGAAGAGATAGTGTTGAGGGTTCTCAAACAGGAGAGAGAGAGAGAGAGAGAGAGTTCATGGGTTACTTCGAGGGAGTAGGATAAACTTTTGCATTTTCAGATCAGCTTCAGCACTCGGCTATTAGTGGCTCAAGACAGTATTCCACTGGATGTTACATCTGTCTGATCAAGGAGTCTATTGCTTATCAGAGCTCAAGTATACCCATCCAGTGAATCACCAAGGTGACACAGCTTTCTACATCTAAGAAGCAGGATACAGAAAAAATCTAATTAAGAAAAGGACAACTAGAATGATCAAAGGGCTGGAGCATCTCTCCTACGAGGGAAGGTTACAACTGCTGGAGGTTTTTGTTTGGAAATAGGTGGGTAGAGGGAGACATGGGAGAGGTGTACAAAATCATGTGTGGTGTAGGGAATGTGGATAGGAAGACATTTTTTCTCCCTCCCCCATAATACTAGTACCCAAAGTGATCCCATGAAGCTGAATGGTGGCAGATTCAGGACAGATAAAAGGAAGGACTTCTTCACTGCACGCATATTTAAAGTATGGAATTCTCTACCACAAGATGTAGTGATGGCCACCAATTTCAATGGTTGTATTTTTATATTGTGGTTTATATTGTGATTTAAGTTTCCATAGTTTATACTTTAAGTTTTACTTAAGTGTTTTTTTAAAAAAATTAGTACTGCCCAGAGAGCTTTGCTTATTGGGCTGTGTAGAATAAAATAATAAATAAATAAATACTGTAATTACTGGATACAAATGTTGATTTTAAAAAAGGGAAATTAGGATATTATCTTTTTACAAGAAATGTATCATACACAAAATCAGAAAGCTTATTTTTAAGACGTTAGAGGAGGTTTTTTCCTGCAGAAGGAAATTTAAAATCACATAGGGTGATAATAGTGATTATGAACAAATTATTGAAATTAATGAGCAGATACATTGTCAGATGCTAGAGGGTGATATGTGTTTATGAAAAGGCACTTTAAGAGGTCAAAAGATTATCCTAGAATGCATTTACTCACCAAACACTGGCGCAAACTCAGTTTCTTGGATAACAAATCTTGGAGAACTTTAAAGAAGGGTTAGTGCTTATTGGAGTGGGGGACTTGAATGAAGTACTTGACCCATCCTTAGACAGAGTGGAAGTAGAGGGCATAAAGAGCAAAAGAATGTCAGTTTGTCGATGCAGTGTGTTTGTCAGGAGTTTGAGCTTTGCAATGTTTGGAGTACTCTGCAATCATCAGAAAGGGATTGCACCTTCTTCTCCAGGCATCATGGCTCATACTCAAGTATGTTTGGGTCAAAACAGGCTCCATAACAATATTGGATCACACCTCAGTATCAGCAGCGTCCGATGAGTCGGACCTGGGTGAGTTTGTCCACCCCCACTGACAAGTTTTTAAAAATGCCAACTCTAAATTTATATACAATTACAATTATTTTAAATTACATTGATCAAAAATACTATGAATTTGACACACCACAAAAAAATCATCAAAATTTCCAGCAAGTTATAGCAGGGGGGAAAAAAGAGAAGAACCCTTTCAGAATATACTCAGAGACAGCAATGGCACAGGAGTTTCAATTTCATTTCAAATCAATGAAAAAATTAAGAAATATTTTAATGAACAATAAACTTCAGTTAATCCAGGCAAAACTGGAATCCAGTCACTCCAAAATATTTTTTTTATTTATAAAATCGCGTGAGAGCATTATTGTTGTTGTTGTTGTTGTTGTTGTTGTTGTTGTTGTTGTTGTTATTTAAAAAAGAAGAATTACACAAGAGGGATTTCATTTAGCCATTAAAAAACTACAGAAAAACAAGGCCCTGGGGACAGACGGCTTCACTGGAGGTTATTCTAAAAACTTCAGAATCCTACTAACGGCACTCCTGATGAAATTATTCAATGGCATCTTGGACAAGAAATCCTTCCCAGATACATGGAAAATCTCCAGGGTAATTTGATTGCCTAAACTAAATAAAAACAGAGGAAGTCGAAAATTATAGACCAATTTCATTGCTGAGCCAAGATTATAATTTTGGATTCAAGGTTAACATCGAGGACAGACAAATCTGTAATTTATATGCAGATGATTTGGCTCTTCGCTTTCAAACCCAATAACGGTCATACAGAAGATACTGAAAATCACTACTGAACATGGTAGCATGTCGGAGCTGGCATATAATATAAAAACAAATCTAATATCTTCTCTCTGACTTTATCGAACTTTGGTGACGTTCTGATGCACATAATCTCAAACAGTTAGTTCAGTTTAATTCATCAATGAACCCCCCCCCCCCCAAAATGGAGGCAAACGAAAAAGAATTAATAGAGTTAGGAGGGTTAACATTAAGACCAGATAATTGCAGGTAATTGTTTTCTGCAGGCAGCCACAGAGAGTTAAACAAGATGGCACATGTCCCTTACTTCTGAGCCTTCACCGGTGATTCCACTCACCCGTCATCCATTGTCTTTTGATCCAGATAAATGGGAAGAGTTTACCCGCCTCTCCCTTTGGCTAGGAACAGGCTGAGCTGTATAGAGTAAAAGACTGATGGGGACCTTTGGCCTACATCTGGTCAGCAAGATAGAAGCCTGAAGTGGATAGAAATTAATCAGGTTTTCTCCTTTGTAGCAAAGCCTCAGGTGCAAACAGAAATGCTGTTTTATTATGTGAAGTATTATGTGAGCTATATAGGTGGCACTGAGTTTTCACACCCCTTTCTCCTGTTTGTAGTGACACCTTTGAGGTGTAGAACATGCTTTGGCTATGGAGAAAAATGTCAAGATGAAGATGTGAGGATTGAGGAATGCAGATATGACCAAGATGCTTGCCTCGTCATCACTGGTTATTACTCATTATGTGAGTTAGAAGTACTTTTAGTTCGTTTAGCATGTGGTCTTTTCATTATTTGGTCTCTGGAGCATCCAGGAATGACTTGCCTGTCAATATGCCATGCCAAGTCAACATCACCTTTAGCTAGCAATGGGGCCTTCAACATCACAACCAGGAAACCAAAAAAATGCTATGTCCCCCAGTTGCTGTCGTCTGTACACTTCCTTTTCACAATCAGTTCTATCCTTCGAAATAATAGCCCCAACTTAACCTGGAGGTCTAATAATTACGCTATAATCCTTGGCCAATTTATCTAATGCCTGTCTTGTCTCTATTTATTTTCTCAGTGCTCTTCTGAAATGTCTAATGTGGCAATCCAACATAAGTTTAGACAAAAAAAAAACCCAACCCCGCTACAACTGCCAGCATTTCCCAGCTGACAGTTATAGGACTTTTCCTCTGCCTGTGATTGTGCTCTAGGGGCCTTGCTAGACCTAGTGGGAAATCTGGGGGAGAGGAGGGGAGATCTCTTGTTATGAATAACGCGAGACGTCGCCCTTATTCAGACGGGAGCTGCGATGAGCTCTGGAGGGGAGCCTCGCAGCAGCCATTATTTTTATTGTTAAAGCAGAGGGATGCAGGAAAGGTAAGTAGGGGTTGTTGTTTTTAATTCTCCTTCCCCCGCCCACCCCCTGGCCCCATTCTCCTTCCCCTGCCCACCCCCCAGCCCCGTCTTCCTTCCCCCACCCGCCCACTATTATTGATGGGTTTGACTATTGAGGTTTTTTATTAACAACAACCAAATACTTACAATGTACAGGAGTGCATTTTCAACACAGTACCTATCCCCACTTGTGTTGCTGTATATTTGTGCTGCTGCGTTATTAAAAATTAATAATAATTCCATTCCCTGTATCCATCTGCCAAGTCCCACCCCCTTCTCCCAATACACATTCGGAACTGCCGTAACAGGGCACACGTTCTCCCGCAATGCCTCTCCTTTACTTGGGGGAAAAATTGGTGGTGTGTGCCCCATGAGCCATGATTACGGAAGCTGGGGACTCAGAATTATCCCTCCTCCATTGCGAAAGGGCTGTAGATACAGATTCACCCTTGGACAAAACTGTAACCTGTGCTGATCAATTTTTAATCAATAGTGTTAAGAAATATCTTGTGAATTTCAGTTGTTTTCACAAAACAACACCCTCCCAGCTGGCCAACATGTGTAGCTTGGAGCATCATATCTTACCACAGTAAGTCAGGGGAAGACCAACTTTTTCTTTCGTTGCCACTCTAGACACTGTTTTTCTGATTCTCTTTCACAGTGGATTTGCCACTTTATTTCACTTACAAGGGATGTGCCAAGTACAACGAATGTTACGAAGGCTATTATAGTTACACTTCCACATATCCTAAATACCTCCAGGGGGGAATTGAATGCTGCCAGACTGATGAGTGTAACATACAAAATCTTCATTGTAAGTATTTGCATCATTTTAGACTCAATATCTGTTTATGTAAAAACCAATTGCAAGAATTACAACACAGGATGATGCCATTTAGAGAGATACTTCCTTGATTCTCAAGGGCTGAGGTCACCAGGGGCTTGGAGCAGGATTGTCTGAATTTGACTCTCTCCAGCCAGAGTGAATTTCTGCCATCCATTTCTATGTCTTGAATGTTACATTGTCCCTGCTCAGACAACATGTCAAGCCATGATTAGGCCACTTCCCTTTGTGGTAGGGCAGCTGCTCTGGAATTGGGAATTGATTCTGGATAGCCAAGGTCAAGACCCCTATATGGACCTGTCACTGATTCTTGGGAGACCAAGACATTCATGGATGCAAAGAGAATTAGACTTGGGCCTGACCTTGACAAAATGATGGGCTCTTCCCCTCCATACAGTGCACGGGAACCCTGAACAGGAGCACCTTTCTTAGTGAATAAGTGTATTCATTAACCAGCATGGTGTAGTGGCTAAAGTGTTGGACTGGTATTCAGGAGATCCAGGTTCTAGTCCCCACTTGGCCATGGAAGCTCACTTGGAAGCTTATAGTTCTCTATAAATTTTTCCCATTCCATTAAATCTCTTGTACTTTGTCTTACTATCCTTCCCCTATTTATGAATCCGCTGATTTCTGCCCATATTATCCATGATATTTCCAAGTCATGTCCTATTCTTCCATACTTCATATGTTATAAGGCGTTGTTTTTCATAAAAATCTTTCATCTGTATCATTCCTATTTCCTTTAATTCATTTTTATCTACTGCTTTACTTTTAAAATCAAAATCTGGGTGTACCCAAATTGGGGTTAGTGGTGAAAATAATGTTTTTAATAATCCAGTGATTATTATTTTCCTTTCTATTTGTTGTTTTACATCTTTCTTTCTTTCTTTTTATGGAAAATGTTCTGTATTTCTTCCTCCTTTAGTTCCATCAATTCTTTTTCTATTTCTACCCATTGTGCCTTGGTTCCTTCCTTTATTATCGTGAATAGATGTCTTAATTGGTATGTGTCATGGTATGTTTTTAAGTGTGGTATGCCCCAACCTCCTTCCTGCCCAGGACTATATCTAAATGTTTTAGAGGTTCGTGATCTTTTGCTCTTACATATGAATTTTTCTATCTTACTTTGCCATATTTTAAAGTTTTTTATTGGTATTTCCTGCAGTAGTGTGTTAAATATGTAAATTTTGGCAGTACCATCATTTTTATCATCATAATCCGATCTGAAAGTGATAACTGTATCTTCTCCCACCTTACTATATCCTCTTTATGTCTTTCCACAGTTTCCCATAGTTTAATTTCCATAAGTGTTCTTTTGTTCTTATCTGAATCCCCAAAAGCTTTTGTTACTAAAGGTATATTTGTCTGCTTTGGAATTTCTATTTTTTTGGGGGGTGGGGCGTTTCCTGTATTTAACCACATTAAGTCTGATTTTTTCACATTTGCTTTTAAACCTGCCACCTGTTGGAATTGCACTAGTTCTTCTGTCAATTCTTTTATTCCATTTTTGTGTCCTGCATCAAAAGTAAAATGTTGTCTGCATAGAGGTTTCATTTAAATTCCCTTTCCCCCTACCTATATTCCTTTTATATCCTTATTCATCCTTATTCTATCTGCTAAAAATTCTATTACCATTGTAAATAATAGAGGGGATAGAGGGCATCCTTGTCTTATTCCTGAGTTTAGTCCTATTTCTTCCGTTTCTACTCCATTATATCGTATTTTAGCTGTTGATTGTGTATATATTGCCTCTATTATATGTTTGAATTTATGTTCTAAGTTATATACTGCTGTTAAGTTTATTATAAATTTTGGATTAATTGTATCAAAATCCTTGTATAAACTAAATGTCATGATTATTGTTGGGGATTTTCTGTTCTTCTTTTACAAATATTGATTAAGCCAAATATTTTCCGTATTGGGTCTGCAATAAATGTTTTTTTAAAAAAACCATACTGGACTGAACCTATAGATTCATTAATGACCTCTTTTAATGGTTTGGCCTATATTTTTGTAAAAATCTTATAATCTACATACAGGTTTAGTCTATACCAAGCAAGATATTGCACTATGAAAGCACTATATAAAAGGCAGGAGCCACACTACAGTTTTATAGTGGTATTGAAGTGCACTGACAACTCTTGGGGCCCATTGACACATACCATATACTACATTTACACTGCTATATTCTGCTTGGTGTGGCTCCTGTCTTTTATATACCGCTTTCATAGTGCAATATCCTGCTTGGTGTAGATGAGGCCACAGTAGTGATATAGGTCTATATGACTCCAGATTGTGTTTATCTTTGAATTTTTTGTTCTAATTCTACCTCTGCCCCAATTGGAGCATGGTCTGTTACTTTTATCTGCCCTATGTCCATTTTCTTTGTTTTTCTTAAAATGTTTTCTGTCATTAAAATTGTATCCAGTCTGCTGAAACTTTAAGGTATTTCGGAATAGTAGGTATGACTATAGTCATTTGGGCTGATTTCAATACATGTGTCATATAGATCATATATTTTTTATAATGATAATGCCCATATATCTGTATACTTTTTAATCTTGTTTTGAAATTATTCTTTTTCCTTTATCAATCTTTGATCTTCCCCCCTGTAAATTCTAATTTAAATCTCCTGCAATAATTTCCCCAGATTTCAAAAACCTGTTAACTTTTGCCAATATCTTCTGTATTGAAAGATATTTGTAAATTTCACTTCATGGCACAGTGTATGGGTAATGCAATGGTCTTTATGAATGAACCTTCTGGGGCAGAATGGAATAGAGGAGGAGGGGGAAGAAAAACAGGATGATCATAGAACTGAGTACTGACTCGATGGGTTGTTTTTTGTAGTGCCAGATCATAACAGTCTTCCACTTAATGGGGTTCAATGCCCAGTCTGCTTCGCAGAAGATGCAAATTATTGCGACAGCCAGGGGAAAACCATCCAATGCCGCGGCACTGAGAATGAATGTGTTGATTCTACCTTTAGCTTCAGTCCACGTGAGTAGAGTCACCATTCATGGGGCAATTTGCACTGTTTCTCTCATTTCTTTTCTGGCTTGCTGTAGGAAAAAAGATGATGGAGAAGGCTGGTGTTTACTCCACTTTTTATTTTAATATTCTCTATTTAAAAAACAACATTTATTTATTACATCGCTATCTTGCACAATTGCCAAAGCTCTCTGGGTAGTTTACCAAAATAAAACCCCTAAAGATACATAAAACCAACTACAACAACAACAGTTTATTGCGGTCAATAGACCATTCCAGCAGATAAAAATTTTACATACAGCAAACTGAACATACCATTAACTATTAACTATTAAAAGTCAGGCGATCATAGAAGATCTAAAAGAAATGGCCAGGTTCAAAAACTTGGCCACTTGCTCAGTGGTTGATTTGTCTATATTACAAAGTAAAAGAGACGTTAAGAATTCAGTTGGGTGACCAGGATAAAATTGTAAAATAGGGTTTAGAAGATCATTTTCTAGCCCCTAGATAAAATCTGCAAAACAGTAAAACATGAGATACAGTTTCCACTTCACTATTGTTGCAGGGGCAGCATCTGTTGAGCACTGGAATTTTATTAAATCTGCCCTCCAAAAGTTTGGAGGGAAGAACATTAAGTCTGGCTAATGAGAATGCTCTCCTGTATTTAGGAATAGACAACCAGTGTAGATAAGGCATCCCATCTTTACAAAAGGAGGCTGGTAGTCCTAGGGACAGGGGGGAGCATGGGCCCCGTGCAGCACTCTGAAGGACTTGCATATCTATATCAAGCACTGGAAAGCTCCCACTGGAGCTTTCTCTTGACAACTTAGGCTCCTCAAAACTGTCCATTCATCCCTATCCTTCCCCTGGTTCTCTAAAAGTAAATTTTAACAGGATTAAATGGTCTCATAAAACCGGTATGGTTTTTAATAGGCTAATCAAATCTCCCTGTCTTTTGGATGCTATTGATTTAATTTCCATAACCGCCCCTCCTAAACAGGGCATTCTAGCTTTTGAAAAGGTCATACTGAGTTCCTCCCTTCAAAATTCTGTCACCACAGTGACACGCCCAAGAACCAGTAGGAATAATTGGTTCGACCGGGAGTGTATTAATCTCCGGAGTTGTATTCAAGCAGCTTACTCTGCTTATCACATGAGTAATGATGGCCAACTCCCACACTCGTATTTTGTGCTTAGGAGAGAATATAAGAAATTGTTACACCGCAAAAAGACTGAAGCAACCCGAGAGGCATGGCAAATGTTGTTGGCTGCTTCTGTAACCCGTAGCTGTAAAACCTTTTGGCAGCTTGTATCGGGCGCCCTAAGTAACAGATGTGATAGTCCAGAATGTTACATTCCATCTAGTATCTGGGAAAACCACTTTTGTACTGTTTTTAGTGACAGCAGTGATACATTACCCCACCCCTATCTATCTTCCGCTGCCCCGGAATGGCCCCCAGTTGACTCTGCCACTGTGGAAGACTTAATCCATCAGCTTAAGCCTGGTAAGGCTCCCGGCCCTGATGGTATACCATCGGAGCTGATTCAAAGTAACATCAGCTGGTGGGCCCCCTTGTTGGCCTCTTTATTCTCTTTAATTAACCAATCAGGCATTATTCCTGCTGTTTGGCTGAAAGCTTTTATAATTCCAATATATAAAAAAGGCCGCAAAGGTGATCCATCTAATTATCGCCCTATTAGCTTGTTATCGATAGTGGGGAAGATCTATGCCAGTTATTTAGGCCTCAAACTAAAGGCATGGACCATTGAGCATGACATACTGGGTGTTGAGCAGATCGGTTTTAAACCCGGCTGCTCAACCCTTGACCACTGTCTGGTCTTGACTCACCTGGCCCACAAATATTCTGCCCCTAAAGGCGGCAAACTTTTTGCAGCCTTCATTGATTTAAAATCGGCTTTTGATTCTATATCACGCCCGCGTCTGTGGAACAAATTGGAACAGCTTTCTATGGATAAGAGACTCCTGTTTTTGATTCAATCTCTTTACTATAACACCACTGCTCAGGTTCGGTGCAGCCCATCAGGTCACTACACAAAAGAGATTGCTGCTTCATGCGGGGTTAGACAAGGCTGTGTGCTCGCACCTCTATTATTTAATCTGTATTTGTCAGACCTCCCCCACGCATTGGAGCCCTTCCCGTCCCACCCACCTAAGATACTGAACACTAAAGTTTCTCTGCTTCTGTATGCAGACGATGCAGTTCTGATCTCTCAGACTAGGGTGGGCCTCAAGAGATTGCTGTGCAGCTTTGTAAACTATTGCTCAGAAAACTTGCTTTCTATTAATTATACTAAATCTAAGGTTTTGGTGTTTTCCAAACGCAAGGTTAGATTTTCTTGGGCCATGGAGAACTCCACGATTGAGCAAGTGGGCTCCTATAAATACTTGGGTATATGGTTCCATGAAACCATCTCTTGGAAAGAACAGGGAAAACTCTCTAAGACTAAAGCTGAACGACACCTAGGTGCAATTACTCGCTTCTTTTTTACAAGGGGCGGGCAATTCATTCCGGCAGCTGTCCAGGTTTTCAAAGCCAAAATCATCCCTCAGATTTTATATGGGGCTCCAATTTGGTTCCCATGCTTCAAATCCTCCCTTGAGGGTATTCAGTCTTCTTTTCTTAGAACGTTATTTGGTGTTCCCAAGTGTGTTTCTGGAGCTGCTCTTAAACTAGAAGTCGGTCTGAATTCTGTTAATTGCCTGGCCTGGATTCATGTTATCCATTTTTGGCTTCGCTGTAACATGGCACCTCCATCTAATTCTCTAGTATCTAAGATTCTGTTAGACCATTTTGAATCCCCTTGGGCAAAGGCCATGACTAGTAAAATCAAGTCAGTAGGCCTATCCCCCCAAAAGCTACTATCAAGGGATTTAGCTAGTGCCAAATCAGTAGTGAAACAGATAAAACCAACTAAAAAACATACAACCATGTTTTAAAGCAATCAACAGTAATACATTTTATTTTAAGTAAAGTAACACAGTCCCCTTGCTCAGAATCAAAGTTTATATTATTATTATTATTATTATTATTATTATTATTATTATTATTATTTCTTACTGCCTCTCCCTCTGGATCAAGGCAGGGAACAAAATTGAATACAAAGATGCAATATACATAAAACTGATTAAAAACGTAAAACCAATACATTATTAATAACCTAAAAACTTTGAAGACATTTTAAAATTTGACTGGGAAGGCCTGCCAGAAGAGAGCAGCCTTATCCTATGCATTGGGCAGCAGGAAGGGGAAGGCTCTCAGTTCTTTGGCTGGAAAAGAGGAACCACTAGTTTATCTCTCCCTATTAGCCATATTCATATATCAAGCCTTTGTTTCACACATTATTTGGACTCTTATTAATTGTCTAGCCAGAGAGTGACTGGCCTATCATACAAGAATGATCACTCTTTATGTGTGCTTAAACCCTTGCTGGGTAGAGACCTGGGACATAGAAACTTCATGACTCACCCAAGGGCCAATCAATCAGCATGGTTGTCCTGCTTATGGTGGTGTTGGGACAGATCTCCAGGCTCAAGTCCAATAGCAATGCCAGTAAGCTATCAAATGCCCAACACAAATCCAGAGAAGAGCTGAGTTGTCAGGGAAATACAAGGCAATGCACTCTGAGTCTGAAACATGTGCCACTAATTCAAGGCAGGGATAACTATATAGTGAGGTTTAGAGTTGATGGCTGTTTCTCCTGAAGGCCCAAGATCCCTCTGATCTGCTTCTAGGTCCTCTTTACAAGGAGGCCTTATGCAAAGGTGTACTCAGAGGGCTTCATGTCATCCTCCAAATAGGAGCTCTCCAAAGGTAGTGTGACAATGACACACAGGGTAATTCAAGGCAGGAGTCAAGGAAATGGTGCTCAGATGTTGTGCCAACATCTAGTGTCTGCACCTGAAGGCCTTTAAGCCTGAGCCTTCAGAGATCCATCTAGAGCACAGCTACAGGCCATTGATGCTCATGAGTACCCCTTTACTCATGAGGAATCATTATTCCTCGGGCAGACATTCTGCTCCATTCTGATGGGTCAGACTCATCATTAAGGTAGCTGTGGGGCAAATCCAAAGGCAGTTCAACAAACAAAAGTTGAAGGTACAGTTTTACCAGGCAGTTGCTAAAAGTGAGGTCGGAGGTGCAGCCAAGGTCAAAATCTAGGAGATCCATCAAGCAAAATCACAGTCCACTAGCAGAGTCAAGCAAGAGCCCAGGGCTCTGTCGTGGGGAGAACCAAACACAAGGCAGTGAAGCAAGAGTGCAAGGCAGGGAAGCTGAGGTATAGGGGCAGTCAAGCCCCCTCATTGTATTACAATATCTACATGATGTAGTTCTTATATACACATTCTCTGTTTTTCTTTTCCAGTTGGATTACATCCCATTACTATTGCTACAAAAGGATGTGCAAACAGCGATGTATGTTCCTTCCCCACTGGAAATACAACAGTAGCTAATGGTTTGTTGAGATTCATGATCTACCAACTGCAATGCCATGGTGTCAAGGAATCCTCCAAGCAGCCCAAAGATGAGATGTAAATGGAAAAGAGCAAAGCCACCCCCCTTCTCCCTGGCCATAGCTAGATGGGATGATATCCCAGGGATCACCCCGGGATCATCCCTGTGTGTTCACATGACTCACAGTGGATCCCGGGAGCAGGGAGGAATGATGCCTACCTTTCCCCGGGACCTCACCCTACACTTCTAGCCCACTTTTTCTGCTGTCTCAGGCTGATGTCAAGACCTCAGAACATGTGGGTGGGCGTCACGGTTTGTCCCAGCTCCTCACGAGAAACCGGAAGGAGCCGGGAACTGCGCACGGGGCACAGAGTTCCTTAGGAGCTCTGTGCCCATCGCGGGTCAGGTGGGGTGAGTGGGGAAAGTATTTTTAAAAAAACTCTGTTTGTTTTTTTTGCAGGAGCGCTCATGCACTCCGTCTGCTTTAACAAAAAAACAAAATGTTGGGCGCGATGTCACACACTGCAGGTAGACCAGGGTGACAATCTTGTGATCATCAAATCATGTGATCGTCACTGTAAAGAACTCTGGTCTAGTTCAGACCCCTGTGTATCCCATCATTTCCAGAATTTGGGAATAAGTTGTGGCCCCAGAATTGAGTGTCTGGGATTTGGGTTTTTTTTTCCCTCTGGGTTTAGTGGCATGTGAGTAGTATTTGGGGTGGGGTAGATAATAGAAGTTTTAGATATCTTTCGGAGGTTTCTAGCTCAAGAAAATAGGGTGCACAGGTTAATTTACACTGAGTCTTGATAGTTCAAAATAAATAGATACAGCAAATACAATCTGTGTTTTGTATATTTTTTTTGTCTCATTCAGATTTGTTGTGAGAGAGAGTGGTGTTTGAAGTTGCCATTTTTGGAGCATGACTTTGAATAGGAAAAATGGTTCATTGACCCAACACATCTTGACTCTTCTTCATGGGGCAAACGATTTCATTCTTCCAAATGGGAACCAAAGCCATCACCGGGGCTGCCTCCCTTTCAAATCCTGTGCTTCCCCTCTATACCAGTCTCTATAGCCATGTCCAGGGCTGGCCAAAGACATTTTGCTGCCTGAGGTAGAGCAGCAGATGGTGCCTCCTTCCCCCTCCCCCAGCCAAATGCATAGCGGTATGCAAGGCAGTCAGTTTGTTTTGGTCCCTGAGGGACAAAATGCTACAAACCTCTCTCCCCTTCCCTGGCAGTGAAAATACAATAATAATGAATGAATGAATGAATGCCTTTTCATGATGTCCCAAAGCAGTTGTCTGATGCAGCTGCCCCCATATGGAGAGAGGAGAAAATATCCTTCAGAAAATATCCTCAGGCAGAAAGATTGAAGGGAGGTGGCACATTTGTGGGCCTTGTTATACAACCAGCCATGTTCCTCACTCTTGATTTGGCAAGCTCTATTTTCTATCTCTATAATTCTCTATCTCTATGATTAGTATTAGTAATAGGGTGTCTCCCTTTGGTGCCATACAGAACGTCCATAACCCACTGGAAGCCATTAACCCATAAACCGTTTGGAATGTGCTAGAAACTCTTCAATGGGTAGAGGTTAAACTACAAAACGTTGATGTTCACAACAAATAGTAGCAAAAGAAGTAACAGGCAGTGGAGGACCTTCTATAGGTCAGGATGAGTAGGGATTTTGTTTGATTTCATTTCTGGCAAGGTTTTACCAAAGTTTACAAACTTCCGCATACACAGGATGGAAAGAACTTGGGGTTTTTTGTTTGTTTGTTTTTTAATCTAATAATTTTATTAATTTCTACAGAAAGCAAAGCACATGGCGCAGAGGGGAAAAGGAAAAAAAAGATACGTAACTTCACATACACTACATCTAATAAAAACACATATACTGTTGGGGTATTGAATAATTTTCCAGGGTGCGTGCTGACTGCGAATAGCTGGAAGCACACTGGTTACTAGCTCTTAGAGACTTACTTGAGGAATAAATCAAATACTCACTTCACTTTGTCAGTAAGAGAACTTTACTGACAATAAATACTTTTCCTTTTACATACGGTCATAGAGATTTACAGCATACTTCACCAACAAAGATAATAACGACAATAACCTGACAATAACCTGACAGCAAGATGTCTTTAAACATGGGCATCTTAAATACATTTTCCCCTTGGCTCAATTAACCAATTGTCTCTATTCCAGGTCTTGCACGTAGACCAAACTGCCAGGCTCCGGTCTGGACACCTGCTGGCATTCCAGAGACAATTCTGCCAAGCACATTTAACTCCATAAAGTCCTTTTCTTTCTTCTGTGGATAAAAATATCCCCAACATATACAAAAGGCCATAACCCATTTGAGGTAATCTTCATATCAGACAGAAGCTATCAGTTATTACCCTTTAGCCAGCCCAGTATTACATAAAAACCACAGACTATATATAAAATCCACACACTAATAGTTCATTCTTTTGCAACTCTTGAATATACTCTATCAGAGGTTTCCAGTCCAATGCAAATGAAGTTGTTGATTTTTGTCTTACTAACGCCGTGAGTTTCGCCATCTCCGCCATCTCCCACACCTTGAGGAGCCATTCCTCCGTTGTTGGTACTTGGGTTTTTTCCCAGTATTGCGCATAGAGTAGTCTAGCCACTGTTGTCATATATAAAAATAACAGTCCTTTTTCTTTAAGTTGCTCATCCATAAGTCCCACAAAAAATGCTTCCGGTTTCATTTTTATATTTATCTTTTAAAAAAATTGCATTAATAAGTGAATTTTAGTCCAGAAAGATTTTGCTTTTTTACATGAACACCACATATGGTAAAAGGTTCCTTCTTGTTCTTCACATTTCCAACCATCTCCCAAACAACCCCTATACATTTTCACTAATTTTGAAGGAGACATATACCATCTGTACATCATCTTGTAGAAATTCTCCTTAAGTCTAGTACTTAATGTATATTTTAAACCTTTTACCCACATATTTCCCCATAATTCCATTGGTATCTTATACCCAAAATTTTGATCCCATTTTAACAAACAATCCTTTGTTTGATCATTCTTGCTCTCCAGCTTTAACAATAGTTTATATACCTTAGAAATAACATGTTCATCATTAGTACATAGTGCTTCTTCAAACATTGACTTTTATTTCCTCAAATCCACATTCTTTTAGATCACTCTTGAACTTCTCCATAATCTGTAGGTAAGAAAACCACTGACATACATAGCCCTCTTTTAACAGCCCTTCTCTTGCTTTTAATTTGAATTCTCCCTGGGACCTCTCCAATATGTCACTGTACTTTAACCATTTATGTCCACTAGACAGCTCTCTTCTATAAAAAGCCTCTTGGACCAATGCCCACATTGGTATTTTCTGACCGAGTCTCGATTTATATTTATTCCATACTCTTAAAATTGAACGTCTGACAAAATGACTATTAAAATCCACATTGACCTTAGCTTTCTCATACCACAAGATATCCATGCCTCCTAAATCTTAAATCATGTCCTTCCAGCTCTAATAGCCATCTGTTCTCTAACAGAATCCACTCTTTCATCCAAACCAAGCAACAGGCAGAGAAAAGCAATTTCAGCTCTGGTAATCCCAGACCTCCTCTTTCTTTGGCATCCTGTAATACTTTAAATTTGACCCTTGGCTTTTTCCCTTGTCATATAAATCTAGATATATCCCTCTGCCATTGCTTGAATGGTACATCCCCTTTTACAATAGGCACTGTTTGAAACAAAAATAACATTCTTGGCAATACATTCATTTTTATCATGGCCATTCATTCCATAAGGGACAATCGAACCTTATCCCATTTTGCTTGGTCCTTTATAACATCATTCCAGACTTTAACATAATTAGAAGAAAATAACATACAATTTAGGGCTGTGCACAGACCCCCCAATCTGCTTTGGATCCCGATCCACAACTTCCGGATTGGGTCCATTCCACTCTGCAGCGATCCACCAGTGGTCCACTCCGCTTCACTGTGGAGCTCCGGACCCGAATTGGAGCTCCGTTTTTCCACCCATAGACTTGCACTGAAATCGAAATGCCTATAATTTTTTTTCTGTTAATGTTAGAAACCTCAAAATCAGCACCAGAAGACCTTATCTATGTATCCACCTTCATGCCCAGTTGGAAGTCAATCTGAGCCTTCCCTGATTTGGGGGAAAATTTTGAAAATCTGACACTCCATTTTCAGAAATAGGATTTACTCTGACATTATTATAGATACAAACTTGGAAGTGGGCACCCTCACAGATGCCATCTAGATCCACATGCATGGCAAGCTTCAAGCACATCCCATCATCCTCTGATTTTTGGCGGGGGGGTTTCCTTTTAACTCACCCCAATTCAAGTCCCATGCTAGAACTCCATCAGTTTTCATGTTAGAAACCTCAAAATCACCACCATGACAGCTTATCCATGTATCCACCTTCAGGCCCAGTTGGAAGGAAATCTGAGCCTCCTCTAATTTTAGGGGAATATATGAAAAATCCCCCACAAAGAACAGTATGCACATAAGGAAACCATACCTGCCCATAGGGATCCATTGCAAACTGCTTGCTTATAGCAATCAATAGCACAGATGATTTGGGGGAATCAAGATTTTTTTTTCTAAATAAGGATCTTCATCTCAGGTGAAACACTTCCAAAAATGCACACACACACACACACACACACACACACCCAAGAGTGTGCAATGCAGCTGCCTTTTATCACACAGAAGGATACCCTCCCTGAGTCAAAGCAAGACACACACAAATCATCCCTGCGAGGCAGGCACAGCGGAGGACAGGCAGCACTGGGAGAAAGCATGCCAGAGGCTTGTGGGGTTGAACCACAAAGCCCATCATGTAGAACAGCTCCCAGGCACCAGGCGGGCAGAGAGGCAGCCAGAAATGTATGACTATGCCGTAGATCTATGGGGAAGTCAGTCCCAGCAGATACCCCAAAACAACAGCACCCAGGCGGAGGTGGGAAGGCAGGCATGCAGCAGACATTTCTGGGGGCACAAGGAAGTGAGCCAAGGATTGTTTCAAAGCCAGTAATGCAAACCATCCCTGTGAGGTGGGAGCAGCACAGAGAGATGCCTTTTCTTTTGTATCCCATAACTAGGGGACTAGGAGGATAAGAGCTTGCTCACCTGCCTACCCCCCCCCCGCTTGCCATGTCCAATGCCCCCTCTGCCCCCACTCTCTCGCTCACCTGCCTGCCTGCTTGCCCGCCATGTCCAATGTCCCCTCCACCACCACCCCGGCCGTGATTTCCGATCCCCCCCAGCCACGATCTCCCCCCATGGCTCCGCTCTTCCCCCATGGCCCCCATCTCTCCCCCCCTGTGATTCCTCCCTGGCCCGATGGGCACAACGCTCCTATGGAGCGCTGTACCCAGTGCGCAGCTTCTCCTGGCTACTCGTGAGTAAACCGCATAGCTGGGAAAAGCCGTGGAACTAGCTAGACCTTCTACAGCCCTGGGCCCAGCCCAGGGCTGTGGAAATACCAGGCCACAACCGGTGCAGGTTATGCCGAGTCAAGGGAGGTTTTAGCCTGGGCTGACCCCGGGATCCCCTGCGCATCATCTAGATGTACAGGGGAGAGCCCAGGTATCAGCACA
This sequence comes from Elgaria multicarinata webbii, assembly GCF_023053635.1. Taxonomy (NCBI): domain Eukaryota; kingdom Metazoa; phylum Chordata; class Lepidosauria; order Squamata; family Anguidae; genus Elgaria; species Elgaria multicarinata. Next base: position 26,900,761 of record NC_086183.1, read on the forward strand.
GGCTAAACCCTTGTCTAGCAACGGCCTAGGTGACACACAGGGGATCCAGTGCTCAGGCAGGGGCGAACCCTGGATGATACCAGGATAAACCTAAGGTCTAGCTGTGGCCTTGGAGAGCCATTGCTGCGAGCCACAGAACAGAACAGAAGTGATCGGAGATGTTCTGCCGGGTTCTTTAAAAAGTCAAAGATTTTCTTTATGTAAGTCCAAACTGACCATCACTTGGCTGGAAGCACTTCATTCTTGCACCTCACCAAACAAGTTGTGCCCAGCTTTTGCTTTTGGGTGCAAATTTTTGTTTCGGTTCATTTTTTATAAAGATTTGCCAAAATTCACAGCTACAATGTTTTTTTCCAAGGCTATGCAAACAAGGGTATTTGTAACTGGAGAGACAAAACCAGCCAATAGCTTGATAAAATTCAACATCTCCCAACTGGAATGCCAGTGTGCCAAGAAATTATCCAAGCAGCCTGTAGCTCAGCTTTAGGTACAAGAGAACAAAGCCCCCGTCTGAGTGTATTCCATAATTTGCAAAAGCAGCGGAGTAGATTGTGGTTCTAGAAGTAAGAGTGATGAAGGTCTAAGACTAAAGGTTCTTTGGTTTTCTTCTCAAAGTCTGCTGGAAGCTGAGTTTTAGAGGGCCGGATAAAAGAGGATTAAGATGTGTTGTCGTAGGGCCTCTTGTTCGAACAAAGATTAATGGATGGGTTAATTTATACTGAGCCAAGATCATTCAAAATAAATTGATATGGCAAAGAAAATATCTGCTTTGTATATGTTTTTCATGAATATTTCTTGAGGGAGAGAGTGATGTTTGAAAAGGCCTTCTTAGGGCAAGACTAAAAGCTCCATCACGCCTAGGAAGAAACACTGGCTACCGTCACTTCTCCATTATCACTCAGTTACTTCCTGTTTGAAAACAGGAAGTAAACAAGGAGCACGAGACCCATTCAGTCGGGAGTTGTAATCTGTGGATGTTCGGTATCATGGATCCCAAATCTGAGCCCAGGGCCTCTTCTACACCAAGCAGGATATAGCACTCTGAAAGTGGTATGAAAGTGGTATATAAAAGGCCAGAGCCACACCAAGCAGGATATAGCAGTATGAAAGCGGAAGATGGTATGTGTCAATGGGCCCCAACAGTTGCCAGTGCACTTTAGTACCACTACAAAGCAGTAGTGTGGCTCCTGGCTATTGCTTCCATACCACTTTCATAGTGCAATATCCTGTGTGGAGTAGATGAGGCCCACGTCTCATGGGCTAAGCCTGGCACTCATTCAATATTCCAGCTAATTAGTCATGAGAACATAAGATGTGCCGTACTGGATCAGATCAAGGGTCCATCTAGTCCAGCACTCTGTTCACACGGTGGCCATATTGAGATTTCCAACGGAAATCACAGGAGATGTCCTAGTTATTGACGATGATGTGCAATGGATCCTCAAATATCCGTGAGAGGCTGATCATGACCATGCAATATATCAGTCACTTAGAGCAGACCACAAAATGAGGGGACAGCAACCAGTGCAAGAGGAAGGAGACAGATCAGAAGTGACCAGGGAAGTTCAGCAAGCTTCTTTTGTCAAGTCAAAAAGGTTTTCTTCATATAATTCCAGACTGACCTTCACTGTTCAAATCAATGCCTTTGGAGCTTTTTGAAAAGATGCTTTCCCCCCATCCAGAGTGGTGGAACAGGATTTAGGCTGGACTGGATGGCAACATTAAAAGGAGTTTCCAAAAAACCCGTCTCAACAACTTCGAACACTGAGGCGTGAATTCTTGTATGACGTGATAGAACCCCTGGGGAAATGCACAGTCTGATTTACGATCACTTCCACCAAATGAGTTATGCTCAGCGTTTGCCTTTTGGCTCCTCAGCTTGGCATATAAATTGCCCCACGTAACCCCCTCGATACTTCAGTCACCATAAGTTAGTCCTGCCTTGCTCCACGTTCTCCTGACTCGAGATCTTCCTGGTACTATGAAGGCACTCCTGAGCACATACCTCCTCTTGGCCTTGCTTTCACCAGGTGAGCATGATCCACAAGTCCAGGGTTTCTTGTCTTGTTTCTGGGAAGGAAAATATGCAGATGGCTTAAAGAAGTGGAAGGTCTTCTAGGGTTCTGGAAGCCAGAAATGGAGGAGTTGGGAAAATAAGTTCTTAAACCCAGTGAAAACTGGAAGGCTACAGTTTGAAAACTGAGAGCCAAGAAGAGTGCTTTGGAAATAGAGGTGAAATCAGGAGTTTTTTGGAAAGGAAGAGAGTGTTGAAGGTTCTCAAACAGGAGAGAGAGAGATGCACACATTTCATGGGTTACTTCGAGGGAGTAGGATAAACTTTTGCATTTTCAGATCAGCTTCAGCACTAGGCTATTAGTGGCTCAAGACAGTATTCCACTAGATGTACCATCTGTCTGATCAAGGAGTCTATTGCTTATCAAAGCTCAAGTATACCCATCCAGTGAATCACCAAGGTGACACAGCTTTCAACATCTAAGAAGTAGGATACAGAAAAAATCTAGTTAAGAAAAGGACAACTAGAATGATCAAGGGGCTGGAGCATCTCCCCTACGAGGGAAGGTTACAACTGCTGGAGGTTTTTGTTTGGAAATAGGTGGGTAGAGGGAGACATGGGAGAGGTGTACAAAATCATGTGTGGTGTAGTGGATAGGAAGACATTTTTTCTCCCTCCCCCATAATACTAGCACCCAAAGTGATCCTATGAAGCTGAACGGTGGCAGATTCAGGACAGATAAAAGGAAGGACTTCTTCACTGCACGCATATTTAAAGTATGGAATTCTCTATCACAAGATGTAGTGATGGCCACCAATTTCAATGGTTGTATTTTTATATTGTGGTTTATACTGTAATTTAAGTTTCCATAGTTTATACTTTAAGTTTTACTTAATGGTTTTTTTAAAAAAATTAGCTATTGGGCTGTATAGAATAAAATAATAAATAAATAAATAAATAAATATTGTAATGGCAGGATACAGATGTTAATTTAAAAAATGGGGAAATTAGGATATTATCTTTTTACAAGAAATGTGTCATACACAAAATAAGAAAGCTTAGTGTTAAGGCGTTAGAGGGGGGCTTTTTTGCTGCAGAAGGAAATTTAAACTCACATAAGGAGATGAGAGCAATACTGAACAAATTATTGAAATTAATGAGCAGATACATTGTCAGATGCTAGAGGGCGATATGTGTTTACTAAAATCTGGAGGGCCTGTCATGTACCCTGTCGGAGCTGGCATATAATATAAAAACAAATCTAATATCTTCTGTTTGACTTGATCGGACTTAGGTGACATTCTGATGCACATAATCTCAAACAGTTCAGGTTAGTTCATCAATGAACCCAAAAATACATGGAGGCAAACAAAAAAGAATTAATAGAGTTAGGAGGGTTACCATTAAGAGCAGATATTTGCAGGTAATCATTTTCTGCAGGCAGCTATGGAGAGTTAAACAAGATGGCACATGTCCCTTACTTCTGAGCCTTCACCAGTTATTCCATTCACCCATCATCTATTGTCTTTTGATCCAGATAAATTGGAAGACTTTACCCGCCTCTCCCTTTGGCTAGGAACAGGCTGAGCTGTATAGAGTAAAAGACTGATGGGGACCTTTGGCCTAGATCTGGTCAACAAGATAGAAATCTGAAGTGGATAGAAATTAATCAGGTTTTCTCCTTTGTAGCAAAGCCTCAGGTGCAAACAGAAATAGAAATTATCATTGCACACTTAAAATTGAACACGAAAAGGCTAGCCTTACTAGAAGTAGCAAAATTTAATTTTTTATGACATTGGAAAACATCAACATACCTAACTCTTCCAAATGACTTTAGGCTGCAATCCAAAACACACTACCAAGAGAATTGCCAGCTAAATAATTAGGGGTATATTTTTTTTGGGGGGGGGGGAAGAAATGCTGTTTTATTATGTGAAGTAACATGTGAGCTATATAGGTGGCACTGAGGTTTCACACCCCTTTCTCCTGTCTGTAGTGACACCTTTGAAGTGTAGAACATGCTTTGGCTGTGAAGAAAAATGTCAAGATGAGGATGTGAGGATTGAGGAGTGCGAATACGACCAAGATGCTTGCCTCACCATCACTACTGATTACTCATTAAGTGAGTGAGAAGTACTTTCAGTTCATTTACCATGTGGTCTTTTCATTATTTGGTCCCTTGAGCATCCAGGAATGACTTGCCTGTCAACATCCCATGCCATGTCAGCATCACCTTCAGCTAGCAACGGGGCCTTCAACATCACAACCAAGAAACCAAAAAAATGCTATGTCCCCCAGATGATGTCATCTGTACACTTCCTTTTCACAGTCAGTTCTATCCATCGAAATAACCTGGGGACCTCGCCATTATCCCTCCTCCATTGCGAAAGGGCTGTAGGTGTAGATTTGCCCTTGGACAAAACTGTAACCTGTGCTGATCAATTTTTTATCAATACCGTAAAGAAATAACTTGTAAATTTCAGTTATTTAAACAAAACAACACCCTCTCAACTGGCCAACATGTGTAGCTTGGAGCATCATAACTTACAACAGTAAGTCAGGGGAAGACCAAGGGCCTTCCTAGACGAGGCCTTAGCGCGCTTTGAGACCCGGTTTCCCTGCTATGCGTCCAAATGATGCACAGGGGAATCCGGGCCCAGGCTGCACTGAGGCCTCCTCTAACGCGCCATAAGCGAAGTCACTTATGGCACGCCTTTTTCGCAGCCCCGGCCTCAGCCCGGAGCTGCGAAACGTCTAGGAAGGTCCGTGGCTTTTTGCGGCTATTCACTTGTATCCGCGAAAAGCCACGGACCTGGCACAGCACTCATACGAGCACTGTGCCCATCGGCCCGGGGGGGGGGGGAAGAGAGGGGCAGGGGGAAGGATGGCAGGGGGAAGGATGGCAAGGGGGGATGGCAAGGGGGGATGGCAAGGGGGGAGGGCGGGTGACAGAGCGAGTGCCGCCCAAACAAGCAGGCGAGCGGCGCTGCCAGGGCAATGCCGCCCCATGACACGCCTTGCCTGGGCGGCGGCGCGCAGTGCTCGCTCTGTCACCCGCCCTCCCCCCTTGCCATCCCCCCTTGCCATCCTTCCCCCCGTTTAAAAAACCGGACTTACCAGTCCGCAGTCTTCAGGCCGCACGCGGCCTCTTTAAACTAAAAAAAAAAAAAAATGGCGGACGCTGCAGGGATCCGACGTCCCTGCACGTCCAGCATCTGGAAGCTGCAGCGGCGCGCGCTAACGTCAGCGTGCTGCCGCCCTGCCTCCCTGCCGGGTTATCCCGGCAGGTCTAGCAAAGCCCCAACTTTTTCTTTCGTTGCCACTCTAGACACTGTTTTTCTGATTCTCTTTCACAGTGGATTTGCCACTTCGTTTCACTTATAAGGGATGTGCCAAGTACAACGAATGTTACAAAGGCTATTATAGTTTGACTTCCGCAAATACTAAATCCTTCCAGGCGAAAATTGAATGCTGCCACACTGATGAGTGTAACGCACAAGATCTCCATTGTAAGTATTTGCATCTTTTTAGACTCAGGCCAGATCTACACTAAGCAGGATATTCCACTATGAAAGCGGTATATAAAAGGCAGGAGCCACACCAAGCAGGATATAGTGGTATGAAAGCAGTATGTGGTATGTGTCAATGGGCCCCAACCATTGTCAGTGCACTTCAATACCTCTATAAAGCTATAGTGTGGCTCCTGCCTTTTATATACCACTTTCATAGTGCAAAATCCTGCTTGGTGTAGATGAGCCCTCAATATGTGTTTATGTGAAAGCCAATTGCAAGAATTACAACACAGGATGATGCCATTTAGAGAGATACTTCCTTGATTCTCAAGGGCTGAGGTCACCAGGGGCTTAGAGCAGGATTGTCTGAATTTGACTCTCTCCGGCCATAGTGAATTTTTGCCATCCTTTTCTATGTCTTGAATGCCACATTGTCCCTGCTCAGACAACATGTTAAACCATGGTTAGGCCACTTCCCTTTGGGGTAAGGCAGCTGCTCTGGAACTGAGAATTGATTCTGGATAGCCAAGGTCAAGACCCCTATATGGACCTGTCACTGATTCTTGGGAGACAAGGCATTCATGGATGCAAAGAGAATTAGACTTGGGCCTGAGCTTGACAAAATGATGGGCTCTACCCCTCCATAAAGAGCATGGGAACCCTGAACAGGAGCACCTTTCTTAGTGAATAAGCGTATTCATTAGCCAGTACGGTGTAGTGGCTAAAGTGTTGGACTGCTAGTCAGGAGATCCCCACTCGGCCATGGAGGCTCACTGGGTGACTTTGGGCCAGTCACATACTCTCAGCCCAACCTACTTCACAGGGTTGTTGTTGTGAGGATAAAAATGGAGAGGAGGAGGATTATTTATGCTGCCTTCGGTTCCTTGGAGGAGAAAAGGCAGGATATAAATGTAATAAATAAATAAATAAAATACTGCAAAATTAGAGGGGGGTTGTTTGTTTGTTTGTTTGTAGATCCCACATCCTTACTAAACTAACATTCCCCTGATTCTTAGTGGTCTGTCATGACACTTAAAGTATTATACTATATCTATATCTATATCTATATCTATATCTATATCTATATCTATATCTATATCTAGATATATATTTGAGCAGTATTTTTTTCAATTTCTCTAAAGACCCTGTCCCAAAATTTCTTTACTTCCGCACAGCCCCATCACTTATGTATTTGAGTTCCATTATCCTTACATCCTCTCCAACAAGAGGGTATCAGTCTTTTTCATTTTTGTCAGCCTAACCGGTGTCCAATACCATTTCTGAATTAATTTTAAAGCACCTTCTTTTATTCTTGTGGATGTTGTTTTGAATGGGAATCTCGCAAAATATTTCTCCCATTCTTCTTCCTCTATTTCCTCTTCTATATCCCTTTGCCATGTCTGTTTTATTGTCTTATTTCCCCTAATCTCCTGTTTTATTAATATTTTGTATAGTTGAGTTATTAACCCTTTGTCTCCTACCTTATAGTTCTCTATAATTTCCCCATTCCGTTCAATCTCTTGTACTTTGTCTTACTATCCTTCCCCTATTTATGAATCTGCTGCTTCGTGTCCATATTATCCATGACATTTCTATATCTTGTGTCCTATTCTTCCATACTACATGTGTTACAGGGCGTTGTTTTTCATAAAAATCTTTCATCTGTATCATTCCTATTTCCTTTAATTTATTTTTATCTACTGCTTTATTTTTAATATCAAAATCCGGGTGTGCCCAAATTGGGGTTAGTGGTGAAAATCACTAACCAGCAATTATATACTGCTAGTAAGTTTATTATAACTTTTGGATTAACTGTATCAAAGGCCTTTTATAATCCAATGTCATGATTGTTGGTATTTTTCTTTTTTTACAAATATTGATTAAGCCAAATATTTTCTGTATTGGGTTTGCAATAAACCTATTTTTAAAAAACCATACTGGTCTGAGCCTATAGATTCATTAATGACCTCTTTTAAGCGTTTGGCCCATGTTTTTGTAATATGATCTTATCATCTACATTCAGTAGTGATATAGGTCTGTATGACTCCGGATTGTATTTATCTTTATTAGGTTTTGGTATCAATGTTATTATGGATTTTGTCCATGTTTTGGTAAATAATCCCCTTCTTGTATTTCATCAAAGAGTTCTTTCAATTGCGGAGCCAATATATCTACAAATATCTTATAAAATTCAAATGTATATCCATCCTGACCCGGTGATTTATTTTATTATTATTATTATTATTATTATTATTTATTTATTTATATATATAGCACCATCAATGTACATGGTGCTGTACAGAGTAAAACAGTAAATAGCAATTGCCTCTTTTATCTCGTTTTCTTCGATCCATGTTTCTAAATATTGTATTTGTTCTTCTGTTATAGATGGGATTTTAGCCTTCCCTTGATATTCCTGAATCTTTTTTTAATTTTTATTTCTTTTCCTTCATACAGATCTTTCAAAAACTTTTGTAATATTTCTCCCATCTCCTTTTGATCATATGTTTGGGTTCCATCTTTCCTATTCAGGGCCAAAATCTTATTCCTGTTCCTTTTTTAAAAAACTCTATTTGCAAAAAATTTTGAGCTTTTTCCAGTACATTCATAATATCATTGTTTCACACATAACATGTTGGTCATTGTTTTGTTTATATCTACAATTTCTCTCTCCTTCCTTTCTTTTTCCATTTCTTTTCTAATTGTAGTTTCCCCTGCTTTTTAAATTGTTCCATTAAACTATTAATTTCTTGGTCTAATTGTTCTTTCTTTTTCCTATCCTTCCTCTTTATTATACTTGTTTGTTTTATACATTCCTCCTTTATTACAGCTTTTCCCGCTTCCCATCTTATTTTTTGAGTTGTTTTTGTGTTATTTGTCTTGTTCTATTTTCTTCAAGATATCTTTCAATAATTTTTTTTTAATCATTTCTCTACTTAATAAGATGGGATTTAGACTCTACCTCTGCCACAATTGGAGCATGGTCTGTTATTTTTATCTGCCCTATGTCCATTTTCTTAGTTTTTCTTAAAATGTTTTCTGTCATTAAAATTGTATCCAGTCTGCTGAAACTTTTATGTATTTCAGAATAGTAGACATGGCTACAGTCATTTGGGTTGATTTCAATCCATGTATCATATAGATCTTTTTTATATATAATGTCCATATATCTGTATACTTTTTATCATGTTTTGAAATTATTCTTTTTCCTTTATCAATCTTTGATCTTCCCCCCTGTAAATTCCAATTTAAATCTCCTGCAATAATTTCCCCAGATTTAGAAAACCTGTTAACTTTTGCCAATATCTTCTTTATTGAAAGATATTTGCAAATTTCACTTTATGGCGCAGCGTATGGGTAATGCAACAGTCTTTATGAATGAACCTTGTGGGGCAGGCAGGAATAGAGGTGGAGGGGGGAGAGAAAAACAGGATGGTCATAGAACTGAGTACTGACTCGATGGGTTGTTTTTTTGTAGTGCCAGATCATAACAGTCAACCACTTAATGGGGTTCAATGCCCAGTCTGCTTTGCAGAAGATGCAGATTATTGCGACAGCCAGGGGAAAACCATCCAATGCCGCGGCATTGAGAATGAATGTGTTGATTATACCCTTGACTTCAGTCCACGTGAGTAGAGTCACCAGTCATGGGACAATTTGCACTGTTTCTCTCATTTCTTTTCCGGCTTGCTGTAGGATGAAACATAATGGAGAAGGCTGGTGTTTAATTCACTTTTTATTTTAATATTCTCTGTTTAAAAACAACAACATTTATTTATTTATTACATCGCTATATTGCACAATAGCCAAAGCTCTCTGGGTAGTTTACCAAGATAAAACCCCTAAACATACATAAAACCAAGATAAAAACGTCAAACCATGTTATAAAGCAATCAACAGTAATACATTTATTTTAAGTAAAGTAACACAGTCCTCTCACTCAGAATTAAAGTTTGTATTATTATTATTTCTTACCTGCCTCTCCCTCTGGATCAAGGCAGGGAACAACATTGAATACAAAAATACAAAGATACATAAAACTGATTAAAAACATAAAACCAATATGTTATTAAAATCCTACAAACTTTTAAGACATTTTAAAATTTGACTGGGTAGGCCTGCTGGAAGAGAGCAGCCTTACCCTCTGCATTGAGCAGCAGGAAGGGGAAGGCTCTCAGTTCTTTGGCTGGAACAGAGGAACCACTGGTTTATCTCTCTCTATTAGCCATATTCACATGCCAAGCCTTTGTTTCACAGGTTATTTGGACTCTTATTAATTGTCTGGCCAGAGAGTGACTGGCCTATCATACATGAATGATCACTCTTTATGTGTGCGTAAACCCTTGCTGGGTAGAGACCTGGGACATAGAAACTTCATGACTCACCCAAGGGCCAATCAATCAGCATGGTTGTCCTGCTTATGGTGGTGTTGGGACAGATCTCCAGGCTCAAGTCCAAGGAAATACAAGGCAACGCGCTCTGAGTCTGAAACATGTGCTACTAATTCAAGGCAGGGATAACTATGTAGTGAGGTTTAGGGTCGATGGCTGTTTCTCCTGAAGGCCCAAGATCCCTCTGATCTGCTTCTAGGTCCTCTTTACAAGGAGGCCTTGTGCAAAGGTGTACTCTGTGGGCTTCATGTCATCCTCCAAATAGGAGCTCTCCAAAGGGAGTGTGGCAATGACGCACAGGGTAATTCAAGGCAGGAGTCAAGGAAATGGTGTGCAGATGTTGTGCCAACATCTAGTGTCTGCACCTGAAGGCCTTTAAGCCTGAGGCCTCAGAGCTCCATCGAAAGCACAGGTACAAGCCATTGATGCTCATAAGTACCCCTTTACTCATGAAGAATCATTATTCCTCAGGCAGACATTCTGCTCCATTCTGACTTGGGTCAGACTCAGCATAAAGGTAGCTGTGGGGCAAATCCAAAGGCAGTTCAATCAACAAGCAAAAGTCGAAGGTACCGTTTTACCAGTTTTGCCAGGCAATTGCTAAAAGTGAGGTCGGAGGTGCAGCCAAGGTCAAAATCTAGGAGATCCATCAAGCAAAACCACAGTCCACTAGCAGAGTCAAGCAAGAGCCCAGGGCTCTGTCGTGAGGAGATCCAAACACAAGGCAACGGAGCAAGAGTACAAGGCAGGGAAGCTGAGGTATAGGGGCAGTGAAGCCCCCTCATTGTATTACAATATCTACCTGATATAATACTTATATACACATTCTCTTTTTTTCTTTTCCAGTTGGATTACATCCCATTACCTTTACAGCAAAAGGATGTGCTAGCAGCGATGTATGTTCCTTCCCCACTGGAAATACAACAGTAGCTAATGGTTTGGTGAAATTAATGATCTACCAACTGCAATGCCAAGGTGTCAAGGAATCATCCAAGCATCCCAAAGATGAGATATAGATGGAAAAGAGCATCTTCTCCCCCCTTCTCCCTTGCCATAGCTAGATGGGATGATATCCCAGGGATCACCCCGGGATCATCCCTGTGTGTTCACATGACTCACAGTGGATCCCGGGAGCAGGGAGGAATGATGCCTACCTTTCCCCGGAACCTCGCCCTACACTTCTAGCCCACTTTTTCTGCTGTCTCAGGCTGATGTCAAGACCTCAGAACATGTGGGTGGGCATCACGTTTTGTCCCAGCTCCTCACGAGTAACCACAAGGAGCCGGGAACTGCGCACGGGGCACAGAGTTCCTCAGGAGCTCTGTGCCCATCGGTGGTGGGGTGGGGTGAGTGGGGAAAGTATTTTTTAAAAAAACTCTGCATTTTTTGCAGGAGCGCCCATGCACTCGATCTGCTCTAACAAAAAAAAAAAAAAAATGTTGGGCGCGATGTCACACACTGCATGTAGACCAGGGTGACAATCTTGTGATCATCAAATTATGCGATCATCGCTGTAAAAAACTCTGGTCTAGCTCAGACCCCTGTGTATCCCATCATTTCCAAAATTTTGGAATAAGTTGTTGCCCCAGAATTGAGTGTCTGGGATTTGGGGGGTTTCATCTCAGGGTTTAGTGGCATGTGAGTAGTATTTGGAGTGGGGTAGATAATATAAGTTTTAGATATCTTTCGGAGGTTTCTAGCTCAAGAAAATAGGGTGCATAGGTTAATTTACACTGAGTCTTGATTGTTCATAATAAATAGATACAGCAAATACAATCTGTGTTTTGTATATTTTTTGTCTCATTCAGATTTGTTGTGGGAGAGAGTGGTGTTTGAAGTTGCCATTTTTGGAGCATGACTTTGTACAGGAAAAATGGTTCATTGACCCAACACATCTTGACTCTTTCTCATGGGGCAAATTATTTCATTCTTCCAAATGGGAACCAAAGCCATCACCGGGGCTGCCTCCTTTTCAAATCCCATGCTTCCCCTCTCTACCAGTTTCTATAGCCATGTCCAGGGCTGGCCAAGGACATTTCACTGCCTGAGGTAGAGCAGCAGACGGTGCTTCCTTCCCCCAGTCAATATGCATAGTGGTACTCAAGCTAGTCAGGTTGTTTTGGTCCCTGAAAGACAAAACCCTACAAACCTCTCTCCCTTTCCCTGGCAGTGAAAATACAATAATAATGAATGAATGAATGAATGCCTTTTCATGATGTCCCAAAGCAGTTGTCTGATGCAGCTGCCCCCATGTGTAGAGAGGAGAAAATATCCTTCAGAAAAAATCCTCAGCCAGAAAGATTCATGGGAGGCGGCACATAGAAACATAGAATCATAGAATAGTAGAGTTGGAAGGGTCCCATAAGGCCATCGAGTCCAACCCCTAGGAATCCACCCTAAAGCATACTTGACAGATGGTTGTCCAGCTGCCTCTTGAATGCTTCTAGTGTGGGAGAGCCAACAACCTCCCTAGGTAACTGGTTCCATTGTCGTACTGCTCTAACAGTCAGAAAGTTTTTCCTGATGTCCAGCCAGAATCTGGCTTCCTGTAACTTCAGCCCATTATTCCATGTCCTGCACTCTGGAGGATTGAGAAGAGATCCTGGCCCTCCTCTGTGTGACAACCTGTCAAGTATCTGAAGAGTGCTATCATGTCTCCCCTCAATCTTCTCTTCTCCTGGCTAAACATGCCCAGTTCTTTCAGTCTCTCTTCATAGGGCTTTGTTTCCAGACCCCTGATCATCCTGGTTGCCCTCCTCTGAACACGCTCCAGTTTGTCTGCATCCTTCTTGAATTGTGGAGCCCAGAACTGGATGGAATATTCTAGATGAAGCCTAACCAGGGCTGAATAGAGAGGAACCAGTACCTCACACAATTTGGAAGCTATACTTCTATTAATGCAGCCCAAAATAGCATTTGCCTTTCTTGCAGCCATATCGCACTGTTGGCTCATATTCAGCTTGTGATCTACAACAATTCCAAGATCCTTCTTATTTGTAGTATTGCTGACCCAAGTATCCCCCATCTTGTAACTGTGCATTTGGTTTCTATTTCCTAGATGTAGAACTTGGCATTTATCCCTATTAAATTTCATTCTGTTGTTTTCAGCCAAGCACTCCAGCCTATTAAGATCACTTTGAAGTTTGTTTCTGTCTTCCAGGGTATAAGCTATCCACCAAATTTTGTGTCATCTGCAAATTTGATAAGTGTTCCCTGCACCTCCTCATCCAAATCATTAATAAAAATGTTGAAGAGCTCTGGGCCCACGACTGAGCCCTGCGGTACCCCACTCGTTACCTCTCCCCAGTTTGAGAAGGTTCCATTGATAAGCACTCTTTGAGTCCGATTCTGTAGCCAACTGTGAATCCACCTAATAGTTGTTCCTAGCCCACTTTTAGCTAGTTTGTTAATCAGAATATCATGGGGCACTTTGTCAAAAGCTTTGCTGAAGTCAAGATATATGACGTCCACAGCATTCCCACAGTCCACAAGGGAGGTTACCCGATCAAAAAAATGAGATCAAATTAGTCTGACAGGATTTGTTCCTGACAAATACATGTTGGCTTCTAGTAATCACTGCATTGATTTCAAGGTGCTTACAGATTGACTTCTTTATAATCTGCTCCAGAATTTTCCCAGGGATGGATGTCAGACTGACTGGTCTGTAGTTCCCAGGTTCCTCCTTTTTGCCCTTTTTGAAGATAGGGACACTACTTCAGTCGTCCGGCACCTCACCCATCTTCCATGATTTTGCAAAGATAATAGACAGCGGTTCTAAGAGTTCTTCCGCTAGCTCCCTCATTACTCTAGGATGCAGGTCAACGGGCACTGGAGATTTGCAGGCATTCAAAGAAAGTAGGTGTTCCTTGACCATTTGTTTATCAATCTCAAGCTGCAATCCTGCCCCTCAACTTGTGCTTCACTTTTTCCAGGGGGGTAATAGACCTGCTTTTGGGAGAAGACTGAGGCAAAGGAGGAATTGAGCACTTCAGCCTTTTCTTTGTCATCTGTTATTGATTTGCCATCCACATTAAGCAGTTGAACCACCATTTCTTTTCTCTGTCTTTTACTATTCATGTATCTGAAGAAAGCCTTTTTATTGCTTTTAGCATCCCTTGCTAATCTCAGCTCATTCTCAGCTTTAGGTTTCCTGATGCCATTTTGATACTTCTGTGCCACCTGTCTGTACTCTTCTTTTTTAGCCTGGCCTTCCTTCCACTTCCTATATGTATCCTTTTTGGTTTTCAGTAGGGTTGTGCACGGACCCCCCTGATCCACTTCCAGATCGGGTCTGCTTCACTCCACAGCGATCTGCCAGTGGTCCGCTCTGCTCCACTTCGGAGCTCTGGATCTGGATTGGAGCTCCGCGTTTTCCCCCAATAGACTTGCACTGAAATTCAAAAGCCTATAACTTTTTTCTGTTAATATTAGAAGCCTCAAAATTGGCACCATGAGAGCTTATCCATGTGTTCACCTTCATGCTCAGTTTGAAGCAAATCCAAGTGTCCACTGATTTTTAGGGAATTTTTGAAAATCCTATACCCCATTTTCAGAAATGGGATTTACTCCTACATTTTTACAGATACAGACTTGCAAATGGGCACCCTCACAGATGCCACCTAGATCCACATTCATGGCATGTTTCAAGAAGTTCTGAGCATGCCCTGATTTTTTGTGATTTTTTTTATTTTAAGCATCATCCCCTAACCCCAATTCACACCCCTTTTGAGAACTCTGTCAGTGTTCACATTTGAAACCTCAAAATTGCCAGCCTGAGAGCTTATCCATGTACCCCCATTCTTGCCCAGTTTGAAGCAAATCCAAGCCTCCAGTGATTTGGGGGGAAATTTTGAAAATCTCCTACTCCATTTTCAGAACTGCGTTAGAAAGCAAAGGACAGTAGTTTCCCATAGGGAAAACAAACTTCCCCATATGGGAAAGGATCTCTTAAAAATGCTCCATTGGAGTTAAGGAATTCTATTTAATCACCCTTATCAGAGAACACACGATCCAGACTTGCAGCTATGAGCCAGAACTCTTTGATTAGAGGCAGTTCAGCAGAACGCTCAGAAAGGAAAAAGTCTCCAGAAAATATTTAAAATATAAGAAAAAGGTTTTCAGCATCAGGTCAGTGTTTAAGAATTGTACAAAATGTGTTATGCATATAGTTTACTATACCATTTTCAGCCCAGGGCAGTTAAAACCATTAAAAGTTTTGAAATTCAAAGGGTTTACAATGCAGGCTTTGCAAGAATTTTAGTGTGATAATGACTGTGGTTCATGTTTAATGCTCTACTAAAAATCATTTGCTGCACTTTGTGAGAACTTTTTTTTTAAAAAAATCAAAATTTCTTATAAAACCATGAATCAAATTACTATATATTTATATCTCCTCTAAATTTGACTGTATAGGCAATAAACCGCTATTGAAATGTTAATAATACCATGGGTGTTGTATCTCATGTGAGTTTGGTTTTGTAAATAAGTTTTAAAACTGTGTTAATCTGATTGATTGTAGCTCCTGAAGAAGGGTTATTTCTAATGCAAAACGTTGAGCATTCTAGATACAGACAAGAATTATTAAAGATTTTAATCATTTTCATCGGCACCAGAGCTAGTCTCTCAATCTGCACCTGCACAGCCCCAAAAAACACACACAGTGAGAGAGAGAGCGAGAGCGAGAGAGAGATTGGGAAGGGGTTGTGGGTGGGAAACATCAAACAAACGCTTCAAATGAAGAATTATAAATTTATATTAAGCAATAAGTCAAAACAGAACAAAGGAAAGCTAAGCAAGAAGTCAGAAACAAACAAATTCACACACCCCAAGCAAACGCAACTATAACTAACCCTCCAGAGAAAGGAAACTGTCTCTGGCTTAGTCCCACCCCCCTCCAGCGTTGGGATTGGAGGGTGCTTCACATTATCATCATGATAGGGACTTGAATCTGTCAATCAAGAGAGAAAACAAGAGCTTCCCATCTCTCGCTTCTAGCCATTCTAAAGAAATTAATAGCAAGCAAACACCACAACGAAAAATTCTGAAAATTGACACAAATGACCCCCAGTCATCACTGTCTAAGCACAGTAAGTTGTTTTTTAAGTAGCTTAAAAAACAAAAGTTATAGGCATGTTTTTGCCCATAGCAATCCTATGGGAATAAATCCAAGATGGCGGATGGAGCTCCAAAAGGACGTGGAGCTCTGCGTAACAGTCGATCCGCTCCATGACGCTCTGCCTCCACCTAAAACGGAGGCGAAGCACGCCGATCTGCTACCACTTCTCCGACCCGAAACGGAGCAGAGCACAGCCCTAGTTTTCAGGTCATCTCTAAGCTTTTTATGGAGCCACATTGGTTTCTTCTGTTGTCTTCTATCTTTTCTCCTTGTTGGAATTGTTTGTAATTGTGCCTTTAAAATTTCCTTTTTTAAGTACTCCCACCCATCTTGCACTCCTTTTCTCATTAGGCTCACTTCTCATGGGACCTTACTTATCATGGTTCTGAGTTTATTAAAATTAGTTTCCCTAAAATCCACATTTGTGGCCCTTGCTATAGAACCAGCCATGTTCCTCATTCTTGATTTGGCAAGCTCTATTTTTCAGCTCCATCATTCTCTATCTCTATGATTAATATTAGGAATAGGGTGTCTTCCTTTGGAGCCATACAGAACATCCATAACCCACTGGAAGCCATTAAGCCATAAACCATTTTGAATGTGCTAGAAACTCTTCATTGGGTAGAGGTCAAACTACAAAACAATAATGTTCACAACAAATACTAAGTAGTAAAAGAAGTAACAGGCAGTGGAGGACCTCTCATAGGTCAGGATGAGTAGGGATTTTGTTTGAGTTAATTTCTGATAAGGTTTTATCAAAGCTTACACATTTCTGCATATACCTGCTCTGGCTCCGATGTCCCATGGCTTAGGCTCCAATGTCCCCCCCTCTCCCCATGGCTCCGTTTCCCCCATCTCCTCCTGGCTTTGTCCCCCCCCCGCGATCTCCGATTCCCCCTCACCCGTGATCTATGATTCCCCCCGTGAACTCCTATTCCCCCCATCCCCCCTGTCTCCATTTCCCCTCCATTCTCCCTGGCTCTGATTTCCCCCCATTCCCCCTGGCTCCGATTTCCCCTCATCCACCCTGGCTCCGATTCCCCCCCCCATCCCCCCTGGCTCCGATTCCCACCCATCTCCCCACCCTGCCCTGAGGGCTGCAGCACTCCTGCAGAGAGCTGTGTGATGCCTGCCACTTTTCCAAGCTACTCACGAGTAAATGCGGTAGCCGGGGAAAGCAGTAGACCGGTCTACATGCCCGTGGTCTCGGGCTCAACCCGAGATCGCGGGAAATACCGGGCCACAAACCATGTCAGTTACCCTGGGGCCAGGGAGGTTTGACCCCTGCCTGAGCCCGGGATCCCCTTTGCGTCATCTGGATGCACAGGGACAAGCCCAGGCCTCGCACTGGGCTAACCCCTCATCTAGCAAAGGCCTTAGTAACATAGACTTTCTGGTTTGTTGCAGGCAGAAAAGTGATGGAGAAGCCGGATGCTTATTTGTTTGTTTTAATACTCTCTATTTTTTCTTCATTTTCTTTTAAGCTAAATAACATACCTCTTTGCTTAGAATAGCAGTCTACATTGTTAGTCTTATCCTCTGCATCTGACAGCAGGAAGGTGAAGGCGCTCAGTTGTTTTGCTAGGACAGAAGCACTGCTAATTTTCCTCCCTCCCTGTTGGTCTTTATTTATACATCAAGTCTCCATTTTGCAGGTCATTAGAGACCTTGGATTAATTACTTGACAGAGGAGTAATTGAACTGTCATGCGTCTAACAGAACGCCGGCGAGGAGAGCTTGGCAAAAGAAGGCGGGGTGGAGAGCTTCTTCCGCTCTTCACCCCGCCTTCTTTTGCCGAGCTCTCCTCGCCGGCGGAGAGCTCTCCTTGTCGGTGGTGGCAGCGGCGGCATGGACGGCTCTTCCTCGTTTCTTTTACAGGGAAGTCAGACTATCGTTTTCAGGGTGCACTGGGGTCGCATAGAAGCACTCTGGGAGCGACGTGCGGATCCCCCCTCAGAGATTGTTCTTGTTGGGAATAAAGCAACTGCATCTACAAGTTACAGAAAGGGAGCAGTTGGGCAGTTAGCTAGTAAATGCATGCAGATTTTGGTCTAGCTAGCATTAGGATCTCTATAGCCAAATGAAAAGCCGTAGACAAATGGGTATACACCACCCAGTGGGAGGAGCACGGAAAACATACCCTAACATGAAGGCACTCATTAGCATGGAGCTTATTTGCATATAGAGTTGCATATAGCTGCAGGACTTAAATGGCATCTGAAGAAAGGTGTACTCCTGACCAGAGCCTTGCTCATGAGTACACCTGTACTAATGAGGAGCCCTTATTCCTCAGGAATGCCCTCCTGCATCTGGCAGTGGGCTTAAGTTGCCATTCAACCTCTGCCTCTAAGAGGGTCCAGAATAAACCTGATCTGATATTTGGATTGAGGGTGGAAGGGAGCACCAGCTCACTTTCCAAAGAGGGCACATGACAACAATGTTCAGACATGCCCTGGGAAGTAGCTCCAGTGTTTCGTTTCGGAGGAGGAGTACTCTCTCATTGTTTTATAATATCTACAAGATGAAGTGCTCATATGCATATTCCCCCACCCACCCCAGCTGGATTACCCAGTAACAGTGTTTTTTTCCAAGGCTGTGCAAACAAGGATATATGCACCTACCCCACTGGAGAGACAAAACCAGCCAATGGCTTGATAAAATTCAACATCTCCAAACTAGAATGCCAGTGTGTCGATAAATCATCCAAGCAGCCTGTAGCTGAGCTGTAGGTACAAGAGTACAAAGCCCTCCTCTGAGTGTATTCCATCATTTGCAACAGTGGCAGATTAGATTGTGGTCCTAGAAGTAAGAGTGATGAAGGTCTAAGACTAAAGGTTCTTTGGTTTTCTTTTCGAAGTCTGCTGGAAGCTGAGTTTTAGAGGGCCGGATAAAAGAGGGTTAAGATGTGTTGTCGTTGGGCCTCTTGTTCGAACAAAGATTAATGGATGGGTTAATTATACTGAGCCAAGATCATTCAAAATAAATTGATATGGCAAAGAAAATATCTGCTTTGTATATGTTTTTCACGAATATTTCTTGAGGTAGAGAGTGGTGCGGACCCTACTCTGGCTACCGTCACTTCTCCATTATCACTCAGTTACTTCCTGTTTGAAAACAGGAAGTAAACAAGGAGCACGAGGCCCATTCAGTCGTAGGGTGACCAACTGTCAGGATTTCCCCGGATTTGTCCTGGTTTTTGTTCTTTCCATGGTGTCAGGGGGGATTTTCTATAATTTTCAATAATGTCCTGGAATGACACACCTTCCCCTTTAAGGCTGCCATTAGCATGGCAGGAGGGAATGACATGCTTTCTTGAGGCACATCATTCCCCCACCCCGAGCTCCAATTGAGGTCTTAAAGGGGAAAGGGGGTCACTCCTGGACATTATAGAAAAGGCCCCAATTGGAGTGGATGGTGGTGGTGCAGAATGAAATCCTTTCCCCTCCTCCACTCCAATCGGGTTCTTTAAGGTGGCGGGGGAATAACATACTTTCTGCAGGACTCAGAAAGCTGCTTCCCCCCACACACACTAGGTGTCCTCTTTTTTGGTTTCCCAAATATGGTCACCCTAGTACTATGACTGTTGTGGTTGTTTATTATGTTATAAAAAATAAAGAAATTGTTTTATATAAGTGCAAGTTCCTTTTTTAGTATTTAGTATATTATTATAGTAGTTGTGTGCCTTTGCTACTCATTGGTTGCTATCATTTCCTTTTTGTGAACCGCCCAGAGAGCTTCGGCTGTTGGGCAGTATAAAAATGTAATAAATAAATAAATGTGACCGAGGCCACACCCCCTTGGGGGCCGGACATGTTGAGTTGGCACTGCCTTGGGGGTGGGCATGTTGGGGTGGCCACGCCTCGTGAGGGCGGCCATTTTGTCCTCCTTTTTGGTTTCCAAAATATGGTCACCCTATTCAGTCGGGAGTTGTAATCTGTGGATGTTCGGTATCATGGATCCCAAATCTGAGCCCAGGGCCTCATCTACACCAAGCAGGATATAGCACTCTGAAAGTGGTATGAAAGTGGTATATAAAAGGCCAGAGCCACACCAAGCAGGATATAGCAGTATGAAAGCAGAAGATAGTATGTGTCAATGAGCCCCAACAGTTGTCAGTGCACTTTAGTACCACTACAAAGCAGTAGTGTGGCTCCTGCCTTTTATATACTGCTTCCATACCACTTTCATAGTGCAGTATCCTGTGTGGTGTAGATGAGGCCCAGGTCTCATGGGCCAAGCCTGGCACTCATTCAGTATTCCAGCGAAGTAGTCATGAGAACATAAGATGTGCCATACTGGATCAGATCAAAGGTCCATCTAGTCCAGCACTCTGTTTACACAGTGGCCATATTGAGATTTCCAATGGAAACCCCAGGAGATGTCCTGCTTACTGACGATGATGTGCAATGGATCCTCAAATATCCGTGAGAGGCTGATCATGAGCATGCAATAAATCACTCATTTAGAGCAGAACACAAACTGAGGGAACAGCAACCAGTGCAAGAGGAAGGAGACAGATCAGAAGTGACCAGGGAAGTTCAGCAAGCTTCTTTTGACAAGTCAAAAAGGTTTTCTTCATATAATTCCAGACTGACCTTCACTGTTCAAATCAATGCCTTTGGAGCTTTTTGAAAAGATGCTTTCCCCCCATCCAGAGTGGTGGAACAGGATTTAGGTTAGACTGGATGGCAACATTAAAAGGAGTTTCCAAAAAACCCATCTAAGCAACTTCAAACACTGAGGCATGAACTCTTGTATTACGTGATTGCACCCCTGGGGAAACGCACAGTCTGATTTACGATCACTTCCACCAAATGAGTTATGCTCAGCGTTTGCCCTTTGGCTCCTCAGTTTGGCATATAAATTGCCCCACGTAACCCCCTTGCTACTTCAGTCACCATAAGTTAGTCCTGCCTTGCTCCACGTTCTCCTGACTCGAGATCTTCCTGGTACTATGAAGGCACTCCTGAGCACATACCTCCTCTTGGCCTTGCTTTCACCAGGTGAGCATGATCCACAAGTCCTGGGTTTCTTGTCTTGTTTCTGGGAAGGAAAATATGCAGATGGCTTAAAGAAGTGGAAGGTCTTCTAGGGTTCTGGAAGCCAGAAATGGAGGAGTTGGGAAAATAAGTTCTTAAACCCAGTGAAAACTGGAAGGCTACAGTTTGAAAACTGAGAGCCAAGAAGAGTGCTTTGGAAATAGAGGTGAAAGAAGGATTCAGGAGTTTTTTGGAAAGGAAGAGATAGTGTTGAGGGTTCTCAAACAGGAGAGAGAGAGAGGCACACACTTCATGGATTACTTCGAGGGAGTAGGATAAACTTTTGCATTTTCAGATCAGCTTCAGCACTCGGCTATTAGTGGCTCAAGACAGTATTCCACTAGATGTACCATCTGTCTGATCAAGGAGTCTATTGCTTATCAAAGCTCAAGTATACCCATCCTGTGAATCACCAAGGTGACACAGCGTTCTACATCTAAGAAGCAGGATACAGAAAAAATCTAGTTAAGAAAAGGACAACTAGAATGATCAAGGGGCTGGAGCATCTCCCCTACGAGGGAAGGTTACAACTGCTGGAGGTTTTTGTTTGGAAATAGGTGGGTAGAGGGAGACATGGGAGAGGTGTACAAAATCATGTGTGGTGTAGAGAATGTGGATAGGAAGACATTTTTTTTCTCCCTCCCCCATAATACTAGCACCCAAAGTGATCCCATGAAGCTGAATGGTGGCAGATTCAGGACAGATAAAAGGAAGGACTTCTTCACTGCATGCATATTTAAAGTATGGAATTCTCTACCACAAGATGTAGTGATGGCCACCAATTTCAATGGTTGTATTTTTATATTGTGGTTTATATTGTAATTTAAGTTTCCATAGTTTATACTTTAAGTTTTACATAATTTTTTTTTAAAAAAATTAGAACTACCCAGACAGTTTTGGCTATTGGGCTGTATAGAATAAAATAAATAAATAAATAAATAAGTAAATAAATAAATAAATAATTTTTTTAATGGCGGGATACAGATGTTGATTTAAAAAATTGGGGAATTAGGATATTATCTTTTTACAAGAAATGTATCATACACAAAATTAGAAAGCTTATTGTTAAGGCGTTAGAGGGGGGCTTTTTTGCTGCAGAAGGAAATTTAAGCTCAGATAGGGTGATGATAGCAGTACTGAACAAATTATTGAAATTAATGAGCAGACACATAGTCAGATGCTAGAGGGCGATATGTGTTTACTAAAAGGCACTTTAAGAGGTCCAAAGATTACCCTAGAATGCACTTGCTCAGTTTCTTGGAAAACAAATCTTGGAGAACTTTAAGGAAGGGTTAGTGCTTATTGGGGGAGGGGGGACCTGAATGAAGTAGTTATTATTATTATTATTAATTATTTATTTATATAGCCCATTCAATGTACATGGTGCTGTACAGATAACACAGTAAATAGCAGGACCCTGCCGCGTAGGCTTACAATCTAATAAATTGTAGTAAACAATAAAGAGGGAGGAGAATGCAAACAGGCACAGGGAAGTGTAAACAGGCACCGGGTAGGGTGAAGCTAAACAGTATTGAGTCAGAACAAACTCAATATTTGAAGGCTATAGGGAAAAGAAAAGTTTTTAGCTGAGTTTTAAAAGCAGTGATTGAGTTTGTAGTTCTCAAGTGTTCTGGAAGAGCGTTCCAGGCGTAAGGGGCAGCAGAAGAAAAAGGATGAAGCCGAGTAAGGGAAGTGGAGGTCCTTGGGCAGGCGAGAAGCATGGCATCAGAGGAGCGGAGAGCACGAGCAGGGCAATAGTGTGAGATGAGAGAGGAGAGATAGGCAGGAGCTAGACCGTGAAGAGCTTTGAAGGTCAGCAGGAGAAGTTGACTCATCCGTAGACAGAGTGGAAGTAGAGGGCATAAAGAGCAAAAGAATGGCAGTTCAGAAATGCAGTGTGTTTGTCAGGAGTTTGAGCTTTGCAATGTTTGGAGTACTCTACAATCATTAGAAAGGGATTGCACCTTCTTCTCCAGGCATCATGGCTCATACTCAAGTATGTTTGGGTCAAAACAAGCTCCATAACACTATCAGATCAAACTTCAACATCAGCAGCATCCGATGAGTCGGACCTAGGTGAGTTTGTCCACCCCTACTGACTAGTAAAAAAAAAGAAAAAAGCAAACTCTAGATTTATATACAATTACAATTATTTTAAATTACATATGATCAAAAATACTATGGATTTGACATACACACACCCAAAGAAACCATCAAAATTTACAGCAAGTTATAGCAGGAAAAAAGACGAACTCCCTCAGAATATACTCCGTTAGAGACAGCAACGGCACAGCAGTTTCTATCCCATTTCAAACCAATGAAAAAATAGGAAAAACTTTAATGAACGATAACTTTCAGTTATTCCAGGCAAGTTTGGAATCCAATCACTCCAAAAGAAGGGTTTAATTTCTAAAATCACATGAGAGGATGAGTATTAAAAAAAAAAAGAAAAATAAGAAATCACACAAGAGAGATTTCATTTACCCATTAAAAAACTAAAGAAACCCAAGGCCCAGGGGACAGACGGCTTCACTGGAGGTTATTCTAAAACCTTCAGGCTCCTACTAACGGCACTCCTGATGAAATTACTCAATGGCATCTTGGACAAGAAATCCTTCCCAGATATGTGGAAATGCTACAGGCTAATTTGATTGCCTAAACTAAATAAAGACAAAGGAAGTAGAAAAGTATAGACCAATTTCATTGCTCAACCAAGATTATAAATTGTTTACAGGAATTTTGGATTCATGGTTAAATGAAATTGCATCTGAATATATCAAGGAAGATCGATTTGGGTTCAACAAGGGCAGACAGATCAGTAATTTATATGCAGATGATTTCGCCCTATGCTTTCAAACCCAATAATGGTCATACAGAAGATACTGAAAATCACTATTTATTTTATTTATTTATTTATTACATTTTTATACCGCCCAATAGCCGAAGCTCTCTGGGCGGTTCACAAAAATTAAAACCACAATAAAACAACCAACAGGTTAAAAGCACAATGTCCTGAGATAAGGTAGTCAGTAACCAGCCACTTTCGCTTATCTCTTTGGGCAGTGTGCCCAAACTGGGAAGCCCGCCAAGAATCAGACAAGACAGCACTTAACGATATAAATAATAATGTGTATTGAGCACACAAGTTACACACAAAATAGAACAGTCTTTTAGTGCTCACGTAAAGTTCCAAGCCAATTCCATATAACAGTCCAGGGTTCAAAAGGCACGAGAGAGCAAGTCACCAGAGTCGATAAGCCAGTCCAAGTTTCAAAGGGCAGAAGAGAGTCACGGGGTCCAAGCAGTCCAGAGTCCAAACGATCCAACAGGAACACGGCACGGTCAAGGGTACACGGTCCAGAGCTTCTCCCAGGCAAACCAGATAAGCTCTGACAAATTGCTGGCCTGCGCACTGCTACCTAAATACACCAGCTCAGCCTCACAGCTGTTCCCTGTTCAGCTGGCGTTTATTAGCAATCCGCTTGGATCGGCGTAAAGCCTCCTTCTCTGCCCTTTGCTGTTTGAACGAGGGCACGTGTAACAAGTCTGTTTGCTCCTCTTCTAAGTTTGCACTGGATGAGGCCTCTGCTGGCTGTTGATCAGCCAAGCTGATACTGGGTCCCGCCTATGGCTGCTCATCCCCAGAGTCCTCATCCTCAGAAAACTCACCGTTCCTCACACTACTCCCCTCTCCATAATCCCCTCCTGCCGCCCTAGCCGGGCCCGGCTTGGAAGGGTAGTTATAGTGAAAGTCCTGCACCAAGAAAGGAGCATGCACATCCCCAGCATTCTCCCAGGAGCGCTCTTCTGGCCCATAACACAGCCAGTCTATTAAGTACTGTAAACGCCCTTGATGTTTCCGCAAGTCCAAGACTTGTGCCACTTCATACTCCTCCTCCCCATCCACTAATACTGGGACTGGAGGAGCCTTCGACCCAGCATCTGGCCTCACCCCTGCTGCTGGAACCAATAGAGAGCGGTGAAACACTGGGTGAATCCGGAAAGTCTGAGGCAGCTGTAAGCGGAACGCCACCGGATTAATCTGTGCTGTTACTAAAAATGGGCCGATAAAACGTGCATCCAACTCCCTGCAGGGTCGATGCCGTGGAAGATTCCGTGTTGACAACCACACCCGGTCACCAACCGTGATTGCCGGCCCCTCCTGCCTCTTCCGATCAGCGCCCACCTTGTAGGCCTCTTTGGCCACCTGCAGCTGCTCCTGCACCATGGATTGCACTGCCTGTAATTCCTGCAACCATTGGTCTGCTGCAGGAACCTTGGTAGCGGGCACCACCGCAGGAAACCACCGTGGATGAACACCGCTGTTTGCAAAGAACGGTGTCTGCTGCGTTGAGGCGTGCACTGAATTATTATAGGTGAACTCCGCCAAGGGAAGCAACCCCGCCCAATTGTCCTGTTGGTAGTTAGAGTAACATCGCAGGTATTGCTCTAACGTGCCATTTGTCCATTCTGTCTGGCCATCTGTCTGCAGATGAAAGGCTGATGACATATGCGCCTTGATGTCCAAAACCTGCATCACCGCCTTCCAAAAACGTGCCGTAAACTGCGCTCCCCGATCCGAGACAATCCCCTCCGGCAGTCCATGTAACCTGAACACGTTGTCCACGAACAACCGAGCAGTCTCCTGGGCGGTTGGTAACCCAGGACACGGGACAAGATGCGCCATTTTTGAAAAAAGATCGACCACTACAAATATAGTGGTGTGTCCCACAGACAATGGCAAGTCTGTAATAAAGTCCATCGAAATCACCCGCCATGGACCCGCAGGCGTAGGCAACGGATGTAGCAACCCTGCCGGTCGCCCCCTTATGTCCTTTGCCCGATGGCACACCGGACAGCTCTGGACGTACCGAGCCACATCCGCTTGCATCCTCGGCCACCAAAAGTCTCTAGACAGCAGGTGCAAAGTCTTGTATATGCCAAAATGTCCGGCCGGCCGGCTGTCATGGCACAGCTGTAACACGGAGTCCCTACACACCCCTGCTGGCACATACAAACGGCCCCGGTGATATAGGAGCCCGTCTCTCGTGTGAAACGGTGAATTGGCCCCTTCTGCTGCATGTTCCTGCACCAATGCGTCCTGCCCCTGCACCTGGCGAATCTGTTCCTGCAAAGTCGGGGGCACCTGCGCCGCTGCAAAATGTTCGGGTCGCAGGATCGTTGACAGCACCTCCCTCTCCGTCTGCGCTGCATACTCCGGCTTGCAGGACAAGGCATCTGCCTGGCGATTTTGGGCCCAAGGAATATATTTCAACCGAAAGTTGAAATACCCAAAAAACAAAGCCCACCGCTTCTGCCATTGTGTCAGCTTCCGGGCCGTTTGCAGATACTCCAGGTTCAGATGATCGGTTCGAACCTCCACTGGATACTCCGCCCCCTCCAACAGATGACGCCACACCTCGAAGGCTGCCTTTACTGCCAAGAGTTCCTTCTCTCAAATCGTGTAGTTCCTTTCTGGCGGAGTAAGCTGCCTAGAAAAAAACGCACAAGGCAACCACCCAGAGTCTGCTGTACTTGCCTGCAGCAGAACTGCACCTACGGCGACATGCGATGCATCCGTCTCCACCACAAACGGTTTACGTGGATCTGGATGCTGCAGAATTGGGGCTGCCGTAAACCGCTGCTTCAGCTGCTCGAACGCTACCTGCGCTGCCGGCGTCCACCGAAACCCCGTCTTGCCCCTCAGCAACTGCGTGATGGGTTCCGCCACAGTCGCGAACTCCGGAATAAAGCGCCGGTAAAAATTCGCGAAACCCAGGAAGCGCTGTACCTCCTTTCGAGTCCTAGGAGACTGCCAGGACAGGACCGCTTCGACCTTGGCGTGATCCATCGCCACTCCTTTTGCAGAGATCTTATATCCCAAAAAGTCCACTTCCGTGAGATCAAATGCACATTTGTCCAATTTTGCGTACAACCTGTGCTCATGAAGTCTCTGCAACACCGCCTTAACATGAGCATCATGCGCCTCCTGATTAGGGGAATAAATCAAAAAATCATCCAGATAAATAATAACAAAGCGATCCAGGTAGTCCCTGAAAACGTCATTAACAAAATGCTGAAATACGGCTGGGGCATTGCATAATCCGAACGACATCACCGTATATTCATAGTGCCCATATCGGGTCTGAAAAGCAGTCTTCCACTCGTCCCCTTCCTTGATTCTCACCAAATTATAGGCCCCGCGAAGATCTAATTTGGTAAAAACCTTCGCATGTCGCAGGCGCTCCAAAAGTTCTGGAATCAACGGTAAGGGGTAGCGGTTACGCACCGTGATGCGGTTCAGGCCTCTATAATCATTACAGAGACGCAAATCTCCTGTCTTCTTGCATACAAAGAATACGGGTGCGCCTGCAGGCGATTTAGAAGGGCGAATAAACCCCTTCTGTATGTTGGTCTCCAAAAATTCCCGTAAAACCGCCAGCTCTGGTTCTGAAAGGGAATAAATGCGCCCTGCTGGTATAGAGGCCCCTGGTAACAAATCAATAGTGCAGTCATATGGCCTATGCGGTGGAAGCCTATCCGCCTCCTTTTTGTCAAAAACATCCGCAAATTCAGCGTACTTTGTTGGGAGATCTGCAGCCGCAGATCTTAGAACCGCTGCCACGGCTGCCTGCGCCCACTCCGGCCAACAATGTTCTTGACAATAGGGCGAAGGAAAAAGTACTTCCCGCCGACCCCATGAGATATGGGGATCATGCTGCGTGAGCCACGGCATCCCCAAGACCACTGCAAAATGCGGCACCACTGCCACATAAAAACGTAGGCGCTCCACATGCCCCTGGATCTCCAGCCTCAACATAGTAGTCTGGTGCGTAACTGGCCCTGATTTTAAAAGTCGCCCATCAATTGTCTCCACCTGCCTCGGCTCTGCCAGCGGCTCTAGTGTGAAATTGTGTTGGGAAGCAAACACCCAGTCCATAAAATTGCTGGATGCTCCAGAGTCAATCATAACTCCCACTACACACCCCTGAGCCTGCTCCTCTGACAGAGTTGCTGAGACCAGTAGAGGGTCTTTTCTGGGTTCTGCATGAGGCATACCTGCCTCTGCCCCAAAAATTCCCAGACTAGCGACCCTTCCTAAGCCTAGGAAGTCCCGTTTCCCGACAAAGACCCCTTCTGTCCCTTGGCAGGGCATACTCGAGCAAAATGCCCCCCACGTCCACAATATAAGCACACGCCAGCCGCTCTCCTTCGCTGCTTCTCCGCCACAGAGAGACGTGCTCTCACAGCTCCCAGCTGCATGGGCTCTTCTCCGGTACAGGGCGAGACCACGACTGCAGGTGTTGCTGCTGGCTCCACCACTGGCTCCACTCTCCACCCTGTTGTTCCTTTTCGTGCCAAACGCCGAGCTGATAACCGAGCATCCATCCGGGTGTCCTGTTCGATGAGCAGAGCCAATGATGTAGGCGGTGCTGAGTGTGCCAATTCGTCCAACAGCTCCTCTGCCAGGCCATAACGAAACTGCGACTGGAGTGCACTGTCGTTCCAGGTCAGGTCTTGTGCCAGGAGACGGAACTGAGTAGCATATTCAGCCACTGACCCCTTTCCCTGACGCAACTCCCTTATGCAGTGCTCAGCTGTCTCTGCTTTCACTGGATCTCCCCAGATGGCTGTCATCTCTTTCAGAAACTCATCCAGGTTTCCAAGCAAAGGGCTATCCTGATTGAGATAAGGCGTAACCCATTTGCTCGCAGACCCAGACAACAAGGACACAATAAACGCTACTTTGTGCCCATCTGTAACAAAATCCTCCGGTCTGACCTTGAAATGCAGTTTGCAGGTTGCAAGGAAACTGTCCAGCATTCCCCTTTCTCCGGAAAACCTCTCTGGCATGGTTGCAAAGCATTTACTCCTACGCGGCAGCGGCGGAGGCTGAGAAGCGGCTGCCGTTGCCTGATTTACTTGCGCTTGGAGCGTGATGATTAATTGCGTGAGCTGAGTCACCTGCGCAGCTAACTGATTCTGCTGTTCCAGAAGGTTTTCCATTCTTATTTTTCTTAACAGAAAAAAGTGCTGGTTTACGTTGGTCAGAGCTTATTCTGTCCTGAGATAAGGTAGTCAGTAACCAGCCACTTTCGCTTATCTCTTTGGGCAGTGTGCCCAGACTGAGAAGCCCGCCAAGAATCAGACAAGACAGCACTTAACGATATAAATAATAATGTGTATTGAGCACATAAGTTACACACAAAATAGAACAGTCTTTTAGTGCTCACGTAAAGTTCCAAGCCAATTCCATATAACAGTCCAGGGTTCAAAAGGCACGAGAGAGCAAGTCACCAGAGTCAATAAGCCAGTCCAAGTTTCAAAGGGCAGGAGAGAGTCACGGGGTCCAAGCAGTCCAGAGTCCAAACGATCCAACAGGAACACAGCACGGTCAAGGGTACACGGTCCAGAGCTTCTCCCAGGCAAACCAGATAAGCTCTGACAAATTGCTGGCCTGCGCACTGCTACCTAAATACACCAGCTCAGCCTCACAGCTGTTCCCTGTTCAGCTGGCGTTTATTAGCAATCCGCTTGGATCGGCGTAAAGCCTCCTTCTCTGCCCTTTGCTGTTTGAACGAGGGCATGTGTAACAAGTCTGTTTGCTCCTCTTCTAAGTTTGCACTGGATGAGGCCTCTGCTGGCTGTTGATCAGCCAAGCTGATACTGGGTCCCGCCTGTGGCTGCTCATCCCCAGAGTCCTCATCCTCAGAAAACTCACCGTTCCTCACACACAATTACAAAATACAATATAAAAAGCACAACCAGGATAAAACCATGCAGCAAAATTAATATAAGATTAAAATACAGAGTTAAAACAGTAACATTTAAATTTAAGTTAAAATTAAGTGTTAAAATACTGAGAGAATAAAAAGGTCTTCAGCTGGCGACGAAAGCAGTACAGTGTAGGTGCCAGGCGGACCTCTCTGGGGAGCTCATTCCACAACCGGGGTTCCACAGCAGAGAAAGCCCTACTGAAAATGGTAGCATGTCGGAGCTGGCATATAATATAAAAACAAATCTAATATCTTCTGTTTGACTTTATCGGACTTAGGTGACATTCTGATGCACATAATCTCAAACAGTTCAGGTTAGTTCATCAATGAACCCAAAAACACATGGAAGCAAACAAAAAAGAATTAATAGAGTTAGGAGGGTTAACATTAAGAGCAGATATTTGCAGGTAATCATTTTCTGAAGGGAGCTATGGAATGTTAAACAAAATGGCACATGTTCATTACTTCTGAGCCTTCACCAGTTATTCCATTCACCCATCATCCATTGTCTTTTGATCCAGATAAATTGGAAGACTTTACCCGCCTCTCCCTTTGGCTAGGAACAGGCTGAACTGTATAGAGTAAAAGATTGATGGGGACCTTTGGCCTAGATCTGGTCAACAAGATAGAAACCTGAAGTGGATAGAAATTAATCAGGTTTTCTCCTTTGTAGCAAAGCCTCAGGTGCAAACAGAAATAGAAATTATCATTGCACAAATAAAATTGAACACAAAAAGGCTAGCCTTACTAGAAGTAGCAAAATTTAGTTTTTTTATGACATTGGAAAACATCAACATACCTAACTCTTCCAAATGACTTTAGGCTGCAATCCAAAACACACTACCAAGAGAATTGCCAGCTAAATAATTAGGGGTATATTTTGAGGGGTGGGGGGAAAGAGATAAATGCTGTTTTATTATGTGAAGTATCATGTGACCTATATAGGTGGCACTGAGGTTTCACACCCCTTTCTTCTGTCTGTAGTGACACCTTTGAGGTGTAGAACATGCTTTGGCTGTGAAGAAAAATGTCAAGATGAGGATGTGAGGATTGAGGAGTGCAAATACGACCAAGATGCTTGCCTCACCATCACTACTGATTACTCATTAAGTGAGTGAGAAGTACTTTCAGTTCATTTTGCATGTGGTCTTTTCATTATTTGGTCCCTTGAGCATCCAGGAATGACTTGCCTGTCAACATGCCATGCCAAGTCAACATCACCTTCAGCTAGCAATGGGGCCTTCAACATCACAACCAGGAAACCAAAAAAATGCTATGTCCCCCAGATGCTGTCATCTGTACACTTCCTTTTCACAATCAGTTCTATCTATCAAAATAATAGCCCCAACTTTACCTGAATGGCCAATTTATCTAATGCCTGTCTGTCTATTTATTCTCTCAGTGCTCTTTTGAAATGTCTCATGTGGCAATCCAAAATAAGTTTAGACCAAAACAACCCACCTACAACAACTAGCATTTCCCAGCTGAGAGTTATAGGACTTTTCTTCTGTCCATGATTGTGCTCTAGGTCTCTTAATACTAATTCCTTAAAGACCTGAATGCAAGGTTTTACACCACCTGAGGAAATAATTGTGGATTAAGTTTAAAAGGAGAGTTGGAATTATATTCCTGATTGGGCCTGTTCAGACAAGACATTAAGACATGGTTAGGCTGCTAACCATTTTGCAGCAAGTGGTTAGTGAGCATGTTTAAACCATGGTGGCATGGTTAGGTGTGGTTTACATGACACACTAAGCCATAATGTTTAGCCCAAAGCACTTAACTATCAAGACTTATAGCTTTGCTAGACCTACCTGTTAATCCAGTCGGGAGTAGGGGGCGAGCCCGTGCTGCAGCTAGTGCGGGCCATTGGCCCAGTCTACATGTGACACGTGACAGGGTAAGGGAACGCCTCATTGCGTCAGCCATTTTTTTTAATCTTAAAGGGGCCATGTGCGCAGAAGTGCATCAGCACCAAGTGCATCAGCACCAAGCACCTCTTTAAAAAAAAAAAAAGGGTTCCCTGCTCACCCTGCCCCCGATTTCCCCCCCGCCATGTCCGATGATCCCCTGCCCACCCGCTCACTCGCCTGCCTGCCCGCTCGCATGCTCAGCATGTCCGATGCCCCCCCATTGACTGCCAGCCAGCCATGTCTGATCCCCCATTGCCCCTGGGCCGTGATTCCCCCCTGATGTCCGCTGGCTCCTCTCTTCTCCCTATCTTTCCTGCTAGGTCTGCTCCCCCCCCCGGCACCCATCTCCCCCCCCATGTTTCACCCCCCGGGCCCGATGGGCACAGCGCTCCTGTGGAGCACTGTGCCCAGTGCATGGCTTCTCCTGGCTACTTGCGAGTAAGCTGCATAGCTAGGAAAAGCCGCAGAACCGGCTAGACCTTCCGAAATACCGGGCCACAACTGGTGCCGGTTATCCCAGGCCAAGGGAAGGTTTAGCCCGGGCTGACCCTGGAATCCCCTGTGTGTCATCTGGACGCACAGGGGTGAGCCTGGGTATCAGCCCAGGCTAAACTCTTGTCTAGCAACGGCCTTAGTGTGTTGTCTGAACAGGGCCATCCCCAACATCTTTAAAATAATCACAAAATTTCATGTTTTTTATAAGTCTACACAGTTGAGTCCTACCATGTACAGTATCATACAATGGTGGGGGGGGGAGGGACAAATGACAAATTCTTGTTCAAAATGGTGTTTGAAACACTGCCAAAGAATATGTGAACCATGATAGGGAGTTAATATGATTTCATCAGGCTGGGCTTGTTGAGCATGTCAAATGGATGGTGGGATAATCATCCATTGGGCTGTGGACTGGAATGTAAGAAAGGCCTTAGCTAGACCTAAGGTTTATCCTGGGATTGTCCCAGGGTCATCACTGTGCATCTAAATGACACACAGGGGATCCCAGGAGCAGGCAGGGATGACCCCAGGACGATCCCGGGATAAACCTTAGGTGTAGCTAAGGCCGAAGTCTTGTATCCATTTCAACATTAATGAGCATTCTCTTTCAGAAGGCACTTGGGCTGTGTCTACATCAGCCGTTTATTCCTGAATAATACCAAATTCGCCCCTACCGGGCCACATGACGCACAGCTGATCACACTCAGTTATTCAGGAATAATGTTGACTGCTTTTGTAGTCGTTTTTAGCTCTCTTGCTACAATCCCGAAGTCCGCGGCTGGTGTGCCCCTACTTCACAAATCTGTTGCTTTTCGCCATGAGTTCCAGGATCAGTGAACAGCCAATTACCTGTGAGGGGTGTGCGCATGGCCATCGGCCAGTTTGACCACTGAGGGTTTTTTTAAAAACAGCAACAAACAAATCTCTGAACAGGAGTGCATTTTCGACATATTACCTATCCCCACTGACGTTGCTGTGTATTTGTGCTGCTGTGTTATTAAAAATGAATTAAAAAAATCTGTGCCCTGTATCCATCTGTCAAGTCCCACCCCTTCTCCCAACACACATTCTGAACCATGGTAACGGGACACATGTTCTCCCGCAACGCCACCACCATGGAACCTGGGGACCTCGCCATTATCCCTCCTCCATTGCAAAAGGGCTGTAGGTGTAGATTTGCCCTTGGACAAAACTGTAACCTGTGCTGATCAATTTTTTATCAATAGCGTAAAGAAATAACTTGTAAATTTCAGTTATTTAAACAAAACAACACCCTCCCAGCTGGCCAACATGTGTAGCTTGGAGCATCATAACTTGCAACAGTAAGTCAGGGGAAGACCAACTTTTTCTTTTGCTGCCACTCTAGACACTGTTTTTCTGATTCTCTTTCACAGTGGATTTGCCACTTCATTTCACTTATAAGGGATGTGCCAAGTACAATGAATGTCTCGACGGCTATTATAGTTTGACTTCCGCAAATACTAAATCCTTCCAGGTGAAAATTGAATGCTGCCACACTGATGAGTGTAACGCACAAGATCTCCATTGTAAGTATTTGCATCTTTTTAGACTCAGGCCAGATCTACACTAAGCAGAATATTCCACTATGAAAGCGGTATATAAAAGGCAGGAGCCACACCAAGCAGGATATAGTGGTATGAAAGCAGTATGTGGTATGTGTCAATTGGCCCCAACCATTGTCAGTGCACTTCAATACCTCTATAAAGCTGTAGTGTGGCTCCTGCCTTTTATATACCACTTTCATAGTGCAATATCCTCCTTGGTGTAGATGAGCCCTCAATATGTGTTTATGTGAAAGCCAATTGCAAGAATTACAACACAGGATGATGCCATTAAGAGAGGTACTTCCTTGATTCTCAAGGGCTGAGGTCACCAGGGGCTTGGAGCAGGATTGTCTGAATTTGACTCTGGCCAGAGTGAATTTCTGCCATCCATTTCTATGTCTTAAATGTTACATTGTCCCTGCTCAGACAACATGTGAAGCTATGGTCAGGCCACTTCCCTTTGGGGTAAGGCAGCTGCTCTGGAACTGGGAATTGATTCTGGATAGCCAAGGTCAAGACCCCTATATGGACCTGTCACTGATTCTTGGGAGACCAAGGCCATAGCTAGACCTAAGGTTTATCCCTGGATCGTCCAGGGGTCAAACCTGTTCATCTAGGTGACACACAGGGGATCCAGTGCTCAGGCAGGGGCGAACCCTGGATGATCCCAGGATAAATCTTAGGTCTAGCTGTGGCACAAGGCATTCATGGATGCAAAGAGAATTAGACTTGGGCCTGACCTTGACAAAATGATGGGCTCTTCCCCTCCATACAGTGCACGGGAACCCTGAACAGGAGCACCTTTCTTAGTGAATAAGCGTATTCATTAGCCAGTACGGTGTAGTGGCTAAAGTGTTGGACTGGTAGTCAGGAGATCCGGGTTGTAGTCCCCACTCGGCCATGGAGGCTCACTGGGTGACTTTGGGCCAGTCACAGACTCTCAACCCAACCAACCTCACAGGGTTGTTGTTGTGAGGATAAAAATGGAGAGGAGGAGGATTATTTCTGCTGCCTTGGGTTCCTTGGAGGAGAAAAGGCAGGATATAAATATAATAAATAAATAAATAAAATACTGCAAATTTAGAGGGGGAGTTGTTTGTTTGTTTGTAGATCCCACATCCTTACTAAACTAACATTCCCCTGATTCTTAGTGGTCTGTCATGACACTTAAAGTATTATACTATATCTATATCTATATCTATATCTAGATATATATTTGAGCAGTAATTTTTTCAATTTCTCTAAAGACCCTGTCCCAAAATTTCTTTACTTCCACACAGTCCCAGCACTTATGTATTTGAGGTCCATTATCCTTACATCCTCTCCAACAAGAGGGTATCAGTCTTTTTAATTTTTGTCAGCCTAACCGGTGTCTAATACCGGTTGTGCAGACTTTATACTGATGTTGTGCAGACTTTATACTGTTAGTTTTACCCTACCCTGTGCCTGCTTACCCTACCCTGTGCCTGTTTGCATTCTCTTCCCCTCCTTATTGTTTTACTATGACTTTATTAGATTGTAAGCCTATGCGGCAGAGTCTTGCTATTTACTGTTTTACTCTGTACAGCACCATGTACATTGATGGTGCTATATAAATAAATAAATAATAATAATAATAATAATAATAATAATAATAATAATAATACCATTTCTGGATTAATTTTAAAGAGCCTTCTTTTATTCTTGTGGATGTTGTTTTGAATGGGAATCCCGTGAAATATTTCTCCCATTCTTCTTCCTCTTTCTCCTCTTCTATGTCCCTTTGCCATGTCTGTTTTATTGTCTTACTTCCCCTAATCTCCTGTTTTATTAATATTTTGTATAGTTGAGTTATTAACCCTTTGTCTCCTACCTTATAGTTCTCTATAATTTCCCCATTCCGTTCAATCTCTTGTACTTTGTCTTACTATCCTTCCCCTATTTATGAATCTGCTGCTTCGTGTCCATATTATCCATGACATTTCTATATCTTGTGTCCTATTCTTCCATACTACATGTGTTATAGGGCGTTTTTCATAAAAATCTTTCATCTGTATCATTCCTATTTCCTTTAATTTATTTTTATCTACTGCTTTATTTTTAATATCAAAATCCGGGTGTGCCCAAATTGGGGTTAGTGGTGAAAATCACTAACCAGCAATTATATACTGCTGGTAAGTTTATTATAACTTTTGGATTAACTGTATCAAAGGCCTTTTATAATCCAATGTCATGATTGTTGGTATTTTTCTTTTTTTACAAATATTGATTAAGCCAAATATTTTCTGTATTGGGTTTGCAATAAATCTATTTTTAAAAAACCATACTGGTCTGAACCTATAGATTCATTAATGACCTCTTTTAAGCGTTTGGCCCATATTTTTGTAAAGATCTTATCATCTACATTGAGTAGTGATATAGGTCTGTATGACTCCGGATTGTATTTATCTTTATTAGGTTTTGGTATCAATGTTATTATGGATTTTGTCTATGTTTTGGTAAATAATCCCCTTCTTGTATTTCATCAAAGAGTTCTTTCAATTGCGGAGCCAATATATCTACAAATATCTTATAAAATTCAGATGTATATCCATCCTGACCCAGTGATTTATTTATTTTTAATCCTTAATTGCCTCTTTTATCTCCTTTTCTTCGATCCATGTTTCTAAATATTGTATTCCTTCTTCTGTTAATGATGGGATTTTAGCCTTCCCTTGATATTCCTGAATCTTTTTTTAATTTTTATTTCTTTTCCTTCATACAGATCTTTCAAAAACTTTTGTAATATTTCTCCCATCTCCTTTTGATCATATGTTTTGGTTCCATCTTTCCTATTCAGGGCCAAAATCTTATTCCTGTTCCTTTTTAAAAAAACTCTATTTGCAAAAAATTTTGAGCTTTTTCCAGTAAATTCATAATATCATTGCTTCACACATAACATGTTGATCATTCTTTTGTTTACATCTACAATTTCTCTCTCCTTCCTTTCTTTTTCCATTTCTTTTCTAATTGTAATTTCCCCTGTTTTTTATATTGTTCCATTAAGCTATTAATTTCTTGGTCTAATTGTTCTTTCTTTTTCCTATCCTTTCTCTTCATTATACTTGTTTGTTTATACATTCCTCCCTTATTACAGCTTCCCATCTTATTTTTTGAGTTGTTTTTGTGTTATTTGTCTTGTTCTATTTTCTTCAAGATATCTTTCAATAATTTTTTTTTAATCATTTCTCTACTTAATAAGATGGGATTTAGACTCTACCTCTGCCACAATTGGAGCATGGTCTGTTATTTTTATCTGCCCTATGTCCATTTTCTTAGTTTTTCTTAAAATGTTTTCTGTCATTAAAATTATATCCAGTCTGCTGAAACTTTTATGTATTTCAGAATAGTAGGCATGGCTACAGTCATTTGGGTTGATTTCAATCCATGTATCATATAGATCTTTTTTATATATAATGCCCATATATCTGTATACTTTTTATCATGTTTTGAAATTATTCTTTTTCCTTTATCAATCTTTGATCTTCCCCCCTGTAAATTCCAATTTAAATCTCCTGCAATAATTTCCCCAGATTTAGAAAACCTGTTAACTTTTGCCAATATCTTCTTTATTGAAAGATATTTGCAAATTTCACTTTATGGCGCAGCGTATGGGTAATGCAACAGTCTTTATGAATGAACCTTGTGGGGCAGGCAGGAATAGAGGTGGAGGGGGGAGAGAAAAACAGGATGGTCATAGAACTGAGTACTGACTCGATGGGTTGTTTTTTTGTAGTGCCAGATCGTAACAGTCAACCACTTAATGGGGTTCAATGCCCAGTCTGCTTTGCAGAAGATGCAGATTATTGCGACAGCCAGGGGAAAACCATCCAATGCCGTGGCATTGAGAATGAATGTGTTGATTATACCCTTGACTTCAGTCCACGTGAGTAGAGTCACCAGTCATGGGGCAATTTGCGCTGTTTCTCTCATTTCTTTTCCGGCTTGCTGTAGGATGAAACATGATGAAGAAGACTTTGAAGACATTTTAAAATTTGACTGGGTAGGCCTGCCGGAAGAGAGCAGCCTTACCCTCTGCATTGAGCAGCAGGAAGGGGAAGGCTCTCAGTTCTTTGGCTGGAACAGAGGAACCACTGGTTTATCTCTCTCTATTAGACATATTCACATGCCAAGCCTTTGTTTCACAGGTTATTTGGACTCTTATTAATTGTCTGGCCAGAGAGTGACTGGCCTATCATACATGAATGATCACTCTTTATGTGTGCGTAAACCCTTGCTGGGTAGAGACCTGGGACATAGAAACTTCATGACTCACCCAAGGGCCAATCAATCAGCATGGTTGTCCTTCCTATGGTGGTGTTGGGACAGATCTCCAGGCTCAAGTCCAAAGAAATACAAGGCAATGTGCTCTGAGTCTGAAACACGTGCTACTAATTCAAGGCAGGGATAACTATGTAGTGAGGTTTAGGGTCGATGGCTGTTTCTCCTGAAGGCCCAAGATCCCTCTGATCTGCTTCTAGGTCCTCTTTACAAGGAGGCCTTGTGCAAAGGTGTACTCTGTGGGCTTCATGTCATCGTCCAAATAGGAGCTCTCCAAAGGTAGTGTGGCAATGACGCACAGGGTAATTCAAGGCAGGAGTCAAGGAAATGGTGTGCAGATGTTGTGCCAACATCTAGTGTCTGCACCTGAAGGCCTTTAAGCCTGAGGCCTCAGAGCTCCATCGAAAGCACAGGTACAAGCCATTGATGCTCATCAATACCCCTTTACTCATGAAGAATCATTATTCCTCAGGCAAACATTCTGCTCCATTCTGACTTGGGTCAGACTCAGCATAAAGGTAGCTGTGGGGCAAATCCAAAGGCAGTTCAATCAACAAGCAAAAGTCGAAGGTACAGTTTTACCAGTTTTACCAGGCAATTGCTAAAAGTGAGGTTGGAGGTGCAGCCAAGGTCAAAATCTAGGAGATCCATCAAGCAAAACCACAGTCCACTAGCAGAGTCAAGCAAGAGCCCAGGGCTCTGTCGTGAGGAGATCCAAACACAAGGCAACGGAGCAAGAGTACAAGGCAGGGAAGCTGAGGTATAGGGGCAGTGAAGCCCCCTCATTGTATTACAATATCTACCTGATATAATTCTTATATGCACTTTCTCTTTTTTTTCTTTTCCAGTTGGATTACATCCCATGACCTTTACAGCAAAAGGATGTGCAAACAGCCAAGTATGTTCCTTCCCCACTGGAAAT
This sequence comes from Elgaria multicarinata webbii, assembly GCF_023053635.1. Lineage (NCBI taxonomy): Eukaryota > Metazoa > Chordata > Lepidosauria > Squamata > Anguidae > Elgaria > Elgaria multicarinata. Next base: position 26,939,803 of record NC_086183.1, read on the forward strand.
ACAACAGTAGCTAATGGTTTGGTGAAATTAATGATCTACCAACTGCAATGCCAAGGTGTCAAGGGATCATCCAAGCAGCCCAAAGATGAGATGTAGATGGAAAAGAACAATGCTCCACTTCTCCCTGGCCATGGCTAGAAGGGGCAATATCTCAGGAATCGCCCCGCGATCATCCCTGTGCGTTCACATGATGCACAGGGGATCCCGGGAGCAGGGAGCATCGGGGGTGTGGTGGGGTGAGTGGGTAAAGTATTTTTTTAAAAAAAAACCTCACAATTTTTTGTACAAGTGCTCGTGCGCTCCGTCTGCTTTAACAACAACAAGACCAAAATGGCGGGCGCAATGTCACGCACTGCGTGTAGCCCAGGGTGACAATCTCATGATCATAAAATCAAGGGATCGTCGCTGTAAAAACCCTGGTCTAGCTGAGGCCCTGTGTATCCCATCATTTCCAGAATTTTGGAATAAGTTGTGGCCCCAGAAATGAGTGTCTGAGATTTGGGGTGTTTCTTCTCAGGGGTTAGTGGCAAGTGAGTAGTATTTGGAGTGGTGTAGATAATAGAAGTTTTAAATATCTTTTGGGGGTTTCTAGCTCAAGAAAATAGGTTGCATAGGTGAATTTACACTGATTCTTGATAGTTCAAAATAAACAGATATAGCAAATACAATCTGTGTTTTGTATATTTTTTGTCTCATTCAGATTTGTTGTGGGAGAGAGTGGTGTTTGAAGTTGCCATTTTTGGAGCATGACTTTGTACAGGAAAAATGGTTCATTGACCCAACAAGTCTTTTTCTTTTTTTAAAAAAATATATATTATTATTGTCTCTAGAGGTGTGCACTTTCAGATCCGCCATTTTTGGATCGGGCAAGAATGCAGAACCTCTGGTCCATAATCACCTGGAGAAAGTAAGATAAAAAGGAGGCCTGTGCTCAGGAGTGCCTTCATGAGCTAGATCAACCACAGCCACTGAAGTTAAGAACTGCTTTAGGCAGAATAATATATAGACCAAGACAAGGGCAAAAGATGGCACAACTGGTTGGTAGATTGCAGGAAAAACATTACATGAGAATTCACACCTCATCATTTGATGCATCTGAGACATTTCTTGGTAACTTGATTTAATGCTGCCAGATTATGCATTCAATGGCATAAAACTTGTTTACTACTCTGGATGTGGGAAAACATGTCCATACAGAGCTCCAAATGAACCTAAGTGTACAACTCTTCCTGGGAATCTGGCACCCCTGATAACTATCATAGAAGTATTAAAAATTTTCCATGAGTCAGCTTGGAATTTTATGGACAACTAGTTTTGATTTGTTAAACGAACGCTGCTGAACTTCCCTTATCACTTTGCTCCGTCTCTTTGTTGTTGTGCTGGGAACAATCCGCATGGCCTATTTATTGTGGAGGGAGACCACAGCTGAGCAGAGATGGATGAATCTGTCAATTTCAGTTTACCTGCATTTGAATTTTTAAGTCTCAAATTCTTCTGACCCCAAATCTAAAGAAATTTGTGAATTTTGGTAAAACTTTATAAAAATGAACTGAAACAAAACCCCACACCTATCTACAATTGGCAAACTCAGGTCCTGTTATACCTACATGCTACACAGATGTTGGGATCAATGCTTTCCGCTGTTTTTAATTTAGTAACGTAGTTTTGAAATTCTTTTGGAATACAGCACATTCTGTTTTCTTAATTGTTAGAAATGCCATTTGAAATAATGATTCAAGGACAATGGTGAAAGCACTCTGTTACCTTTATTGATACAGAATTGCAAGTCTGGGTGTCCAGCAAAGTAGGCACACCCTCCAAGCACATGTCAAGACATCTTATACCCTACACCCGGCCGAAGAGGTCCCTCCCCGTCTCGTGATTGGTCAGAGACTTGTGGGGTTACAGCCTATCCCGGCACGCAGCTTTGTCCCGCCTTTGATTACTTGCTTTTTCATTTCATTTAATATTCCACCCATCTCTATTTACTTATGCCCAAATATAGGTTTGATTTATCTGGGCCTACCCACTTTATTGCTCTTGATCATCCCTCCACCCATCAGGTAACCACAAAAGTCATAAGTTCAAAAACAACAGATGTATGTTTCAGTTTTGTCACTTCTTCTGACCACTAGTCTAACCACAAGTTCCGTATTATTCTTTTTACTTCAACTGAATAGTCTAACGGCGCTTTGCACCTGTTTGGGCCCTTCCTTGTCCATTAATTATGCCTCAGCGAAGATCAGTGTTTCCAGGCTGAAGCTATTTTCAACCATATATTCTCAGTAGCAAGACCCTGCCCCATTGGCCCACACTCTAACAAAATCATAATATACATTTTGGCATTAGCTTTATTGAATATATATTGGCATTAGCTTTATTGAATATATATTGGCATTAACTTTATTGAAAAAGTAACATATCTCTTTATTTCTCACAAATCCCTCCTCTTTATTCACCCTGTGTTATCTTTTTCACCACAGTATATAAAGATGTATTCTTGACTGGACTACATGTTCTTAGACCATTTCTTATCTCTATGCACACACTCTCACTGTTAAAGAATGCCATGGCGTTGTCCTAAGTCGTTTTACTTTTCGTTGCGAGGATTATTATGCCTCGTTATCTCAGGAATATCTCTGATCTGAGTTTACAAAGACAGCCATGCTGATTGACCAGATGTCGTTCCATGGAGGGGGCTCTTCAGCAATCTCCTTCCACTGGACACCTGTCTTTAGTGCTCACAGGGGGCTTTCCAACTTCCTCCTGGCAGCTTGCTTCGTCTTTTAACCTCTCGATCAGATTTGGACAACTCTCAGTCTCTGGTACAAATGGGCCATCTGGATCACTTCCATGGCATCCAAGGTTCAGCTTTTCACATATGTTGCTTGGACTTTTTAGATTTGGGCTATCAGTCTGTGTAGGCTTAGAACACAACAGATTATTTCTTCCTTGATAGAGACAGTCTTACAGCTATAGATTCTCCAAACATTTCTATATGTGTTGGACAGTCAAATACTTGCCAGTTGTTCAAGTGCTTTGAACAATTACAGTGGTCAGTCAGGAACAAGGGTCCCAACTCTCTTGCTTCCAGCTCATAACTTCTGTTGTTTTAATTTGGTATCAGGCAGCAGACCTGTGGCTTCTAGGTCTGGTGCTGTGAAAACCTGTGAAGAAATCTTCTTGCACACTCATTAGTTTGGGATTTCTCATCAAACAATCTTATGGTTCTAATTATAAATCACTCTGTCTTCTATTCAGTCTATTTTAAGACAGGAAAGAATTAAAACTAGTTTCTTAGATTCAAGGTGGTACTAAAAAAAATCACTTTATACAAAGGTCTCTCTCCCCCTTTGGCAATGTAAGGGAAAAGACTCAGAACAGTGCTTGTTTAGATCGTCACAACTGATCTTTCTTCCCTGCCCTCCCAACATGCCCAGATGGGTGCATGAACCCATCAACCTTGCAAACTTCACCATTACATGATTCTCCTAGCAATGAATCTTGAGACCTTCTTGTCACATACTCCACCATCTTCAACCAATACCTGTTAACCACTCCCTCCCCGGTTTCCCTTTTTGGTGCTTGACATTCTTTCCAATGGGCATGCTTCCTACCTCTTATTTCTCTTCCCGGTTTCCCACTGAGCTGTGGGGAAGGAGAAACAAGAGGTGTGTGTGTGTGTCAAGCGCCTGGTTTTTTTAACCAGCAGCTAGGGCCTGTCCCCAACCCTGAGCAACCGACCCCACCCAAATAGGCAAATGGGACCCCTCTCTCCCACCTAGGAGCAGGGGGTCTATTTTATTCAATTTAAATCATTTAAAAATCACCCAAGGGTGGCATTTTGGGAAAGGGAAATGAGGAATCTTGGAAGAAGGACGGGAGAGAAGAGTTTGGGCGAAGGGGGTAAGGGGAAATCAGTTATTTTACCATAACAAAGGTAGTTAAGGTAACTGAACATTCAAGTCTCTCTACAGCATTAGTAAATTCAATTACTTTTAAAAACTCTATACACATTACATAATTCTTAATTAAGTCTCAGGATGCAATTGGCTTAACGCCATAAGATATCCACACACTATTTTTCCATCTTTCTTTGACAACTATTTTTTTGAAATTAAGATTCTTTCAAACAATTTCTCAATGAGAGGGCTATTTAGCCCTTGGGCCTCCCACAGCTGTCTTGAAATTCTTAGGTTTACAAATTAGTCTAGCTACGCAGCAAATTGAAAAGGAACATTGAACGTTAGTGTGGATATTTATAGATAAGCCCTTTGCTTTATCAAAAATAATCTATTTTATGCTTCATACCTGGGACAGAACAAACACAACCTCTATTAGGGAGGCTGTGGTCTCTCCCTCATTAGAGGTATTCAAGAGGCAGCTGGACAGCCATCTGTCAGAGATGCTTTAGGGTGGATTCCTGCATTGAGCAGGGGGTTGGACTCGATGGCCTTGTAGGCCCCTTCCAACTCTGCTATTCTATGATTCTCCATTACAAGTATCTACTTCCTCTTTTCTGTCAGCTTGACGAAACTACAACATTTCCTGTTTGCAGTCTGGTGTTATCAAGGCAACCTCACTCTTGCCTGGGAGAGGTTTTTAAATTTCAAGTTTTCAATCATGTGGATCTCAGATATGTTGCTCTCAACAAAGAAAACAAGATACCTGGATTCAAGGTAATAGATTTATCTGGATTCTCCATGCAATATCTATTCATATCAAGTCAATCTCTGATTTGATAAAAAAAAACTTTCTATACACAAAGTAGATGCAGCACCTGCTCCCAGACAAGGCGGAAACTTGCCACTGGCTGCTGCTGAACAATCACACCGCAGCCATTTCAATAAATCATTCTCTACAAGTTGGTAAGCTCAATGTAGGGGTTTGGGTTGTTTTATTTCAACTTCAATTTCACTTTAACCCCGTTAAATGCTAACACTCCAAACTGGAGGGTGTAGTTTTTGGGGTTCGGGATTACTCATCTCTAGGCTCTGGGGCTTGTGTCTCAGGACAGTATTTACTTTGACCCCACTTCTCTGCCCCAGCCAGCACTGGTTTTGGAAATGGCTTTTCTTTTTTACACTAATAACATTTAGGTCCATCTCCTTGGCTTCTTTGAGGTTTCTCCCCAAAAGCCTGAAGCCGCTGCAACCGCCTAGTTCACAGCTCTAACTGCTCTCTCTCTCCTCGCATGTCATCCTAGCACCTGGGCAGGATCTACACCACTGCTCCAAAGCATTCTAAAAGTGCTCCCCAACAGTTCTGACAACTGCTGGGGCCCAGGACACACTGCACATACAGTTTTCAAATGAACGTTTTCAAAGCGCTTCAAAACGCCTTAAAAGCAGCAGTGCAGATTTCTCTAAAATTTCACTGAAAGGCTCATTCAGGAGCAAATCAGTTATTTGCTTGATAGCACATTTCATCCAGATCTGTTCTTAGATGTACTTTCATCTTTAAACCATTTTGTATCTAGTCAGGGCTGGTGCCAGACTAATTTGCGCCTTAGGCAAAGAGAGCTACTGGCACACACCCCCAATTGGTAACTTTGATTTTTAAGAACAGATGTTTTATAGAAAAAAAATAAAAAGCACAAAATTTAAAACATAAGAACATAAGAAGAGCCATGCTAGATCAGACCAAGGGTCCATCCAGCAGCACTTCTGTTCACACAGTGGCCAACCAGCCATCAGCCAGGGATGAACAAGCAGGAGACAGTGCAACAGCACCCTCCTACCCATGTTCCCCAGCAACTGGTGCACACAGGCTTGTTGTCTTGAATATTAGAGATAGCACACAACCATCAGGGCTAGTAGGTATTGATATATTATTATTATTACTTCCAGGAATTTATTCAACTTGCTTTTGAAGCTATCCAAATTGGTGGCTATCAATACATCTTGTGGTAGTGAGTTCTATCCTGGATCTCCCACCACTCAGCTTCATGGGATGACTCCACTGTGTTCTAATATTTTTTTTAGAGAGAGAAATGTCTCTCTATCCATATTTTCTATACCATGCGTCATTTTATACACCTCTATGCTATCTCTCCTCAGCCTCCCCTTTCCCTTTTCCCTTTTCTAAACTAAACAATCCCAGTTGATGCAACCTTCCCTCGTAAGGGAGATGCTCCAGACCCTTCATCATTTTAGTTGCCCTTCTCTGCATTTTTGGCAGGAAACATATCAGGGGAGCAGGCATTTCCTTAGTGGTGTCTGCTTCTCTTTGAACACTTTAGAAGGGAAAAAGGGGTGGCTCTGCTTTTTTTCTTCTTACTCCATTTCCCTCCTTAAAAACAAAAAGAGTCACGGTGACTTTCCCTCACTTCCAAGAAAAGAATCTAACTCCTCAAAGTCTTGCTCTTAGGGAGACCGACAAGGGCAGGGGGTGTCGGGTAATGCCAGTCCCTTCGCCTTCGATCTGCGAAGGGGGATGTCTCCTTGGGAGCTAGTCCCCCAGACCTTGACAACCCCTGTTCCCAAGGAGACCAGCCCAGGCGTAGAGGGCAAGCGTCCCCCGCCATCCTGCTTCTTGCGCGCACACACGCGGTGCTTTACGCGTTTCTCTCCTCTTCCTCTTCTTTCTCCTCAGATCTGGTCTAGTGAGCTCCCCTCCCCTTCCAAGGAGGCAGAGCCGTGCAGCCAGCCAGCCAGCGTCTGCCTTGCGAGCTCCCCCCCCCCTGCTGCATGAGAAGGGGGGGCCAGGCTGGCGAGATCTGCCGCTCCAGGTGGCTGCTTTAGATCATTCTATCCTTCAACTTTCTGTAATTTCTTAGCCACGTCTTGCCAATTCTTGGTGACAAAATTAATTTTTTAAAAAAAGAATATTGTCTCATTCTTTCTCTCGAACGCTGGAGAAATTTTGGGTTTTAGGTGTGGCTTTTTATTCTTCTTTTCACAAATCTGACAACTGGAGGTCTGCTTCTGTTAAAACAAGTTCTCCAGTGGGGAAGGGTTTTCTAGCTAGACCATAAGGCCTAAGTAATCTCTGTTCAAAATTCTAATTATCAGCTGAATTCTAAAGCTGGTAAGCTCTGACTGGAGCTTGATTTGGGGCAGCAAAATTTTAGCACAGGAAACAATTTACAGGGAGCATTTTTCTCACTTTTTCTATCATGACTCTTTGGATCTTGGCCAAGGACTCCTAAAGGACAAGTCCAAATAGAAAGCTTGCATTTGCTTTTCAAAGTCTTTTCAAACTCACTGTTCAAGTAGCCCATCACATTTGGTTGGGCCACCTGTCCAGCAAATAACCTAGCACTTTTGTTTCTGGGAGTTGACATGTTGGCTTGAAGTCTTTTTACCTCTGGCCGTCTAACCACAACTGCTGCTAGTACAGGAAAAGGAGAGGGTTCCCCCCCCCTTCTAAATAATGTTTCAAGTGCGTGAGCCTGTCTGTTTCAAATATAACTTCGGCAGGTCACAGTAATGTAAGTTACTTTTGTGTTGGCTCAAAGTCACTAATCTCTTTAATTTTAACTTAGATGCTATCTTATAAATTTTACATGTTTTCTTTATAATGTTTTTACTATTTCTGGGCAGTCTGATTTTAACTTGGTGAATCTAACTGCAATGTTCTTATAACCACAATCAAGCCACATACAGGCCTCTTGCATATGGCAATTTCCAGGTTTTGACACAGGCACACCTGGAGTTTCTATTTCTTTCTCTTCTATTTTTTTTTCCTCCCTCCTCTTCTGCCCCCCCCCCTTTGTTCATGGTGCATTTGACACTATGTTACTAGCTTGGTTAGGCAGAAATACATAAGGAGGAGGCAGGCAATTTAACGGTTCCTATTTTAAATTCAGGATTTTAAATTCAGGAGTCTTTGGTATTTTGACTTGCTTCTTCTTCCTGTGGATTTTTAGGGGTATCAACTGCTCCTTATTATCCTTAGTCATCCAACAAGAGGCATACGTTTTCTTGTGATCCTGGAGTTTTAGTCTTAACATAGAAGTTTAAAGTCTGACACCCAGGCTTCATCAGACCCATATTTTGGCCAGAAAACACTAGGGGGTTCTATGGTTTTCTTTGGCCATTCCAAACAACAATATTTAATCATCTTCTTCCTATCTTTTCCTTTTGTACAAAATAAATATTCCCATGACATCAGCATCCTCCCCAACGGACTATCGGGAGGAATGTCATGACCCTGGAGAGACTCATATGGTCCTTTCTCCTTTTTAGGCACCTTATTTCCCATGGTGAAACCCCGGACCCTGGACTAAGCAACTCCTGCAAATAGTCCACTCAGGGTGTGGATACTTCTTGGGGCTAAGTGCGAACCGCCAACTGTCTCCCAAGTGGGGCTAAGCGCGAACTACTAAGTGCGAACCGCCAACTGTCTCCCAAAGAATGGGGCTAAGCGCGAACCACTAAATACGAACCGCCAAATGTCTCCCAAGTGGGGCTAAGCGCGAACCACCAAACGTCTCCCAAGGTGTGGAAGTGTCACCCAACAGTCAATCTTTCAATCGCTTCGTCTCTCTCCGGCCATACTTCTCGCGAAGAAATGGAACCGCGGATCCGAGACTCCACATTCGCTTCGTGCCTCTTGGGCACGTCTCAAACATCATTCAGGACTCTCCACTCCCTATCCACCCACCATCCTGACCACCAAGGCAATACTTAATAGTCAATTTTCTTACCTTGGTTCGTGCACGAAGTTGCCTGGTCGATCCAGTGCCTACACTTGAATCCCTAAGTGGTTTCACCAGTCCAAATGTTCCAGGATTTTGCCAGTCAGACCACTGACCCTCGGTGTTGGCCAGAGGGGCTGCCAAAACTTCAGCAGGACGCGTCTTCCCTGTGTCTGGCACCGATGGCCAGCAGCCACGATGGCTTGATCCCGGACGAGCCCCCAAATTGTTAGAAATGCCATTTGAAATAATGATTCAAGGACAATGGTGAAAGCACTCTGTTACCTTTATTGATACAGAATTGCAAGTCTGGGTGTCCAGCAAAGTAGGCACACCCTCCAAGCACATGTCAAGACATCTTATACCCTACACCCGGCCGAAGAGGTCCCTCCCCGTCTCGTGATTGGTCAGAGACTTGTGGGGTTACAGCCTATCCCGGCACGCAGCTTTGTCCCGCCTTTGATTACTTGCTTTTTCATTTCATTTAATATTCCACCCATCTCTATTTACTTATGCCCAAATATAGGTTTGATTTATCTGGGCCTACCCACTTTATTGCTCTTGATCATCCCTCCACCCATCAGGTAACCACAAAAGTCATAAGTTCAAAAACAACAGATGTATGTTTCAGTTTTGTCACTTCTTCTGACCACTAGTCTAACCACAAGTTCCGTATTATTCTTTTTACTTCAACTGAATAGTCTAACGGCGCTTTGCACCTGTTTGGGCCCTTCCTTGTCCATTAATTATGCCTCAGCGAAGATCAGTGTTTCCAGGCTGAAGCTATTTTCAACCATATATTCTCAGTAGCAAGACCCTGCCCCATTGGCCCACACTCTAACAAAATCATAATATACATTTTGGCATTAGCTTTATTGAATATATATTGGCATTAGCTTTATTGAATATATATTGGCATTAACTTTATTGAAAAAGTAACATATCTCTTTATTTCTCACATTTATGTTGCATTTTGATTGAATTTTCTTCTGCAAACCTCTTCATATCTGCCGTAATTTTACAGAAATTTCCCTCCTGATCTCTGAGATCTTGCAATTTATCAGTCAGAGGATTAACAAGGGCACATGCATTGTGCTTAATTCTTAATTTGCTGCATAGATGAAAATGTTCGTTTACATCCAGTATTTGTTGAAAGTGTTGCAATGGCTATGGCACACAGTCTGTGGAGTTCACTGACAGTTTCAGTTCTTCAAGAAGAGTAAGACCTCGGTTCACTCTGTCAATTTTTATTTGTCTTTCTCGATTATACCTCTCTAGAACTTTGTGGGAAAGTCTGAGTTCTGCTTTAAATCCATCCATGTCACTGCTATAATGACTTGCAAATGGTCTAATTTTAAGGGATCAAGAAGTTACAGCACTTGGGACTGAAAGCGCTAACCCCATTAAAAACATTGCAATTGTCTGTAAGTCTTCTCTGGAGTTCACTAATAGTGCGATCAACAACCAGAAGGAACACCTTAATTCTAAAATCATCATCAGTTTGGGGCAGTGGCAGCTCCAGGGGGGCAGAGGGCAAGCCCCCCACCCAAACAAGGAGCCTGCCACCCCAGTTGCCACCCCAGTTTCTGGACTCTTGTTATAATTGCTTGCATTCTGGGACAGCCAAGAAGGCAGCAGCAAGGGGGTGGGGCACGAGGGTTTGATCCATTTCCAGAGCCAGTTCCAGGGATGCTTTCCCCACCATTGCCAACTGCACCCTGTTTAAATTAAGCATGTTTTGAAAGATTCTCCTTCTTTTCTTTAAGTTACTGATATCTTATTTCATTCCCTTAGGACAGTCTGCTGACAATCTAGTGTTCCATTTATATTATTGCTCTCCCTTATAAAAACACCTCCAAATGTTGTTTACTAGAAAAATGCTTAACACACTATTCAAATCTTCTGCATTGAGGAACATTTTATTTACTCCAATTTTGTGTTTTTGTGAATTGAATCTGGTTGGTAGAATATTTCTGTGCTAGTTGCAAAAAGCTTTTTGGGATTTTTTTAATGATCAGCACACTGTCTTCCTTTATAGTGGGTGTTTTTTTTTTGGATGGGAGTGCATGTTGTTTTTTCATATCAGCCTGTTTTGCCCAGTGTATAATAGTTCTGCCAAAGTTTTACTGTTTAACCTTTGCCTATCTGGCCAGCTCAGTGTGAACAGGGGTGGGATGGGATGGGGGCAGGCAGCTTCAAGAATATCACTATCCTCATCTTCATCCTGGTATGATCTTATTGCTATTTTTTAATGTTTCTTGCTGCTGCTGGTTGCTGATCTCCTTTTTTCATTTCTGGGCAGGTAGAAAATCATTCTCTTACAGTGGTGAGGCATTTCCCACAGCAGAAATACTTTTGTTTTAACAAAACTCATTTACATCAGAACCCAGTAGATTCATGTAAAAATCTTTTCATGGGGTTGTGACTGAATAGGGAATGCATTTAAGTCTGTGCTGCCATGTTGTGTGAAAATCTATTCGAGCTTGGTGTGTGTGTGATTTGCAAATTCAGAAATTCTTGTGTGTGTATGTGTGTGTTTGTTTGGGCCTAGAATCCATTTTGTTTTGCTGTATAATACATCTCAATCGTATTGTGAACATGTGGTTTAAAAAATTATTTCTTTCCTTTTCATGGTGCAAGTTAATACATATTCCTGGCTAAATTCCTCCTGTTTGATGGTGCACATTTCCCCCCTTAAACATGTGATTACATAACCCAAACTCTCTCCCTTGCAGTCACTGACTCTTATTTGCTTGCTGCCTCAGTTTACCTATGTGTGAAATGGGTTTCCTGGTCTCCCATCTCCATTTAATTTAATTTTGGAGAAGTGGGCTTGTCTATAAATGTCTTTCTCTGTGTTGTGACATACCCTGAATATATTGTGCTTTTTTAAAGACACTTTAAAAAGACTGCTCTCTATTGGTTCTACTGTGCTGCAGTTATGTAACCCAAACTCTCTCTCTCTTGCCGTAATTGACCCTTATTTGCCTGCTGCCTCAGTTTGCCTGTGTGTGAAATGCCCTTCTTCTTTTCCCATCTCCTGTGGCAGAGCCTTCAATAAGTGGGCTCTGCTGTTATACAAGTTCTTCGCCCCAGGGACGGGATCCAATCAGCCCTTAAGCACGACTCCACACTCCAGCGACAGAGGGCTCAAAAGTGCTTTATTGATTATAATCAAGGTCTGGTCACTTGAAGGCGAGCAGTCAGACAAAAGAAACAGGGAATTCGGTATAGCATTTGTAGCCTGCAAAGGGCGGTGCCTAGTAACAGCATGAACCAATCAGAATGTAACACTGGGGCATAACGGTCTTTCTAATCTTAGCTAAACAACCCCGCTGCTCCACTGTAAACTAACCTTTGTGCCAGAGCCAGAGGCTCTTGTTTTTGGTAGATAAGACAGATACAAGGAGACACCCTTGGGTACGTGGCACTTTGCTTGCTGCATAATGGCTGCTTCATAGTTTCCTTTTTAAAATGGAGTAACTTATGCTAACACTGCCACAAACTCCTTTCTCTGTGTTAATTCTGGAGAGATTTCTGAGAGGGGGGAATCCCCTTGGCTCTGCCTCCAGTGAAACCACTTTCCACCCCAACAATTAGAATTAGGTAACTGAGGTTTGGGGTGGGGGCACTCATAACTGCACCACACTTAAAACTCCTGATCCCTAAACTTATTCTTGGCAGTTCTCCAAACTATACTCCAGCACCAGCAGCCAGCCAGGTAGAAGAACACCCTTGGAAGAATTAATCTGCTTATTCCATGGATCTCTTAGCTTTTTTCTCATTACAGGAGGCCAGGAAAAATGAGAGGGGGAGGAAAGAATTAATCTGCACTTTCTCCACGTCTTCTTTTTTTCTTCTTCTCAGAGAATTAGGACAGCAACGGGGGTGAGGTGGGTGGGAAGAATCTATTTATTTATTTATTTATTTATTATTACATTTATATACTGCCCCACAGCCGAAGCTCTCTGGGTGGTTTACAACAATTAAAAATGGTAAACATTAAAAGTATACAAAATTTAAAAACCATCAAAAACATAAAAAATAGTATAAAAACAACAACATCTACTCACAGTGCAAGCCTGTGAATGTTTACTCATTAATTAATCCCACCATATTCAATGCCTCTTATTTCTTTTATTGCATATTACAAAGGCAATGGATTGTAATAAAAAAAAAGACCCAGCTTCATCAAGACCACCATCTTCAAAAACACAATCTTTTGGATTTTTAGACTACTATTTCACAAGCCAAGCAAAACTCCGGAATAGATCTGATGTCACAGAAGCACAGGGTTCCTCAAAAAGAATAACTGGACCAGAACATGACTGGTCTGATTTCACAGAAGCACAGGGTTCCTCAAAAAGACTAATTAAACCAGAACGTGACTGGTCTGATACCACAGAAGCACAGGATTCCTCAGAAAGACTAATTAAACCAGAACGTGACTGGTCTGATACCACAGAAGCACAGGATTCCTCAGAAAGACTAACTGAGGCCATAGCTAGACCTAAGGTTTATCCCTGGATCGCCCAGGGATCAAACCTGTTCATCTAGGTGACACACAGGGGATCCAGTGCTCAGGCAGGGGCAAACCCTGGATGATCCCAGGATAAACCTTAGGTCTAGCTGTGGCCTGAATCAGAACTTGACTGGGTGGAGGAATTATCTGGCAATAGTAGTGAGTAGTGAGTCTGATATTTCTGAAATAGATAATTCTGAAGATGAAACTGTTTCAGAATTGCCAGATGCTGTTTTATGGGTTGAGTTAATGCCTCCGTTGGTTAAAAAAAAAAAAAAGTTACCTGGTCCAAGTGACATTGCACAGTCTCAAGAAGAAAGTCCAATTTAGCCAGTGCTAAAAAGTTATCCATCAACAAAATATGGCCAACTGAAGTGGAGACATTTCAGCCCAGCATGGTACAAATGCTATTCTTGGTTAGAATACAGTGTAATACAAAATGCTGTGTTATGCTTTGCTTGTTGCCATTTCTCTGGAAAAGATCCCAGTACTGCTAAAAATCAATTTACTCATACAGGGTACAACAACTGGAAAAAAGCTACAGATAATGATTCAGGATTGGAGCTGCATAACAGAAGTGCAGTCCACAAAGCCTGTGAAAGGAGAGTTACAAACAAACACAAAAATCCAAAGGAGTCTCAGTTTTAGCACAAAAGTGATGCTCATAAAGAACTTATCAAATAAAATAGGCATTATATAACCACTCCGACAGAAATTCTTTTGCTCCCTGCTGTACAAAAAATTGCTCAGCGTTGACATTGGGAAAGTAAGACAAGTGATAACAGGGGAAATGTTCTTGAACTCTTGCATTTAGTCACAAAACATGATCCCACAATCCAGTCTAAAAAAGATACACTTCGGGCCTTGCTAGACGAGGCCTTAGCACGCTGTGAGGCCCGGTTTCCCTGCTGTGCGTCCAGATGACGCACAGGGGGATCCGGGGTCAAGGCACGCTGAAGCCTCCCTTAACGTGCCATAAGCCTGAGGCCGGGGCTGCGGAACGTCTAGGAAGGTCGGTGGCTTTTTGCGGCTATTCGCATTTAGGTTTATTTGGAGCTCTATATGGACATGTTTTCCCACTTCCAGCAAAGTGAAACAGATTTTATGCAACTGAATGCATAGTCTGGCAGCATTTGATCAAGTTCCTGAGAAACGTCTCAGATGCGTCAAAAGATAAGTTGTGAATTCTCTTGTAATGTTTTTTCCTGCAATCTACCAACCAGTTGTGCCCAGCGTTTGCCCTTGGGTACCTCTTCTTGGTCTATATATTATTCTGCCTAAAGCAGTTCTTAACTTCAGTTGCTGTGGTTGCTCTAGCTCTGGTCCAAGTCCTCTTGGCTCTTGATCTTCCCATCAACATGAATGCACTCCTGAGCACATGCCTCCTCTTTGTCTTACTTTCTCCAGGTGAGTATGGACCAGAGGTTCTGCATCCTTGTTCTTGTGCTTTTTTTCCTGGAAGGAATACATAGAGAAGGGCCAGGAACATTCCACAGTTCCTGAAGCCAAAAAGAGAATCAGCAAATAATGAAAATAAGGTGACCATTCCATCCTGCTAAGGATAAGGCTAGCCGTGAGTAGGGTATATATATGCATTTTTAGGTGAGTGTCAGCACTAGGCTACGAGTGGTTCAAAATGATTGGCAGTATTCCTTTAGATGTGCTAGCCATCTGATAAAGTAGCCTATTGTTTATCAAAGCTAAGGTATAATAATCCTGCGTGTTATTAAGATGCCATAGCATTTCATGTCCAATGCAATGGAGTCAAATGATATGGCTGTAGGACTCTCTAGGAATTTTGAATGGGGAAGAGGCACTTGACACCAGGGTAGGAAAGGTTCTGTAACTTATAGAAATAAACTGGCTTTACATTCTTCCCTAGTCACCTTCAGAATTGTAATTATTTGGGACATAGAACGTTCAGCCTTTGTATATAACTGCAATTGTGAGCCAACTTTAGAGAGTCTTGAATTTTTGTGAATCGTCCAGAGAGCTTCGTCTGTTGGGCAGTATAGAAATGCAGTAAATAAATAAATAAATCACTAGACCTGCATACAATCAATGTAAATTTGTACTACAGATATTCCCTGTGAGATCGTGTATTTCAACATCCTTTTCCAGGCACAGACATGCCACTTAAATGGGTTGAATCTGCTGATCAACTCTCCATAAAGAGGAATGTAGGATGAATGGTGATATATATGAGTCCTAAATAAACAAGGAAGACTGGAAATTGTGCCTTTCTTACCATGCAGAGTTTCTAACTCAGATTGACTGAGCCTTTTTAAGAACTGTTCTTCCCATGGTAATTTGGCTGGAAACAGTGGCATGTTCTAACTATACTATAACAGGATACAATGTTAAATAGCTCTACTTAATATTTAGAAAGAAAACGGAACTTAACGAACATGGATTTCACCATAAAAGAAGTAGGGGAAATAGTTTTGCATCACATTGAAAAACAACAACACCCCTAGCCCTTGCAAATGACTTTATGGTACCTTGCACAACACACTTCCTAGGGAGATATCAGTGGAATAATTATGGGCATATTTTTGGAGAAAAGTAAAGAAAAGCTGATTTAGTTGCATTGCGTGCTTTATGGTGGTGACAATGAGGTTTTACAACCCTTTCTCCTTGCTCCAGCGGCACCTTTGAGATGTAAAACATGCTTTGCCTGTGGAGATAAATGTAGTGATGACGAAACAAAAATTGTGGAGTGCGACCAGGATCATAATGCTTGTGTGACCATGGTTTCTAATTTCACAATACGTGAGTAAGAACTACTTTGTTCATTTAACATGTGGTGCTTTGATAATTTGAACTCTGGAACATCGAGGAATAACAACAGGTGTCAGTGGGAAATTACTACAAAAACCTGAGATCTCCTGACGTCGTAGGCAGTCTTCACTCAGCATCTGAAACCTAATGCCTGATCCAGCTAGAACCCACACTAACCAGATTTGAACTTTCCAAAATAATTAAAGCTCACCTATGTAAAAAATAAAATAAATGATGATGATGTATTGATTGAATGTGGATGCAGATAATAAAAGCAAAAAATAAAGCTTACACACATGTAAAGGTCCATATTTTGCAAAATGTCTTAGTTTTTTCAAGTTGTTATCCCAAACTTAACTCTTCCTCCAACAAATCTTCAATCTCCCTCTGAATCTTTTGAATAGAATCTTTTTCATATGATTTATTATTTCTACTATTGAGACATCTGTACACTTCCTTTACTCAATCAATCCTTTCCATCAAAACAGTAGCCTCACCTTTATCTGCAGATTTAATCATTATATTAACATCATTGTCCACATGATCACATGCTTGCCTTGCTATACATTTTAAGTTCAACCCTAATTTTTCTGTGCTCTTTCAAAAGTCTATCTTAGTATTAAATTGTCAAAAACCTGAGAACAAGGTTGTTACACCACCTGGGGGGAAGAAATGTGGATTTTGGTTGAAAAGGAGTGTTGGAATTATGTTCTGGAATTCCAGTCTCTTTAGAATAACTTCAGAGGGCATGTCTAGACCTTGGCAAGGGGAGGATCTCACAATATGGTGATTGCGAGATCCTCTCCCTCACTCTACATGTCACGCCCGCCATTTTGGATTTTTTTCTATTGAAGATGGTCTCAGGAGTGCTCCATCGAAAAGGTAAGCTTCTTTTAAAAAAAGAAGTTACCGCTCCCCCCTCCCACCCGGCACGAGCCCCTGAAGAGCTCCACACCCAGTTCCTGGCTCCTCACATTTACTCACAAGGAGTCGGGATGAAACGGGATGGCTGCCCACATGTCCCCCGGTCACGGGATGATCCCAAGACCATGGGAAAAGTCAGGATTAAAGCCATCCTGGTTATCCCGGGGAAAGGGAGGGATCATCTCTCCCTGCCCCCAGGATCCCCTGTGCATCATATGGATGCACAGGGATGATTCCAGGGCAATCCTCCGGATAAGCCCTTGTGTAGACATGTTCTAAGTTTCAGGCACCCTACAAGAATACACAGTTCAGTCCTAAGGAATCATACAATGGTGTTGGAATAAAAGTGAAACCCTTGTTCCAAAATGTATTTAAAGTCAATCAACAGGTGTGTTTTTTTTCCCTGATTCTTTTTCATAGTGGATTTTCCATTTGTGGTCACTTACAAGGGATGTGCCAAACTTGCAGAATGCAGGAATGGCTATTATACTGTGACTTCAATAAATGGTAGATACATCCGGGAGAATTATTTCTGCTGCCAGTCTGACGAGTGTAATGCACAACACCTTGAATGTAAGTATCCACATTATTTTAGACTCTAACTACATGTATATAAAATCAATTGAAATGATTCCAGCACATCAAAGAAAAGCGGGGATGCTGCTATGCCGAGAGAAGCTGACTTGATTCACTGGCCATTTCTACACCTGCCTTTTTCCCCGGGATCGTCCCGCCATTATCCCTGTGCATCCAAATGCCACACAGGGGATCCCGGGAGCAGGCATGGACTATCCCTCCATTTTCCTGGGATAATCCTTAGGTGTAGAAAGGGCCATCAAGGGCAGGCAACAGGATTGTCAGAATCTCCACTGAAAGTATCTACATCTCTTTAGACTCCATCTACATATATATATATATATATATATATATATATATATATATATATATATATTTTAAAAAGTTGCAATGATTCCAACACAAGAAAGGTGCCATCATAACAGAATGATATTATTTAGAGAGACACTGACTTGATTCCCAATGGCTGAAGTCTCCAGGAACAGGGAGCAGGAATGTCTGAACTTGACTCATTTCTGTGTGAGGTAGGGTGACCATATGAAAAGGAGGACAGGGCTCCTGTATCTTTAACAGTAATGTAGAAAAGGGAATTGCAGCAGGTGTCAATTGAAGTGGGTGAAATTCCCTCTTCATCACAACAGTTAAAGCTACACTAGCTATAGTAGAGTGGCCAGATGCAGAAGAGGGCAGGGCTTCTGCAGCTTTAACTGTTGTGATGAAGCGGGAATTTCACCCTCTTCAATTGGCACCTGCTGAAATTCCCTTTTCTCCATTACAGTTAAAGATACAAGAGCCCTGTCCTCCTTTTCATATGGTCACCCTAGTGTGAGGGAATGGCTGCCGTTCCTTTCTACAGGGAGAATTAAAGTCCTGAATTTGGGGACACTGTTGCAGTGAGTGCAAAAGCTACCTTCTGTTCCACATCTCACAATGGGAATCCTGTATGAGTTTTCAAAGGGCATCTTATCTCCTCTGTCCCTTGCAGACTGCAAGCTCCAATAACAGAGACACACGTACAGAGTCCATGGAATTGATGGCTATTCTTCCAGTTAGAAATAGAAGGCTGTAATCATGAGGACAAAACTAGTCTGATTTCCATTATTATTTTTAATAAGAATCTTTGGTTCCTTAATACCGAGAATTTTTCTTTGGTAGTTGGGATTATTATGGAGAGGAACCAAGAATTTCTCCATGGACCAAGTGTGGAAAGTACCAATCGTACCAGCATCTGCTGGTTCCCAAGTAAAGGCTTAAATGTCATGTATCTCCCAGCCTTGCAAGAAGATGGCTGAAATGAAAATAGGTTTTAGTTCTGGCAAAACGCCTAGGCATAGCAGGAAATGGTAGTGGGTTTTTTTAGTTTAGTTTTGTTTGTTTTTTAAAAAAAGCAGACCCTGGGATGTCAAATTGGTTCTACTTACCATCTGAGAGAATTAGCCTTTAGTGGCAGTCCAGCTACTGTGTTAAACTGGGAACTGGTTTTAGATTGCTCCAATATTTATTTATTTATTTATTTATTACATTTTTATACTGCCCAATAGCCGAAGCTCTCTTAATAACAGCAAGTGGGATTGCTGTGCCAGTCGTATTTAACACACAAAGCTGATCATGACAAAAACTCATTATCAGCACCCAAACATTGATCCAAGGTAAAAAGAAATCAACTTAACCATTCAAATCTGCCACAAAACCATTTTCTTACCTATGGTGCAAGGTCCTTGGTTGATCTCAGCAGCTAGGAGTGATCAAAAGGATAAAAGTCCTGTCCTGTCTGGCCTCCTCCTGTAAGGCAAGAGATTAGGCTACACAATCCAGATTTTGTGCCACAAGCAGAAAACAGGAGGTCTGCATGAAATCCATAGAGAGAAGAATGTCCCACACAAAAGGCTTCAGTGTTTCAAAAATCATGTCAAGACGTTTGTAAAATTGCAACCATCTTTAGGACTAGACATTCTAGGGGAGAAGGTCCAAGATATGAAACAAAAATGTGATGGTTGTGGATCTTTGCACTAACTCTAGGGTTTCGTTTTTGCAGTGCCAAGTGAGAACAGTCTTAAACCCAATGGGATACAATGTCCAGGCTCCTTCACACCAAATGTTGGTGACACCAAGGAGAAAACCATCCAATGCCATGGCAATGAGGATCAATGCATCAAACTTGCCTTTAACATCAGTGCATGTGAGTAGAACTATCAATCCAAAAGAAAGCATGGAGAAAACTGCATTGTTTCTCCCATTCATTTTTTTAAAAAATTGTTCTACTAAGTAACTTTGCTTAGAACAACCGTTTACCTTGTTGGCCATGCCAGCTACATCGAATTGCACTAAGACAATATCTCTTAATTCTTTGGCTGGGTCACAGGTGCTGCTAGTTTTACCCACTCCCTATCCGTCCACATGTATATGTCCAGCTTTTGTTACACAGGTCATTAGAACTTTATTCATTATTTGGCAGGAGCGTAATTGACCTGTCATCCATCTAACAGAACTCTCAGTGCTCTTAATGCTATTTGGTTAATATTTAAATGATTGCCTTTTATGTATGCAAATGGTCTTGCTGCTTAAAGACCTTTGGGGTGGAGGGGGAAGAATCTATATTCCTCAGATTAAGACTTTCCTCTTTGCCCAGGCATATGGCGGCACATCCTAATTACCCACATGTTTAGTTTTAAATTGGTTTTTAATGCTTTATGTGTGTGTGTTCTTTGTTTTAGAGTTTTAAATTTTGTATACTTGTTTTTACCTCAATTCTAGAATTTCTGTAAACCGCCCAGAGAGCCCTGGCTATGGGAGCAGTATATAAGTGTAATAAATAAATAAATAAATAGTTCTTATTTGCACCACCTTACCCCAGTGGTCCAAGTAGGAAATTCAATATTTAAATGCTTTGCTCATGTGGAGTCCATATTCTTCTGGCAGCTACTCCTGTAGCTGGCTCAGCTTTGGCCTTTAGATACCACCTTGGGCTCACCTTCATTGTCCTCTGAGAGGGCTAACTATGATGTGAGGACTGGGGTCAATGGGTATCTTCTCTGAAAGCCCAGGATAAACTGAGTCAAAGGCAGCTCTTTTATGTTGCAGAACTTGGGGTGGGGGAGCTCCATGTCATCCTCTGAACAAGAGTCTTCCAAAGGGAGTATGAGGTGAGCACACATACCTGAACTGAGAAATGTTTCCAGTTATGTCCGCACTCTCAAGCAAGACACCCTCATTGTTTTACAATATTTACAGGATAAAATTCTCATTGCCATATTCTCTTCCCATCCCTCCACCAGTTGGATTACCGAATAAAAGTATTGCTCTCCAAGGCTGCGCAAACAAGGAGTCATGTTCCTACCCCCCTGGGAGATCAGCATTGGGAAATGGATTACTGAAGGTCGATATCAGCCAACTGGAATGCCATCATCCCTAGAGATCATCCAAGCAGCCTGTACTTAGGTTGTAGATAGATGAGGCCTCCATGTATATTCCACCATTTGCAAATATGGGGAAATGTTTGAGTCCTAGAGGTGAGACTACTGAGGGTCCAGGATTCAGGATTCTGTGGGTTTTTTCCTAAGAGACTTGGGGGTGGGTTCCAGGGGGTTAGATAAAGGAGAGCTTAGATGCGCTGATTTTGGTCCTCAGGCTCAAACAAAGGATAGCATATGAGATAATTTACCCTGAGTCATGATCATTCAAAATAAATTGATATCACAAATAAAAACTGTGTGTTGTATGGTTTGATTGTGTGTGTGTTTGTTTTTCAAGAACATTTGTTGAGAAAGAGACGGGGTTTTGGAATGCTATCTTTGGGCTTGACTTTGGGCAGGAAGACGGGTTCATTTCAGGTGGAGTGCAGCCCCATCCAGAACTGGTTGACACACCTCCAAACCTAGGTCAGAGCCCTTCACAGCAAGCACCTCTGTTTTGTCTGGATTCAGCTTCAATATGTTTTTCCTCATCCAGGCCATTACCACCTCCAAACATTCATTCAGAGGAGACACACTATCCTTAGCTGAAGCTGTTATTGAAGGCATAGAGAAATATATTTGGGTGTCATTAGCATACTGATAGCACCCCACCCCATGCCTCCAGATAATCTCTCCCAGCGGTTTCATGTAAATGTTAAACAGCATTGGGGATAGGATGGCGCCTTGTGGTAAGCCAAACAACAGCTCCTTTTTTGAGGAGCAACTACCCCCAAGCATCACCATCTGGAATCTACCTGAGAGGGAGGACCGGAACCACTGCAGCACAGTGCCCCCAATTCCCAACACACACACCCCGGGCGTTCCAGAAGGATACCATAGTCAATGGTATCAAAAGCCGCTGAAAGGTCCAAAAGTACCAACCAACAGAGACACACTCCCCCTGTCAATATTCATCCGGAGATCATCCACTAAGGTGACCATAGCTGTCTCAACTCCGTATCCTGCCCTAATGCTGGTTTGAAATGGATCTGGAAAATCTGTATCATCCAAAACTGCTTGAAGTTGGAAGGCAACTGCCCCCTCAATCATTGCCCAAAAATGGAAAATTTTATACTGGGCTGTAATTATTAAGGTCCAGGTGGTCCAGGGAGGGCTTTTTTATATGTGGCCGTACCACTGTTTCTTTTAAACATGGGTTCAGGAGAGAAGGTTCAGACCCCTAACTACCCTGAACAGTTCTGCTGGACGTAAATTCTCAGATGCAATGCGTACAGCGAAGAAAGCTTTCTTCACTGCACGTATTGCCACCCCAGAGGAACAAAGATGTTCTCTATGTCATCTCTTGTCTGATATGAGTCGAGTTTTCCACCATCGGCACTCCAGTCATCAACCTTCCCGCTTCAGCTCCCTGAGATCTTCTGTGCACCAAGGTGCCTGATTGGAAGCAGGTTGGAGAGGATGTTTGGGGGCAATTGTGTTGATAGCCCTAGTTAGGACTTGATACCACCTATTGACCAAGGCTTCAACAGGATCGTCGATGATACCTGCCACAGCACCCTCTGAGGCTTTCTAGAATCCAAGAGCATCCATCAGCCTTCAAGGGTGGACCATCGTAATTGGTCCACCACCCCTGCAGGGGTGGATGGTAGCCATAATACTAACCCTGACCAGAAAATGGTCTGTCCCTGACAACGCAGAGAAATTTATCACCTCTGCCCACATATCTGCCTGTTTGGAACTGAAAATAGCATCGAGGGTGTGACCTGCTGAATGTGTGGGTCCAGAGACCAATTGGGATAGGCCCATGTTTGTCATGGATGCCATGAACTCCTGAGCTGCACCTGACAAACTGGTCCCAAATGGGATGTTGAAGTCACCCAGAACCAAAAGCCTGGGCGACTCCAACACCAATTCTGTGAGCTCAGCCAGAGAGTCTGTGATGCCTACCTAGTCTATCTGGAGGATGCAGAATCACCAACCTGACCTGACTGTATCCTTCGAGCTCCATTACTGGTGGAAACCTGTTCTCCACCTCCCAGAACCTGAGGCCATCACTTCCTGTTCTGATAAATACAAGGTGTCTTCTAAGAAGAGGAATGTATCTACTCTGTTTTGTGGTGGGGTTTCAAGGAACTGTGAGTCAGCCGATGTTTTCTTTAATCCCTGTGATAAATTCTTCCTTATTTCTCCTTTGTTTTCTTGCCTGCTTCTGCGGCATGTGATGTCGATGCCGCTTCTGTAATTTGGGTTAACGCTTAGATCTTGGCTTGGCAGGGTGCCTAGCACCAAAGCCTAATTATGTTTGAGCTTAGTCTGGAGGCAATCCAGCTGACTACACGAAATAAAACACAGAAGTGAAGCATTAACTTGCAGCCTCTCCATGGGGGAGGCCTTTCCCCTATTGACTGGTAACACACCTCTCACGCAATAGAAAGGATCAAAAACAGATTTAAATGCCAAAGAGGGAGGGGGAAAATCACTTGCAGAGGTGAATTGCTTGCCTATAAGCTTTAAGAATAACTTGTTTCCAGTACTTTCCATCAGACCGAGGATATGCAGGTCTAGTCGAAGTGTTGCGCATCCCTGAACTCGTATGAATGAAGAGATAGAACGGTGGGTCAACAATTGTCAGCCATGCCAGGAACATCAGCCAGCCAATCAGAGAGAACCAATGATCCCTCACGAGATCCCAGACCTGCCATGGCTAAACGTAGCAGCTGATATTTTCGAGTTACAAAGTCACTCTTACCTGGTAGTCATGAACTACTTTTCTAAATTCCCTGAAGTTCTCCACTTGACAGATAAAACAGCTGTGACTGTTGTTGACAGATTGAAGGCAACATTTGCACGTCATGGTATACCTAAAGAGATAATCTGTGACCATGTACCATTTGCGAGCCAGGTTATGAGACAATTTGCAACTGAGTAGGGGATCACCTTGACACATTCGAGCCCAGCTTACCCCCAGTCCAATGGGCAAGCAGAACATACTATACAAACCATCAAGCACATGCTATCGAAAGCTCTACAAGATAGCCCTGATCCATATTTAGCTCTGTTGAACTTGCGTAATACTCCAGTAACGGGTTTAGATTTTGCTCCTGCCCAATTGCTCATGGGACATTTACTAAAGAGCACACTGCCAGCTATTACATCTGCCCTGAAGCCCAGGGTGCCACATAGAGTGCACCCTAGATTACAAGATCGACAGAGGCAGCAGAAAGCATATTATGACTAGGGTGACCATATGAAAAGGAGGACAGGGTTCCTTTATCTTTAATAGTTGTATTGAAAACGGAATTTCAGGAGGGGTCATTTGTATATATGGAGAACCTGGTGAAATTTCCTCTTCATCACAACAGTTAAAGCTACAGGTGCCCTGCCCGCTTTTAAATCTGATCACTCTAGTATAGCTCCTGCACTTTAACTGTTGTGATGAAGAGGGAATTTCACCAGGTTCTCCATATCTACAAATGACATCTGCTCAAATTCCCTTTTCAATACAACTGTTAAAGATACAGGAGCCCTGTCCTCCTTTTCATAGGGTCACCCTAATTATGTTGATCGTTAGAATAACCTCACAGGGCATGTCTAGATATGTGGATGTATGTACCTTCAAGAAGCCTGTAGCTGCGAATCTTCAGGTCCTCATCGAAGGCCTGGGCGGGGCCTCTGTTTCATCCACTTGGAGGCATGGGCCTTGCTGCAGGGAGTTTGGTGTGTCACTGTTCCAGGAAGTTTCAATAATAAAGGAATCCAGCAAGGAAAAGGCTCTGAAGTTATTGCCTGGTAGTCTAAGGGTAAGCAGCAGGCTGAGCAGGTAAGCTCACCTGTATGGTCCCTATGCCTGAAAGATACTACAGGTAACACACCTCTCACACAATAGAAAGGATCAAAAACAGATTTAAAATGCCAAAGGGGGGGGAGTCACCTACAGAGGTGAATTGATTGCCTATAAGCTTTAAGAATAACTTGTTTCCAGCACTTTCCATCAGACTGAGGATATGCAGGTCTAGTGGAAATGTTGCGTATCCCTGAACATGAATAAAACTTCAAGCTATTATAACGGGAATGGCCATTAGGCCATCTCCCTCCCTTGTGTGTGTCATATGTGGGCTAGTTGTTAACAGAATGATAATGATGATGATGATGATGATGATGATGATGATGATGATGATGATGTGCCATCTGAACCCAGAGTGCTGCAGGGGTGACATTGTACCCACCCAAAAACTGCTACTGCAAGTTGTGGATTGTAGGGTGGGTACAAAGTCACCCCCTGTCCTGCTGCATGTCGGGTTTGGACAATACACCAACCCACGCTGCAGCGTGGGTAATTCT